>NW_023602073.1:95870068-96470068 GCF_014898055.3 Talpa occidentalis | reverse complement strand
TTGTGTGAAGAAATAACAAACACCTGGGAAACAAACCAGTGCTAGTCCTGACTGAAAACTGCCTTTCTCTGGAGAGATTTTCTTGAGAGTCAGAACTGACCCTATTCTCCTCATAGGATAAACACAGGATGGCCTGATCCAATTCTCAATGCTTATAATCTCTCTGTATTGCTAATGTTCTCTTCCTGTTCTCCACTGGAGCTAATTCTTTTCTTCTGTTAGATACTTCAGGTATTGATAAGAATGAATCAAAATATTGGGGGAGGGGGAAATAGAATTGAGTGTGTATCTGTTGATTCCTCCTTTTAGAAATGATTCTCTAAGTCCTCTCATGTACAGTTGTAGGGTAAAGAAAATGTCAGGCTTTTCTGCCCTTCCGCCATCAGGATAGATGATGGATCCTTGTCCTGAATGCATGCCTGATGGCGGGCACCTGGAATAGGGTGTGGGCATAGGTAGATGGGATTCAGCTGAGCTAAGGCTGTGCTTTTAAGGGCAGCGTCACGGGGACGCCAGCAGTAGCAGCAGCAGCCTCAGCCAGCAGCAGCAGAACCTGAAGGAGAAGCCGAAGCAGAAGCAGAGAAGGCCAGAGAGCCCAGATAGAGTGAAGACTTGCTGGGGGCTGGGAGGCCTGCCAGCCTCCCAGTCCCCCAGCCAGCACCCCTGCCTGCCATATGCCTGGTGAACCCCAAATAAAAAACCTGCAAAACTACTGAGGACTCTGACTCCTCCTTTACCCGGTCTGCATGGGATCAGAAAACCTGCACTGTGTCCAGTTCCTGGCCTTACAACAGTAATAACGTTAATGTGACTATGCTATTAAATAGTTTGGGAAATGATCGCTCCCTGCTCTGGCAGACAGGAGAGCAAGGCCATCCGTGTAAACATGAAATCTGAAACAGCTGTGCAAAATCTGATGCCTGTAAGTAAAACCAGTCTTTTCACCCCACTGATGACCAAGAAGCTGGACAAAGAAGATCCAGCTTTTACAACTCTACAGTACATTCTTTAAAAGGAAAGCTATGAAATCCTGTGGTAGCTTCTTCTAGCATCAGCATATCTTTAGGTCAGGACTATTGAGAACTAGAAGACTCCCCACACTCCCAGCCTCTCACACCTGTAGGGTAAATGGAAGTTATCAGGATTTTCCCCACCTCCCTCCATTAGCATAAATGATCACACACCCATGGTCACCAGACAGGTGTGTGGTGCACCTGAGCTGAGAGACTGGGCACATAATGGGGAGCAGCAGAGAACCAAGAGGCAGAGTGCAGTAGAGACCAGCCTGAGAGACCATGAGAACGCCAGAGAGCCTAGAAAGATCATTGAAAGCCTGAAAAAGCCACTGAGATCTCCAGGATCCTCCTTTACTGGTCTCCCAGATTGATAGAGAAACTCCTCTGTGCCTTGCTGGTACTCACACCCCAATCAAGAATAATTAAAATTTTAATGTCAGTGACTCACTTCCTACCTATATAAACTAATCCAAACTTGTATTTATTGGAACAGCTCTCACAGAGTAAAATCTATCAGACTACTTCCCAGTTTTGTTTTGTTTTGTTTTTATCATTTATTTATTTTTTTAGATCTATTTATTTATTTATTTATACAAGCACTGGGTACAGTCAGAAGCGCAAGAGGGTGAGAGGATTCACCAGAGCCAGAGCGGGGAACAGAACAGGCAGACTGACGAAGTACACTGCTGAGGGGAACAGCGGGCGTGGCAGGAGAGGTCTGAATGCCATGTGGGACCCTCGCCGGCGGCCGGGGATCGAACCAGCGCTGCAGAGGCTGTGGGCAGCTTTGCAACCCAGCGCTCAACCGCTGCGCCACCGGGAGGCCCTACTTCCCAGTTTTGAATCTTCATCTTGATTATCTGATAAAACTCTTTGTCTAGCTATCATTGAGAACTTATTTCCAGTTAACAAATTCTTCTTTAAAAAATGTTAATTACAGGGCCTCCCTGGTGGCACAAGGGGTTAAGTCTCAGCACTATCAAGCCAGCACCAGCCACTTCGGCTTGAGTTCAATCGCCTGCCAGGGAGCTAATCCACATGGCTCAGCAGACCTCTCCTGACTGGCCGGCTGCTCCCCTCAGCTGTGTATTTCAGTAGATCTGCCTGTTCTGCTCCCCACTGTCTTTAATGAATCCTCTCAAAGCCTGTACCTCTGGCCTACACCCCAGTTCTTCTATGCATAAATAAATAAAAATGAATCTTAAAAAAATATTAACTACATTTAAGAATCAGTAAATATCCTTTGAACAAACATAAAAGTTAGGTTCCCAATGTAAGCTCTCTAGGATTGCAAGGAGAGTCCTGGATTTGAGCCAGATTGCTGCTGCTCTGTGAGGGAGGGCTGTGTTTGCAAGACCAGCACAAAGGAAAGAGTCTCTCAGATAAAATGGCAGGATAGCATTCCCAGAGACAGTGTATGGCCCACTGTAGGTCTTGTTGTATTAAACCTGAGGGACACTGAGAGAAACAGCTGCCTCCAAACATAAGTGGAAATTGAACTTAATACTCTAATCACTATAAATTGTAGTGATTACTTGTGTAAAACCATAATTGTACACTATGACTAAATGAGTCACTTACAAAATATCCTTTCAGTTATTAACTTGGCATAAATACTAATCCCTGAAGATTAAATTGAGCACTAATCACTCTGAACACAAGAACCTTTTGTAATCCCGAGTTTCATATTTACATATGGTAATTTCCCCCGTGGTAGCTGAGTAGGGCTGATCATTGCTATGTAAGCAGTAATGGATGACAAGGCATGCTATAACCAGGAACAGGGTTTTCATCTCTTCTCCCAATCCCTCCCCCCTCTTCATTCCAATTTGTGCTTAATTAAAACTTCACAGAAGTTGCCTCTGTTTAACAAAAGGACAAAACAAGCCCTAAAATGCTGATGTTGCAAAAGAGACATTAACCAAAACAGAGAGACACCCCACTGATTGGGGAAAAATCTTTGCACACCATCCAGCTGATAAGGGACTGATGACAAAGATATACAAAGAACACACGCGACTCAACAAACACAAAATAAATAATCCCATCAAGAAATGGGCAGAAGAACTTAAAAGACATTTTTCCAAAGAGGAAATGCAAATGGCCAACAGGTATATGAAAAAATGTTCAACATCCCTTATCATCAGGAAAATGAAAATTAAAACCATGTTGAGATACCACCTTACACCAGTGAGAATGGCATGTATTAAAAAGACAAGCAAAACAAATGTTGGCGAGGATGTGGTGAAAAAAGTATTCTCCTACATTGCTGGTGGGAGTACAAACTGGTCCAACCACTATGGAAAGCTGCCTGGAGGTTCCTCAGTCTACTAAAAGTGAGCTACCATTATTACCCAGCAATTCTACTACTGGGGATCTACCCAAAGGACACAAAAACATTGATTCAAAAGAACACCTGTACCCCTAGGTTTATTGCAGCACTATTTATAATAGGTAAAACCTGGAAACAATCCAAATGCCCAAAAGTAGATGACTGGATCAAGAAGATGTGGCATATATACACCATGGAATATTATTCAGCAATCAAAAAAGATAAACTCATGCCATTCGCAGCAATGTAAATGGAGCTAGAAGGAATTATGCTCAGTGAAATAAGCCAGAAGGAAAAAGAAAAATATAGGATGGCTTCACTTATAACAGGAATATGGGGAAACCAAATAAGACATCAGTGTAAAAAAAATAATAACAGTACAAAACACAACAAAGCAAAAACAGACAATTTTAAACCAGAGACATCCTGCAGGGGAGGAGGAGGGAGAGGGATCAGAGGGAGGGAGGGAGGAGCACAGGGGACTGAGGTGATGGTCACGGGTGCATTGGTGAAGGAAACTCTATGGGGACTACACCTGAGCGGGTGGGGGAAGCAAATATTGTTTAAAAATGAACAATGATGTAAAAAATTTAAAAATTAATAAAAAAATATAAATATTGAAATAAAATAAAACGATGCCTCTTCCACTTCTGTCTGCTGAGTCAGCTCATTAAGGGTCATGATTTTTTAGCACATCCAAGGTGGCCTGCCTATAGGCTGGGGGGTAAGGGGGAGAGGCAAGTGACAAGCCTCAAAGACAGACTACACCAAGGCAAGATAATCAATAATTTCTTTACTTTAAAAAGTACATTTTAAATATGAGTTTCAATTTTAAAGTAATGCACAAATACATCGTTTTTGGATCAAATGTGTCTTCTACAAAATGAGCAGATACTGCCCCATTCATTTCTTCTATTTATCCTATATTTGAGAAAAATACATGCATACTGTTATTTCTTGATTATAAATTTTATATAACCAAATTTTGACTTCAAATAGTAATGGAAGATTTTGCTAGTTTACATACACCTCTCCTATTTCCCCTACCCATTACCCCAAAATAAGTAGATCACAATGTGAATCTGAATCAGTCAATATTGCATTTTATGAATATGTAACTAGTGTTCATTTTCAAGCTAAGTAATACATAATGATTATGTATTGCCTTTCTCTTAACACCACTTGTGTCTCCTAGTACCTTTTTCATTTGCTATAGATTTATCACTTTTAAATAAATGCTTGAACAGATTGATCACACTTGCAGCTCTAGGATGGTTTGTGTTCTTTGATCACTCTTGTGAGACAGCAAACTCCTCCAGGGCAAGAATTAGGAGCCAAGGGGAACAAAAATGTATCCAGAGATAAGAGATACATAGTATTTTGTCATTTCTCCTGGGAAAGTTTCAAAACTGAAGATAATGAGAAAAGCAAAATTTGGAATTTTCTTGGACATCATTTAAAG
Source organism: Talpa occidentalis (assembly GCF_014898055.3). Lineage (NCBI taxonomy): Eukaryota > Metazoa > Chordata > Mammalia > Eulipotyphla > Talpidae > Talpa > Talpa occidentalis. Next base: position 96,465,258 of record NW_023602073.1, on the reverse strand, counting down.
GATGAAAGAAATCTTTGCGGATAGGTAGGAAACTGAATCACAAAGAAATATCTGCATCCCCATGTTCATTGCAGCATCAGTCATAGTAGCCAAAACATGGGAAAAAGTCTAAGTCCATCAACAGATGAATGGTGTGTATATATGCAGTAGAATATTACTCAGACTTGAAGAAATCTTGCCATTTGCAATCATTATGGACCTAAAGGACATTATACTGCTAAAGTAAGAGACATAGACAAATACTTCATGATCTCACTTACCTGTGGAATCTAAAAGAAACAGCAGAATGGTGGTTTCCAGAGTCTGGGGGAAGAAGGGAAATAGGAAGAAACTGGTCACAGGGTATATGAACTTTCAGTTATAAGTTGATTAAGTTCTGGGAATCTAATGTACAGCATAGTGACTACAATTGACAATAATACTGTATTGTGCATTTGAAATTTGCCAAGAAGGTACATGTTAAGAGTTCTCTCAACAAAAAAGAAAAGAAAATGTAACTTGTGAGGTAATGGATATATGTTCATTAGCTTGATTGTGGCGATCATTCAGTATGTATGTGTCTCAAAGCATCAAGCTGTATTCCTAAAATAAATGTAATTTTTATTTTTCAATTATACCTCAGTCAAGCTGGAGGTTGGGGGGGTGGGGTGGTGAGTAGAGCTAGGACCATAAGATTCCTATAACTGTATTTTGCTTAAAGTACTTTTCTTTAGTAATTGCAAAAAGTTTCATTTTATCCAATAGGAAAGTCCTGAATAATATTTTCCCTGTGGTAATATATACATAACATAAATTTTACTATTTTAACTAATTTAAGTATATGTTTAAGTAACATTAAGTATATCATGTTGTTTGTACAACCGTCACCACCATCTCTAGAACTTTTTCATCATCTGTACTGGCAAGCTGGCACATGGCATCTTCTTGATGGATCCTGGCAGATAAGTAGAGTCCTGGAGCCCTCAGTGGCTTTTTCAGGTTTTTAATGATCTTTCTACATCATTTGTAGTGAAGCAAACAGGTGCAGGGCAGGCAGGAGGTTTGGGGGTTCAGGAGACTGACAGGCCTCCCTGCCCCAGGCAAATCCTTGTTTTCTCTGGGCTACCTGGAGTCATCTGGTGTTCTTTTCCTCCCATACTGTTCTGCCACTCTCTGCCACACTGTGACCTCTGTGATGCTGCCCTTATATGTTTGTTCTCTCAGCTTAGGTGTGCCCACTTACTCATGCCCACACCATACTCCAGGTGCCCACCATCAGAACTGTGTACCCCACAGCCATGCTCCCAAGCCCCTCCTGCATTCAAGGCCACAGATGACAGCCACAGAGGCCAGTGGCACAAAAGCCTGAGCAATCTTCATTTACCCTACATCATCCCAATCTAAATATTACTTTTAAATATTAATATTTTATGTAAGAATGCCATTCAAAAATTGGAGGTAAGCTGTTCCTCAGCAATTAGCTTTCAGAAAAGAAAAAACAATAAATGTTATTTTTTCAATCTAATAGGAGAAAGTTGTTTTCAAAAGGAATAAAGCAGCTAAATGCCCTGAATAGAAAAGGTGTTTTCCCCTCTGGTGAAGGGAGAGTGAAGCACGTGCTCATGAGATGTCAAGTTGTACTCTTGAAATTATATAGGTTTGTATATGAATGGCAAATCAATACAATTTGATATTTTTAAAAGTTGCTTTCAACAAACTTCCTATGTTAATAAACTGATTTAAATATCATTTGTTTATAGCTCCAGAGAGATTAAAAACCATACAGATTTCATGTATTTCAAAAAACTCAAACCCCCCTATCCAAGAGTCAATAAATGCAGTCTTATAAGCATAGATGCTACTGGAAAAAATAAAATCATCAGCCTCAGGTAATTTGATTGCTTGCTTTATTTGCACCTATTTGAACTATAGTTGTTTTCACAGCAGGGGTATAATCAACTCCAGGTGCCCATATCAAATCTCATATATAAGAATTAAAACCCATTAACAATTTGTAGTCATTTTTGACAGCAGAGCTAGTTTAAATTTCTTCTCCAGCTGACCTCAAGGGGCATCGCCAAGCAGCAATGCCCATGTGGTAGGCTCAGCTGCCCAGCATCAGTGCAGAGGTGGGCCGGGCCACACAAATCACAGTCACCCAGGGGCTCCCCAAGACAGACAGTACCCACCAAGAGCGCACAGAGGGTCCAATCAGACCAGTTATAATCAGCTTCATATTGTTTTATTTTACTTCCTCCATTTGAGAGAAACAGAATCACCAAATTCAAAAGAATCCTGGGCAGCAAAGGTGAATGAAGCAAACAGCTTGTATCAGACACCATTTCAAAAGCAACTGCCTGGATAAGCCTTTAATAGAATTTCCCAGTTTACAACTCTGAAGATGAAGAAGGCAAGTAACCATGGAAACAAATAGTCTCTTTAAAGAGAGACAGGCTCTTCTCCTAGTCAGAGCTCTTGCCAGAAGGAGGGGTGGTGAGTGCAAAAAGACAGGCCAAGGATCTGCGACTAGAACAATGAATGAAGTTTTCTTCTCATTAAAATTTTACCAATGAAATGTGCTTGGAAGGTCAGCTCAAAGACTATTTTATTTTCTTGGTTGTGCTGTTGGAAAAAAAAACCCAAATCAGATATTAGTTAATACTTATGCAAAATGAAATTTTATTGATGATTTCTTTGATTTTTTTCCTTTATCCAATTAGTGATACATGCTGGTGACAAGTGTAACCCTCCAGTACAATGATTTAAATGGCAATCAGGACTTACTTTTCCTTATTGCTTACCTCTAACACACACCTCTAAAGTAACATTCACTGTCTGTTACTCTCTGCTTCTACCTTGCTCATTCATTCATATATATGGGGATATATACACATATATGCATCTTATGTATGTATATATAGAGACACATATATATGAATATATACAAAAAACAAGTAATCCAATTAAAAATTAATTTTTGGACAAAGGATTTAAATAGCTATTTTACCAAAATGGACAGAGGATTTAAATAGCTATCTTAGCAAAGAAGATATACAAATAACCAGTAAGTAGGTGAAAAGGTCCTCAACATGATTAATCATTAGGGACATACAAAACAAAATGAGATATCATAGTGAGGTATAATTTCACACCTATGATGGATATGGATATTATCAAAACAAAACAAAAAATATTTGGTGAAGATCTAGAAAAATTGAAACACTTATGCATTGCTAGTAGGAAGTAAAATCATGTTGTCACTATGGAAAACAATATGGAGGCACCTCAAAAATTAGACACAGAGGGGCCTCCCCTGGTGGCGCAGTGGTTGAGCGCTGGGCTGCGAGGTTGCCCATAGCCTCTACAGCGCCGGTTCGTTTCCCGGCCGCCAGCGAGGGTCCCACCAAAAAAAAAAATTAGCCACAGAATGACTATCTGATCTAGCAATTCTACTTTGCGCATACAGTCAACAGAATTGAAAGGAGGGACTTAAACAGATAGTTGTGCACCCAAGTTCATGGCAACATTATTTATAATAGCTCAAATGTGGAAACAACCCAAGTGATGAATGGATGAATGGATAAGAAAATTGTGATATATAAATACAGTAGAATATATTGCAGCCTTAAAAAGGAAAATTCTGACACATATTATCATGTGGTTGAACTCATATCATGCTGAGTGATCTAAGTCAATTGTAAGAGGACAAATATTGTCTGATTCCATTTTACGCTACCTAAGGTCAAATTCAGAAACAGAAAGTAAAGGTATGGAGGAAGTTAAATGTATATAATGTTTTAATTTGGGAATATGGAAAGTTATAAAGAGGGATGGTGGTGATTGTTGCACAACAATGAATATAATTAATGCCACAAAACTGTACATTAAAAAATACATTAGAAATGGTTCTTATATGAATTTTAACTCTCTTTTTTTGTTAAATATACATGCATACATAGATATGCAAGGGTAGGTAGACAGATGGACAGCATTTTGCTTTTGATCGCTTATTTTTACAAAAAGACACTTACACTACATATATTCCTTATGTAACATACCTAAACAAGAATAGTATAAAGGCAACTATTAAAATATGCTTAGTTAGGGCCTCCCTGGCGGTGCAGCGGTTGAGCACTGGGTTGCGAAGCTGCCCGCAGCCTCTGCAGCGCCAGTTCGATCCCCGGCCACCGGGTGATGGTCCCACATGGTGCGCAGACCTCTCCTGCTTCCCACTGCTCCCCTCAGCAGTGTATTTCATCACTCTGCCTGTTCTGTTCCCCACTCTGGCTCTAGTGAATTCTCTCACCCTCCAGCGCTTCTGACTGTACCCAGTGCTTGAATAAATAAATCTTTTTAAAAAATAAATAAATAAAATATGCTTAGTTAGAGTTCCTATGGACCAGGAATTTTAAACAAAATAGGGACAGCTGTCTCTCCTCCACGGTGTCTGAGGCCTCTCAACACAAGCATTGAAAGTGATAACCATCTGGAAACTTCTTCACTTTATGCCTGGAATTTGATGTCGGGTCTTCCCATGGACTGCCAGGCAGAACATCCTTTAGTGGGTAGACTTAGGGATACCACAGGACCCCCAAACCTTGCATGCTCTAAATAGGTTCTGCTATCGCTGCATAATGACAAAACATACTCTTAGTGAATAAGACCTTCAATAGAGGGATTTTAACAGAATTAGTGTACCATAAGAGAAAAGATAGTAGTTTCCCAATGAAACACCCAAAGTTACCCATCACCTTTCAAGTAAATGCCGAGCCAAATAGACTAGCCTAAATCAGGGCTACCGAGACCTAAAACCTTGTCACAAGTCTACAGCATCTACTGGTGGGAACTGTAGGATGCGGGGGCAGAAGGGGCAGAAGGAGCAGAAGGGGCCAGACAAGCCTGGGAGGAAAAGAGCAAAATCAAAATATAAGTCAAGATACAGGCATGGTCAGCATCCCCACAGGTCTCTCACCCACGTCTCTGTCTCTTTCAACTATCTCTCCATGAACCCCAAAAACCCTGGTACAAATCCAAAGCCAAGAAGCAAGCGCAGGGATTTTTTTTTTTTTTTTTTCACATGTTTCTCTGGTCTGGTCTACGTGCCTCCTCCAAGTCTTCTCTTCAACTTTCCTCCCAAATCATTTTCAACTTTCCCTCCTCGCTGAGCTCACCCTTCCTTATGTGGCGCAGGGAACATGGAAGCTCCCCTTTTTCCAGGGCCCTGTTACATATCCACCTATCTAAATGGTCTGCTCCTTTGAACTTTCTCAGAGCTTCACAGCTGTGTCCCAAGAGTGTAGAACAGAAATACATGTCATTTTTACAGTCTTTAAGGTCACTGTAAGGCCAGGGAAGGACACAGTGCAGGTTTTCTGATTCCATGCAGACTGGGTAAAGGAAGAGTCAGAGTCCTCAGTGGTTTTGCAGGTTTTTATTGGGGTTTACCAGGTATATGGCAGGCAAGGGTGCTGGGGGGCCGGGAGGCTGGCAGGCCTCCCAGCCCCCAGCAAGTCTTCATTCTATCTGGGCTCTCGGGCGTTCTCTGCTTCTCTCTTGGCTTCTGTCTCGGCTGCTTCTGCTTCTCGGCTTCTTCTGCTTCTCGGCTTCTCCTGGCGTCCCCGTGACGCCACCCTTAAAAGCACAGTCTTAGCCCAGGTGTACCCACTCCAGGTGCCTGCCATCAGGCATGCATTCAGGATCACAGGGTTCCCTCATCTATCCTGATGGCGGGAGGGCAGAAAAGCCTGATACATTTTACCTTATCCTGCAGTCACACAGCAGCCTTCCACTTTACTCAATTTGGTGAGGTTGTTAGAAAGGTCTATCCATTTTAAGGGAAAAAACTCAATTTGGGATAGGTTTTTCATAAAGGTGAAAGTATTCAAAATTTTTAAATTTTATTTATTTTGCATAGAAGAACTGGGGTGTAGGCCAGAGGTGCGGGGCAGGGAGGGGGATTGTGAGGATTGACCAGAGAGAGTGGGGAACAGAACAAGCAGATCGACTGAAACACACTGCTGAGGAGAGCAGTGGGTGAGACAGGAGAGGTCTGCTGCTCCATGTGACAGCTCCCTGGCAGGGGGTAGAATTCAGGCTGTATAGTGCTGATTTAATCCCTAGGCCACCAGGGAGGGCTCAAATATTTTTTTTAAATAGATTTTATTCTGATATCATCCTTTTGGGGTTTTTCTTGGTGACATCATTTATTTTCTTTATTTCTGACTATAGATTTTCTTAGTATTCCTAATTCGCACAATTAAAAGCTGACAATTCTAAACTCATTTTTTAAATTTATTATTATTATTTTAATTTTATATATATTTTTACATCATTTTTCATTTTTGCACAATGTTTGCATTTTCATCTTGGTTATAGTCCCCACACAATTCCCACCCCACCTTAAACTCAGTCATTCTTAAACCTAATTTAGGAAATTTCACTGATCTGTGACATTCCCAAGTCCAGGAAGCACTCATCCAGCTTAAATGACCTTTTTATGAAGAGCCTTTGGGTCCTATGTTTAAGGTTTTTTTTTAAGGGATTAAAGTCTGAGGTACAAAATAACCTGCCTGACATAAAAAGGGGATCCAAAGCTCTAAATTCTGATTTGAATCCAGCTGTACGGGATTGAGCAAATCATTTGTGCTCAGGGGGCTTCTCTTAGCCATTAAATCCAGTCAGTGTTATGGGCTCTCCCCTGGAGGGCAGGGAGTGGTGGGGGCTTAATTGGTGACCAGACAAGTGCTGCGGAAGTGCTGAGTCTCACAGCCCTGCTTCCTCTGAGCAGTCTTCACAAAGGCTGCTCAGCAGGTCATGCAATAACTGGTGAGGGTGGAGACTCTGGTACCTCGTATTTCCCTGGGAATTCCTAATTTCAGTAAGATTCTCTAATGAAAATGCTGCTGCAAATTAAAAAAAAAAATGCTCTCTAATTTCCTTTTGATTTATTTTTTTCCACTTGGATTACAAGGTTTTATAGAATTTTCCCAAAACACTTTGAGTCTGCAGTAATTTTATTTCATTCAGATTAAACTTCAAAGGACAAAATGCCAAGACAGCAGAACAAGCTAAGCTTTTTCCCATTTTACTTACCCAGTAAGCATTGGGGATGGGGGTGCAGGGGAGGGGCGTTTGGGTCTGCAATGTGCCTGACATGCTGCTAGATGTTGGAGATCCAAAGATGAGCCAATGCAACTTGGTTCTTGTCCCTGCTGGGCTCAGTGTTTCCAGTTGCTGGTCAAGCTTTAATCAGAATATCATGATACTCTGTGATGACCATGGAAAATACTACCCCACAGTCACTTCATACAGAGCATTGTGGGAGCAAAATGGTGGCTCTGGGTGAGTTGACACTTTAAATAAACTTAAAGGATGGCTACAAATTAACCAAAGGAAGGCAGGAAGTTCATCCCTGGTGGAAGAAGTGTAACAGGGTGGTCCCCAGCAAAGGGGGCGGTTCCGGGTTTCCTGACTGTAGGGTAAGGAAAAATGTCAGGCTTTTCTGCCCTCCCACCATCAGGATAGATGATGGATCCTTGCAGTCCTGAATGCATGCCTGATGGTGGGCACCTGGAATAGGATGTGGGCATAGGTAGATGGGATTCACCTGGGCTGAGACTGTGCTTTTAAGGATGGCATCCTGAGGACGCCAATAGAAGCCAAGAATGAACAGAAGCCGAGAGAAGCAAGAGAAGCAGAAGCCGAGAGAAGGCCAGAGAGCCCATAGTGAAGAGCTGCTGGGGGCTGGGAGGCCTGCCAGCCTCCCGGCCCCCCAGTACCTCTGCCTGCCATGTACCTGGTAATCCCAATAAAAGCCTGCAAAACCACTGAGGACTCTGACTCCTTTACCCGGTCTGCTGGATCAGAAAACCTGCACTGTGGTCTTCCTGACCTTACACAAGGTCCACAGGGCTCTCATGATCTTGGCATGTGCAAAGGCAGGCAAATTGATTAATGGGTTGATTTCATGAAGCCTCTTGGATAGAAATTATGGTAGAAATGTGATATTCATCGAAGAAAAAAGAATTCAGGGAGCTCAGTGGGGAGGCCTGTCATCTGACAAGGTGTCTAGAACATAGTTAGCTGCTATTACTACATCACTGCTGCTGGAAACTGTTTCTGTGCTTTGCTAGAAAATCAGCCAGAGATGTTTTAGGAACATTCTCAGACATAACCAGATATAAAATTTTCCTGGGAAGCCAAATTCTAAGTGAGCCCAGCCAGGTGACCAGACAAGCCCGTTAAAACCCCATTCTGTATCATGGAGGTGCATTCACCCCGCGACACTTTGATACTTCGATTCAGGTATCACTATGCTATTTACACATGGCTTCAGCTTAGGCCTCCGTGTTCCTTCTCATCGGGCTCTCACAATACCAACGTTGTGTTCCACAGGCAGGAGCCTTCCTACAGAGACACCCACCCTGCTCCTCACATTCTCTCAGACTCTGGACTCTGTCAAATGGAAACAGTCACACCTGTGCTACCGAGCTCAGGTGCATGACTGCATTTCTTTTTCTTTTTTTAAAAGATTTATTTATTTATGCATACATGAACTGGGGTACAGGCCAGAGGTGCATGGGGTGAGGGAATTCACCAGAGACAGAGCGGGGAACAGAACAGGCAGAACTGAAATACACTGCTGAGGGGAGCAGGCAAGCCAGGAGAGGTCTGCTGAGCCATGTGGGTAGCTCCCTAGCTGGCCTGGGATTGAAGTTGTGCTGTAGAAGCTGCAGATAGCTTCACAGTGCTGTGCTTAACCCCTTGCACCACCAGGGAGCCCTCACGACTGCATTTCTAACAAGCTCCCTGGCTATGCCAATGTCCAGGGACCACACTTTGAGTATTGAGATCTAGTGGACTCACCACCCCAGTCTGAACCACAAATAGCCTAGACTGACCATAGGTGATGCGTGTAAAAGGAGGCAAAAAACTGCCCAAGTCCTCCACACATAGAAGTCATTACTTTGCAGGTATCTTGTCATTCTGTTATAATTTGGGAACTAATTATTTATAAAAATCTTATTATGCCCTCTGTGTTTCCTCTAAACTACCTTAGATCCTGTGGGGAACCAGGTGGCATTTACTTACATATATACATCCATAAAATAAAAATCTATATGGAATCCAAAAGCAAAATTCACATCTGGCCTATATGCACCTATGTATATATACATTAGCGTAAACACATAATTTTATTTATATGTAATGTCTCCCCTATACCAAATGCAAAAGGAGTACTTGTTAAAGCAGGTGAGACATTTGCACAATCAGCTTAAGAGATTATTATTTAAAATCGGAAATTGCTTGGAGCAGATGACTGGAAATCATTCCTCGCTGCAACTCAGATGGAGGAAGCCGTCTAATTCTTGGAAATTTAGATGTTCTTCTAGTAATTTAGCACAAAAATGGGCCTGGTACAATCTGCTCTTCACATTTTGGTAATTTAAAAGGACATAACAGAATTTTATTTTAATGGTAATTGCAAACTCATGCAGAAAATGTAAATGCACATTTCATGATTAGCTTGCAGCATAAACTATGGCTTCTATTAATGTATTCCAATTTGTAATTCTTTTCACAGTATGAGATTTGAAAGCTGTGATTAAAATTAATTAGGTTAAGTAAAGTTTATCCCCCCTGAGCACTGCTATTGGGAAAAAGCAAGAGGAAAATGCGAACTACATCTGGCTCTGCAGGAAGCTGTGTCTTCACAAGAAGTCGGCTGACTTCTTTTCTCCCCACAGAGGTTGCATGCTGCTTATTTGGCATATCTCAAGCACCATGTATCTCCTCAAGGAGCTAATTGAACCATTAAACTATTCTTTGCCGACTTACAAAACCACATAGGCTGTGACTACATCATCTTCAAATAAGGATATTAGGTAGATCCATCAATTGTTTAAATACAATAAATCTTGGGGGGAGAAATGCACACATCTGGTAAACCTACCGTAGTAGTGGCCACCCAGAATTCAGTACCGTAATTATTATGAAAGAGGTGCCAATGAGGGAACAATAACAAAGAATAAGTAAATAGCACCTGTACTGGGCTTTGCGTAGAAGTGTCTTGAATTAAGTACCTCATCTGATGCCCTAAATCACCATGACAAGGAATCCTTACTGTTTCACAGGTGAAGGTACTGATGTTAAGTGAAGAGCCCAGAAACAGAATGCTGGAAATTAGACCCAGGTTTCTGAGTTCCTACGGTATACTCCTGCAATGACTCAGTTCCATAGTTAATGAAAACAAAGATTTTAATCTATACCTGGTCTATGTTTTCCCACTGGGTTGAAATTCATTACCAAGACCCATATGGACTAAGGCCAAAGCTAACAGCTCTAGTAGAATATAAATTTGGAGGGCCACGACAATACAAAGGGGAAACTGGCCCAAGGACACCTTACTTTTTACTAAAAATCTTGGTCAGTGCTTTCCAATCTTTCCTCCCAGTCCCTTTGCTTGCTACCTAGCAGGTGGTGTGCGCAGCTCCTCTCGTTTCCCTTGGTGGGGTCCCAGCTCTGGTCTAGCCGGAATACAGATGTGGATGACATATGACCTGCCTCTGGCCTGTCCAACCTGGGCCCTGAGTCATTATGGACCCGCAAGTTCTATGACTCATCTTACCTGGTTCTCCCCTCAACCCGCCCTGACCTTGTCTAGTCGGTCCTATATGCTCCCTGTGATGATGTGTCGTCATCATGCCACTGAGAAACCTCCCTGCACTGCCCTGGCATTTAAAATGTGATATCATCTACTGCAACGAGGAGGAGCAGTTTTCAAGTATGGAAAACTGGACTTTATTCAAAGTTCTGCCACTGTCCTTGGGTGAAACATTTGATCTCTTCTTTGTTTTTTAAAACCCGCACTTTCATTTACTAGCACTGTCTGATAGAAAAGTGATAGAAATATGATGATGGAAATATTCTACTTCTGCACTTAATACATGGTAGCATATGTGGCTACTAAGCCCTTGAATTATGACCAGTACAACTGAGGAGCCAACCTTTAAAATTTTTTAATTTAATTTTAATTAGTTTAAATTTTGATACCTACATGTGGCAGCAGCAAATGTATTGGACAAAACGTGTAGGTAGATAGTCTTTTAAACTTCTTTCACTGGCAGAGCCTTATGAGGAATGAATTCTAAAGGTGGGAAACTTTAGTAGGGGAAAGGTGGAGGAGTAGATAATACCTAGAGACCACCTGATATCCAATTTGTGGTTTGTGGAAAACCACAAGATCCTAGAGACTAAATGCAAGACAAATCCTTGTTTTTAAAGTGGACCTTGGTATAATGGGATCCTTCCCTTCTGCCTAGGGAGACGGGGCCAAGGAAGCTACATGTTTGTGCATGGCCAGTTCCTACTGTGTATTGCTGGTATGGCATAAGCATCTGCTAAAATACAACATTGAGAGCAAGAACTCGTTTCCAGAACATTTCACTTGCAGAGACTCCATAATCTTGCTTTTTCTTCCTGCTGCCTGTCAATGAGGACTTAGTGAGCCCCTCTAAACTCTGCTCATCTTTGGCACACATTATATGGAAATATGTGTTCCTTCTACTCGAGAAGAGCATTCTAGTAGAACCGCCCAGCAACAGATAGACTAAATTGTGAACTCTGCTTCACTAATAAGTCATTGCATTCGACAAGCAGGGACAGCACTGAACTAATGTAATAGAAAAACAAGCTGCGTGAGACTGCGGAGGGGGGAGGCTGTGCAGGTGAGGGTGGGAACAGTCTTAAAGTTGAATGAGCAAGACTGCTCTGCTGTGCTTTAGAGGCAACAAACCATCATGGGAATTTTATAAACTGACTTAAATTTTTATATTTGTAAATATTCCCTTGTGAACATGTACAACATTTCCTAAGTTTTTAAATTATCTAAAAATGTGTTTGCAGACTGTTAACTCTTAGGAAGGATTTTAACCTATCATTTCAATTATAACTTCTAAGTTTTATGTCTCAGGACTTGGTGCACTGTGGAGGAAACCCCTGGTGTAACCACACAGAGAGAAGTGAGCATGGCTTAGTAGCCTTAAGGCAAATGATTCAAGGAACATTCCTGCTATTCTGAAATCACAACATCTCTAGGAATGAAGATTATTTTTCTATTGGAGGGCAGGGGGGGGAGGTTTCCTCCAGGCAAGAGGTAGAATTGACTCCAAGTTAAAGGGTGGAAATATCTTTTTTTATTCTTCTTCTCCATCAAAACAAAAATGTCCACTTTCCATTTTATAGAACCATAAACATTAGAGGTAGTAGTTCATCTAGCCCCCTATCCCCAACCTTCCCATTTCATAGCAAGAAAACAGAAGTTGAGAGATTGACATAGAATCTGAACTTTGACTCCTGGCTCTGCCTGGCCTTCTGCTGATCTGACAAAGGAATTCAGCTGGATGTAAGACCCTCCAGATACAGACAACGTTCAGGTGTGGGAGAAACCTTCCCATGAGCTTTGAATGCTGCCATTAATGGTCCTGCATCCTCATTTCACAATTGGCAGAGCTGAACTCACTTGGAGGAAATAGAGATTGCAATTTTATCACATTTTCATACTTTTCAAGAATCATCAACTCTGGATAAATTATTTAACCCTGAGAACTTTAGTTTCCTTTTTTTAATAATGGAATCAACTCATAGTGCTTTTATGAAGAACAAGTCCAACAGTTACATCTTCATCCAGCCTTTAGCACTGTTCAGATCAAACACTCCATACATGCTATTTTATATTAACATTACTATAAAAAGTAGCTGTTACTTTAAAACTTGACTGTTCTGAACTTGTGTGATTAGTTTGGGACATATGAAATATATGTACTCTAATTCTGATTAGATACATGGCCTTGAGGGCATTACTCAACCTCTTGTATTCTTAGCTTTGTTGTAGAATGGGGTGTTCACCTAAATGATTGCTTTGGGGATTCAATGATACAAGGTGTATAAATGAACCAGGAATAACACAAAGTAGATGCCTCAGATATGTTATCTCTACATCAGCAAATCATGGCAAGAGTCCTCTGTGGAGAATCAGAAGATCCTGTAAAACAAGGCAAGAAAGCTCATGGCCTCTGGGCCTTGGGTTCTCCATCAAGAATGGCCACTCCATTTTGAGACTCCCCTAAGGAAGTTGTGACTGGAGAGGAGAATCCAAGTTCCTCTTCACCCTTGACTCCCTTCAGCCTCAGCTGTCTCTTCTGAGCTGACTTGGGGTGAGAAGAGGCTCCGCCTTGTTTGTCCAGTTCTCTTATCTAATGCCAGTCATGAGTGACAACTCCCTATGCCCAACTCACTGCTCTCTCAGCCAGGTAAAGTCACCAGACTCACCTTAGAGCACTGGTAACCCCAAAGAGCTGCACGCTCTCAAAGGGTGGGCAAGATAATACATTATATAATATTGTTTTTTTTTAAAGATTTATTTTTTTTATACAAGAATTGGGGTACAGGCCAGAGATGCAGGGGGTGAGAGGATTCACCAGCAACAGAGTGGGGAACAGAACAGGCAGACAGACTGAAGTACACTGCTGGGGGGAGCAGTAGGCGAGACAGGAGAGGTCTGTCCTGCCATGAGGGTTTCTCCCTGGCCGGTAGGGAATCGAACTCATGCTTCAGTGGCTGCGGATTGCTCCATAGGTTTAGTCTTAACCCCTGCGCCACCAGGAAGGCCCATAATATTGTTTTAATTCCTTTAGGATATTCATTTTTGTAAATGTGCTATCATATACATGATCTAGTATTATAGTTGTGCTGTTGGCAAGCTAAATGAGGAGCATCCCAGGACCCCCAAACCTGCCTGCTCTAAATGGGTTCTGCCATCCACCACATAAAGACAGTAAGATTGTAAATAGAAAAGAATTTTAAGACAATTAGCGTGCAACAGGCAGAAATACCCAGGCCCCGGCCAGGACTGAGGCTGGGGGAGAGAAGCAGAGCCCTAAGTCTCCACTAGGAGGGCCATCACTCTGTGGGAAATCATTGTACAATCTGTTGTCAACACACTTCAGTGTTGTCCTCTGCAAGAAGTTTTATCCTTTTTTCCCCTTTTTTTGGCTTGGATAATGGACTATTTTTCATAATGTAAAACTGTCATACTGGACATTCATGGACAATGCTGCTGCTGCTTCTCTTACATACATTGTAACCCTGAAAAAAGACTGTCTCCTAAGACTACACCCTGAGATTGTGCCACCATAGATATGGTGGAATAAAAATTAAAAGGGGGGATTATAACAGGGTGGTCCCCAGGAAAGGGGGAGGTTCCAGGTTCCCTGCCCCACCCAAGGGAGGGTGGAGCTGAGCAGGGAGAGAAGAAGCTGAAGAGGAGACTGAGGAAGGAAGCAGGATGAAGCCAGAAGGAGACCTGGAGGAGGCGCATGGAGCCTAGAGACACGTGAAGAAACTGCGCTTGTCTTTTGGTCGTGGACTGGGTGACACAGATGTGGGTGAGACCCATGGGGAGGTGACAATGGCAGCTTTTATCTTGATGTTGATTTTACTCTTTTCCTTTTGTCTGGTTGTTTCTGACCCTTTTCTGTGGGTCCCCACGGAAGATGCTTTAGACTTGTGGCAGGCTTTGGGGCCTTGCTCTGGGCCAATCCCATTTGGATGGACTTTTACCCATGAGGGGATGGGTAACTTTGGGTGCTTGATTTAGAAACTAGATTCTTTGCCTTTCCTGTATTGTTTCCTAATTGTATTAAAGTTCCTTCCCATTAAAAAAAAAAAGAAGAAGTTTTATCCTAGTAAATGGGGGACTGTGAACGGCAGTGGTCTTCGGTCTTCCTCACCTCTTTTTTATTGTTAGCCCCACCTTCCCAGCCATGAACATATCTGGGCTGAATCTTTCTGAATTTTCTATTTTATTTGATTTCTGTTATCAGCACTGCTGAAGGAAGTGCTGGTTGGCTGAATGGTTTTACTGAGGGAAGATGTGGGCGTGGGGAACAGGGAAGCCAAATCCAGGTGAAGAGGGAGCAGGAAGTTAGAAGAGGACCACACCATACAGTTTATAAAGGGGTCTTACATTCAAACCTTACAGCCGCCTCATCTCTGGTTATTGTTACCTGTATTTTCTCAGAGAAAATGGGAAGTTTAAGCCACTTTCCTAGTTGTATGGGGAATCAGCACACAGTTGCTAATTCCCACAAGCATTTCAGTATTTTAGGAATGATGAAATTAAGTCAGTAAATAATAAAAAATATGTGAATAAAATATTTATCTTGTAATATTTTCGTGATGAAGATGTTGGCTTCTGGTGGTAGCCAGCAGCTGGGTCTGACTGTGGCATCTAGAATCCTCCGGAGATCGAGTTGTGCATCTTTGTAGCCACTAGGTGGCAGTACAAGCACAGCCTTCCAGGGACGCCATAACCATCACTATCCCGGCAGAAACTAGGTGCTCCTAACCACGCCAGGATTAGTCATTCCACAGCTCCAGTATCATGGTACCAGTTTCAGCGTGTTTTGTTACCTAGAATTTTCTCTGTGCTCTCTGATCCCACCAGAAGCTGTGTAGTTTTGCGGGGGAGAAATACTGGCTACAGGACCAACTACTAAGTTGAGTAGGAAGGAGGGAAAAGCTAAACTGGACTCCCCACCCTTTATTACTCAGTGCCATCTCTGACTAAGCAGAGCTTCCCTGGATCGTGGAAGTAGAACTTCCAGGTCTCTGGCATTATGCAGCAAGAACCAGTTCCTCAGGCTGCATTTCAATCCCGTCACTCTTGAGTTGTGACCTACTACAAAGTAAGTGCTGTGAAAAAGAAATTGGAGATTCACACGTGGTGATTTGTTGGGAGCAAATTTCTCTTAACCGTGGTGTGTGGCATTCTCCTGTCAAAGGAGGGCATCTTTTGGGGGCAAACCAACCTGCCTGCCTCTAGAAAGGAGCATCAGGGGTCAAAATGCAATTATTTTATTGTGTTGGTTAATGCATGTTGAACACACAGTAAACACCGTGTCACTCTAAATTACCTCATTTAATCTGACAACAACGATAAGAAACACACAGTAAGCACTGTGTTATTCTGAATTACCTCATTTAATCTGACAGTGACGATAAGAAATATACATTACATCCTGAAGAGTCTGAGGATTAGGGAAGGGAAGTGATTTTCACAAGTCCTAGATTTTGAGTCCAGGTCTCTGATCGAAAGCCTATAATTTGTCACACTGCCTAAGTGTTTAGCACATTCTATAATGGTGCCTAATGTCTCACCCACCTCTGCCAGAGAAAGGGGGTATATAAATGGCTCCCCATGTTCTATTTCAGAATTCATTAGGGAAAATAGCACGCAATGCCAAGATGGAGGGCCTGGGCTGACATTGCCCTCAGTCATAGCATGAAATCCCCGCAGGCCTGGCTCAGCAGATGAAGAGCTGGGTGGGCTCAGCCCTAAGACCAGGGAGGCTTAGCATTGATCAGTTTTGTTCCTGCCAGTGGAGGAGGAACTAGGTAGCCTAGATGAGGCGGCGGGTGGCTCAGTAACAACACAGCCCATGTGAAGATATTCCCTTGTGCTCATCTAGACTCATGCTTCTTAGTGAATTGTATCAAATTCGGTTGATCCAATAGCAATCCCTGCTTCTCCTTTGCCCCTCGACAGAAACCCTATTTAGGTCTTAGAATCATTTTGTAGATAAGGTAGTGCAAGTCTAAGGATCTTTATTTCACACATGGAAACACATCCGAGAGTCAAAAATCTTCCTCTAGGTTTCTTTTCAATGCTTGTTCGTGATGACTCTCTCACCAGTCTGCTAAACTGGACTCCCCACCCTTTACTACTAAGTGTCATCTCTGAGTAAACAGAGCATCCCTGGATCCTGGAAGGAGAAATTCCAGCTCTCTGGCATTGGGCGGCAAGAACCAGTTCCTCAGGCTGCATTTCATCCCCTCACTCTTGAGTGGTGACCAGCTACAAAGAAAGTGCCATGAAAAGGAAATTGGAGACTCATAAGTGGTGATTTGTTGGGAGCAAATTTCCCAACAAATGCAATGAGTCTGCGTCAAAATGAGAACAAAATAACAGTGTGGTGAGTTTTTCAGAAAACTACATTTATTATATTTAGAAAATAATTGCTAAGTCTGTCCTTCCTATTTGTTTATAGGTCAAATGTTTCTCTTAAGAAGCAAATGGAAGTTAATTGACATCTTAATGATGTTCCCTAGAAAAGTAGACTGGCAAGCCTATGCAGTGCATCCTTCATTTTTTTTCTTTTTAAAACATGTTACAGATTAAAATCAAGGGAACCCCAACTCTTGGGTTCTTCAAACATGGTTCTCCTGAGCACGAGACATGCTACCTATACTGCCATCTAGTGGTCATCCTCGCTCACACTTGCTGATTTCCACAGAATATAAATGGCAGGCATATGAAGGGGGGGGAGGGAGAGAGAGACAGAAGAGAGAGAGAGAGAGAGAGAGAGAGAGAGAGAGAGAGAGAGAGCTCAACTAGGTACCAACATGCAAAGATGTGTTAGCATGGAAAAAAATGCAGGTTGTGAAAACTATGTAGAAAAATTTGGAGAGAACAAACCTCCTACTCCAAACCCATGTGGGCAGAATTGAAAGCAGGTGCGTGGGATTAGCACTCTGTATTTTTTCCACATCCACCACCAACCAAAAGGGCAGCAGCACAGAAACGTTTGTGCTCAGGAGTGCTATCAGCTAATAGGAACTGAGAAGTTGTAGAGGAAAAACCTTCAAGTCTAAACTTGAACCAATGTGTTCACAATTTAGCTCATAACTTTTGAACACCAGAGGCATCCCCTCAAACTGGGAGAACCTGTCAACCTTTCAAAAATAGGTAAGTATATATTTCTGCAAGAGACTGGTGTCCTTCTGGGAAACGTGAGCTTGCAAATGTCTGATAGTCATTGCTTTTTGAGCGATTGATGTGTAGACATGACTTGTCCATCAGCAGCCAATATCTCTAACTGTATCCCTAGGGCTTCTGTAGTCTCTGAAACTCTGCCCTCAATCAACACTGACCTTCTCCTCCAAGTTGACTGTTCATCCACTAGATAAAGTGGACTCCATTTCTGATTGCTAGAGAGGAGAGAGAAGAGGTGGGGGAGGAAAGGAGAAATATGATACTGGGTAGACAGGAGATTGGTGGTTGGCGCCTTAACATGTGGACAGCCCCCTGAAATACAGACGACCTCTGTGAAAGGGCCTTAAGCCATATGGTATATGACTCACTTGAGTTCTCCTGAATTGAGTCACAGATACTCAGATTCTGGACACTTGTGCACAATTAGGCAGTCTGTAATTTGCTAACAGGTTGTACTCTGAAAACTCACATGTGTATCAGGTTTATTTGAGATTTGAAACACATTTACACATGAAATCAATGAGTTACGATGTATAGATTCCCAGGCTGGCTCAGGATACCCACTTAAACAATTCTGTTTCTGAGGTGCACCTCCTTTGAGCCACCTGGAAGTTCTACAGAAACTTAATCATTGAGTCTTTTAGTAATTCTCAGTAGAGACTCTTAGCACTTAAGGTGAGTACCAGTGGGAGTGGGGAGTTGGCTGGGAGGTAAAGTGATAATCTGACTATAAATTCATCCCATTTTCCAAAGGAATGGGTTCACAGAATTCCTAGAGATGACAACAACCCATAGTTAAAAGAAGATATGCAAGGATGCAAGTTTCCTTGATCTCCTGGGCTCGAGACATCCAGAGTTTACTTTTGAACCTGTCAGTTTTCTGCTTGTCTGTCCACCTATCAGGCTGAATTCTCCAAGACAGTTCTGCACCTTTTGAATGAGGCTCATAGTAAGTGTTCAATAAAGCGCTGATGAACTGAAGTACAGGCATCATATATTTCTTCCATTCAGTCTCTATATATTAATGAAGTGCCTTCTATCACATCGCATTTGCTTTTCATGGCTTGTGCCAGGCTGAATAATGAGCTCATCCAAGATGTCCACATCCTAATCTTTGGGACCTGTGAATTTGTTATGTGAGGAAAGCCTTTTGCAGATGTGATGAAGAATCTTAAGATGGGGAAATTATCCTGGATTATCAAGGCAGGCCTATGTAATCACAATGATTCTAATGAGAGTTCAGGATGATCCAGGACCCCCAGGAAAGGAACATGAGCAGCCTTTAGTTGCTAGAAGAGGCAGGATACAGATTCTCCCCTGGACTTCTCAGGAGGACACAGTCCTGCTGACACCTTGATTTTAGATGAGTAAAATTGATTTTGGACTTCTGACCTTCAGAACAGTAAGATTACAAATTTGTGTTGTGCATAAAGCCACTCAGTTTATGGTAATTTGTTATAGCAGCAATAGAAAATGAACACAGGCTGAATATAGTTGTAGCCTACTAAACATTTTGCATAAGGCTTAAAAGAAACATAAAAGGAAATCCCAATAAATTGTGGTAATAGAGGAAATATGGAGTGGTGATTACCTCATTCATCTTATTATCTCTTCACAGATTGGCTTAATGATTTATTCCTCTCTGCCAGGCAGAGTACCTATTTAAGGCTATACCTTCCTGGAGTAGTAAGCATTCACCTTGTGACTTCCAGGGTCACGTCCTGAAGTCTCAAATATTTATTAAAAACTTGTAAGTGATGATGCCTTCCCTATAATAATAACACCTTTTACTAAGGGGAACATTGTTCCTTAATTGACAGTCACTTTCAACTTGATTTTCTGGTCATGGAACCCTGAAGAACAAAGAGATCTTATTCCAGTAGAGAAACAGGGGCTCAGATCTGATCAAATTTGCTTCATCACCCTGGAGCAAGAATATAAGCTCAGTTCCATGACACCTAAACCCAGGGCATTCCCTGGGTTGCTGCTCATTGTTTCCCAAGGAATAAAGAAAAAGAGACAAAGGAATACAATTTTGGAGCAAGAGGGGCAGTTTACAAGAAGGAAAAGAAAGAGAGGAATTCTGGAGAAAAAAATAGTCAAAAATTATGGAATAAAAGAGGCTCTACTTTTTAAATGAAAACTTGGGGGAAAATTTGACAATTGGATGAGTTTAATTTTGAAACTCATTTAACCCGAAAAGTCAAAACGAAACTTCAGGGGTGTGAACCCACAACAATCAAAATAAAAACAAGTTTTCACAAGCCCATTTAAAGCTAAATATAGATTTTCAGATAGATCTACTTACCTGCAAATTCATGACTTTTTAGAACTATTTCAGACATTATTTTTTAAAAGAATGCCAATCAAAAGAAAAATAGTTTTGTGTGGGAGGTGGAGTAAAGTTGGGAATATATGGGCCGGGAGAGGGCCGCGGGGGTTTGGTATGTCTCTGTTTTGACACCCCTCTCCAAATCGTCAAGATGTTTTAAAATACCATCTGTGGTCTCTTACACTGATAATATGTTCTAATTGTGGTCAAAAGAAGCTGACTAAAGGTTTGTTTTTGCTCCAGGAGGAAACTGTGAAAGGCCAGTGGCTTAGTGTACCACCCTTTAGTTTTCTTATCTCTGGTATGTCTGTATGAATATCCTGGTATCCTGACATAACATAGAACATAATTAAAATGGGAAACCATTGAATAGACAATTCACCAAGAAGGTTATCTAGAAGGCCAATAGATACATGGAAGGCCAATAGGTACATTACTTTTAATAAGAGAGATGCAGGTCAAAACTCTAATAAGCTATCATCTCACACTTACCAGAATGCACATATTAAAAAGACCGCAACAAGTGCTGACAACGATGCGGAGTAAGAACCCTTACTCCTACGGCCTCCCCTGGTGGCGCAGCGGTTTAGCGCTGGGCTGCGAGGCTGCTGGTGAGGGTCCCACCGAAAAAAAAAAAAAAAAAAAAAAAGAACCCTTATTCCTAGTGCAGCCAATCTGGAAAGTAAAGTGTATTTACCTTAAAAATCTAAAATTGGAAATATCATATGACCCAGCAATGCTACTTTTGGGCATCTATCCAAAGAATATGACACCATGAACTCAAGAAGTATATGTTTTACAACATTCATTGCAGCATTGCTTACAATAGCTAGGATGTAGAAGCAACCTAAGTGACCACTGATAGAGGGTTGGATCAGGAACATATGGTACGTCCACAATGGAATACTACTCAGATGTAAGAAAGATGTAACGTTGCCATTTACAACAAAATGGAAGGAGTTGGAGGGAATTATATGTAATAAAGCAACTCAGAATGATAACGACAAATACTGGACACTTACACAGTAGATGAAATGAGATACATATGAAAATGAGCAGACACTAAAAAAACAAAGTGAGGCTACTGATCTTAAAAAGAAATGGGGGAGGGAGCAATGTCAAAAGGGTATAAGTGCTAGCAGTGGGATAAATTAATAAGCAAATGGAAAAAGTAAATCAAAACCTTAAAAATCTCACTAAAACAAAATTCAGTGCTGGAAAAAAAAATGAAAAAAAAAAGATGCAAGTGGAAAAATAAGTGAATGGGCCACCAAGGCACTCTGGCTGCAGCAGGGATGCTACAGTAGCCCGTTCCTTTTCTGCTACCTCCCCTCCCCTCTGTGCTTAGGAAGAGGAGGAAGAGGGCGTGGGCAGGACAGACGAGTCAGCTCGGAATCACCTGTGGCCTGAGGGTTACCCCGGAAAGATGGCCTCTCGGGTTCCTCTCCGTGTGGTGAGGACTCTGAACCAGGCTGTCTAAACTGCTGAGCAATTGCTTATTAAGATGAGAATACTGAGGAGTCAGCTGGAGCTCTATGCTTTTATTTGTGGTGGGTTGTTTTCCTGCCACGGTTGTTGTGGTTTACCGTCTACCTGAGTGTTCAAATCTGCTTTGCAGAAGCCAGTGTCTTTGCTTCAGATTTGATACTTTTCCCTTCCTGCCTGGTGATGGCCCTCAGAGACACATATCCTCCTGTAAACCCTCCTCCTGGCCACCCCGAATTCCCATCGGGCTGAAAGTCACTAGGGACTAGGCACCAACATCCTCTGGCCTTTAGCAGAGTGTTTCCAGGAAAGGTAATTTGGGGAAACCTAAGCTGGGTGTCCAAACTCCTGTACAGCACAGACAACAAACATCAGCTGTAAAACCATGCAGCCCAAGGGAAGAATTGGTTAGTGAAAATCCTTAGAATTTTGCGAAGCAGGTCTGGGATTTTATGCTAACGAAATAATCACAAATACATAAAATTAAAAAATATATAAATAAAGTCACAAGATGCCTATTAGAAGTTTATCTATAATAACAAAGATGGGAGAAAATCTAAATTGCCAGTAGGTTATTGATTGAATCAATTGTTATAATCATTATTGCCTTCACCCATAGCTAGCATCTATTGAACACTTACTATGGCCTAGTATTTTGCTGATGGCTTTATGTGTGTTATCACATTTACTCCTTAAAACATCCCACGGAACCTGCACTTGGAGGGGTAAAATTCCTTACCCATGAATGTGGTACTAGTATAGTAAGATAAACATTGTCCTCCCCAAATTCATGTCTACCCGGAACCTCAGATTGTGGTTATTTGGAAATTGGGTCTTGACAGATATAATTAATTAGGGATCTCAAGATGAAATCATTTTGGACTTATGACTGACTGGTATGAGAAAGAAGAGGTTGATCTGAGATACTCAGAGCTGCGAGGGGGTGGTCATGAGGAGACAGAGGCTGGAGCTGAGTGTACACAGAGGGGAGGGTGCACATGGTAGCTGGCAGCCACCAGACGCAGGAGAGCAGTGTGGAACAGATTGGCCCTCGGCGCTCCAGAAGGAAGCTACTATGCCCACACTTTGGTTTCTGGCCTCCTGAACTATGAGAGAATAAATTTCTGTTGTTTTAAGACCCAGTTTGTGGTAATTTGTTATAACAGCAGCAGGAAACAAATATAGACAGTGAGGAATACACAAGGGACTTGAACCCAGGCCGACTCCAGAAGCAGAGGGTGCCCATCCTGCTGATAACCTCTAGCAGCAGGGCTCAACACTGTATGTATAATGTAACACTTGTGTAAAAAAAAAAAATCTGAATATATGCATAGAAAAGAACTGGAAGAATATACAGCAAAATGTTTATTTTTGGGTAGTAAGAATCCAGATGGATTTTAATTTTTGCTTATTTGCTTTTTTCTTTTTTTCAGCATTGAAATGCAATACTTTTCATAGTAAGAGACACGCTGAAGTATGTAGGAGTAAAGGGGCATCACGCTATGACCTACTCTCACACGGTTCAGACAAACATATATACGGGGTGGGGGGGAGCAAGAGAATGATAAAGCCAGTGTAGGAAAATGTTAGCCATTGGAGAACGGGTAATGGGTATGTGGGAATTCTTTGTACTATTCTTGAAGCCTTACAGGAAGTCTTAAATTACTTCAAATTTAAACGTTACCCCCTCCTCCGACTAAAGAGTCCTAATGTGGAAGATATCCAAAGTTGAAATAGAACAACTTTATAAACATAAATGTCAAGACACTGTCTGCTAGCGTATTCCAAGAATCACAAAAGTTCATTTGAGGAATGAAAGTGAATTTTTGTACTATAGCAAAGATGACTCTCAAAGGGAAAAATGCAAAGAGATAGAAATTTGTGTGTGTGTGTAAGAGAGACAGGAGAGGGAGAGAGAGAGACAAAGAGAGAGGCAGAGATGAAGAGATGATAGAAGAGAAGAGAATAGCACTAAAAATATCCTGTTGAATGATTGCTCTCAGGCTGGCACAGGCCATGAAGTCTGACTCAGTCCTTAAATGCCATTTTTTGCACATACTCAAGACTGAGTGATTTAGGGCCAGGCCTGGACAAGGTAGATGGATGAGGGGTCTTCTGACCTACAGGGAAGGAATGAGGCCCAGGTCATCTTTACAGGCCCTTCAGGCTCTTTGAGTCACTGGCTCAGCAGTCACCCTCCCCAGAGTTAAAGATAACTAAACAGATTACATTTTAAAAGTAATATGTATAGACAAGACAAGAAAAGGTTTCATGGTCTTTTGAAAATGTAAAACTATTAACAGGCCACTTGATATTTTTATTTCAGTAGGACAGAAATTCTAATTGCGTGCCAATTTTAAAGCTCACTTCCAACCAATGATCTAGTTTACCATCTGGGCAGTCCCAGAGAAAGCATGTCCATAATTTGGACTTATCTAAAGGGGAAAAAAAAGTCACATTACTCAAGGCATTATTTCAGATGGTTCATTTCTCTATATTTTATAAAAATCTTTGACAAAAAATTACAAATACAAAAAATAGTTCAATGTTGTTGACATCAGTTTAGTTGTGTACATGATATTGTGCAACTGAGATAGTTCTCGTCCATTTGAAGGAACTGCTTGTTCCTTTCATTCCAAGGTGGGTGAGGGGCAGGGCTGGCTGCTGTGAATGGGTCTTGCTTAGGAATAGCCCCACCCTCCCTCTCAAACAGCATAGATAAATATATGGCTTGGCAAAAGCATATTGAATATATTATGCGCACTTAATTGAGTCAAAGAATAATAGGTTCATTTTTATTCCATTCTCAAGTTGTTTCACGTTCAGATTCCTCCGTCACAAAGGTTTGCTAATTGTTCCAATTTGCAGTGCCAAGTAATTTGTGCCTAGTAATTCCATAAATGTTTGCACTTCTGGGTTCCTACAAAGCAATTCTCCTTCACAATGCCTCTAAGCAGCCATGTCTAGGGAGAGGATCCCACAAAGACCCTGGGGAGCGGCTGAGCTCGGTCCTGCCGTCACACATGCGTATTCTGCCCTTCCCAGGAGAGGCAGAGCTGCTCAGTGAGGTACCGGCTGCCCGGGTGCCACCCACGGACCATTCAGACAGAATTACCAGCCAGTGGGAGCGGGGCTGGGTGGGAGGTTTGTTGTGGGTATGTATTTTTTCCTAATGTATTTTAAACTACTTTGAAGTACAAATGGGAAGATCCCTTTTTAGCCTTTCCTTTATGAACAGAAAAGCAGTTTTGTGGTAAGATTCCAGGCTGGCAGCCCCACCTCCACTTTTAGCTCTTGAACCCTTTTTACTCGTTTTATTAATGTTTTCTTCTCCAGCCATCATCGTGCTAGACAAAGAATCTGTCCCTCTGAGTCCTAGACCTTCCTCTTTAAGTAAAGTATCTTCCCAAAGCCTGGCCTGGTTATGGCATTTTGGATTTTTTTTCTTATTTGGGGGGTAATAGCAGTGGTGCTTACAAACTTAAAGCTTAAAGCACGGACTAGTGATAATAAGGAACTTTGAGTCTAAGAGAGCTTTGAATTATTTAGGTCAGTCACCCTTAACAAGGAAGTAGAACTGTTGACTTTCATTAAGACACTTGAATCCACCCTGGACCTCTAGACTGTATCCTGAAGGAGGGGCTGAAGCCATCTACACATGAGCTTTTTTATTTGACTGGAAGATAAAGTTAAAATCTTCTTTCTGGGAATGATAGGACAGCAGAGTTGCTCATGTCTAAAATGACCAATGTTTTCATGAGCTTAATTAAGACTGTTTTCATATTTTAACTCAGTGCTCTTAACCCACCACATACATTCTCTAGCCAACCTTATAAAATAAGGACTGAAGCAGGGGGTTTTTGTTGTTGTTTCTTTTTTTAGGTAGCATTGGTGGTTTACATGGTTGTTTGTGTTTAGAGTTCAAGTATCTCCCCCTTCAGGTGTTCTTGCTACACCACAATCACCACCAAAGCACCCACAGTCCATCCCCACTGTCGATTGTGCTCCTCCCAGTTTATTCTCACTCCGCCCCCCAGAAGCAGGTGTTTGCAATTGTTTATTTAGTAACAGCAAACAAGAGTTAAGTAGTGTCTGATCAATTCTAATTTTTCCACTTCCTAAGAAGTCTAGAGTCAGAAAGATGGTTTTCCTGAAGGTTTTCACATCTAATTCATGATGTGGGGGCAAAGGTAGATCTCTTAGGGGACTACTTGTTTTTTAGTGCCTTAGGGGAGTGGGGAGGCTTGAGCCTGCAGTCTCTGAAATGGTTACCAGGAGAACAAAATGTCTTGGGCTTAGAGGCAGTGGTCTCAAACTCCACAGTGCAAAAAAGAACCAACCACCACCCTGGGGCCTTTAAAAGTTTGGATTTTGCAGGTTAGCAGGATTTGCATTTTTAACAATACTCAGGGTGATTCTGATGCAAATAGGTTGCAAAGAGAAATACTGTCCATAAACTCTAATGAGAATATTTAAGCATTCGTCTTAATTCATAGTTTTTTGGTTTTCAGATTTTCCACACAAAATTCTATTATGTCCCGAAAAATCCTAATTAAAAAGAATTTAAGCCATGAAAAGATATTCAATGCTATCAGTCACTGGGGAAATAATATTGGAAAATACAAGGAGATATTATTATACACCCAGTAGGATGGCCATAATCAAGACCGACCTTGCCAAATGTAGGCAGAGGCTGTGAGAAATGGGATTCCGTGTGTTGCTGATGGGAATGTCAAATGATAAAACCACTTTGGAAACAGTTTGGCAGTACCTTACAAAGTTAAACATATACATACTGCATAATCTAGAAATTCTGGTCCTAGGTGTCCATACAAAGTCTTGTACATTAATGTTTATAGCCTCATTATTCATAAGCACCTTAAACTCAAAACAAACCGAACATCTATCTACTGGTGAATGATAAACAAAATGTGACATATCTGTATAATGGAACATTATTCAATATTTTAAAAAATTGAGCTATTGATATGTGGTGCAACATGGATGAACCTCAAAAACATCATATAAAATGAAATAACGCAGACACAAAAGACTACAGATCATATGATTCCATTTAAATAAAATTTCTGGAAATGACACACTTATAGAGATAGAAAACAGATCAGTAGTTGTCTGGGGCTGGGAGCAGGATTGACTATGAACAAAGGAGAATTTTTTTTATCAGGATAGAAATATTCTGTAGCTGGATTGAAGGATGACTGCAGAACTCTACAAAGTTACTTTAAAAAATCATTAAACAATAGTTACAATGCATGAATTTTAATGTATGTAAATTTTAACTCCAAGAAGGTGTTAAACAAACAGGTACTCAAAAATGGCTTTTGAGAGATACATGAGTGAATGAATCAGTCCATTTTTAAATATTTTAAATGAATCAGTCCATTCAAAGTATATAAGAGGTGGTGTGCAAGGATATATACATATGAATCATACATATGATTCAGTGCCTTCTGCACTTTGTCATGACCTACAATCTAATACCAGTCTCCACAGAAGGTGGCTTTTTTCTTTGCAGTTTTCGTGGACTCACAGCTTCAGCCTCAGCCTTCGCGGTCTTATCCCCAACTTTCCAGCTGCTCTCAGCTTTTCTCTCCCTTCACCACCAAGAGTCTTGTTCCCATTAGGCTAACTAATAGGCTATTCTGGCCTTTTAGCTTTAACAGGGAGAAAGGATTGTCCACCATTCCCTCTGACTCATCTGCTTTCTTTTCCATGTGGCAGGAGAAGAAAAAAGAGTTTTCAGTCACATCATATGTCTCTGTGTCAGCAATTCAATTGTTCCCTTAGCAACCATCGCTTTGACTGCCGGCTTTCCGATACACACTGCCTTCTCAAAGAACTTAGAGTCACAGAATATATTGGTTCATGCCTGAAGCGGTTTTCTAAAAAGGCCAGTATCTCTTCTAGCGCAAACTATTTTTAAAACAATATTCAAATAAAACATACCGCTTTTAGACAAAGGTGAGAACGGGGACAGCTCTGAGATGAGGCTTCTTAGGGGCACTTGGCTCACATCAAGAGAGTGTACAGGCAGAATCACTGCTTCCTTCCCAGCCAGCGGGTGTCAGGGGTCACAAGGGAAAGCAGGTGGAGAGGAGGAAGAATCATGGGGTAGGGGGTGGGAAGCTGGCTAGGAAGGGCAAAGCTCCTTCCTTTGCCCATGGAAGGATGGAGGCACTATTTTTGCATTAGAAGTGTTTCAATTTACCATTGTTCCATCTGACCCCTCACGGGAGAATATTGCCCGCGGTGTTTCTCCATCCAGGGGAAAATGAACACCAAGGGCTAGCTCAAAAGTGCGGTTTCCTTTATAATTCCACCTATTGTTTATTTTCCAGGAGGATCTGTCATTTTGTTCTCTTTAACACAAGACACATTTCCTATGTGTGAGAAGAAAGGGCATCTCGGGTGGCCATCATACAAATGTTCTCTCAAGAAAATACTTCCCAGACACCTTGGGAAGGATTTGGCATTTGTAATATTTCTATTTCATAGGTCCATCTAAGGCAAAGACCCACTCAGTAACAACTTGAGGGTTTCTTTTGAATTAATAAAAGTAAAGAGATATTTTATCAATATTTTATGAGCATTTTAGACGAATATTTATATTTCAAACAATTGGTGTTGATACCTTTGATGAAATTCTGCTGAATATTATGTGCACTAGAAGTTGGGTACATTGATTACATGATTTTGTAACATATTTTTATATTTGTCACATATTTAGGGTTTTGATTTTTAGACTTTTATTTCATCTTTTCCTTTAAATCAGCTCTGTTTCTAATTAGGCAGATTGTCCTTGTTATTAGTCCAAATTAAGGAGATTTCCCTGAATATGAATTAATTTTTAAATACTGTTTTTTTTTTTTTAAGATTTATTTTTATTATTTATACAAGCACTGGGTACAGTCAGAAGCGTGGGAGGGTGAGAGAATTCACCAGAACCAGAGCGGGGAGCAGAGCAGGCAGAAAGACCAAGGTACCCTGCTGAGGGGAGCAGCGGGCGGCAGGAGAGGTCTGCCCGCCATGTGGGACCCTCACCCGGTGGCCGGGGAGCAGCCAGGGATCGAACCGACGCTACAGAGGCTGCAGGCAGCCTCACAACCCAGCGCTTGACCGCTGCACCACCGGGGAGGCCCTTAAATGCTGTTAACACAGGAACTATTGACCCCTTGAGCTCGTAAAAAAAAAAAAAAAAAAAAAAAATAGAGAAAATCTTCAAGTGTTTAAGGTGTGTAAATCTGTGCTCCTGAGAAGCTCAGTTCTGCAGCCTGATGTCCACAAACCAGTCTTCAAGGTGTTTGAGAGACACACCTGAGGACAACCCTACACAGAAGAGTTGCCCACTGAGAAGGCCTTGAGGAGAAAATCCACAGGTGAGTTATCACACATAGCCTAAGGGTCAATACCACCACCTTTTCCCCACCCCCAGAAAAAAGATCTCTCTACTTTTCAGTTCAGAAAAGGTATAAGGAGTCATAACAATTTGAGTTTGCCTCAGAGGACTCAATACCATTTTGTCTTATTATGACAAAAGAAGAAAAATAATGTTTGTTCTTAGTAAGAACTGTCACTCCCAGACTTACGAAGGCAAATGTGCCTTCTAATCAGTTGTCTGAAAGTGGGGGTCTCCTTTTGAAGGTCTCTGGGTATCAATTTCCTTGCCTGTAGAAAGAGCAGGAGCAGGATGAATGTCCACCTTGGTTATCATCTATGGCTAAGATCTCTTTCCCAAAGTGAACTGTAGAATTCCTTGGTTTTTAGCCTGTCATCCACAGCTCCCTTTTCTTTCTCTGGGAGCCCAGCAGCTCACAATACACTGTTCACACACTCTGGTTCACATCAGCCTTTCCTCTCACCTCATTAGTCCAAGTCAGAGGTATTCAGGAGAAGAAAAAAATATACACAGACACATCACATGTAAATATATGCACATGTTAAAAAAACGTGTTGTGGGAAGGAGTCAAAGGACTGAGGCAGCCTAGAGCTTAGCACTCCTTGCGAGTCTCACGACTTGACTCCTGGGCAGGAAGTGACCCCGTCAACATCCTGCTCAGCCTCGTGGGGCCCATCACACATCCTGTTCTTGGCTGGTGAGGCTTGCCTGCCACAGCCTTGCTGTCTAGGCTGGGTGGCCAATTGAGGATCTCTTAATTGCATTTTCTGTATCAAGTTAAAGGGCAGAGTACCTCGGAAACTGGCATGCACACATGCAGCCTCCCTATACCTTAATAACAGTTACAGGCTGGCAACCCGTATATTCAGTGGAAATTTGTCCTGATTTCCAGTCTGGAAAGAAGGTCTAACACTACTCTATAATTGTAGCTGGCCCATCATTTTACAAAAGGTCTTATTCGTCCTAAGATTTTTGATACTCATTCAGGAAACAAGTAACAGAAATCTCCCAATATTCTTGTCTTTCCTTTTGTCACCTACACGTTCCCTGGTGTATCACAAACAGATCAGGGCCAAGATGATTTCCATGGAGTAGGAAGCTTCAGATTGGTGCCTTGGAGTCATTTTTTAAGGAATGAATGGATGATTGCTGTATGAGTATTAAGGCAA
The DNA here is from genome assembly GCF_014898055.3 of Talpa occidentalis. NCBI lineage: Eukaryota > Metazoa > Chordata > Mammalia > Eulipotyphla > Talpidae > Talpa > Talpa occidentalis. The sequence continues at coordinate 96,435,043 of NW_023602073.1, read as the reverse complement.
GACTGGTGCTCTTTGTAGAAAATGGGTTTCTGGACTTTGAAGAGGTGCTAAGACAGCAAGGGTGGGGAATAGTGGAGGGATGGAGAGAGCAATCAAAATACAAAAAGAGGGCCTCCCCGGTGGCGCAGCGGTTGAGCGCTGGGTTGCGAAGCTGCCTGCAGCCTTTGCAGTGCCGGTCGATCCCCAGCTGCAGCCCGGCCACCAGAGGAGGGTCCCACATGGTGCGCAGACCTCTCCTGCCACCCACTGCTCCCCTCAGAAGTGTACTTCGGTCCTTCTGCCTGCTCTGCTCCCCGCTCTGGCTCTGGTGAATTCTCTCACCCTCCCGCGCTTCTGACTGTACCCAGTGCTTGTATAAATGAAAATAAATAAATAAATTAATTAATTAAAAAAAATAGAAAAAGAAATGTAAGATCACACATTGTAAATGTATATAAATTTACGTATACATGCATGTGTTAAATCACCAAAAAAGATTTGGAAAACATAGGATAGTTCCAGGAAAAAAATAACCTCGAACTTCATTTTCCAGAGAGAACTCTTGCTATCACTATGGTATATATCATATATTTCTTTGTTTGTTACACAAATGACATTTAAGCTTTTACTTTTGTGACCTGTTTTCTTTCCAGTTAATAATGTATCTCAGACCATTTTCATGACTAGTAGCTGAGGGCTCGAGGAAGGGCTGAGATCATAAATCACTCCAGTAACCACCCAAGTTACTTATTTTGTGACTTTCGATGGTTTGGAATTTGGTTTGAATCTGAGTTCTGTGTTAGACTCACTCAGTCCTCAACTCTGCAGAATTATAGAAGGGGCATGAGCAATCGGAGAAGTGAAACCCCTCATTTCACAGACAAGAAAACTCAGGAGAGTCAGAGCTAACATATCTACTCCGCTTTCCCCCAGGCCACATCCACAAGCATGTAAAAAGCTTCCCTTTCAGCAAACAGCCCACAAGCCGACTCCAGGTGGGGAAGGGCTGCCTCCTCACTTGGGATGGTTAGTGGGGTTCGCACAACAGGGATGGCCCTAGCTGTGGTGCCTGGGAGCCAGTCAAGATACAGTAGATGAGCGGTTGCTCTCACACAGCCAGAGAAGATAACATCTCACTGTTGTGGGGCTGGGGCCTTAGGTGTTGGAAACAGGGCTCTGCCTTCTAAACGCAGAGTCAAGCCACTTCTTTCCACCACCTATACTGTATTCCCTCCAGAGCCACTGACTCTTTGGGTTATTGTAGCAGCTCTTCACTGGGATTCCTGCTTCCATCCTTCCCACCACAACCCCCGCACTGATCTCCTACAACACCAGTGGCATTGTTATTAAATGCAAAACTACTGAAAACCCATGGTGGCTTTCCATCTTACTCTGGGTAAAAGTCAAAGTTCTTATAAGATCCACAGGGCCCCTCCCTACTGCCCATTTGCCCTCTGTCCTCCTCCTCCTTTCCTCTGTGTTTTTTTATCTGCTACCAGACTTGCCTCCTAGATCTTTCTCAAGGTCATCGCAGGGCCATTGCAATTTGCTGTTCCCTATACCTGGAATGCTTTTCCCCACAGACAGCCCTGGTTTGCTTTCTCATCTTTTTCTGACTTTGGCTTAAACATCACATTCTCAAGGGGACCTTCCTGAGAATTTTAAGTTGGGGGCCCTGCTCAGACTTTTAATACTTTCCTCCTGTAAATCCTTGCTCCATCTTCCCTAATTTAAGTTTCCCTAGTCCTTATTATATACCATATATTCCACTTATTTTTAATTGTCTCCTTCTACCTGAATGCAAGCTATAGGAAGCCAAGGATTTTGGTCTGTTTGTATAACTCGTCAAGGTCCTTTTGCTGCAAGTAATAGAAACCACTGCTAACTAGCTTAAGGGGAAAGGTGGCGATTTATTACAAGGTTTTAAGTAAGCCAAAGGCAAGAAACCCTGGACTCAAGGAGAGATTGGGACCCAGGGAGAAAGTTCTTGCTCTCCTATTTACCTCTGTCAGTCTGCTTCTACTTCTCTCTGTACTTACTGACTTCTCTGTACATACTGATTCATTTAGTCAACACTATTTTTTGGTGACAGTATGTTCCAGGCACTGGTTTGGGTGCTCATACTGTGTCAGTGAACAAAGCAGAGGCCTGCCTTCACGGAGCTTACACTCCAGTGGAGGAGAGAGATTACAGGCATAATCAAATTGAGCATGTTAGATGAGACATAAGTGAAGAAAAGCAGAGCAGACTAAGGGGGTTGGGAGATATGGGACATGGGGTGGGGGACAAGCAGGACACAATTTTAAATATGAATCTGAGTGGACCCCAAAGAGAAAGTAAGAGTTGAGGAACGATTTCCAGTCACTGCAGAGAAATTTAACTTTTCCAGCTTAGCCCAAGTGTCTATGTGCTCCAGTCAACTCTTCCTAGAGGAAGCTAGGTCATGAAAAAAAAAGCTTGGCTTTTGGAGGTCCTCTGGGTGAGATGGGAGAGGCATTCCCAGAGAAAGGGGAATCATCTTCAGCTGTAAGGACATCTCCAAAAGTATCTGCCCTAGGAAACTGTTTGTGCCACTGGAGTGCCTGTGATAAATGTATAGATTTTTGTTGTTGTTATTGTTGTTTTATTTTAAGCCCCAATCCAACTGAGTTGAGCAGGTGACCTCAACCTATTGATGGTATGTGGTAAACCAGTGCCCCCATCCTGCCACGTTCATGGGAAGGTGTTGTACTGTTAATTTCCTGCTGAATTGCCCAAAATACGAGGCCAAAGATGGTGTTATCACAAAGAAACACGCTGAATACACACTGACTCAGAAATAACACATCACCTCCCCAACTGTCAGGATTGCTCCTGTCTCCTGGGGAAGGGTTGCCCATTTTCAGGACAAGTGGGCCTATTTCTCATCTTTACCCTGAGGATTTTCTCCTTGAAAGAGCAAAAAAAGTCACAGAGAATTAAGGGAGGAAGAAGGAATATGACATGCGACATATTGGATGATACAGAGGCAGAAGCCATGAGATTCAGGGTTATATCCTTCTGAGGGAGACAGAAATAGAAATGGAAAATTTGATTAGCCCCAAGTCATCTGCTGCTTTGTAAGAGCTAGAGAGAATTTTGAGCCTGGAGGGCTAGCTGACAGGACCCTCCTCAGGTGATTATAATCTTATCTGAATCATTAGTCTTTGAAGAGGAGACAAGTAATATTAACACAATGATTAATACACTTAGGAATTTAGAAACTTTAGGCCCCCAGAGTTAGCCCAAATCATGAAGTTCTCTTCTGGAGTTCAAAAGTTTATCTCTGGCTTGAGGTCACGAAAAGCTGTAGGCTGACCTTTGAGTATAAAGGTCTCTGACCCCGCGCCCCTCGCCACAGTGTTGTAGACAGTGGACAGTGAGGCTGTCATATGTGGGACTCTTTGGTAGATGGAGATGCCACAGGCAAGGCAGAAAGAGACAGAACCAAAGAATTTCCTTCGCTTGATGCGACCAAAAATGAGTAAGTGTGCACCTATGGCTCTCAATCCCCTGGCCCCTTTGGGCACCTGACTGTCTAAGGTATCCAAACCTGACAAATAAGCCAGTGGATTACCTGAGAGAAAGTCATGATTCAGGCTTATACCAATCCAAAGAGCCAGTGGCTACCAGGAGCTGCTAATCAGACAGAAGAGGCTTTGTCCCTCGGTGGCCTTTGATTGCCTGCCTCTTCAGAGCAAGCAGCTCTGAGTGTCACAAGCAAGACTGAGTATTTGCAAGAATCAGAATCAAGAAAATGTTTTCTGATTTGCCTTTGAGTCTCAAGAGAATTGTAAGCACTGACTGGCTTGTAGACACAGGTTCTTATTATGCTTACCTGGGCTTCCGTGGCTTGAAATCAATCCCTCAGAGACTTCCTCCACCTCCACCTTGCCTGACTGTTCAAGGGACCACACAAGAACCTCAAAAACTTTTTTTTTTTTCTGAGAATCCTAAGGCCTTTAGAGGTTGGTCTCTAAAGCTTCAGAATCTTGGCTTTATAAACTGAGTAGGGAAATGTCTTCAGGGGGTTTCTGAAGCAGAAGGAAATCCTCACAAACCCAGCTGGCTCCTCTCTTTATAGAAAGTTCCACCTAAGGAGCTGCCAGAGGTCAGTTTCTCTGCTGCACCCTGGCATGTCTCCTGGGAGACAGACTTCAACAAGAAAGGCCTGATCTGCCTGAGGAGGGCCCACTGCCCATGCCAGCCTCCCACAGGCTTGGACCCAAAGGATGCCAAATGCCATGAGAGCCCTCTGCTCATTTTCACAGGACAACACCAGCCAGTCTTGGTCTCCCCTAGAATCAAAACTTGACCTTGCCACTGTAAAAATCAATTTCTACATGAGATTTAACACAATCATTGTGCTTTCTTTCTGCAGATTGCTTCCCAGCAACCTTGCTGAATTCCTGGAAAGATGGCAACAAGAGGCTACCAACAAGTGCACCCTGCTGTGGGGGCCAGAGGCCAGAGGAGGGGGTCCACCTGCCAGGCCAGTGGAGGGTCCCAGGTGAGCTGGCTGTGAAGACCTGGTTCCAAACATCACTCAGGAGATGTCTTCAGCATCAGGATGGGTTTTTTTCTTGGGAATGACTTCAAGGATTTGTAAGGGGGCAGCAAGTGGGTAATAGATGGAACCTGCTATGAAAAGAATGTGTAATGATCATGAAAAATCTATACTCCTTCACCTGTGTGGATCACGCTGGGCTATTTTTTATCCAGGTAGAGAGGCAGTGCCTGCACTGGGAAGAGCATGAGCATTAAAACTTAAGACTTAAGTTCAAACCCTAACTCCATCACTTTGTGTGTAGACCTGGGCAAGCCATTTACCTTTCTGAGCCTGAGGGAGGCTATTTTCTTATCTATGAAATAGGCAAAGTGTTTTCACCTTGTGAAAAGAGGCTCTTGGGACTGAATAGGAGGCAAGGTAGAAAAGCCAGCCAACAAAATGCCCAGCACACAGTAAGCAGTCAATAAATGGCAGTTGCTGTCCCTTTTTAAATAAAGATAATAACATTAAAGTTAATAAGAAAAACTGGTTTGGAGAGGTATGTAGGACACTTTCCCTGATGCCAGGGCAGTTAATAATTAGGCATAGGGACATACAAAATATGGCAGTTGGTGTTGACTAACCATTCCTAACCCTCTTTTCTCCTTGTCCCTCCACTATGAAGACCAGAAAAGCAAAATAGCCACTTTCCCAACTTCCCTGCAGCAAAAGATTGCCAGGGGACATACATAGCTCTGGCTAAAGAGAGATGAGCAATGGTCTTTCCTCATAAAGACATGGTTAGTGACATGCATCCTGTCCTCTTCTGCCTGAAATGTTGACATGACACCCAGAGCAATTATCTTATAAGCTGTGATAAGGATGTCAGAAGAGAACAGAAAAAGATCTTAGTTCTTCTGACATCATTGAACTCTTGCACCAGCCCTATGTTACCTACTTTCAAATTTCTTACTTTTATAAGAAAACTACCCTTCTGTTTGTTTAAGTGACTCATGGATTTTCTGTTACTTACTGCAGTATCAGATATATCCTTATCTGATAAAAAAAATTGTGATAAGCTTCTGAATACCTTGCTGACCTATCAGAAAAATCCACATTCACTTTGACTTCCTAATCAGGCTCTCATGAGCCGAAGCTTTGACGGCATTAAATAATTCTAACTACTTTAATTAAAATGAGTATTTCTTTTCACATGTATGACATACACACATATACTTATTTAGTATGTTATAAAACTTGAGAGGTTTGCTTTAGATGCCTTTCTCAAGCCTCAGAGTACACTTGTATAGCACCATCACAGTGGAGCCCTGGAAACACTTCAGGTCTGGGTTCCACCCTGGAGATTCTGGCACCCAACCCTGCAGGTGAGGAAAGGGCAAATACTATACTAGAGCTGTCTCTAATAGGGACCTAATCCAGCCAATCCTGTCTTGTAAGTACTAACGCCTCCAAGAGTTAGACTAGAGAAGGAAAACAGCCATATTATAGACAGCAAGGCATACTTCAACTATTTTAATTCAATAGAATTGTTATATATACTACAAAATAAAAGTTATCAGGCTCCATAAGACACAGACTTTATAAATGATCCTCTAATGTAAGTTACTTAAGCTTCCTCTTTAATTTTTCATTCACCCTGCAAAGAGATCAGATAAACCAAGATTGCAGCAGTATGATCTTATTTTAATAAATTGGTTGTCCATGACAGAAACTCAATCGGAGAGTATGGGATTCATCAGCCAAAAAAGTAGCTTTGGGGCAGGCTAGGGCTCTTTTGGTGAGAAGGTAGCCAGCTAACTCTAGGTCTTTTGAATTGTTGCCATAGTGTGATGGAAAGTGTCTATGTGGTAAGATCAGAATCGCTGACATTGGTGACTCAACATGTTGACTTTAAATTTGTAAATTTTCAAATTATCTGTAGTTGCTTGGTCAGAGTTACATAGTTGCTTAAATTTCCTTATAGTTTTAAATGGGGCATTATTTTACAGAAATAAACATGCACAAATTCTCAAGGGTTGGAGGTATCCTTATATCCAGTAGCAAAAATGTTTGTTTTATGGGTCAAGTCTGTTGGTTTGTTAATTAAACTCTATTCGAATATACTTGGTGGCAGTTATTGCTAAATAATCTTAGCAGATTATAAAAAGTACTGGGCTAATTCCTTTCTCAGTCCACATTAGACAAATGATCACTAGGCTTCACATTACAATTTCTGTTGATAGAATTTACAGCAGTCCATCCTCATTGGCATCCTCATTAGTTTTCACCTGTTATAATGGTAGAGTTTTGATGAATCCTAACTGTATGCCACACATTGTGTTATAGTCTTTATGTGAATTATTTTATTTAATCTTACTACAACCCAACATGGGGGGTACTATTATCATAAAACATTTTACAGATGTGTAAGTTGAGTCTGAGCAGTTAAATTACTTGTCTGGATTCAGAAGCCCATAGCTAGCTGAACTCTGCTTTGAACCTTGGTATTTTTTCTTTTTTTAAAGATTTACTTATTGATGCATATAAGTATTAGGGTACAGGCCAGAGGTGCGGGGGGTGAAAGGATTCACCAGAGACAGAGTGGAAAGCAGAACAGGCAGATCAACTGAAATACACTGCTGAGGGTAACAGCTTGTGAGACAGGAGAGGTCTGATGTGCCATGTGGGTATTTCCACTGTCGGCCTGGATCGAACCTGCACTGCAGAGGCTGCAGACAGCTTCATAGGTTGCATCTTAACCACTTGCGCCACCAGGGAGGCCCCCCTAGGTATTTTTTCTTATCCAGAGTCTACCCTCTTGACCCCTATGCTGTACTAGCACCATTTATCATACATACAACCATCAACCATATTTTTTGGGGGGTATGTTGTAAGAATCTTTAACAATTATTAATACAATAATTGTTTGTTGTGAACAATAATGGTTTACAATAATACAATAATGGTTTGTTGTGAACTATCAACAAACCATTCGGTCATATTCTGACACAGCATCACCTTACAGTTTTCAAAAAAGATAGGGTCATGGATCTGAGGAATTTTGTTTCTCTATTACACTTGTTGAGTCACTTCCATAGATGCTTATGTGATGGATTGATCATGAGTTCTGGAATCTGATATTTTGCTTACATGGCCAGTTTGGATGTTCGCTCTCTTTAAGGTAGCATTTGTACACACATAAAAGAGAGGTAGTTATGTTATGGCAATTTCCCAGAGAAATCAGACAGTACTCAGAGAGGTGGAGAGAGATTTAATTGTCACACGGGCAGGCTCAGTGAGATAGCTCCCAAAAGTCTGAGCCCCGAATTGCAGGAATGGTAAGGTTTTATACAGTTTGTATGTGGAAGCTCATTACACCATCCATTACAGACTCTCTTTATTGTTTGGGAAGGGGGTCAAGGTAGCCATAGCTACTACTGTGGGCAAGTGGCACACTGCAGGAACTTTCCACTCCAGCAAGCAGCAGAATCCAAGCAGCAGACTTAGCAACCTCCTGCTTCAGTTTTGCTACTCTTTTCTTCTCTGGGCTTATGTTGATAGCTGAACAAGTTAGTGTGAGAAGGGCATTGGGAAAGATACGGGTGATGCACATGTGCTGTTGTTTTGTAACTTTCTTTTTCTTTTTTTTTTTTTTAAGATTTATTTATTTATGCATTCAAGAGCTAGGGTACAGGCCAGAGGTGTGGGGGGTGGGAAGATCCACCAGAGAAAGAGTCGGGAACAGAACAGGCAGACTGACTGAAATACACTGCTGAGGGGAGCAGCAAGCGAGATAGGAGAGGTCTGCTGCACCATGTGGGTAGCTCCCTGGCTGGGGATCAAACTTGTGCTGCAGAGGCTGCAGATAGCTTCATAGGCTGTGTCTTAACAACTTGCACCACCAAGGAGGCCCTGTAACTTTCTTTTTAATATGACTTTCACGACCAGTTTCTCTCTAATTCACAGCCCCCAGAGCTGACTGCCAGTCTTTCCATACTGTCATGTCTGTTGGATTTTCCATTCTGCAAGAGACTTTCACATCTCTCTTCACATTATTTCCACCCCAGTTTTATTTTTTTTAAAGATTTATCTATCCATGCATACAAGAGCTGAGGCACAGGCCAGAGGTGTGGTGGGTGAGAGGACTCACCAGAGACAGAGTAGGGAGCAGAAGAGGCAGATCAACTGAAATACACTGCTGAGGGCAGCAGCGGGCGAGTCAGGAGAGTCTACTATGCCATGTGGGTCACCTCCCTGACCAGGGATCAAACTCGTGCTGCAGTGGCTGCAGATAGCTTCATAGGTTGCGTCTCAACCCCCTGTAACATCAGGGAGGCCCCATCCACCCCAGTTTTAGCTGATAATCTTGTCTCAAGAAATCTGAAGTGACCAGGAAGGCCTCCCTTGCCATGTCACCACCACAACTTCCAACCCTTCCTCAATGACCTCCTTCATGTCACTGAAGCTCAGGTGACCCACTCTGCAGAGATCAACCCCTCTCCATTTCCCATCTCCCATCACCATCACGGGGACTTCATTTCTCTGATTATTCCTTTTCTTTATTATCATCCATCTCATTCTCTCTACCGGAGTATAAGCTTATATCACCCAGATTAAAAAATAAAAAGGAATAATGACTCTCTTGGGCCCATATTTCCACACAAGTATGACCCCCATTTCTCTGCTCTCCTTCACAGCAAAACTTCTGGAAGAACTTGCTTATTGTCACTGTCTCCATTTGAGATCCTGTTCCACTGAACTCCATGCTGCAGAGACCAGTGTGCATTCTCTGCCCTCACCATATGCCACCTCTTACCAGTCAACAGAGTTCACTACTCCCTCCTTTTAAAACACTTTCTTCTCCAGGAGCCTCCCGGTGGCGCACGGGGTTAAGTATCAGCACTATGAAGCAATCCACAGCTACTACTGTGGCCAAGGAGGTGACCCACATGGTGCAGCAGATCTACCTATCTCACCCGCTGCTCCCCTCAGCAGTGTGTTTCAATTAATCTGCCTGTTCTGTTCCCTAATCTGTCTCTGGTGAATCCTCTCACCTCCCAACCCTTGTACCTCTGGTCTACACCCCAGCTCTTGTATGCATAAATAAATGAATCTTTAAAAATTAATTAATTAAATAAATAAAATAAAACACTTTCTTCTACTGATTATTAGCACACTGTCCTGGATCTGCTTCCTACTTGCTGGGTGTCTCAGATCCAACTATTTCACCAACTTGGCTTCATTTTCTGACCTTCAGGTATTAGAGTGGCCCAGGGTTGCTATTCTCTAAGTAGTCTCACCCATTGTTATGCCTTTAAATGTCATGTATAGCCAGTCATTCCCTCTTCCTTGCACCTACTATTTGGGTTATTTAACATTGCTACAAGGATGTTAAACAAGCAAGTCAAACATATAGCAAATCAAAATCCCCAAGTTTCCCTCCCAAAATGTTTCTTTATTTCATCAAATCATGCCATAATGGTGCCACCAAATGTTATCATTGGTGCCAATACTCATGACAAACATCTAGAAATTATCCTCAATGACTTTCTTTGCACTGCCTCCATATCCAAACCATCTATAAAACCTCTCAAGGTCACTTCTCTCCATTTCTTCCCATCCATCTGCAGATATACCTTCGTTCAAGCCATCCTCTCCTTGCAGGTAGAATGTTCAACAGCTTCCTAAATGGCCTCCTGGCTTTACTCTTGCCCCTATTATCCCATACATTCTCCTTCTTCATAAGGTAAGTAGGGGAAGAGTAAAACCTCTTCCCTACAGTTGAATTCCAAATAAAAATATAGAAGGAATAATGGATTTGGAAATTCATCAATAACTATTAAAACTAGATGTTTGATGGCCAAAAAAAAAATCTATAGTCTTAAAAAATAAACTCGCACAAGTTGATTACTAATTGCAAAGGGGAAAAAAGAGAGGCCCAGGGAACACTACCTTAACTGAGCGATCAAAGCTAACATCACCAGTGTTGGGATAAACTAAATCATGCGCCTCTTGATAGCAGACACTAAAATGGACATAATATGCCTTTGACATTCCTATCTAAATGCATAATCTGAATCAATCATAAGGGAAAATTTGGACAAGTCCAAATTGAGGGACACTGTAGAAAAAATAGCTGGGTTTTGTTCTTATAAACATCAAGATCAAGAAAGACAAAGAAAGGCTGGGGGCTAGTCCAAACTGAATGAGGCTTAAAGACAAATGACAAAGAGCTTGTGATACTAGAGCCTGCATTGGATGTGGGGCCTGGGAAAAAAGTAATTTTAAAGGACATTATTGGCCCAACTGATGGAATTCCAATATGTGCTATAAATTAGAATATTAGTGTACAAATATTAAATTTCCTAACTTTTGATAAAAGTACTGCAGCTATGTAAGAGAATGTTTTATTGTAGAAAATATACTTTTGAAGTATATTGTGTTAAAGGAGTATGTCTCTACTTTATTTTCAAGTGATTTGGAGAATATACATATAGATGTCTAAGAATATATAGAAAGAAATAGTGGTAAATAAATGGGCCCAAAATGTAAGCAACTAATAAATCTGGATAACAGCTTATAGGAGCTCTTTGTATTTTTGCAGCTTTTCTATAAGTGTGAAATCATTATCAAGAGTCTTCAAAATGCTTTATGCATCTGATGCTAAAATTTTCCTGCTTGATGTCCCTCCAATAGCTTCCCAACACATTTATAATAAAATTCAAATCAATGACCTGGCTTATATAGCATCACAAGATCTGGCCCCCGCCTGCCACTCAGCTCTCATGCTGTGACCTTCTTTCTTGCTTATCCAGCTTGAGCCAGGTCAGGCATCTTTCTGTTCCTGAAACATACCAAGGTCATTCTCATCTTAGAGTCTAGAACCTGTTTCTCTACCTGGAATGCTCTACCACCCAACTTTGCACATTTGATTCTTCCTTGACATTCTGATACTGACTTCAAGGTCACCTCCTCAAGGAGGCCTTCCCTGACCTCCCCATCTCTCTCTCTCCCATCTCACTTAATATTAACTTTGCACAGAGCACATACCACTCCAATTTTTTTTTTTTGTTTATTGTCTTCTGCCCCTCACTAAGCTGTAATCCCATAAGAGCAGGTATTTTATCATATATACTGTTGCATCTGTGATGCCTGGAATAGTGCTGGTTAATAAATATTTGCTGAATAAAGCTGGGTATGTGTTATGTGTTTTGATAATGCTCCATGTTCCTTCCATATTAAAACAAGTCTCCTAGTAATAGAATCTTCCTCTCACCAGTTGCAAGTACACTTTCCCCTATAACTCCAGAGTTTTCTGTCCTGGGGATCATTCTGGTTATATTCAGAACAATAGATATTTTCTTTCCATTCCTTTTTCTAGGGAGCCAAAGCTCATTAAGCCCCTTCCCCGTTAGGACCCTCAGGGACTCTGGCAATTACTAAGAGGACAATGGTGCGCCTACACTTCCCAGAAATGATGTCTGCATCTCATCAATGGCAGTGCCTCAGTGTGCACTGATTATTTTTATCCTCATTGTTTTGACACTGCTGATGAAATATATTCATATGCCAATTCCTAAGAGCCATACAATAGCAGTAGTTGTCATAAGTTAGGGACCGGGAGAGAAGTTTGATCCTGTTGTCTTCTGCCAACTCCGAGTGGGGTCTCAGATTTGTCATTTGAGTTCCCTGTGACAGCTGTTCCCCTTTGAATTTAGAGAGTGGCTCTTTCAACTCTGTGAATGAAGCATGGGGTCTGCAGAATCAGAAACCCAGGCCTTCTTCCTGCTGGTAACCAATCTTCACAATTTCCTGTGTTAATCACATTCATGAACAGCAGTGAAACTCTAAGGCTGATGTGTTGTAAAAGAGACACTTGATCTGATCCATAAAATTCATACCTATAGTCATCTCTCATCCACTCCAGGAGGCCTGTCAATAGGATTGCCCTTCAAAATTGTCCCCAAGTGCTCAGGAATATTGTGTCTCCCTGTTAACCCACATAAAGGGAGATCACTGTGCCAGGGAGAATGGGAGAAATGTGTGCTGACATAAAAAACAAGTCTCTCCCACTGCCTGCAATCCCCAAGAGATTGGTACGGCTTGCTGCAGATTTGCAGGAACAGATGTGCATGGTGAGGGGATACTGCTCAGAGGCACCACTGGGCAGATGGATTCATTACACCACCTAATGAAAAGCAGTGATTCACTATGCCCTGCGGGAAGGAAGGTTAGAGTCATAAAGAAGATGTCGGCGGTTGGACACGTGTGCACGCAGAGATGTGCAGCTGGGGGAAATGACAGCATGGTCCAGGTGAGAAATGCTGGGCTTCTCTCACTGTTGCCCAGAGAGCTCCACCTGCATCAGGGTCACTTTTTATAGTCATGGCTGCTTGGGAGCCAGTATGACCAGCAGCCTCAAGCACCATGACCAAGGGTAATCACTGCAAATTAAACAAACCCATGTTGAAACAGCGGCTGAAAATTGTCTCAAGTGGATTTAAAAGGTGTGATGATATCTTGTTTCCTATTAATTACCAACTGGTGACATTGGGCATTTTAATGAACCTTTTAAGCCTCAACTTAACTCACCTTTAAAATGGAGGTAATAATAGTACCATCGCATATGGTTAGTGTGAGGTTTCAATGTTAATGTACAGGCAAGGCTTAGAGATATTGAAAGTTTGGTTTCAGATCATTTCAATATAGTGACTCAAGCAGTAAAACAAGTCAAATGAATTTTTTGGTTTCCCAGTGCATATAAAATTTATGTTTACAGTATACTGTAGTCAGTTAAGCGTGCAATAGCATTATGTCTTTTAAAAATGTACTTAGTTTAATTGAATGTAACAAAGACACAAAGTGAGCATGTGCTGTTGGGATCTGCTTGAAGAAGGGTTATCATAAACCTTCAATTTATTAAAAAACCAAAATCTGTGAATCCCAATAAAGTAAAATACAACAAATGAGGCATGTCTCTATATAAAAACCTTAGCACCATGCCTTGTATATATACAATGATTGTATGATATCATTGCTATTTTCATTTCATCATTAGAAACCTAGATAATCTCACCTGTACTTCTGTTGTTTCAATAATCTTCAAATCCTTTTCATGGTTTACATAGCCAGATAGAACTAGGTTCTTCTTATGTCACATCTTATCCCTTATACTCTTTCTTACCTATCCTGCTTGATAAAGTAAGATCCAGAAGTCTTTGCATTCCTGAAACCCACCAAACTCACCCTCATCCTAGGGTCTTTTTGTAGATTAGAAAACAGACCCATATGGCATATTCATTTACTCAGCAGGAAGTGTTATAGTCTATATAACATAGCCCTATTCCAAGTAAGGAATTCAAGAGTATATATCAATGAAAGGAAATAAACATGCTTAGTGTAACCCACTTAGGTCCTGGGTGTCTGTAAGTGGAAAATCTGTTCTATCAAGTTGATTGATCAAGCATGATGCTTAGGACCTCTTAGACTTAAAGAGAATTACATCTGGGTAACCAGTTGGTTAGTCCTATTGCCAATGAGAAAACTGAACTTTAGAGAGAGTATCATTGTCAGAAACAATTCATAAGTTGTGGCAGTGGCTCTTGAATTCAGCCCTTATTACAAGGACTCATCTTTTTAACTATTACCTCTGCTTTTATAGATATTTTAAACATCAACTTTCTCACAAGTTTTAGGTGTTTTTAGGTACTGCTCCACACATAGAATGGGCTTTCTAACCAGGAGGGGCCATTCAGAAAGCCTCTGTCAAATGACTGTACTTAAACTGCCCAAGTTTAGTCTAATACAACTTGGCTCCCCAGAAAAATGTCTTAGCACTAGACCTGTGAGGCCCACTTCTGCCCTACGTGTCTCTGGCTCACCTGAATCTGTTTTCTGGAAACCCAACTTCCTTGACCTTCAGCAGACTTGGGGCTTTCCATCCCCCCAACTTTCCATCCAGAGTGCTTTCCTCTCTCTTTCCTCTCCACACCAAGGGTAACAACTTACTCCTCCTTTATCAAAGGTTTCCTGCAAGCCACCATATCCCTTGCTAGTTAAAGTGGAGTACTTGGGTCATCTGGGAGCTTGTTTGACATGCAGAATCTCAAATCCTCTGCCTTCTGAATCTGAATCTGAATTTTAACAAGATCGTCAGATAACCCATAGTCCATTAAGGCTTGAGAAATACTGATCTTGTCCATTTCTAGACAACACCTCCACCAACTTCAAGGGTAATGAATTAACTAACCTTGGTATATTTGTCACTCTGATTTCAACAGGCTCTGCGCAATCTAAACATATACCTCCATAAGGCCAAATTAGCACTTTTAGTAGTTCTACCTGGCCTCTGCTGCTTCCTCTATAAACCCAGTTTTTCAACCCAGAGTCAATTAATTGGATTTTATGAATAGGAGCAAAATGGGGATGAAAGACCATCCATTAAAACATTTAAGAGATTTATTTACGTGTCAATTGATAGGAATCACAATCATGACACATCAACAATTCAACATATTGTTATTGTTGAATCATATGTTATAGATAGATGCAAATTCAGTAAAGCATCCTAGGATAGGGGATTATGATTTCCATTTACGAAGTAGACACAGCAAGGAGGGAGTTAAGTCATAAGCTTCTCCTGTCTAGTTGCAATTTTTTCTTGCTAATGACAGTTAATTTTGTCTAGCCCTTGAAAGTTAATGGCAATAGAATAATAGATTTCATTCTTGTTGTTGATGAAATTTAAGAAAATATCAAGTACACATTTGTTTACAACACCATATATGATTCAGAGCTAAAATGACTTGTATTTTTTTACAGAAGGACAGTGTTCTGGATGGCAATTTGAGTTCACTAGTTTTTCAATCCTGAACCTACATATGGTCTAAAAGTAGTAGTCATAGTAATAATAGCAATTGCAATTAAAAGGATTAAAGTCATAATTTTTCTACCAATATTATTGCCAGATATTAAGAGTCAGATATTACTTCCTGTTTTCACCTTCCAGAAAAGTAAGGTCCTGCCAATGATGTGGTAGTCATGATTAAACCTCAGTAACAGTTCAGTCAAACCACTACCCCCTTCTATCCCTCCCACACACACAGTGATATTAAATTTGGGTTTGCTGCTAAGTGGACTAAAAATAAGAAAAACTTCAGTCAAATGCAACCACATCAGAGATTTCACACTAAAAAAGTCACTTTCAGAAATGGAATGCATTGAAAGGTCAGATGGAAATTTCCCCTTTCCCACCCCCAAGCACTCAGAGTGAATAAATATATATCTCTGCTAGTGGGGCTTAGCTATTTAGGTTGTGGGCAAAAGTGATATCTTCTCTGATCTAAAGAAACTGTTTTAAAGAAGCATGAAAATAAATGAAAGGATTCAGGGAGGTGGGAGTTAGGTGATTTTCTACCACATGAGGTCAAGTGTAGAGGACATCACTTATTTCCTATATAAACCTCAAGTCAACTTTTTAAAATAGAAAAACAAAAGCGGTTGACTGACTCTTTGGCCATATGTGATTTTTCTGTTCTCTTTGTTTGCTTTATCTATACAAATTAACTTCTCATCACTCATAAAAAGTAATGAGAAAAATGAGATTACATTCTCTTTTTTTAACATAGCTCCCAAATCATCAGAAAATTCATATTTTTCTGATGTTCAGTCACTTTTCCTTGGTAATTTTGACTGTTAATAAAACTTAGGCAATAAAATTGTACTTTGAGGTAAATATTAAACTAGACCAATCCACGAGTGGGCAACCTTTCCTCTTCAGGAAATGAAGTGAATAATTATAAAAATGTAGAAACATTTTCCCCAGCCCTGGCTTCCTGTTTTACCTTTCTTCTCTCTCGGTTAATTTCCTTACACAAAGTACTTTTTTATGATGCTAGTTCTTAATGAGGGAAGCTTATCTCTTACCCTGAAATAAATGACCAGGTGAAGGGAGTTCTCGGTTTTCATTCTGCTCCTTGGAATGCGGCTTTTATTTCTTTTTTTTCTGTCCTCTCTTTTAAAGGAGTCAACTGGACATCTCAAATTCATTATGTTAATACAAAGCAATAAGAAAATGTGTTCAAATGTTTTATTCCGCCATCTTGAATAAAAATCCCTATCCACCAAATGTTTTCAAGTGGCCACGTATCTATAATTTAACATTAAAATGACTTAATGAAAGATTCCTGTACATGAGTTCTATGGGGGAGGAATCATCAGCTTGTTCAGAGTAGTTTATTCTATTTCTTATTCCAGCTGAACATTTATTACCTTCCTCCCTCCCCTCCTTGATTTTTCCATCTCCATGGGATGGATATTAACTCTGAATGTTTGAGAAAACAGACACAGGACTTTTGCTTTTGTAACAATACACTAACCAACAATGCAACTCATAGCATTTCAAGGAGCCCCATGTCCTAGTCAACTGTAGCTCTTTCACTCTGAGTACGAGAACCAGGCCTTATCTTTCCCATGAGACTTTGATTAACACAGCACCAATGCCCCAAACAGAAACTGAAAAAGCAGCAGACATAACGTTTATTCTTTTTTTTCAGCAATGGATTCACACAGTAAAGAGCAGGGAAAAGCTGCGTGGAGAAGTTGGCTATCAACACAGGACTGGTTCTTGGCGGCTAACTGGAATGTTCAACCTGAGAGCTGTTAAGCATTCAGAATGGAGTACAGTGCCTTGCGCATTCTATGTTTGTAAAGGTGACTGGCCTTACGAGCTCACCTTTCAAAATAAAGGTGGAGCTGAAATGTGTGCGGGTCAGCCACTGTGCTCTGAAAGCACCTTGTCCAAAGTAAGCCGGGAGGAAATGATCAAGTATCCCTCTGCTACTTCAGAATAAGAAAATGTTGGAAATCCCAATGTCATATGATTTGGAGGCTGGAGTCCTAACTGAAGATACCAACACATTCCCAAAATAAGCTGACTGGGCCTCCCTTGTGGTGCAAGGGGTTAGGCACAGCACTGTGAAGCTATCCCACAGCCTCTGCAGCATGAGTTTGATCCCCAGTTGGCCAAGGAGCTACCCACATGGCACAGCAGACCTCTCCTGTCTTGCCCGCCGTTCCCATCAGCAGTGTATTTCAGTACATCCGCCTGTTCTCCTCTCCACTCTCTCTGGTGAATCCTCTCACCCCCCACACCTCTGGCCTGTACCCCAGTTTTGTATACATAAATGAATAAATCTTTAAAAAAAAATAAGCTGACTGCAAGCAAGCTTCTCATGAGTTCAGATGTGGAGACTCTTTTTCCCACAATTCAAGATTATTTTTTATTGTTTCTACTTTTCAAAAAAGAGCTGTGCAAATTAAAAAAAAATTACTTGAAAAGTTCTACATTACAACAAAGTCACATATTTTATTAAAATACATGTAATCAAGAACATTCAAAGCTCAAGCCTTATATACAGGTTATAACCTACTTTTGCCTGCCTAGCTATAAATGGGTCCAAGGTGAGCAGCTGCTACCTAAGCCCAGGTGGAGACTAGGTATGTTTGCCTGAGGACAGGAACGACAGTCCCAGGCTGGGAAACATAAGAAGTAAAGGAGAAATAGGAGACAAGTGATCAACTTTAATCCTCTGGTCATACTCAGTGTCCAGCCTTTATTTTGTGAATGGGGCTTTGAAATAAGCCACGACAGGTCAATAGCAGCAACCCCTCCCTCTCTGCTAAGTCACATCAATTGTCTTCTTGACTCATCACCATTGATTGTTGTTTTTCTCTGACTTGCTCTCCCAACCCCCTCCAAATTTTTACATTTCAGTCTCTGCTTCACCTTTTTTTAAATTTTTTATTTATATGAAATACTATCATAACACAAAACTTGAAATATTACACTACCACCCGGTTTGCTTACTTATTTTTCCTTCTTCAATCCATCCCACATCTCATTATTGAGCTATTTTCCTAAAATTCCATTTTTTCATCATGTTCGCTCCATGCTTAAGAATTTGTAGTGGCTTCCTATTATCCATGCTCTTCAGTCTAGTGTTCAAGAGCCTCCTCCATCTGATTCTGTCCTCATCCCTAGAGCATTCTTCTCCACTGCTCCCTTTGAGGGAACAGACTCCCTCTGACATTTTCTCATTGTAAATCTGTCATGTTAGGTTCTGAGTGGTCACCTCTAGTGGGAGGGAGGAAAGAGGACACCCAGGTCACCTGGAAGAGACTGGGAAGTGCCTAGAGTTGGAAAAGAGCAACTCTTCCTTGGACATAGGTGTCCGAGAATAGTCTGAGAGAACGAACTCTCAGACTAGAAACAGGATTCGGTGGGAGTACCTGTTGGGGCAGAACTTAGAAACTGAGCCTTCTGTAGGCTAGCGCATGGAATGGGATTGAGGCACAAGGCTCCGTTCCTCACAGTCTCCAGGGAAGGCAAAGGATGATGTTAGCACAGCAGCCACTCAGAGTCTTGGGGACAGAAGTGGAGCATCACCACCTTAGCAAACTGAGTGAATACACTTCAGATAAATTGCTCACAAGCAGCTCAGGGATCTTGACCTCTGCAGAGTCTTCTCTGACCTTATGTTCGGTCTCATGAACTCTGCTGGGCTCCCTAAGCATCCCCAGGTATCTAAATCTCAGTTCTTAGCTCATCTAAGGCACAGCTGTTTACTTGCCTATTTCCTCTTCTATGAGCTCATCACTCAATGCCTGGCATGTGGCTCAGCTCAATAAGCAAAACCAAATCATTCGAAAAGGAAAAGGCAGGGAAGGGGGAGACAGATTGGAAGCTTTTCTTGTGAGCAGGACTCTGTGTGACACACTTTTCCTCTGCAAAGCCCAGCTTTGGACTGTCTGCAAAGCAGACACTTGCTGAGTGATTTAGTGACTGATCAACTAATGAAGCGATTTTTTTTTATAATATTGTCCTTTCATTTCTTTCTCAGATTAAAGGCAAAAGCCCACCATGACTAATACCATAACTCCAAGGCTTTATTTTCAAAACTAAAGGTTAAAATTATGCCAGTCATATTTTCACATGTGCAGCTTTAATATGACTATCTAAGCATGTAGATATATACACATATATGTGTAGTATCTGCAAAATTATCTGTGACTTGGTTTCCAGATGGGGTCACAGCAGCATTGAGATACTTCTAACTGGGTGTAATGCTAGCGGAGAGGGACATCCAGTTGTCTTGTACACACAGCTTCTCTAAGATGCACACATAGAGTGATTTAGAGCACAGCTGAGGCTGCTAACTGGCAAGATCTGGCCTGCAGGGTCTAACTTCAAAAACAGAAAAAAGAGAACTCCCAATTTTGGTTTCCACTTTGGCCCTAACTAGCTCCTATTGTGCTCCATATGGCAGAACATGTGTTTCTCAGTGCACAAATTTAAAACATCTGAAAATAATATTTTCCTGATTGAGCAGTCATTAGGGATGAGGCAGCATTTTCTGAGCAAAGGCTTGAGTCAGTGGTGAACCTGAGAGACAGGATCACAAAGATCACAAGGACAAAGCCACCACTCACTAGGGCTCATCTCAACTCCATCTCAACTCAATCTGCAAGTCCTTGGGGTGGGAAGGTTGCAGAGTTCTATCAGCTACTCCCCCAGCTCTCCCTGCAGACCCACAGACACATTTCTCTGCCCAGAGAATGAGCTTCAAAATAACAAAGAACAAACCATGTCTTACTTGCAAAAAGAAGCAGTGTTAAAATACATATATTCTGCTTAATTTTTGTGACCTTGTGTGTGTGTTTCATAAAGTAGCTTTCATGCCTTAGAGAGTCTCATGTACATTGTTGGGGGGAAATGGAATAATCTTCCCATGAATTATTGGGGATTGGTCTGCATCAGGCGGGCTAGAGTCAGGGAAAACAAAAGCTCAGGTGAAAAGAGGTAACGGTTATATAATTACTTGAGATCTGGAAGGGGAGTTAATTGGCAAGGATATTGACGGGCCTCAGGTAGGAAATGTTTGGAGACTTTGGGTTTGTGAAAGGGTAAAAGGCAGAGAGAACACACTGGTAAATCTCAAGTTAGCCTGATTAATAACGGATGCTGAGCCAGGACAGCTGAACGCAGCATTCCCTAGCAGACTTGAAGTGAGGAAGCCTTCTCAAGGAATTCCTAATTCAGGGAGCTCTGCCGAGTCAGCATGCAGTCACCCTTGCAAAGCAATTTCAAGTAAGCCAAGGGAGCTGCCCAAGATTCAAACTGGGAGAAAAAGAGAAGGGAAGTAGGAAAAAAGAAGGAAGGAAATGAGAACAGGAGGTGGGTGGAAAGTGATGCAGAAAGACCTAGAAGGAAGATGAGCATCCAATC
Organism: Talpa occidentalis; assembly: GCF_014898055.3. Lineage (NCBI taxonomy): Eukaryota > Metazoa > Chordata > Mammalia > Eulipotyphla > Talpidae > Talpa > Talpa occidentalis. The sequence goes on along the minus strand of NW_023602073.1, from coordinate 96,414,272 downwards.
CAACCGGTGTCTTCTGTCGTCTAAGGTGCCCCCTGACAATTCCTATCCTCCTCCTGCACTGCAGCTCTTCTAACATACCATATATTTATTTGTCTTATCTTGTTTTTTTCCTCCCCAACCAGGACATCAATTCCATGAAGATAGGGATTAGTATTTATTTTGTTCAACAAACTATGCCCTCTAAAATGAAGTGTTAGGAAAATTGCTCTCCTTCCTGGCTGACTCTCATGCCCTTGAGCTAATGTCAAAGCGACAATCAATAAGATGCAGGAGAGGTGGTTGAGGCAAGCTGGGGACCCCTGTAATGGTGGGCTAGTGAGAAAAGTCTCCTCTACCCAAAGGAGGCGACCACACGCAGCTTTCTCAAGGACAGGTACACATCTCAGCAGAGCTCAGACTCAGACTAAATCCAGCACCCACATTACATCATTCAGCTCTCAACAGTAATCCTACGAGGCAAGCACTATTTTTATATTTTACCTACGATAACTGAGGAGCAGGGAGGTGAAGAGTTAGGTTGAGTCCTGAAATAGCCATTTTTATACATAAAATAATATAAAAGAACAGTAGTATCTCATAGTTTAACTTAACAGCATGCCCAAGTGTAAACTCAGGACTGGACACGGTGCAGGTTTTCTGATTACATGCAGACCGGGTAAAGGAGGAGTCAGAGTCCTTAGTGGTTTTTTGCAGGTCTTTTATCAGGGTTCACCAGGCATATGGCAGGCAGGGGTGCTGGCTGGGGGGCTGGGAGGCTGGCAGGCCTCCCAACCCCTAGCAAGTCTTCACTCTATCTGGGCTTGCTTCTCTTTCGGCTTCTGCTGCTTCTGCTGGCGTCCCCATGACGCCGCCCTTAAAAAGCACAGTCTCAGCCCAGGTGAATCCCATCTACCTATGCCCACACCCTACTCCAGGTGCCCGCCATCAGGCATGCATTCGGACCACAAGGATCCATCATCTATCCTGATGGCGGGAGGGCAGAAAAGCCTGACATTTTTCCTTACCCTACACCAAGATAATAAACATCATGAGTGGTAGAACGTAGATACACACACTCGTCTGTCTGTCTGACTCCACAGCCCAAGTTCAAGGGCAAGGCCATTCCTGGAGGAAGGTCACCGTGGGAAAACCCTGTCATTAGACCTCATTAGAATATTCATACTTGAGGACTAGGAGAAAGAAGAGAGGATTGGAAATAATTGCCTGTGCAATCTACAGCCATATGGTCTTCCCAGAATACTTCGATTTTAAAATGAAGCCTCCTTATTCGGCCTTAAAAGGGAATGAAATTTTGACACATGCTACAACAGGGATGAACCTTGAAGACATTTAAGTGAAACAAGGCAGATGTAGGGTAAGGAAAAATGTCAGGCTTTACTGCCCTCCCGCCATCAGGATAGATGATGGATCCTTGCGGTCCTGAATGCATGCCTGATGGCGGGCACCTGGAATAGGATGTGGGCATAGGTAGATGGGATTCACCTGGGCTGAGACTGGGCTTTTAAGGATGGCGTCACGGAGATGCCAGTAGAAGCCAAAAGAGAAGCCAAGAAAGAAGCAGAGAAGCCGAAGGAGGAGGCCGAGAGAAGCCCGGAGAGCCCAGAATGAGGACCTGCCAGGGGCTGGGAGGCCTGCCAGCCTACTGCCCCCCCAGTGCCCCTGCCTGCCATGTACCTGGTAATCCCAATAAAAACCTGCAAAACCACTGAGGACTCTGACTCCTCCTTGACCTGGTCTGCTGGATCATAGAAAATCTGCACGGTGGCCATTCCTGACCCTACAGCAGACATGAAAGGAAAAAACAGTGTTTGATTCCATTTACATGAGCTACCTAGAGTAGTCAAGTTTACCCAGATGCAGGCCAAGAGCCAAGAGGAGGGAGGACAGGAGTTACTGTTTAGTGAGTACAGAGTTTCAGTTTTACCATAAAAAAATGTTCTAGAGATGGATGATACAGCTGGTTACACAACAATGTGAATGTACTTAATGTTACTGAATTATACACTTAAAATTGGTGAAAATGTAAAATTTCATGTCTTGTATGTTTTACCACAGTAGGAAAAACAAAGGTGGTTCTTGCTTCTCTGTGGACTTACAGAGTTATAAGCACTGCTGGATTCTATGCAAAAAGACAATTATTTCCTGTCTTTATGATATAAAGTGTACATGTGTATACAAATGCATTTGTGTACCATGTACTGCTACTACTACTACTAAAAATAGCTGACATTTATTGCGCACTTATCTAGTGCTCACTCCGAGTATTACCACATTCAGAATTCACACAATTTCTTTAAAACAGTGACTTTGATGGCCTTAGTCTTGGCTCACATGCGCTCTCCTGGAGTGAACGCACAGAGACCGTACCTTTTTTTTCTCTAAGACTTGGGGATTCCCTGGAGAGCTCCAAGAATAAAAGACTACATGTGAAAATTGATTAGAAACAGAGACTCAGGGGCCTTCCCAGTGGCACAGCGGTTGAGCGATGGGTTGCGAAGCTGCCCTCTGCAGTGCCGGTTCTATCCCCGCCTGCCAGGCAAGGGTCCCACATGGCTCGCAGACCTCTCCACCCGACTGCTGCTCCCCTCAGCAGTATGTTTCATTAGTCTGCCTGTTCTGTTCCCTGCTCTGGCTCTGGTGAATTCTCTCACCCTCCCGCGCTTCTGACTGTACCCAGTGCTTGTATGAAGGAATAAAATAAATCTAAGAAAAAAGAAAGAAACAGAGACTCAGAACCATCCCTAAATTAGGTGCTCAATAAATTTTTGTTACATGAATATCACATGACCAGAGAATTCTCAGGTTTTCTGGGCATAGTCCTTAATGTTTGTGTCCCCAGAGCTTCAGATATAGAGAAGTGACAGAAAAAAAAACCCATCATGGTGAACATTTCTGCCCAAATGCATTCTGATACTTTCACTGAGTAGAAACAGGACTAAATATAGCCAACAGAAGCTGACTATATTTAGAAATGGCCTTTTTTGTTTGTTTCACCCAGAGTGGAGTATCATAAAAAGTGTCAGCCTTTTCAGATGAAGGGAATTTCATGCACTGGTTTTGTTTGTTAGTCTCACTGCTGTTTCTGTGGCTAACGTGGCCTCCCCCTCCTTACTCTCGGCCCAGGGGCCTGAGAATCAGGACTCGATATAGTTTGACCACAGGATATTTTTAGTTTCTCTGACACGAATGGAAGTAGGTGTAGGACAGTCAGCTAACAGGTCTCTCTAATTGTCACACCTACTGCATAGAAACAGGGAAAAAAAGGATTGAAGCTCCAGTCACAATCCTCCTGGGAAAGGTGTGATGTCTGTCAGCTCTTCAAGAGTTAAGCAGCATATCTTGCACTTTCAAAGCCCGTTGTTTTGCAAGAAGTCTTAGGTGAAAACAATGAGACAAAAGCATGCTTTGTAAAAGACAATGACATCCATTCAAATGCCTCTCATTATACTCTCCTATTTTACCGAGCCTTGTATCCAGATTTATCCTGTTCTATTAACTAGTCTGGTACAGGGGCAAAAAAAAAAAAAAGATTTTTTTTTTTCCTTAAAGATGGGGGTGGGGGTCATTGATGAAAAAAATTAAAGCAAAAAGACATCTCTTTCAATTCATTCAGTCTGGCTTTTACTGGTTGGAGAGACTGCTTCTAGTCACCAGTCCTCTCAGCACTTTTGTGGGAAGAGCTCAAAGCTTCCCAGAAGCACAAATCCCCAAGTGCATGTCTGAGGTTTACAAGAACTCACTTCTCTACAAATGAAGTAGCCCCCACAATAGGAGACAGGAAAATGTCCTCCCTTCTATTTCTTTTCTTTCTTTTTTTACTTGTTGAACATGATTCATTGCAAAATTCCTGGAAATTGGGGAAGAAAACAGCTCATTAGGTCTCTGGTCCACTCTATCTCTGTCTCCTTCAACATATTCCTCCGAGATTAATTCCATCAGATATTAAATATGGTGAAGGAAGTCATGCCCACCACTTCCCAAGGAGCCAAGCCCACAATTTATGAGATTTTGTGGTCAGGACATTTAGACATTTGGTCTGTGGCTCAAGCTTATTGCAGTTCGAGTTCACAGGGCTCGGAGTGAGGGAAATGGATGGCAGGAAGGTTATCTCGGGCAAAGTGACAAGAGAGGAGAAATGGTGGAGGGACAGACCAATCACTGCACTGGGGGTATAAAAGAGCTGTGATAATCAGTAAAAATTCTGTGGTATCTGGGAGGCAGGCAGTGTTGCTGTGAGTCTTCCCTGGAAAGGAAAACAGAAAGGCACAGCTACACTCTGATCACAGGGAACAACATTAGCTTGGGCAAATTGTCAAATTTGACAATTTGTCAAAATTGACCAAATGTGGAGAGACAGGCCAATCCCAAGGGGCAGGGTAAAGGGATGGGAATGATGTTCCAAGGATCCCTGGATCAGGAAGGGGATCACGGTCCTGGGCACAGCCTTCAGGGCACATGTGCCATAGGCTGCCCCTGAGACTGATGATCTGAGCTCAGGGCCCTTTGCAGGTGCACTGTCAGGAGCAACCATAACCAACCACGCACAAGAAAACAGGATAACTTACTGCTGTCCTGTGAAAAAGTCTGGTTGACAAGCACACGCTGGTCCATCCATCATGGGTGGTAATTCCCTTCCACATTTGCATCTTTTCACTTTAACAACAGTTAAAAGCTTGTATTTATCTTTGTAATCAATGTGACCTTGCTTTCACCAACCTATGAAAACAAGAGGCCAGATTTATAATTAGGGCTAAACTATGTGGCTTCAAACCCTACTACTTCTAGCAAAAATTCTAGTCTTCTCCAGAGTGGCTGTCTCTAAATATTTCAGAACATACCTGGACCTGCTCACAGGTACCTGTGAACTAGTCTTCACTGTCCTTCTGTAACAGGGTGGTCCCCAGGAAAGGGGGAAGGTTCCAGGTTTCCTGCCCCACCCAAGGGAGGGTAGAGCTGAGCAGGGAGAGAAGAAGCTGCAGAGGAGACTAAGGAAGAAAGGAAGCAGGATGCAGAGCCAGAAGGAGACCTGGAGGAGGCACATGGAGCAGAGAGACACGTAAAGAAACTGCGCTTGCCTTTTGGTCGTGGACTGGGTGACACAGATGTGGGTGAGAGACCCGTGGGGAGGTGACAATGGCAGTTTTTGTCTTGATTGTGATTTTGTTCTTTTCCTTCCAAACTTGTCTGGTTGTTTCTGCTCCTTTTCTGTGGGTCCCCACTGAAAGATGCTTTAGACTTGTGGCAGGCTTTGGGGCCTTGCTCTGGGCCAATCCCATTTGGATGGACTTTTACCCATGAGGGGATGGGTAACTTTGGGTGCTTGATTTAGAAGCTATATTCTTTGCCTTTCCTGTATTGCTTCCTAATTGTATTAAAGTTCCTTCCCATTAAAGTCTCATATGTTTTGTGTTGATGCGGCGGATGGCAGAGCCTATTTAGAGCAGGCAGGTTTGCGGGGTCTGGGCTGCCCCTCTCCCTGACCTATAAGCCCTGTAACACTTACTTTGCAGTGGCTGCAGAAATCCAAAGCCCTTTATAGCTGATTCATCAATCGTTGAGCTACTCTGGAAGCCTGCTCTGCTACCATTCCAATAACATGAGACCAGAGGTCCAACTTCCTTGAAATCTGTCTGATAGCCCCGGAGTCCAGTTGTACGTCTGTGTCCAAACAACCTGTCCACCGTCACTCATGTCATAATGTCACCACTATTACTGCTGTCGTTTTTGGAGTCTGTAGGTTTAGAGTGCGGGGTCCTTGGGGTCTCTCTGGGAAAGGTTTCACCAAGGCTCCTGTTTCAGCAGCATGCGGTGAGTTTCCCAGGCAAATTTCTCCATCAGACAGAGAAGCTAGTTATATTTAAAGATCAGGTTTATTAGGGAAAGGGACAGAAGAATGAAGGACACTTACATAGACACAAGCGGACAGGAAGAGCTGCCCCAAAAGAAACAGGTTTGCTGAGAGAGGCCTACATGGTTGCAGGCGGGCGGCCTTGAGGAGAGCTGCCTCTGCTGAGGGAGGTCAGTGAAGAGAAGTCCCGGCGTGGTACAGGTCATGGGCCAGCAGGGAGGCTGCTGCCCTGCGGAGGGAGAAGGTTGCTGAAAAGACGCACCTGCATAGGCACAGGTGGGCAGATGGAGGGCTGCCCTGATCCAGTACAGAGACTGCACTGATATAGTCTTCTTCTGTTTGGGAGGGGTCACCCCTTGTGAGCCTTCAGTTAGTTGCTGATTTTGGATAACTATCTGAAAGGGACCGAGATTCTATAATGGGCTCAATCAGAATCTGAAAGGGCCGGAGATTCTACAGTGGGCTCAATCTCCATATCTTTACTTTTGGATATGCTCTGGGATACCTGCTTGGATGTTGTGCCTCAGGCGATGGCACCTAAGGATCTTGGTTTCTATAGCTGGGTCAATGGCCATGCTAATCCTTTCTACCCCCACCTCCAGTGCTTGCCATTTTGTGAGCCATGTTTCTGGTCTTGTGCGCACCTCCTTCAGTTTTTCTATTCTTGTCCTCCATCATTAACACCTCTGCCAACACAGAGACATTCACCTTCACAACCCTAGAGTAGACCTTTGACAATTTGCCCAAGCTAATATGGTTCCCTGTGATAAAATCGTAGATGCTCCTTTCTTTTTCCCTTTCCACGGATGACTCACAGCAACACTGCCTGCCTCGTAGATATCACAGCGTTTTTACTGAATATCACAGCTCTTTTAATTAACATATTTGGATCCATTTCCCTCCATTTCCACTCCCCGCTCCCTCCAACAGAGTTTCCAAACTCTCCTATGGCAGTTTTTCCAAACTCTCCTATGGCAGTAGGTGGTTTCTAGTCTTTCTGCGGAGCACTTCCCAGGGAAGATGCAAGCCCTGGTACTGAGTCCTACTCCCTTCTTTAGATGCTCCTCCCTATGAGGAGCTTGTGGCCAGAGGCCCTACTTTCCTTTCCTTCAAATTATGATCTGGGACACTACAGACCATCATAGTTTGTCTTTATTTTTCCTTTGTGGATCCAACCTGTGAAAATCCATGGAGAGAAAGGGCTACACAAAGCCTTACAGAAAGGTATTCATGGTGTCAGAGAGATAATGCTTTTAGCAACTGAGCCCTGGTCGTTGAGTTAGGTCATATCATCTTGGTTCTAAAACAAGCTAAATCAGATTCCCTTTGTGTCCACTCAGACAATGGTTTTGAATAGTCTGTAACCATCATTCATCCATTTATTTATCCAACATTTATTGAGCACCTACTATGTGTCTGGCACTATCTTGGCTTTTGTTTTTTTGTTTTTTTTAAAGATTTATTTTATTTATATAAGAACCAGGGTATAGGCCAGATGCATGGGAGCGTGAGAGGATTCACCAGACACAGAGTGGAGAACAGAACAGGCAGACTGATAAAATACACTGCTGAGGGGAGCAGTAGGTGAGGCAGGAGAAGTCTGGCAAGCCACGTGGGTTTCTCCCTAGCCGGCCGGAAATCGAACCAGCACTGCAGAGGCTGTGGACAACTTCACAGCTCAACCCGCTGTGCCACCAAGGGGGCCCACTATCTTGGCTTTTGAAACACAAAGATGAATAAACAGAACCCCTTAAGATACAGTCTATGGGAAAAACAAAGATTTAAGTTATTTTATAAATAATGCAGTGATGTCTGTAATAGGACTATTCCAAACTAAGGAGAATAGAAAAGCGGAGGATTCCATTTGCCTGGCAGTGTCAGGGATCCCAGAGTAAGCTTCTCAGAGTAGAAAATATTTAGGCTGGGTGTTGAAGAATGAATAGAATACCCAATGAAGGGAAGTTTAAGGACTTCCAGAAAGTAACACAGTTGGTAATGAGCATTAGCAGAGCCATGGAAGTTCATTGTACACAGAGAGAAGCATTAGAATTAGGTGTGGTCTGTTCACTTGCGTAAGGGAATAGCAGGTATAGGAGAAAATGAAGCTGGTCAGAGACACTGAAGCAGTTTGCAAAGCTTCATGTGACTTCCTAAGAAGCTGTGATTGAGCTCAACTCAGAAGACATTTATTAAACATTTGCTAGATACTTGGCATTTTCTGAGCAGTGGGGATGACTATTTCTTGACCCCTATTCTTTAGGAGGTTAAATCACTCAGGTAAACAAATTTATGTAAGCAGTAGATGATACATGATTGAGTAATTCAATCCATGGTAATATATGGCAAAACCTTTCAAAACCAAAAGTGATCTTTTTATTATACCTTGACTTGTGAGATTTACTAATTCTAAATTATAATCTTGCACCAATTACTTAAAAAAAAAATCAACCATTCTCACTACCAAAAGTCTAGTTACCAACAATCATTATATAATTGATCCTTTTTGCCCAAATGACCTAGCCCCTTCCTCCTCTTCTGGTAGCTGCTATGTTTTTCACATAGCCTATGAATTTGTTGGGCTTTTTTTTTGTTCATTCATTTGTTTTGTTTCTTTTTTTTTTAAAGATTTATTTATTTGTGCATACAAGAGCTGGGGTACAGGTCAGAGGTGTGGGGGGGATGAGAGGATTCACCAGAAACAGAGTGGGGAAAAGAACGGCAGATTGACCAAAGTACACTGCTGAGGGGAGCAGCGGATGAGTTAGGAGAGTTCTGCTGCGCCATGTGGGTTGCTCGCTGGCGGGCTGGGGATCGAACTCATGTTGCAGTGGCTGTGGATAGCTTCATGGGTTGCCACTTAACCCCTTGCGCCACCAGGGAAGCCCCTGTTTTGTTTCTTTATCCCATATGAATGAAGTCATATATCAATAGTATTTGTCCTTCTCCGTGAATTATTTCAGTTAGCACAATACCCTCTTTTTTTAAACATCTGAGTAATATTCCATTGTGTGTATATAGCACATCTTTATCCATACATCCTTCTATGGGCACTTAGGTTGTTTCCAACTTTTTTGGAATGATGTTGCATTGGACACAGGGGTGCATGTATCTGTTTGAATTGGTGTTTTTGTATTCTTCAGATAAATACCCAACAGTGGAATAGCTGAATCATGTGGTATTTCTATTATTAATTTTTGAGGTATCTCCATGCTATTTTTTTTTTTTTTTTTCTGCTTGAAATTTGAAATCATGTTTATTATTTTTTTTTTTTTTTGCAGGTCCTTGATTTTATTTTATTTTTTTTTTTTAAATATTAAATTTTATTTTTATATTCCCCCATACAATTGCAAACGCCCAATTCTGACCCCAATCCTTTCCCCCCCGCCCCCCAAAAAGTGTCTCTGGTTCATAGTTTTTTGTTGACTTTGATTTTCACTTTCTTATATTCATTTTCCTGGTCCCTTATTTAAGTTTTCTAGATTCCTGCTATGAGTGAGACCATCCGGTATTTTTCTTTTTCTTTTTGGCTTATTTCACTGAGCATGATCCCTTCCAGTGCCATCCATGTTGCTGCAAATTGCATGTGTTTATCTTTTTTGAATGCTGAGTAATATTCCATGGTATATATGTACCACATCTTCTTGATCCAGTCATCTATTTTTTCTCCATGCTATTTTTCATATTGATTGCACCAATTGCATTCCTGCCAACAGTGTATGATGGTTCCTTTTCTCCCCTTCCTTATCAGTCCTTGTTATTTTTTGTCTTTTGGATAATAGGCATTTTCAGAAGTATGAGATTGGTTTTTTTGCATTTCTCTAAAATTAAGAGACCTTGTACCTGTTGGCCATCTGTATGTCTAAATTGAGAACTAACTATCTATTTAGAGCCCCATTTTCAATTGGGTAAACTGAGTTTATTTGTTATTGAGTTTTATAAATTCTTTATAGAGATTGTGCATGCAGGGGAGCGACCCCCAGACACGCCATCTTGAGACAGGGAGGGTCCCGTTCGGACCTCACCAAAACTGTGTGGAACTGAGAAAGGGCTGTCCCTAGAGTCAAGGTGAGCTGAAACCCTACAGGAGCCGATCCCATGACTGCCTCAAGAAGGAGCCCTGAGGGGGATTCGGCCACCACTGGGGCAGACCGCGAGCACAGGGGCACATTTCCCAGATGCGCTATGTTTCTTGGATACAAGGAACATATCTCAACATCATAAGGCCATATATGACAAGCCCATAGCCAATATCATTCTCAATTGTGAAAAGTTGACAGCATTCCCATTAAGATCTGGAACAAGATAAGGATGTCCACTCTCACCACTGCTTTTCAATATAATACTGGAAGTCCTAGCCAGAGCAATAAGACAAGAGAAAGACATACAAGGAATCCAAATAGGGAAGGAAGAAGTAAAACTATCACTATTAGCAGATGACATGATAATATACATAGAGAACACCAAAAACTCCACAGAAAAACTAATTAAACTAATCAATCATTTTAGTAAAGTAGCAGGGTACAAAATCAACACACAAAAATCAGTAGCGTTCCTACACACAAACAATAAATCTGAAGAAGAAATCAAGAAAATCATCCCTTTTATTATTGAAACAAAAAAAAAATCAAATACTTGGGAATAAACCTAACAAAAGAGGTAAAGGACCTACACAAAGAAAACTATAAAACATTGCTAAAAGAAATAGAAGACACAAGGAAATGGAAAGACATCCCCTGCTCACAGATGGGAAGAATTAACATTAACAAAATGGCTATCCTACCAAAAGCAATTTACAAAATTACCAAAAGCAATTACAGCAAATTTCCAAAAGCAATTTACAGATTCAATGCTATTCCAATGAAAATTTCAATGACATTCTTCAAAGAAATAGAATAAATATTGATGAAATTCATATGGAGCCACCAAAAACCTCGAATAGCCAAAGCTCTTCTGAAAAAAAAAAAAAAGAAGGGAATGGAGGTATCACACTCCCAGGCTTCAAACTATACTACAAAGCCATAATAATCAAAACTGCATGGTATTGGAACAAGAACAAACACACGGACCAATGGAACTGAAGAGAAAATCCAGAAATAGACCCATAGATTTACAGTCAACTAATCTTTGACAAAGGAGCAAAGAATATTCAATGGCACAAAGAAAGTTTGCTCAATAAATGGTGCTGGGAAAACTGGGTTGCTACATGCAAAAGAATGAAGCTTGACTACTACCTCACACCATGAACAAAAACCAACTCAAAATGGATTAAAGAACTAGGCATAAGACCTGAAACCATAAAATATATAGAAGGAAATATAGTCAAAACACTACATGACATATACCTCAGTAACATCTTTAAAGACGCATCACCCAAAGCAGTGATAGTGAAGGCAAAGATAAACAGCTGGGACTACATCAAAGTAAAGAGCTTCTGTACAGCAGAAGAGACAGTAACCAAAATAAAGAGACATCCCACCAACTGGGAGAAAATTTTTGCACACAACACTAATGATAAAAAATCTACAAAGAGGTGATGAGACTACAAAAAAAAATCACAAAAATCTACAAAAAGCTCATGAGACTCAACAAAAACAAAATAATCCAGTCAAAAAATGGGCAGAAGAGCTAAAAAGAAACTTCTCCAAAGAGGAAATGCAAATGGCCAACATGCATATGAAAAAATGTTCAACATCACTTGTAATCAGGGAAATGCAAATCAAAACTACAATGAGATACCATCTTAAACCAGTGAGAATGGCACATATTAAAAAAACTAGCAACCACAAATGTTGGCAAGGATGTGGAGAAGAAGAAACTCTCCTGCACTGTTGGTGGGAGTGCAAACTGGTCCAACCACTATAGAGAGCTGTGTGGAGATTCCTCAATCTGCTAAAGATGGGGCCTCCATATAATCCAGCAATTCCACTCCTAGGTTTTTATCCAAAGGACACAGAAACATTAATTCAAAAGGGCACTTTTACCCCTATGTTTATAGCAGCACTATTTACAATAGGTAAGCTATGGAAACAACACAAATGACCAAAAATAGATGACTGGATAAGGAGATCTGGTACATATACACAATGGAATATTACTCAGCTATCAAAAAAGATAAACTCATGCAATTTGCAGCAACCTGGATGGAACTGGAAGGGATCATGCTGAGCAAAATAAGCCAGAAAGAAAAAGAAAAATACCGGATGGTCTCACTCATAGCAGAAATTTAGAAAACCTAAATAAGGGACCAGGAAAAAGACTAATTATAATAAAGTAAAAATCAAAATCAACAAGCAACTATATAAACCACAGACACACTATGGGGAACAGGGGGAAGAAGGGAGTAGGATCAAAACAAGGGGGGGTGAAAATTGTATGGGGACTCTAACCAAGATGAAAATGCATACATTGTGCAAAAATGAAAAATGATGTAAAAAATATATAAAATAAAAAAAAATTCTTTATAAATTTTGGATATTAGCCTCTTGTATGATATATTATTTGCAGATATGTTTTTCCATTCTGAAGTCTGCCTTTTTAATGGTGGTTTATTTTACTGTACAGAAAGAAGTTTCTTAATATGATATAATCCTATTTATTTATTTTTGGTTTTGTTTCCCTAGCCATTGGACATGTACAAAAACATCACTAAAGCAGATGTCAAAGAGCTTGTCACCTATGCTTTCTTCTATATATTTTACATCTTTTGTCCATATGGAGTCAATTTTTGTTAAGGTGTAAGACTATGTTTTATTAGGATCCTACCACCACATTTGTGTGATTTATTGTCTGTGTCTGCTTCTGCTCAACCACAGCAAAGTTGAGTAGTTGCCACAGAGACTGACCTGCAAAGCCTACAAGATTTACTATTAGGCCCTCTACAAAAAACAAAACAAAACAAAACAAAAGACACCAATAAAACCCTTCCAAACCCTGATCTAGACATTTAAATATGGACTGTGTATTAGAGAACAGCATAGTGGTTACTAGTGAAATTTTTCCTTCTTAGGAAGGTGTGGTGGAGATTTATGTGAGAACACTCAAATGGTGAATGATAGACAAATAGAGGGATAAATGGATAGACTGACAGAGACAAATAGATCAAATATGGCAAAATAGTAGCAGTGATCTTGCTAAAGGGTAGGAAAATGTTCATTGCATCACACAAGCTAATTAGTCATATAAACTATTTACCCAGAAAGAGACACTTGAGCATAATTATGAAGGAGAGACAGTTTCATACTCTGTCGTAACAACTCTATACCTTGGAATACATCTGAAAGATTTTCTTTCAATTTAAATAAGCAGTAAATTGATATGCACAAGGATATTCTTTGTGGTTTGTGGTAGTAGGGAATTGAATTTGTAGGGGAGAAAGTAGGTAAAATGTAGTAGGTACCCACCATGGAGTGCTCTGCATCCTTAGGAAGCAGAGAGTCTATGTGCTTAGCAAAGCACAGTGCTTGGTGAAATGAGTGTGAGAAACGGAGATGATAACACAATAGCATTTATGGAAATTAGAAGTACATACACACAAGACACTAGTAAACATTTTTCAAGAATACTTAAAGCTAAGTGATAAACATTAAATACTTGACAATGGTTGTTAATGGAGAGGGAACTGGGATATAAGTGGATATAAAATTCAAATAAATATTCATAAATTCTCTAAAAAGAGAGAAAGGCCTTATAGCACCAATGATGGGGTTCAAGGAAAAGAAAATAATAAGTTATAAGAAGAAACAAGTAACAATACTCAGTACATACGTGATAATAACGTGAAGCCAAGAAGCAATCAGAGTGGTGTGTTGGGGATGATCTCCTGGAAAAGATGACTTTCATGTACATTGCTTCATGCCTCATCCAATACTATCTCCCGCTAACACTTCTAATCCTGTAAGATAGCTACCATCATCACATAAATTAGTTATATTTAATAACATCAACTATATCTTGAACAATCATTTACTGTCAAAATAGTTTATATGTGTTATTCAATTTAACTTTCACAAAACTCTTATGAAATAAGGATTATTGTTACCCTCTTTCATAAGTGGGGCAACCGAGGCTTAACAAGTGAATTTGTCCAAGTTGATCTACCTAGAATATGGTGAAACAAAATTGATACCATGTCCTGTTTGACTCCAAAGTCTGTGTTCTTAACATCATTTCCGGTGATGGCACATGGCAGAGACTCAAAAAATGCCAGGGCATGTGGCAAACACATTCCTTGCTATTAGATGATGCAAAGTCTTAGGACAGCAACCAGGTGTGCACACTCAAGGAAGGAGAGACTGCTGATATGGCTGAGGGGTGCTGAGAAAAGAGCGAGAAAGGTAAGATACGAGGGAAAGCAGTTTAGCAAGGAAGAGTTGTGATCTGACTTACATTTTTTATAAGACCACTTGGTTCCAGGACGAGAGAAGTGCTTGCTTGACGCCAAACTAAGGAAAGCAGTATTGCTTTTATAGCTTCCTTCCAAATTTGCCACAAATGGCAGCCAAAACAAATTCCCTGCAAATTTATATACTTGTTTCAACAGGTAGCCTGACACCTGGAGTCTGTCAAAGTTTACTCATTCTCTGAACAAATTCTGATTGGATCAAGCATCTATTCTAAATGTTGAGGGTACAATGATGAACAATTCAAGCAAGTTTCTTTCTTTCACAAAATGATGTTCTAGTGGAGGGGGATTGATAATTGACACCAAAATGAGCCAGAAATTTTCTGAAAATTGGTCAGAAAAGAACAGTTACTAATAAAGTCCTATGATGAAAATAAGAGAGGGCAGGTGATGGAGAATGTTTTTTATTTTATATATTTTTTACATCATTTTTCATTTTTGTACAATGTATGCATTTTCATCTTGGTTATAGTCCCTGTAAAATTCCCACCACACTTGTTTTGATCCTACTCCCTTCTCCCCTCCCCCCCACCCTGTAGTGTGTCTCTGTTTATAGTTGCCTGTTGATTTTGATTTTTACTTTATTATAATTAGTCTTTTTCCTGATCCCTTATTTGGGTTTTCTAAATTCCTGCTATGAGTGAGACCATCCTGTATTTTTCTTTTTCTTTCTGGCTTATTTCACTGAGCATGATCCCTGATGGAGCATGTTTTGAGGGCTGCTTCAATTGAATGGTCAGAGAAAAACTTTTGGAAGAGGTAATATTCACTTTGAGATTTGAATGACAATGGACAAACAATCATGAGACAATAAGGAAAAAGGTGAGCTATTAGATGATGCAAAGTCTTAGGACAGCAACCAGGTGTGCACACTCAAGGAAGGAAAGACTGCTGATATGGCTGAGGGGTGCTGAGAAGAGAATGAGAAAGGTAAGACAGGAGGGAAAGCAGTTTAGCAAGGAAGAGTTGTGATCTGACTTACATTTTTTATGAGACCACTTGGTTCCAGGACGAGAGCAGGATTGTAGGGGTAACAAAAACCAGTCAGGGTGCCTATTAAGAAGCCCAACCAGACTTCTAATTCTGGCTATGAAAGTGTTCCTGGTATTGTACTTATCCTCCTAACATGACCAGCTATACACCTTGAACAATTATAGAAAACTCTTTCAGACTTTGGACAGCAACCAATGCAGCGAAGCACACCAGGTGTGCCTGACGTTCACAGAGACTTTCTCCTTAAGGGCATTTTCCAAACTGGGACACAGAAACAGAGCCCAAGCAACAAACGATGATGGTCTCACTGGTTGAAGAAGCAAAGATGGAAATCTGAAGCTGCTAAAATGTTTGGAATTTGCCGGGGTACTGAAAAGGATGGGACCTCTCACACGTAAAGAGAACCTTCAAATTTTGTGTAACAATCACTCATGTTCTTGGTTACCTCTTACATAATTACAGTTAATTTTATTTAATTTGTATAATTGGTTAATTTTATGCATCAATTTGTCTAGATCATGATATTTGTCAAAAAAATGTTAAGATTTTTTTAGATGAGGTTAACATTTAAATCAATAGGATTTGAGTAAAGCAGTTTAACTTCCGTAATGTGAATGGGCCTCATATAATCAGTTGAAGATCTTAAGAGAAAAAAGACTGAGATTCCCCTGAAGAAGAAGGAATTCTGTTTCCAGAATACATTCAGACTCTGTCAGACAGCAGCATCAACTCCGCCTGGGTCCCAGCCCGCTGGCCTGCGCTGTTAAGTTTTGGACATGCCAGGTCCTACAACTGTATGAACCAATGAACCAATTCCTTAATCTCTCATCTCTCTTTTTCTTTCTCTCTCTCTCTCTCTCACACACACACACACAAACACATGTACATGCACAAATACTATTGGCTCTGTTTCTCTGGAGAACCATGACTAAAACACCTCTTACGCTGCCCCTGCACAGAATGGTTGATACGTAGCAGGCTTAGAGAATGTTTGATTTAGTTGAAGCAGAAAGATGGAGGGAACCACTATGGATATTTCAGGTAAAGAAAGGAAATGAAAGATGTTGAAATGGTTTAACCATAGTGCAGCTGTAACAGGGTGGTCCCCAGGAAAGGGGGAGGTCCCAGGTTCCCTGCCCCACCCAAGGGAGGGTGGAGCTGAGCAGGGAGAGAAGAAGCTGAAGAGGAGACTGAGGAAGGAAGCAGAATGGAGCCAGAAGGAGACCTGGAGGAGGCGCATGGAGCTTAGAGACACGTGAAGAAACTGTGCTTGCCTTTTGGTCATGGACGGGGTGACACAGATGTGGGTGAGACCCGTGGGGAGGTGACAATGGCAGCTTTTATCTTGATGTTGATTTTGCTCTTTTCCTTCCGGGCTTGTCTGGTTGTTTCTGACCCTTTTCTGTGGGTCCCCACTGGAAGATGCTTTAGACTTGTGGCAGGCTTTGGGGCCTTGCTCTGGACCAATCCCATTTGGATGGAGTTTTACCCATGAGGGGACGGGTAACTTTGGGTGCTTGATTTAGAAACTATATTCTTTGCCTTTCCTGTATTGCTTCCTAATTGTATTAAAGTTCCTTCCCATTAAAGTCTGATGTTTTGTGTTAATGCGGCGGATGGCAGAACCCTATATAAAAAAAGGCAGGTTTGCAGGGTTTGGGCTGCCCCTCTCCCTGCCCTGTAACACAGCCAAAGGAGGTTGCAGGGAAACTAATCCATAAACTTCAAAGAAAATGACGGACATAAAAAATTGAGGCAATCATGATCTCTAAAAGAATGTGACTGTCTGACTCAGCAGTGAATACTATTTGCATAGTCATAAAATGAAAATACTGAGTGGATTTGAGTAATAATTGTAATAGAAATATATGGGAGAGGTAGGAGGGTAAAGGTACTATATGAAACATAAAACTGTCATCTACCAAAGTAAATCAAAAGATAATTCTAAAGTAGTAAGAGACAGCAATATACATGTGTTATTTAAAGAAAACATACTGGTAGGTATCCAAAGGAATAGCTTAAAGTATTAAATATAGCTGTAGAGGGGGAGAGGTCTGTGCAGTATGTGGGCAGTATTTTGTGATAACCTTTTAGTATTATTTGACTTTTTTAACTACATACATGTGTTACTTCGTTAAAACAAAATGAATCACACAACAGCTGCCATTCACCAAACCACGAAGGACCTTGAAAGAAAGAGGAAGACGTGACTATTTTTCAATTTATTCACAGCCTTGAAGGCATCTGAGAAATTCTCCTTTCCCCAAAATTTATATTCCAAAATTTCAGAGTCTTTACATGGGTAACAATAGATAATAAAAGGATTTGTGTTCAATATATTAATTTAAAAAGAAGTTGAGAATATCTGTAAAGTCATAAAGCACATTTGCTTCCTTGGGTATTTACCAAAAAAAGGAAATAGGGTAGTCACAAAACTCTCTTTAAAGAATTCTTAACTAAAAAAAAAAAAAAAAAAAAAGAATTCTTAACTAGTTCAAGTCATTGACTACCAATGAATTTAAATCAAATGATGACAGATGAAAATTAGCAAATGTTGGTAGGGAAATTGAATGATATGGATGAAAATTAGCAAATGTTGGTAGGGAAATTGAATGATATGGATATGAGATGCCGAACTGTATATTAAGAAGGACTGGCAAAGATGGTGGATTAATTTAGAAATGAAAAAAACAGACTAAAGACAAAAATTCAACTTAACCTTTTTAAAAGAAGTTGAATAAATATGATGGAGGAAATTGCCTATGGTTTATGTGACAATTATGTGAAGTCAAATAGGCTTGGCATTCATCAGATTCTGGCACTGAAGCATTACCTGCCCTGAACTGCTATCTTAACCAATGCCAGGAGAGAAATTATCAATTTCATTAGTACTTACTACTCTTGTCCTGATCCTCTTTCTCCAATCTCACTGCCATTATTTTCTATGTTAATATTCAATTATATTACTTGATATAAGGGGATTTTAGAAAATATGAAGAAAGATCCCAGTGTGTAACTTGGTAAATAATCCCTAAGACAACAACTAAAGGTGTTTGATCTATTTAGAAATGAAATAATAGAACATAAAGATTTTTTTCTTCAGTTTGTCTCCAGACCAACAAAAGAACATAGACACATCATCAGCAGACTTGAAACTAGAGGTCACTAATGTTTAACTAGTTAACTTTCGTTGCTTTGTCCATCTGCTAATTTCCCAGACAACATTTCTAATGACTTCCTAATACATTAGTCCTATGAAATCAAACAAATTCTTTAAAGAACCAGTGTCCTCTCCCTTAGCAATATCTTTAGGTCTCTGAAGACAGTTTACAGAGCAAAACAGTAAGGTACTTTCAAGGTGTAATCTGTACCAACCAGCTCAAATATCATTAGTTTTCAAGTATTACATTTCCTTGAACAAATAGTGTACTTTCTTGCCAGTGACCTGGTACTAAATTCCATTTCAAATTTAGCAATGCAAATATTCTTTGAACTACATAGGGAATTTCCATATTTTCCCCATCTACACTTTTATAAAATTCTTCCATTTTCTTCAGCGGTATTTCAAAAAATCCAGATTGCCTTTAAGAAATGAAAGAGTAGAGGATTGTAGTTTCATAGAAATTTAAACTTTCTTGTATGTTAGCACCATTCATAAAACTATATATGAATTTTAGAACTCAACCTAAACATAAACATTTATCAAAGAAAGGAGAGGAAGAAGGAAGAAAAAACCAAATAAATTTAGGAATATGGCAATTTGAATAAGGATCTTAGTAATAAAATTGAAAATTGAAAGCAATCAGTATATGTTTGAAGTAAATGAATAATAAATAATAGGGATGGTAGGAGATGACAGCAAGAGAAGAGACAAGTATGATTCTTAAGTGGTGGAATGCCATGGATTGAGACATATAGGTTAGGGTATAGGAGTGAGATTAGACTATTTTAATTTTGTGGGCATTGTAATTTTGAGATGCCTAGTAGCTATCTTAATGAAGATGTCAGGAAGGATGATCTATACATGACTCAGTTTTCTGGACAAGGTCAGGGCCACAGTGCAGAACTGGGAATCACAGTCATACAAATGGCATTTAAAGCCATGAGCTCTGACGAATGTACTTGGAGACAGAGCGTAAGGATGGGGAAAATGGGGTTGAGGACCTACCCCTCAGATAGATCATGGTTCAGAGGTTTTGCAAAGAAGAGGCAACTAAAGAAACTAAAAAGGCGTGAATAGAAAGGAGAAACACCAAAAGCATGATGTCACAGAAACCGAGAAAGAAACTAACTTGCTGTTGAAAGATGGGGTAAAACGAGAAAAGAAAATGACCTCTTGTCTTGGTTTCATGAAGGTCAGTAGGTTATTGGTGACCTCAGCAAGAACCTGACATGAGTCCATGGAGTCTGGGGACAAAAGTCCGAGTGGAAGGTGAGGAAGTGAAAATTGTGTCTATCACAAAACCTTTCAAGAAGTTTTGCTGGGAAACAAACCCAGAAATGGTACGATGGTAAGAGAGGAGGGTTACATTAAAAGGTTTGCTTTGTTGTTGCTGCTGTTTACATTTGACAGTGGAAATGTTCATGCTTAATATACAGAAAGCCAGAGACTAGTGTTATGTGTCCTCATGAAATCATCCCTCAACTTCAGAAATTATCAACTTTTTTATGTTTGTTTTATCTATTGCCCCATTTTAATTACAATATAATTTTACATGTAGTAAAATTCACTCATAATAATGTGCTGTTCTATATTTAAATGTACATAGACATACAACCACCACTGAAATTAAGATACTGAATAGTTCTACCTTGCCTTTCCAGAAAGGAATTTCATAAATGGAATCACATTGTACATAGCCTCTCTGGCTTCTTTCATGAAACATAATGCATATAAATGTCCTCTAGATTGTTGCATGTATTAGCAAATTGTTCCTTTTTATTGCTGAATAGTGTTTCTCTGTATGAATGTACCACAGTTTGTTTATCCATTCAATATTCAGAGGACACTTGATTTGTTGCCAGTTTCTGGCTATAATGAATTAAACCTCTGCAAATATTCGTGTACAGGTTTTGGTGTGAAAGTAAGTTTTCGTTTCTCTTGGTTAATCTGTAGGAGTAAGATTTCTGGTTTTTATGGTATACATGTGTTTAAATAATAAGAATCTGCCAAGATATTTTCCGAAGTGGTTTACCACTTTGTTTTACCATCAGTAATATACAGAAGTTCTTGCCAGCTGTTGGCAATGTCAATTTTTTTTTAAAATTTTACCCATTTTAATAAGGTACTTACAGTAGTAGGTATCACATCATGGTTTTAATTTGCATTTCTCTAACTAATAATGTTGAACACCCTTTCCAAGTGCTTTCCTTGGGGCAGCTCACTTATGAAAGTATTAAGAAATGATCAGTAAATGAAAAAATTCAATGAGCTTCCAGTGAGAGCTACTTGAGACAAACAGGAAGCAATGGTGAGAATAAAAGATGGGACCCTATGGAAGAGGGGACATGAGGACCCTGCAGGGCACATTCAACTTGGATAAGCAGGTAAATGGATCCATGGCAATCCAGGAGGGCCCAGTCAAACAGTGAACTTGGCCCCAGTAAAGAACCTGGTTTGTCTAACTAAAAAGCTTAAGTTCTTTTTTTTTTTTTAAAGATTTATTTATTTATTTATACAAGCACTAGGTACAGTGAGAAGCGCTGGAGGGTAAGAGAATTCACCAGAGCCAGAGCGGGGAGCAGAACAGGCAGAAGGACCGAAGTACACTGCTGAGGGGAGCAGCGGATGGCAGGAGAGGTCTGCGCGCCATGTGGGACCCTCGCCCGGCGTCCAGGGATCCAACGGGTGCTGCAGAGGCTGCCGGCAGCTTCGCAGCCCAGCGCTCAACCGCTGTGCCACCAGGGAGGTCCAAAAGCTTAAGTTCTTGTATGCCTCAGACATTTCAGATTCACCAGGTTCAAAACAAATGTATTAAAGATGAAAAGATAAGCCAATGTTTACAAAAAATATATATCCAATAAAGGACATATATCCAACAAATAACCTATTATTGATGCTAAACGAACTCAATAATAGGACAGCTCAATTATTTAAATGGGCAAAAGATTTAAAGATATTTCACGAAGAAGACATACAGATGGCAAATAAACACATGAAAAGATATTCAACACTATTAGTCATTTTGGAAATGCAAATTTAAAGACCACAATAAGATATCATTACATACCAGCCAGAATTGACTGATCAAACCCAGTGCTGGCAAGATATGGAATAATTGAAAGTCTCATACACTGAAATGTGAATATAAAAACGAGACAATTGCTTTGGAAAATGGTTTGGCAGTTTCTATAACAATTAAACATACCCATACATATATCCAGCTATTCCATTCAGAGATATTTACCCAGGAATAGAGGGTTCTGGGCCTACATTTGTGTGTGGAGGCTTTCCCACACCAACAAACAATTCTCAGCCACCAGCGGTGTGTCTGAGAATTCAACTCAATTGTGACACTATCTGTCCATAGATAGGATCAGATTAGACAAGTTAAGGGCTCAGTCTCCACAAACCACACCCTTGCTGCTCCAGATGTCAGTGATAATTCCAGGATGTTACCTGTGCTTCTGACCCACCAACTACAGGTTGGAGGTTCTTGTGACCCCCCTTTTAGACTTCAGGTGTCAATTTCAAGTCCAGATTATTACCTGTGTTTCTGACCAATTGGTTATAAATCAGAAGTCCTCAGGTTCAGTTAATTTGCCAGAGCAATTCATAAACTCAGGAAAAGCATTTACTCAATAGATCACTAGTGTATTACAAAGGACATAACTCTGGAAGAGCCAAATGGAAAATATGGATGGGGCAAGGTACAGGGAAAGGACATGGAACTTCCATGCCCTCTTTAAGTGCATCATTCCTCCAAATCTCCAGGCCTTATTGCATAGAGATGGTTGATTAAATCATTGGCACTTGGGAACTGAACTCAGCCTCCAGTCCCTCAGAAGCTCTGGGGATGGGACTGAAAGTTCCAACCCTCTAATCACATGGTGAGTTTACCTTGAAAATGGCCCCATACTTAAGAGATTTCAAAAATCACATCACTCACATAACAAGATACATTTGCTGCTCAAAACACTTAAGAAATCCCAAGTGTGTGGAGAAACTGTGAACCAGAAACTGTGGACGAAGACCAAATATGTCTGAGAAATTCATAAATGCTCATTCAGATGACCAATTTCTTATAAATCACATCACACCTAATCACAAATGAAAGCATGTTGAAGAGAAAGAAAAGAATTTGTCCACATAAAGATTCATGTATTGCTGTTCATAGAAGCTTTGTCATTGTCCCAAACAAGAAACCACTCAAATGTCCATCAACAGCTAAATGGATCAAAAAAATTATAGTATATCCATACAATGGAATACTACTTGGTACTACTGACTATGTGAACTAAAGATACACACAACAACATGGATGGGTCTGAAAGAAGTCAAACAGAAAAGAGTAAATACTCTCTTATTCCATTTATGTGATTTTCTAGGAAATCTAAACAATGGTGACCCAGAGACCCAGGTCACTGGGTCTCTGTGATGGGGGAGGGTGGATTACAAAGGAAACTTTGGGGGGTGATGGAAATGTTCATTATATTGATCGTGGTTATGTGTCAAAACCCATCAAATTTTACATTTTAAATATATGCAATTCATTGTATGTCAGCTATGCCTCAATAAAAGTAAATATAAATCCTACATTGTTTATCCTCTTACCTTCTCTGTAAAGAGCAGCCACCAAAGTCAAACCATGGAGTCATCTCTTTCTCACTCACACATTCAGTAATTATGTTCTGTTTAATTGAGTGACTTTGTACAGAATTATGAAACATTTTCTGTTCGCCCAAAGCATTTCCAGGAGTGACTCTTCGAATCCAGAATATGTGGAGAGCAGCCTTAGCAGCCCTATGACCTGCACTTGAGAACTGTTCCAGAATGGTAAGGGTGGTATCCAATCAGTCCAAAGCTTTCCTGTGACTCTTTGGAGATAGACTCATGCTCTATGCTCCTAGGTCACTAAGATGCAGAAAGCACTTGAATCTTTTGGTAGCTAAGGTCACACCAGAAGGCAGTGCTCCTGGTAAAGACTACTGAACCTTCTTCATCCTGATGTGCAGTGTGGCCCTGGATCACCATTTGGAAAAGGGAGTTATTGAAGTCAGTATCAGAGGGGAACACAATGCTTGCAGGGAGGTAAAAAGGAGATGATTCTTCCCCTCCCCCCAAAAGAGAGGGGAAATTATGAAGATAAGGGAAAATTAGGAATCCAGGAATATGCACTTAAGGAAAGAAAAAGCTCAGATGATGTGATCCATGCTCTTTATTGCTCTGCTTTATGTGAATATCTTCTGCCAAAATATTAAGCACATGTAATCATGACTTACATGCTGCTTATAAAACAAAATAAAATGTACACAACATTCCAATAAATTTCATTGTTTTAGTTATAATTACTAATATCACATGATAAAAGTCAATGGAAATATTGTGTTTAAACACTAGCAAGAAGCAATGAATATTCTTTGCCACATGCAGAAGACACATTAGAGCATTACTCAGATAAGCCGATGACTTTACTTTCCACTTTATTTCTGGGGCATTTTCAAGTCCTGTCCTTAAAGAACCTCTTACCTGATGGTAGGGAAATACAAGCTGTTGGAGAATTAATTATAAGAAATTAGAAGAGTGGTTTATACGGAGTGGTGCATATTTTTAGCTTCTCAACCCTAAAACTACACATCTGATATTTAAAAATGAGAATTAAATATAATTCCCTTGGCCTGCCTCTGCTCCTGCCGCACGTGTGATCATTTGGCCACAGCGCTGCTCTCAGCATGTCTTTACATGACAGTTTCTTCTTCCAGTTTTTAAGCATCACTTACTTCCCCCGTCTCTCTGGACCCCTCTAGGCATACTGTGGTCTGGCCCTTCCTTCACCACTCTGTGATTATGTTTTGTGCAGGAAGCAGGATGGAGAGGATGGCAACTGTGGACATGTCTGTCAACAGATGAGTGAAAATGTGCCTTCACTTGCTGTATGCACCAGGAATAGCTGTGATGGAAAAAAAAGTGTTTATATGTGTGTGTGCTATATATATATATATATATATATATATAAATTTATATATAAATTTATATATAAATTTATATATACATAAAACCTCTGTCATGGCAATACAATTCGATTCATCTCTGTCAATCATTCTAACTTATTAAAAAAAAAGGTGTCTTGGAAGCAGAGTTCTAAGCTTATGTCCACAGAATGGATCTTTGTTTAATTTTTTTTTAATTTTTTTTAATAGTATTCCTGATCCATTTATTTATTTATTTATTTATTTATTTTTAAAGATTTATTTATTTATTTATACAAGCACTGGGTACAGTCAGAAGCACGGGAAGTTGAGAGAATTCACCAGAGCCAGAGCGGGGAGCAGAGCAGGCAGAAGGACCGAAGTACACTGCTGAGGGGAACAGCGGGCGGCAGGAGAGGTCTGCACGCCATGTGGGACCCTCACCAGTGGCCGGGAATCGAACCAGTGCTGCAGAGGCTGCGGGCAGCTTCGCAACCCAGCTCTCAACCACTGCGCCACCAGGGAGGCCCTGGATCTTTGTTTTAATCTACCTTTATTTGGTTCTTAACTATGCAGAATTTTGAAATACAGGATGGAAGTTTAGCAGAAGAAACTGAGAAAATAGTTTATCTAAGAACTTTTATCATCTAATATTATCTCAGCTAGAAAACAATAAATGTGTTTGAAAAGCTTTGGGTTGACTTTTATCCTTTGTGTTAATTTGTATCTCACTGTTTTGTAAAGGAACCAGCTAATTAATTTTTATCTGACATTGAGAAGGGCATCATCCCTGTAGTCCTAAAATATTCATATAATCAACAAAGTATCACTTTGCAGAGTACTTGAAGATGTCTTCCAAATAAACAGGATAAAGAAAACCCAAAAGAGAAAATGGGAAAACAATTCACTAAAGAGGGGATCTTGAATGTACAAAGAACACATAAAGAGATGCTCATCTTCAATAGCAATCAGAGAAATGCAAATTAAGACAGTCTCAAAATATTAGTCATACATTACTGAGTATTGGCAATGAAAACTTCCAGACAGTCTTCTAGTTATGTAACCACTTTGGAGAACAATTTAGTATTAGCCAGAGAGTCAAAAATTTGTGTGTCATACATATACTACAAGTACTATAACAATAGTGTAGGCTCCTGCACATAAACAACAGTATATTTAGTCACATTGTTGTCATAGAAAAAGAACTGGAAGTAACCTAAATGTCCATTAATTGGGGAATAGAAACATAATCATGGTACATTCCTGGAAAACTAGAGATTTAAAATACAAATGAGCTAATTCTACAAGCATCAAAATAAGTAAATCTTGGAAAAACAATGTTGAGTGAAAATACCAAAATATTATTTGTGTGAACATTTAAAATGCTCAGCAGCACTGTATGCTATGCGGTTTGTGAATCCATAGATACACCTTAGATGCAAAAGCATGGGCGAGAAACATGAACCAACTTTAAGTCTTTGATTAGGTCTGGAGAGGGAGAAAGAGAAGATTTCAATTATATCTGTAACTTAAAAAAAAAAAAATGACCTGAAGTACAAAATACTAACAGTTGTTAAGTCTGAGTGGTGGATACTTGTATGAATATTTGATTGAAATGATTTGTCATTTAATAAATAAAAATAATTCATGATTCATTAAATTAAAACATACACTGAAATAAAGCAAAAGACTCCAGATCTGTGCCAGGGAAACTCCAGTTCTGGGCCAGACGTGGGCGAGGTTCAGGAAAGACAGTGGGCAGTGGGTCCCTAGCTCAGCATGAATGGAGGGACCAAGACTAAAGAAAGGAGACAGTCCAGGGAGCAGGGAGATTGGTGAGGAGTCAGGCACTGGGCGGGGTTGAATGAGGCTCTGGTGAAGGAAAAATTGTGCGCTTTGGGCTCTCCGGGGCCAGCTGAGCCAAGGCTGCTTTATGGGGTGACTTCTGGGCTGAGCACCAAAACTTCACCAAGGGAAGGTGTAGAACTGGTTCACAGGGCCCTACTCCTTCTCCCGTCCTGCAGGGCGGTCCTGCTCCTCCCTTACAGGCCTCTCCCTCACTCTAAAACCCTTTTCCTTTCTTCACCTCCTCATCACAGGCACCTCCTGTTTGTCTATTTTATAGTATTGATGCTTATAGTAATTTATTTCCTTTATTTAGTAAGAGGTGGCCTTCCCTAATTATAACTGAAAATAAATTAGTTTAATTATTCTTCTATTGCTAGAAATTAAAATAATTTTTAAAAATCTTGACTTATAACAGATATTCCCTCTCTCCAGCCCTTCTCAGTGGTCTCTAAGGAGGAAAAAAGGACTTCTCTTTTAATATTTACTTCACTTTGAGATTTTCTAATAATAGTGATCCATTAAACATCTACTATGTCAACTATTGCATAGACTCAGTGCTTTTCATGAGTTATTTCATTAATGCTGATAAACAAAAAAATCCACAAGTAATCCTATAAGGTAGTTTAGTTCACGTTACAGGTTATTTCCATCTCAATGTAAAATATAAGTTTTTTAAAAAAGATTTATTTATTTACACAAGAACTGGGGTACAGTCAGAGGCATGGGAGGGTGAGAGAATTCACCAGAGACAGAGCGGGGAGCAGTACGGTCTGCTGCATCATGTGGGTTTCTCCCTGGCCAGCAGAGAATTGAACCCTTACTGCAGGGGCTGCAGACAGAATTGAACCCGCGCTGCATAGGCTGCAGACAGCTTCACAGTGTGGTGCTCAACCCGCTGCGCCACTGGAGAGGCCCTGTAAAATATAAGTTTTAAAGGGGGTAAGTCATTTAGGTAAGTTCTAGAAAATGATCCAGCAAAAATTTAAATCCAGTCAGCTTCCAGAGCTCAGGATATGCAGGAAGATTGTCCCTGACATGAGATCTGGAGAGATTCTTGAGCATATTAATTCACTCAGTGTCAAGTTTCAGGAGTTCTTGTTTTTCCTCTAAATTTTTACTTTACAACTTCTCAGTATACTGCCCAGATGATTAGATGTTCAACAACAAAACTAAATTATCAAACATGCAATAAAGATCTCTCTCTCTCTCTCTTTCAGACACACACACACAAACACACACATGCACACAAGCACACGCACACGCACCCACACTTCCGGATCTACTAACCTAAATCAGCAGGCTAAAGGGCTTCTCAGAGACTCCCCTCAGCATTAAGGATGCTAATTGCTACTCTAGCAGTTACTGGAAGATCAAAGAACCGCCCACAGAGTGAGCTGCTGTTTCATCTTCCTCAGACCAAACATTAATACTGCCCATCCCCCGCCATCCATCTCCCCCTTTCAAGTTGCCAGGTTGGGCCAATTCCCTCTCCTCTTCCCCACATGCTCTCCCAGGCCCTAAAATAGCTCTGCGCCAAAAATAAACATTCAAAAAAAATTGCTTGTGGAATGAATGGAGAAAGGTAACTTCACTATCATTATGTTTCCCTTCTAATTACCAGGGTTTGTCTAAGGATGTGCTTGTTTGTTTGTGGTAGCAATTCAAAAACCCATCACAGGAACCCTCCCCAGTCTGTCTCCCAGGAGCGAAGGGAGGAATTCTCTGGCCTTGTCATCTCTCCAGCAGCAAAGGCCCTGGCCACAAAGCACACATCACCCCATCAACCTGTCCCCGGTCCTTGTGAGTGGCATGATGCCAGTGGGCATTCACTGGGCAGGGAAGTGGGGGTGGAGGGAAGGGAACATTTTGCTAGAGGGTAGGGCTATGAAAATGGGTCCCCTTTCCGGGAGCAAGACACTTACTCTTCTGGGCTGGCACAGTAACAGCAGGGGCTGTTCGTCATGCATTCCAAAGTATAGTTGGCACAACCAGAGAGAATCGATCACCTTGGTGGCTGGATGAATGAGGCTCTCTCCACACTGCAGGGGACTCCAGTGCAGCTTCCCCACATTCCATAAAGAGGAAAAAATCAGATGAAACTAAGTGGCAAGTCAAGGAGCCCCTCAAATCAGAGTGAAGAGATGGGGAGTCTTGGAAGAAAGGCTCTCTGGGGAATGTGGGCAAAGTTAACTGTGAACGAGGCATCCCTGGTCCAGCAGGTGCACCAGCAGCCCCCTTCTCATTCCCTACAAAAGGCAGACACTTCTTGCGCTGCAATAGGGCTTGCATCTTCAGCAAGAAGCACTGAACTGGGTCCCACTTTCATTCAGGGGTCCTCTTTCTTCCCACCCGTTGGACAAGGTGTCTCTTTCCACTGTCAGGCACAGCTCTTCCAGCCCCAATCATTAATGGGGAGCAGGGAACCCACATCCACACTTGGATCCCTGCCCTGGGCCTGTAAATTGATCTTAAACTTTTCTCAGTGCAGTTCTCACAGCCAGCACAGGGTCTCCATACCCTGTGGTTACAGATTTTCAATAGGCTAAGTATTTTCACTCTATTCCTGGCCTATGGAGAGTTCAATGTCTTTCTCTCTTCCTCCTACCCCCTCTCTCCCTTCCTTCCTTTCTCTGAAGCGCCATCCCCACCGCCCCAAAGACGTGTTTGTAAAACCCATCCCCACCATCCCCACTTCTGCTTCAATCCCTCTGATTCATACTTTATCTCTCTGGACACATCAGTTTTCTAATGCCTCACCATCTCCCACCTCTGTTCTCTCAAATCTATCTGGAAACCACTGCCAAGTGCAATTTTTCCAAGGAGGGCCTGTGCAGTGCATTCTGCTCCAGTGCCCTCAGTGACCCCCATTAAGGATTTTATCATTTATGCTATGTCAGGGATCCTACAGAGTGGAGGTCTATAGGGAAATATCAACCCTGAGTTCAATTTATGCAGGCATTGTGGCTGAACAAGTGGAATTAGTTCCCAGGGGTCCACGTTGCACAAAATTCCTAACAACCTGGGGCCAGAAATGGACTCAGGGAATAAGTGCTGTCTTTGGCCACCAACACTGAGCAGGCTAAGTTATTGGTGAATAATAGTCTTCCTAAGCAAGGTGCTAAGTGGGAGAATATACCCCCAGGGAACAGGCTTAAAGGATGTTTGAATCTATACGGTGTAGTCACCTAAATTGTATTCCACCCCAAATTCCTCATCCCTTCCATCCCTTCTAGTGCCAGCTTCCTGGGATAAAAAGTGAAGGGAAGATGAGTTAAGTGAGTCAAGTGAAAGAGGAGAGACACCCGAGCTGCTGTCACAGAGATCATCACCTGACTTGTCTGGCATGACATTCCTCTATTGTAGTCAGTGAGAAAGCTGAGTAGCCAAGTCCCCCACAGAAGGGACAACCCAAGGGGTAGTCACAAAAAGTGACATTAACACTACAAGACCAGGCCACTCAGAAAGCTATAGGGAAGACCAAGGCTCACAAGAGAAAGAGAAAAGATTGCTGTGGAGTTCACTGTGACACACCCCAGGGATCCCTTAAATGGAAAGACAAGATTTTAGGGAGTAGGATCTGAGTCAGTTCCATTAAAGTGCCAGCTATCTCTCATTTACATATTCAGACTGGTTACCTGAGGGAATGCTGGTTAAAATTGAATAACTTTCAACTTGAACAAAGAAAGTCTCTTTTCCTTAGCTAGTATTCAATTTTGGCCCCTAATCCTCAGACCAAATATGAACTGTTCAACTCTCAATGAACACACCCAAGTGTCACCGCCATCATGCTTTTTCTCATGCTAGAGTTGGCTGAGGTGTCCCTCCTTACTCTACTTCTCTGGCTTCTGTTTGAAAACATTACCTATCCTCCAGAGTTCAATTTAAATGCTACCTCTTACATGAAGTGCTCCATGATTGCCTCAGTTCTAAGTGATTTTTCTCTCCTAAGTTTACATGAACATTTGCATGAGGATTCCAACCACACCCTATCTTGTGATGGAACATTTTTGTGTGTGATTCTTAGGTCACAGTGACTTCCAGGAGGCTAAATCACATGAGCATTTTAAATTCCATCTTACTTTATCTTTTCATTGTATTTAATACTCTTGAATATATTCTTCTTCTTCGAATATTCATCCCCTAGGTATCTATATAGACATTTGGCTTTGCCAGCCTGGATTCTTCTTTGCCTTCTTCAAGTAATGGGCCTCCAATTTTCTTTTGAGGAATTTTCTGCTCATGAGGTGTGGGTAGAACTGACGTCGCCCCAGCTGAGAGATGAACTTATAACCTAAGTTGTGTCAACAACGTGAAACCTGATGTTACTGCCGGAAAAAAAAAAAAACAAGAGAAGAGAGATGCTTTCTTTACCTTCAGTGTGTGTAGACCTGAAGCTTTGCTGGTGACCTGATTGGACCACCAAGTGGGAGAACCCACTTGGCAAAGAAACTCATTCAGACGAAAGCAGAACTGAGACATACAGAGAGAGGCAAGATCTTGAGGACCTGTTGGAGTACTCAGGTTCAGGCCTGCCTCGCTGATCCTACTTCAGGCTGCAAGGTCATCAATCTTTTTTCTTTTTTTGCTTAAATCAGTTGAAGATGGATTTCAATAATGCGCATATAAAAGGGTCCTAATTCAGTCTCCAGGACACTACACTCTCCTGGCTTTTCTCCTCCTGCCTGGTTGTTTCCTCTTAATCACCTGTACTTACTAAGCATTCTCTGCCCAGATTTTAAATGTCATCATATTCCTAGACCCCCTTCTGTTCTTGCTCTTTCTCTCTCCTGACAATCTCAGCCAGACCCATGGCTTCCATCATTACCTCAAATTTATAGTTTTAACCCAACTGTCCCTTAGAACTCTGTACACACACACACACACACACACACACACACACACACACAAACACACACACACACCGAGTCATCTACCTTCTTAGTGTGAGTACTTGGATGCCTCAAGGGTATCTTAGGTGGGTCACATCCATCCTGAGTTAGGTCTCTTACTCCCTAAATAGTTCTTTGTTCCTGTCACAACAAAGAGCATAAAACAAAAACCTAGGTTTATCTGATATATTCTCTACACTTTAGTCAAAGTGATTCTTTCAACACAAATTGGATCATATCTCACTTGCCAGAACACCACCCATATCCTCCCACTGCTCACAGAATATGTCCTGAATCAGGAGTGCAGACCCCAAAGCCCAGCCCAATGTGTTCCCTGCCTACTTCATCTCTCAGAGCTCTCTTCTCTGCTCCTGGAGCTCAATCGTTCAGCCTCCAATCACTTCTTTAAAAACTCCCTGGTGGTGCAGTGGGTTGAGCACAAAGCTGTGAAGTTGTCCGTAGGCTCTTCAGTGCTGGTTTGATTCCTGGCCAGCCAGGGAGCTACCCACATGGCACACAGACCTCTCCTGTCCTGCCCGCTGCTCCCCCTCAGCAGTGTACTTTGGTCCTTCTGCCTGCTCTGCTCCCAGCTCTGGCTCTGGTGAATTCTCTCACCCTGCTGCGCTTCTGGCCTGTACCCCAGTGCTTGTATAAATAAATAAATCTTAAAAAATAAAAACTGGCAAGGTCGCTGTCACTGGGGGCCTTCACTCTCGTGCTTCCCTTTGCCTGGAATCTGCTCCCTTAATATTCACCTAGTTCACTGAGAATTTTTTTTTAAATTTATTTATACAAGCACTGGGTACAGTCAGAAGTACAGGAGGGAGAGAGAATTCACCAGAGCCAGAGCAAGGAGCAGAACAGGCAGAAGGACCCAAGTACACTGCTGAGGGGAGCAGTGGGCGGCAGGAGAGGTCTGCGAGCCATGTGGGACCCCCACCCGGTGGCCGGGGATAGAACCGGCGCTGCAGAGGCTGCGGGCAGCCTCGCAGCCCAGCGCTCAACCGCTGCGCCACCAGGGGAGGCCCGTTCACTGAGAATTAACGTTTGATCTCAGCTAGCAGGTCCAAGAAGGCTTACCTTACTCTTCCACATGGCATCAGGCCACCCTAACATATATCATGGCACCTAGTAATTTACCTTCATCATACTCACTGTATCAGTTTCATTCTGTGTCTCCTGTGAGACTAAGCTTCAAGGGGCAGAGACTGTGTCCGTTTTTCTCGTTCATGTTTCCTTAGCACTTTGACCCATTTATCATGGGCAGTGGGCACCAACTAATATTTGCAGAAGTGAGCCATGTACACTTGATGTCCCCTGCTAAGTGCATAAGCTCTTGTAGACATGTGGAAGCTGCAGGT
The DNA here is from genome assembly GCF_014898055.3 of Talpa occidentalis. Lineage (NCBI taxonomy): Eukaryota > Metazoa > Chordata > Mammalia > Eulipotyphla > Talpidae > Talpa > Talpa occidentalis. Next base: position 96,381,803 of record NW_023602073.1, on the reverse strand, counting down.
ATGCAGGAGGGCACCAGTGGAGCTGCCAGTGATGAGGGAAAAGAATGAAAAGGAGAACTTCCAAAGGAAATAGCTCCCCCGAAGAGTAGAGAGAAGCCTGGAGAGCAGCAACAGGGTGAGACCAGGCCTAAATTAAAGTCACACTGATGAGGGGAAGTAGGCTGAGACATGATCACGGGGCAGTATTTTTGTAGATAGCTCTTTGCTTGACTGGGCTGCTTAGTTGAGAATGGAGTGGAAAGTCCCAGGTGATGTTTTCTAATACAGATAAATTTCGAGGATAAGCATTTATAACCAAACCAAAGAACTTCTAGGATGTGTGTGATATGTATCAGGTGTAAAATTAATGAGTAAGATGTGATGTGGGCTCGTGGAGCATAATTCTGTTATGTAATCTAAAGATGGGATGCTCACGCTATCATTGCATGTTAAAACTTCAGAGGACAATGTGATCTAGCACTGTTGAAAAATTAATAAGGGAAAAACAGAGAAGCATCACTCTCTGAATAGTCTCCGTGCTGGGAAATATTTATGTATACACTGCCTGGACTGGGAAGTCAGGAAAAAAAAAATCCAAATTTTATTTTTTTTAATTTACAAAATATTTACTGGGCACTTAATTTAAACCACTTAGGCCAGTTCCTAAGTGTATGATCTCATTTACCTTTTTGCTGTTTTAGGGAAGTACTGAAATACTTCTGTGGGATAACGAAGTTTGTTAGGTAGGCTAAATGAGATAATGGTATAGTTCATGTTTTAAAACAGTGCCTGATTCATTTAAACAATCAAAAAGTTGTCTGTTATTCTTTTTTTAATACTAGATTGTAGGCCTTCCTAGGAACTGAGACAGATATTAGATCCTGGGCCTCCCTGGTGGCGCAGAGGGTTAAGACGCAACCTATGAAGTAATCCACAGCCTCTGCAGCATGAGTTCTATCCCTGGCCAGGGAGCTACCCACATGGTGCAGCAGACCTCTCCTGACTTGCCTGCTGCTCCCCTCAGCAGTGTACTTCGGTTAATCTGCCTGTGCTTCTCCCCACTCTGTCTCTGGGGATCCCCTCACCCCCCCCCCAACACCTCTGGTCTATACCCCAGTTCTTGTACGTATAAATATAGATCCTATTGCATGAAAGGGAGAGACAAATTAGTGCATAAACTAGTAAATCTCTTGTTTCAGAGAGGGATAGATGCAAAGATGGATAATGGTGTGGAGAGTTCCTGGGGGCAGAGGCCACTATGGGAAGAGAAATCAGGAAAGGTTTTTCTGAAGAGTGCAAAGATTCTGAGGTTGAACTGAGCTGAAGTATTTGAGGGAGGAAAATGCAGTGTGGCTAGAGTATGGAGAGAGAAGAAGAAAGTGGTGTAAGATACAGTCAGATATGATGAGATGGCAAGAACTATCAGCAGCAAATTGGACTGACTGAAGAACAAATGGTCAGAATCTTGACTACATATGGGCTTGTTGAGGAAAATTCCATGAGGTAATCTTCTTCTGTGACATTCCTGCTGTAGGAGACTACAATTCAGCAGAGCGTGACCCTCAGGTAACCAGGAATCAGGGTTCTTAGCTTAGAGGAAAGAGAGGGTCAAGCCATAGCCTTACTGCGGTGGCTCTAGAAGGCAGGACTCTGTTGGACAATCTCTCTCCCCACTTGCTGTGGCAAATACAGCCAGTTGCCTAACCAGTGCCCAGGACTTCTTTCTTCCTGGCTCAAGGAAACCTGATTTTGTTCTGGCAGCAGTAGGCCAGCCCCAAGTGAAACAGGGTTAGTCTAGCCCAATCAGAACAAGGCTGCAACTTGAAATCTGTGATAAAAGGTGCCTAGGAAGCTAGCCCCAGGGAAGCAGACTCTCTCTTAACTGTGAGAACCAAAACCATTTGCCCTACACCAGCCTGGATGCTGAGAACTGAAACTGCCCCTTTCTGTCTGTGTGCGCAAGACCTCCTTATCTACTGTCTCTATTGGTGTGACTTGAGTTGTCCTACCCAAACTTCACAAAAGACTCATGAAGTCTTCTGAGGAAAGCATCACTGGTTTTTACTCAAATTCACCATCTTTTCAGAACCTTTGCCTTGCTATTTCCACTGATCTTGCCTTTAGCCAATTTCTAATTCTCAATAAATTCTGATGGGTGTCACCTTTCCTGCTCCGAGACACTGCCTGAGCTCTGCCAAGGTCTTGTTTCCCTCACCGTAGCAAGCAACACACTCTGCTTTGTCTTATCAAAAGGTGCTGTAGGTAATGTTTAGAGAGACAGCTTCTGACAGGTCCATCTGTCAACAGAAACTTTGCCTAATGTTATCTAGCACATACAAGTTACAGTTATATTTCAAAAACTACAGATTCTGAAAGGAGTAAAAAAACTTTTTTACTTTTGGATATTCCTCTGAAATTCATTCAAATGCTTTTTACTGGAAAATCAGGTTAAATCTAATGCCATTTCTACAAGTTTTCAGAATCCAGATGCCATAAGTTCTTTTTTAAGAATAGTTTTCTTCAAGTTTAAAATTATAATGTATTTCCTATAGTTCCTAAATCAGGACACATAACAATAAAAGAGGCTACAAAATAAATTGATCTTTATTGTTTTCTATGCTATTTGGATCAGTAAACATGTTAGCATTCTAATATTTTAAAATTATTTCTGCATTATTACTTATGTGTAATTATTCTATGGTTGATAACTAAGTCATAAATTGGTTGATTTTATCAATAAACTGGGTCAACAGTCTTGGCAGGTTTTACATTTCTTGGCAAAATTTCATGTGGGGAAAAACTCAAGAGAAAAGTCGTGACAACTATCTTGACAATGTACAAAGAACTTCCATGCTCAAGTTGTACTCCGTGGGGCTGACTCCTGAGGGAGAGCTGGGTGTGTGGGGTGCATAGGACCCTGGGCCAAGGTGCAGCCCTGAGTCTACATTTATCCAGCTGCCAGCTCCCAGGCATGAATGCAAGCACTCAGTGTGGATTCTCTTATCTTGGAAAGTAGGTACAATTTCCTGTGCATTATGAAAGAAAAAAAATTAGACACAGAGAAGTTAAATAATACATGGAAGATCACACAGCTCCAAAGAGCTGGAAGAAGAATTCAAGCTGAGGCCATCTGTTGCAGCTATATGAAGTCACACCTGTTAGTGGTAGTGACCTGGCAGAGGCAGAGGAGAATGAGAGAGAGCCAAAAGAGCAAGGCCCAGACAGCCTCTGGGGAGCTGGGAGTAGGCTGGGAGACTAATGTTACATATTGCATCAAACTCTCGGTCAAATTCTAGGAGTAGAGATAAGATCCTGCCTTGTTTCCAGTTGTGAGACTTGGGCCAGACCCAGAAGCTGCTGCTCTCTCCCGTGGTAGAATCATATTGAACATTCAATGTCAAAGAGGTCTTGTTAATAATGCAGACTCGTAACACAAGCAGGATGTCAGTTTCAAAGAAAAGCTTGCCACGATTCAGCATCCCCAGTTGAGCACAATGACAGTGAAGAGTCCAGGACACTAGTGAGCTGAAGGCGGAGGCTGCCAAGAGCCTAGACTGCATCTTGTCAGGATGCAGCGAGAAATAAAGTCCAAGCAGACAAAAAACTGAGAATGTGAGGATGTGGCAGAAGCCAAGGGATTACAGGGAAATGTCAGTCAGAAGCAGGCCCCTGCAAAAGGAATTGAAAGAAAAGGGCAGAATGGTCAAGGGCAGCGGGTAAATACTGGGGAAGGGTCACAAAGAAAACAGTGAGAAAACAGATGAGCAGAGACCAAAAGAGGAGATTTCCTTGAAAGAGTGAAAAATATTATATGGAGATGAAGAATAATTAGGACAGAAAAAAACCCCAAGTGGGATTGGCTAGCATGGTTCTGTGACTCCCAGTTCTTATGACTATTGAGGAGTCCTCCTCAGCCCATGTTGGAAATAGGAGGAGGCACCCCTGCTTCCAACACCGCTGGCCTCACACCTGCGAGAATATGAGCTACGTGATGGTCAAGATGATCTTACCCACCCCTGTATTTTCAGGACCCAGTACTATGTGCTCAATTAATATTTCCTGAGTTAAGAAAAGGAGGGAGGGCCTCCCCAGTGGCGCAGCGGTTGAGCGCTGGGTTGCGAAGCTGCCCGCAGCCTCTACAGCGCCGGTTCGATCCCCGGCTGCTCCCTGGCCACGGGAGGAGGGTCCCACATGGCACGCAGACCTCTCCTGCCGCCCGCTGCTCCCCTCAGCAGTGTACTTCGGTCCTTCTGCCTGCTCTGCTCCCCGCTCTGGCTCTGGTGAATTCTCTTACCCTCCCGCGCTTCTGACTGTACCCAGTGCTTGTATAAATAAATAAATAAATCTTAAAAGAAAGAAAAAAAAAAGAAAAGGAGGGAAGGAAAGGTGGAAGGAAAGAAGGGAGAGAGGGAGAGAGAGAAGGAGAAAATGTGACCCAGAGGCAGCAAATTCTGCCTGGTTAGCCAAACCGACTATGTTTAGGAAGGTTACATGGAAAATGGTCTCCTGCCTCCTCTTACCACACCACCTCCCCTCCCAACACACACACACACACACACACACACACACATCAGTCCCAAGACACCAGTGCAGACATATCAAAAGCACTAAGCAACACAAAGTGTGCATAACAAAGTGCACACTAAGATGGCTTTGGGGAGTCTGATCCCACCCCTGGGCCTCCTGGGTTATCCAGCAGGCACCAGGGCAGTCCCTACAGTCTCCACAGCAGCCCTGGAGTTCACCTCTAGAAACTGGGACTCTTCAACGCCCCCAATGAACCAGCTGCACACACACCGTACACTCTCTGCTGCTTAGTGAACCCAGTGACAACATGGGAGCTCTCTCCAAACAAATACTGCCCATGCTCCCCACAATGGAACAGCTCTGGTATTATGGTCAAGGGGAAGAAGATGGGCATGGGGGGTTGTTCCTTGTGCTTGTCAGGACAGGCTAATTTCTGCTTCAGTAACAGCTCCAATAGTTCTGTGACTGAAAAATACGGTGCATTTCTCGCTCTCCCCATTTAGCCACCACCAGTTGTTTGCAGGTTGCGGACCACATTGTCCTTCCTCTGGTATCCAGAAATAGAGCAATCACCATGTACCTATGGTAGAGAGGGAAAAAACAGCGGAGGTTCGCACTCTGATATTTAAATACTCCAAGCTGGAAGCCACACACCTCCCTTCTGTGCACAGAACAGTCACTTGGCCCCACACAACTGCAAGGGGTCTGGGAATATAATCGCATCATAGGTCAGGAAGGCAGAGAGCTGGGACTAATGCACATGGGCTGGAGCTGAGCCTTAGACATGTGGCCCAATTAACTCTAAGTTCTTTCTCCTTAGGCACCAGATGCCCTCCACTGAGGAAGTGGCCAGTGGCCTAGCCTGGAGGAATGAGAGGCTATCTCATCAGGTCTGATGCTCAGGGGATCCATGTTTCATACTTTCACACTCGGAATTTTCACCTGTTCTGTAGACTCAGCTGTCCTGACACAGGGACAGTCCTAATAAGGACTGTGGACAGGGTCATCTTGCTGTCCTCCCACCACCCCAGTCGGGGGGAGGATGGTCAATTCCACAGAGGACTCCCAGTACTGGATAGCACTGGAGTAAACAACGACAACAAAATGGCTTGAGGCTGATTTTCATATATATATATATATATATATATATATATATATATATCTCCACCTCATATTAGAGGTGAAGATTGTTCATAACTAAATAATCCACACGTCAAAGCTGACATCTGTATTACTTGACATGACAGGCTTAAGAAGAGGTAGGGTGGGCAGGGGAGGAGAGGCAGAAAGGAAATGCAGATGTTGAAGAAACACAAGCAGGAAGAAGAGGAAGTTTGTGGAGAGCAGACAGGCTCGGTGTGGTGAGCAGGGCGTGAGGAGAAGGAAAGGAAGAGAGAATCTGAGAAAATGTCAGAGACAAACTACCAACATTACTTCCTTTTCCAAAGTCATCCCAAGTCTTTACAGGATGAATTTTTTAATTGAAAATTTTTTTAAACAACTTCGTGTTTCCTCAAAAGTGGAACAGAAGGTTTGCCTGGACTGTGATTGTAGGCACCGGAATCCAGAGGAGGACAATGTGACCCATGAGTAGAGGATCCACCCCTGGCTGAAGCCTGCAAGGCTGGGAAGCCTCAAAGCACTTAAGTCTTCAAAGAGAAGCATGTGAGAGGCAGACCTTTGGGAATGTGATGTTGCACAGACAACTGGCCCCATTTGCACTAATATTTCTTATCCCAGAGAGGGATAAGCTCATAGAGATATTTAAAATACCAAATTAAACTCCATCTGATATTTAGTTTAGACCTTAAAAGAATTGAACTAGGTGTCTTTTGTGTCTTTTTTTTTTTTTTTTTTTTTTTTTTTAGTTCTGTCCTTGTTCTATGAGAAACTGTGGGTTCATACTTCACAGGTTCTGAAACCTTCTGGAATCTACATAATGGGCTGGGTGGGCTGTTGAAGTAAGTAAATTAAAACAGGAATCTCAAAATATCTTTTTTTTTTTTTAAAGCTCCACCCCTTCCCCTCTCTTCACTGCTCACACAAAAGCAGTCCACAGTGCCACCAGATGTAGGCATGTACCACAAATGGGAATACTTTATGCTCAAACCCAGGCCATATCTTTCTTGACTTCTGCTGGTCTCTTGATCCCGCAACAGCAGTCAGAAATAATCTGGCTCCATCAAGTCCATGCTCCCCTGGAGAGTGGGTGCTATTTCTTTCTGGGGCCTTCCTAGCGGCTTTCCCTCTCTGAGCAGGAAGATGCTCGGCTCTCTGGAAAGCACAACCAGCCTGTGGCTAGCCAGGAGGAGGAGAGCAGGAGAGCCCGCAGGGTCAAGGCTGCATCAGGGTGGGGTGGCCGGGGAATGCCTGCATCTGTAGGGTGAGAAATCTTGATAAGGTGGTTAGCGTGCCCTGCAGGAGCCTCCTGAGGGCTGCCCACCCGCCCACACACCCACTGCGGGCAGGCAAACCGCAGCTGTCAACCCCCAAGTCGGCAGGCTTGGGTACACTTAATAATGGGGGAAGCCGAATCTGAGTGTACTTTCTATGCCAGCTCCTGACCTCATTTGTGTTGCCGCTTTTCTTCCTTTTTTCATAACTCGATCAAAGGAGTCTGAAAGATGTTCAGAACTGGGTTTTCACTATGAGGTCTCCAACACATATACAGAGATGAAGAGTTTCCATTCATTCATCTTTTCATGGCCTGAAAAGTATTTATGAAGTGGCTAGTGTATTCCTGGCACTCAATAAATATACCTGTGGAAGTAAAGTATTCTCATTTGTGGTACAAGTGGTAGCAACCAAGATTTGGATGGACCTTGGCATATGTCACACATTTATCACAGGGGGGACACTGTCCTAATAGTTGATCATCACAATGGGGGAAGCCAGAGATGATCAGTGCCAGAGGAGGCTTCCTGGCACCTGGCGCAAAAGAGATAGGTAGGCCTGTCCACAGGTAGGAAGCTCTATCTGAGAGCCAGGCTTTTTATTGTTTTTTATTGATGAGGTATGAGATGGTACCTTCAAATGTTGTTTGAAGATGGTACTCTTCAAATGTTCTAGAGGGAAATCTTCCCTCAAGTAACCATTTCCCTTTTTCTTTTGTTTTTAAGGCTTGTCAAAAGGGATTTTGTAAAGAGATATGCTGTTCACTTTTATCCACCTCATGAAGATAAGTGATTTGGGACAATTTTCTCTGCAGTTGGGAAGCCCAAGTCTATAGGAGTCTTTTAAAGAACAGGGATTCAGACTCAAGGCCTTCATAACAATTAATACAGTGTTATTTACAAATAGTTTAGAATAAATATTTCCCAACTATTGATCCTCCTGGACCAAAATTCTCTCTCTTCTCCAACTGGGGAAGCAAGGAAAGTCACTCTTCTGGAGAGTTTTCAGATCATAAATTCTCAAAGCTAGAAGTTTTTTTCTAATTGGACCCTGATTCATGAGACATGCCTCAAGGGCTGTTGAGAATGGCACCCCTGACCCCTTTCCTGCTTCACTCAACCAGAAAGGACCCATGGTAATATCTCTCTCTCTCTCTCCCCCCCCATATGTGTGTGTGTGTATGTACGTATGTATGCATATGTATATACACACATGTATACACACATATATACCTCTATATACACACACATATATGTATATACACATGCAAGCATACATTTGTTTTCCTTTCTTAAGAGAATCTCATCTGAAGAAAAGTTTCCTATATTAAGATAAAAAAGAGAGAGGGATAGGAGGGGAAGGAAGGCAGGCAGCAGCCCATCAAGACACCACTAGAGAGTTTGCCAAGGCCCATGAGGGCCACACGACTTACTAGCCTCACAGAGCTGCACAGCAATCGCACCGGCATACAGGAAGACATCCCACTGTACCCCTAAATTAGCTACTCTGTTTGATCAAAGATTCCAAAGCTTTTGATTTCCCTCACATATTTTTTAGGGGGCATGTAATGCACTGACTTTTGACTACTTTTTATTTAGTAATTTTCAAAAATGAAATTCTCTACTGTTTTTTGCTTTATTTAAAGAGAGATGAGGGAGAAAGTCCCAGTTAAATAATTTATCTGACTGAAAACAGTCTTATGAAGTCAAAATTTAAGTGCTGTGATGAACCCCAATTGTCACACCCTTGTTGGGAGGCTATTAGAAGCAGGCAGCAAGGGAGAGGCAGCTTCAGATGCACTAAAGCAACTCCCACCTTCCTCCATAATATATTAGAAGAAGGTAACCTTTGTGAGTGGGAGAGTAGGTAGATGTTTGGGCTAAACCAACATATATGATGACAACGTCTCATTGAAACAAATTATCTCCTTTTCAACCTTACCTTAGTAGTCAATTTTTCCATTATTGTCCAGCTTTATGTTCCTGTCAGCAAAAAAAAAAAAAAAAAAAACCCATCGTGCGGTAAAATATGCATGATATCCACATAAATGCATATTGTCAGGAGGTTTCACTGTTATAAATTTGCCTTCATATTCCCCCCATTTCCTCCTGTGTGGTGCTTACATTCTGGTGCCTGGCAACACTGTGCATGATGTGGTAGCATGCACAGGGGCAGGCAAGAGGTGATAGCCCAGGGGAATCCCCAGCAAAAGGGCAGATCTGCCAAAGACCATTATCAGATGAGAAGCGGTGTGAGCTGACTCAGACTCTGTGAAAACGCATTATTCATTTATAACCATACTTCCCTTTATCAGAAAGCATGCCCTTGAAACGCTGTCTAAACAAAGTTCTGCAAGTCAAGTCTTCTGTTAAATGGGTTGGATAAGCCTCCTATTCAAATGATTCCTGTAAAGTATCCTTTATCTATCAAAGACTTCATTCATTATATATGTGTGTGTGTGTATTTTTGTATGTGTGTGCATATATATATATATATATATATATGGCTTTGAATAGGGCTCTACGTTAGGCATTGGGAATATGAAGGAAATAAGCCCTTTTCCCGCACATATGAGCTTCACACCATAACACAACCACACGAGAGAAATATTGAGGACCAATTGATCTTTTGCAAAAACGTATCTTTGGAAGATAAACTCATGCCATTTGCAGCAACATGGATGGAGCTGGAAGGTATTATGCTCAGTGAAATAAGTCAGAAGGAAAAAGAAAAAATTTAGATGCTATCACTTACAGGAGGTATATAGGGAAACCGAGCCAAGGGTCCCAAAAAAACCCCACAAAACTTGTAGGCAACTATAGATCTGAGGCTTGAAGCAGGGGAGGGGAAGGAAAAGGGATCAAAACAGGTGGGAAGGGCACAAGGGCCATGGTGACAGTTCACAGGTGATATGGTGGTGGGACATTTATGGAGACTACACCTGAGGGGAGAAATCAAAGACCATCCAAAATGAACAGCAATGTAAAAAAATTGAAATTAATAAAAGGAAAAAATGTATCTTTGGAAATCTTTACAGTGAATTTGTAGTTGACTAAATAGAACTAGGTTCTTGGGGCCTTTGCCCTCCTCCCTGACCTATACCCACGTCAATGTCAGTTTGTTCTTCCAGGGAGGACTTCCCATCTCTTCCCCAAAGAGTTTTAGTTCAGTTTTCATCCAAAATTTTTCTTATAACTTAATTTGAAGTGCAATATGATCTGTTCAGCTTGGATCCCAAGCACAGCCTTCTAAAGAAAGAGCAGGAGAAAAGTGCCCCTAGTTTTTGAGGGAAAAAAAGACCTAGAGATGGCTCATTAACACATATGTCTCTGCCTGTTTATAGTCAAGTACATAAAAGAGTGAAGAGAGAGCAACTGGCAGCAGGTTGAAAGATCAAGCATCGAGGTTGAGCTAGCTATTGCCACTGCTGAGTGTCTGAACTGTCAGCATCAGAAATCAACACTAAGGGCTTGATATCACACCAGCCCTTGGGGACACCAGCCAGTCACTTGGTGACAAGTTGATTATATCAGATCCCTTTCACCTATGGTAGTAATTAGTCCTTCCTGGGATTGATATGTGTTCCAGGTATGACTATGCTTTCCCTGTCCATAATGCCTTGACCAGTCCCACCCTCTGAAAGCTCCCAGATTATCTGATTTGTGATGGGAAGTCACAGACCTAGGGACCTAATTTACAAAGTGAGCAAGAGGTGCCAGGATGGCCTATGACTTCAGGCTCTATTATAATTTCCACTGCACAGTCTCAAGGTTTCCAACCTGGCAGTGTCAGAAAGACTTCTACAGGGCCCAGCTAAGTGCGAGGTTTTAGATAAGGTCGTCCTTATCTAAGTTGCACAATATATTTTGGGTATTTTGAATACATAGCAGAAGTGGCACCTCTATCACTTATCTAAATGACCTGACTGGGGAATGTGTGCTTCGAGTTCCTTAAGGTATATTTGCCAACTGCAATCAGACAGAAACTGGACAAAAATGTGGTAACCAGAGGCCCAGATCCCCAGGGAAAAATTTCAGGGCTACCATACCACGCAAGCAGCTGAGGCCAGCAAAACTGCCCTCTAAGAAGATGAAAATCAATCAGGACAGCATCAGAGACCCCAGCTACCCCAACTGACCTCCTACTATAATTCTTCTTAAAAAATTTTTTTGAAAGGAAAATAAAATGAATATGGAGTGACCCGCCACCTTGAAGAATCAGTGATAGGTCAAAGTGAATTTAACATGAACACAAGTGAATTTGAGCAGTATAATGGGTGAGATGTAATATTGGCTCCCAGTATCCACAAGTTCTCAGTGCCCACCACCCCTGTGCACCCCCACTGGCCCTTACTGTAAGTACTTGCTACTTAGAGTTTTATGTGCACAGGGCAAGCCAGAAGTGCTGGGGAATTGATACACTTTGGAATAGACATCAATAAAATATAGAAAGTGGTAAAGGAGCTTGGAGAACCCATAAAAAAGAAAGATAGATTTGTCTGATACCCAGGAAAGGCTTTTCACAGGCCTGAAGGGTCAGTAGGAGTCAGGCAGACGAAGAGTTAGATAAAGGTATACATAGGCACATAGGTAAGAGAGAAGCCCTGCTACATAAAAAGTAATGGCAAGATCACAGAATGGGAGACTGGAAGGCACAAGAGAAATAGACAGGGGTCGTTCCACAAAGAGTGCTGGGATGCTAGTTTTCAAATCTCAATTATTTCCAAAGAGAATAGAAGAGGGTTTGTGTTTTGCAGATGATGACATGACCCAACCTATATGTTGAGAGATCAGTCTAGCTATAGGATGGAGAACAGTTTTGAGGGAACAAGACTGGATACAGGAAGAACAAGATGTTCATTTCGTATTCAGATATGTGAGTCTGGTGTGTAGGGGTATTGGCCAGTGACTGACCTAGTAGCAAATATCCACCATAGAGGAACTAAGACATTCCAAAGAGAACATAAAAAATGAGAAAAGCTGGGCCTCCCTGGTGGCGCAAGGGGTTAAGACACAACCTATGAAGCTAACCACAGTCACTACAGCCCGAGTTCAATTCCCTGGCCAGGGAGCAACCCACATGGCGCAGCAGACCTCTCCTGACTCACCCATTGCTCCCCTCAGCAGTGTTTTTCAGTCAATCTGCCTGTTCTGTTCCCCACTCTGTCTCTGGTGAATCCTTTCACCCCCTGCATCACTGGCCTGTAACCCCATTCTTGTATGCATAATTACATTTTTTAAAAAATGAGAAAAGCAGACACTCCAGACCTGAGCCCCTTGGATATGAACATTAAAGGCAGAGAAGACTACAAAGAAGACAAAGGAAGAATAACCAAAGAATTAGATGATAGAATAGAATCGCAGCTAGACAAGAGAGCATTTGGCCAACTAGAATTAAATGCTGGGGAGAAGATAGCAAGAGAAATCACATCTACTGCTCCTGGCAGAATAAATAATACAACGTTTAAAGAAAATAATGGGTCATGTATATAAAAATCCATAACCCAATTCCTGGGAATGTATTCAAAAGAAATATTCAAGTGGAGAAACAAAAATCTACAAAACTTGATGATATTATTTATAATTGTAATAAACAGATAGTAAAAACTCTTTAATGACTCAGAGAATTGATTCAATATAAGACAAAATTAATGAAATATTTTGTAACCATTAAGCATTATAATTATGAGTGCGTGAATCAACATGAACATGTATAAAAAATAACTCAACGTAAAAGCAAAATGCAAGATTCTACACCAATAGTAAACATACATATGGCTAAAGATTAGAAAAATGTGGAAAATGTAAATATTTCAGGTATTAGAGAAGTAGGAGTGTGGGTTTTAAAAATTATTTCCAGTATTACTGTTATGCTATTTAAAGACAGTAAATTATAGTCAAGAGAAAAAACATACGATGCAGCCATTATAGGTGGAAAAACCCAATGCAATGCCAAACAGCTTGCTGTCTAAAGGTAAGAGAGTGTGAACACAAATTGTCACATATAACAGGATTTTATGGCAGTATTTTTTGCTTTTTCTGCTAAAGAAGGTCAGACATTTACATATATATATGTATATATATTTAATGTTCATCTAAAGAGAATAAATGTCCTAATGGCCCTTAGCATGAGAACTGTTTATTCTTGGAGTCGATGAAAAGAAGAGGAAATTAAGGTAAAGGTAACATGATATTCACAAAAGATTCTACACAACATCCCACTTATGAGGAAAGGAGCAAGGGAATTAACATTTTTTGAGTGCTTAGTTGTGCCAAGAATGCTGCTAGCCCCTTGCACACAATAGCTCATGCCAGCCGGGGAAGTGAGGACCCCTGCACCATGGGTTATATTCTCCAGTCAACAAGCATCAAATTCCATCCTGGGTTCCTGCTTTGTTGCCTCCTTCCCAGGGGCCCCTGGTGAATTAGGGGAATGTCAGTGACCCATCTGCACAACTGGAGCAAGGCTGTTTAACTTAGTGGACGTACGACTTTGTTTCCCCGATTCGCCTAGATTTCAAAGTCAGGTTCCTGTGCCACCTCATCCCTTTATATTTACACTCCTCTTTCTTTCATTTTGCTCTGAAATTCATTCACCCGTAAACCTACAGTTGAATCTCTGTTGTGTAATGTTTCTTTATTCTAGTATTTAATCTTCTTTTCCCCTCATTCACACACAGCATTTGAACCTCGTGACTGCTACAGTGTTGTAGAATGTTGGGGCACTCCTTTCCAGTTGAGGACCAACACAGATTTCATTCCACCCCTTGATCATCACATCCTCACTTTATTCACTTTTCTAATAACTCTATTAGAATGTTTATAAGATGACGTGCTTTTAATTGTTTCCCTTGCCCCAAAGATATGGAGAGTAAGGTTCTCTAATGGGTTTTGTAACTTCCATCCTTTATTTTTATTGCTAATGGACTCTCTAGTAATATAAAATGACTGATGAGTGCAGTCAGAGGAAAGCAGAAAAATCAATACCTGCCCAGACTCCATATTAGTTAAAAGCAGGTGAGGAGCTAAGGCTGACAGACGATAGAACTTCCTCTGACCCCCAAGTATCTTAAAGGAGGAAAAATTACCTCAGATGGGTTATGAAATTCTCTGCTTTTCTTTCTAAACACGGGTCTTAGGAACAAGAAAATACTGAAATCATTTGGGTATTTCTTAGAAATCAGAGAGAACTGTGTCCAGTAGAGGGCAGTAGTACATGCACACACTGACTCCAGGCACATGAAATTAAAGCCTCTCCAGGGCTTCCCGCCTCACCTTCCAATAGACCAACCTGTAGTGACTCTGGCAAAACCAAAACACCCGCTTGTAAAGACTTGGTCATTGTTAGAGCCTCAGCAATTCACATTCAATGTGCTAGGTTCTACATAACAGATGTAGTAAGCATTCTACATGTATCATCTCATTTAGTCTTTACAACAACCTTATGATGTAAGCACTATTCATTTACTTGGCTTTGAGACTGCGGTTAGCTCACCCTCAGATTCAGAGCACTTAACCAGTGGTTAAAGCTGATACTTGAATGGGTTGTTTTCTAATCCAAGTGCTTGGCCACCACTCTGTCAATGGCAGGCCTTACTACCAGTTTCATTCATGTATACCATTCATTATCTTACCCCAGGAATCATGAGTTACTCATCATTCTATCTATACGTAGCTAGCAGAGGGCTTTGTGTATAGTAGGTACTCAATAAATAAGCTTAACTCATTCATCAAAAGTGTTTTAATGTGTCTTTTTACAGTATTGTGATATATAGAAGTTTCAACATACTCTCCACTTTGGTCTCATTTACAATTTAAGACAAGCAAGCAAACAGCAATGACACAGATCACCCTGTTGAAGACAAAATGACAAACTTGAACCAGTACTTAACTGGATCCAGAATTAAGTTATTTATATAACCCAAAGGCTGAAATAATTTTCTATGCCTGGTTCTTTAACCTTTCCACTCAGATTACTTGACATCTTCCTTCAAAGCCCAGAATATTTATAAAATCTGGTTGTTGTCTCCAGAATATTCTGCCAGCTACCATCCCAGGGCAGTGTGGGTTTGGGTGAGTTTCTGTGCCCAGTTTCTCTTTCAGGATTTCTGCCAGCCACCCTTCTGGTATCTCTCAGAGTTTAACACCATCCACCCCAGTTCACTCACCCTCATTTTAATGTGTCTGCATATCATCCTTTTCTCCCCCATCTTATTATTAGCAGGACTTTTATATTAATTAGCTAATACAATGCTATAGTCTTAAAAATACCTGATGGTTTATTGAAGTACTACTTCATTGGGAGTAGTCAAAGTTACACAAATTAAAGCAGATAAAGTACTTGCAATAATGTCTGGCACACAGTAAGCACTTTATCAATGTTAGCCATTTTTAAATAATTACCAAGAAATGCCATATAATTTCAACGTTTGTATTTGCCTGTGTATTTATAATCATATAGTCATCAAGTAATTCTAGTTGAACTTCAGAGCTAAGAGAAAGAAGTAGCCTGGATACATAAATGATATGCTCACAAGTGAAACTCCAAATGTTATCACAGTATGCTGTAGAATGAAGATTTTTAGGAATCAAGAAGAGAAAAGGGTGGGATAATTGAATCACTCCTAGTAGTTCACACTGTTAGAAAAATATTGAATTCAAAAGAATGTGTGTCATAACCAACAAACCATATCCCTATGGCAAGAGGCAATTTATTCTCAGTAAAATTGCCTCTGTCAATATTAAGTTAACATTGTGAATTTCAATTTTCATTGTGTATAGTTTTGTTTGTATTTCAATTTAAATTTCTTTTAAAATATAAAATATAAACTCATATAAAATATGAGTTTTAAACATGAGTTTATACATCATTTTTATTTTACACATATAAGCAACATTGTTTTAGATTGATTCTAGACTCTAGACGACTTTTCTCTTTGAATTTTTTCTTTGAATGGATCCCTAAGTTACTAAAGTTCAAAAACACTGCACTTATTGTTATAGCTTTTCCCTTTGGTTTGGTGTAGATCATCAATGTACCAAGCTCATTTAGGTCCAAGGTTTTTTTGTTGTTGTTAAGATTTATTTATTTATGCATACAAGAACTGGGGTACAGGCCATAGGTGTGGGGGATGGGGTGAGAGGACTCATCAGAGACAGAGTGGGGAACAGAACAGGCAGATTGACTGAAATACAGTGCTGAGGGGAGCAGCAGTGAGTCAGGAGAGGTCTGCTTCGCCATGTGGGTAGCTCCCTGGCCGGGAGATTGAACTCGTGCTGCAGTGGCTGTGTTATAGGACAGGGAGAGGGGCAGCCCAAGCCCCGCAAACCTGCCTATTCTAAATGGGTTCTGCCATCCGCCGCATCAACACAAAACATATGAGACTTTAATGGGAAGGAACTTTAATAAAACTAGGAAACAATACAGGTAAGGCAAAGAGTCTAGTTTCTAAATGAAGCACCCAAAGTTACCCATCCCCTCGTGGGTAAAAGTCCATCCAAATGGGATTGGCCCAGAGCAAGGCCCCAAAGCCTGCCACAAGTCTAAAGCATCTTCCAGTGGGGACCCACAGAAAAGGGTCAGAAACTGCCAGACAAGGCCGGGAGGAAAAGAGCAAAATCAACATCAAAATAAAAGCTGCCGTTGTCACCTCCCCACGGGTCTCACCCACATCTGTGTCACCCAGTCCATGACCAAAAGACAAGCACACTTTCTTCACGTGTTTCTAGGCTCCATGCGCCTCCTCCAGGTCTCCTGGCTCCATCCTGCTTCCTACCTCAGTCTCTTCTGCAGCTTCTCCTCTTCCTGCTCAGCTCCACCCTCCCTTGGGTGGGGCAGGGAATCTCCCGCTTTCCTGGGGACCACCCTGTTACAATCCCCCCTTTTAATTTTTATTCCACCATATCTATGGTGGCACAGATCTAAGTAAATTTAATTTGCAAACTTTTGCTATGCTGTTAAAGTTTGGGATCAAGGTTGAGAGAATTCGTTTTTGCATAAGTTAAACCATTTTAACATTCTTTCCCTGTGATTTTGATATATTTGCTATCTTGTTTTAGCCAATGCTCCAAATTTTTTTCTTTTGGCTTGGATAATGGACTATTTTTAAGTAATGAAACTGTCATACTGGACATTCATGGACAATGCTGCAAATTGTTGCTTCTCTTATACACATTGTAACCCTAAAAAAAGACTGTCTCCTAAGACTACACCCTGAGATCTGTGCCACCATAGATATGGTGGAATAAAAATTAAAAGGGGGGATTGTAACAGGGTGGTCCCCAGGAAAGGGGGAGGTTCCCTGCCCCACCCAAGGGAGGGTGGAGCTGAGCAGGAAGAGGAGAAGCTGCAGAAGAGACTGAGGAAGGAAGCAGGATGGAGCCAGGAGACCTGGAAGAGGCGCGTGGAGCCTAGAGACACGTGAAGAAACTGTGCTTGTCTTTTGGTCATGGACTGGGTGACACAGATGTGGGTGAGACCCGTGGGGAGGTGACAACGGCAGCTTTTATTTTGATGTTGATTTTGCTCTTTTCCTCCCGGCCTTGTCTGGCAGTTTCTGACCCTTTTCTGTGGGTCCCCACTGGAAGATGCTTTAGACTTGTGGCAGGCTTTGGGGCCTTGCTCTGGGCCAATCCCATATGGATGGACTTTTACCCACGAGGGGATAGGTAACTTTGGGTGCTTCATTTAGAAACTAGACTCTTTGCCTTACCTGTATTGTTTCCTAGTTTTATTAAAGTTCCTTCCCATTAAAGTCTCATATGTTTTGTGTTGATGCGGCGGATGGCAGAACCCATTTAGAATAGGTAGGTTTGCGGGGTTTGGGCTGCCCCTCTCCCTGTCCTATAACAGCTGCAGCTTCAAGGTTGCATCTTAACCCCTCGTGCTACTAGGGAGGCCCTAAGTCCAAGTTTTGCTCTGCGTATGTTTTGCTCTGATTCATATGAATTTGAATATATATCCCTGCTAATACACCATGACCATTCCCTTACTGTCATCATTTACTTACAAACTTCAAAGTTATTTGACTTTCAACATTTTGATGATGTTCCCACCCTTTAGAACAGCTTGTCTTACACACTATATGTTGATTCAAAATATGCAAACTTACAAGCAAAACAGCAAACAGCAGCACTGTGGAGCCTAGTCCCGAAGAAACAAAAAGTAGTCTACATATCCAGCAGGCCCGATGCTTTGTAGGAGGAGAATTCAGCTGACAAGTTACCAAAAAACTTGAACTCCAGAACCAACTGACACCAGATTTTGGCACAGGTCACAAGTCCAATGTCATGTTCACTCTGGGTCCTTCCTCCTACCTCACAGTTTGGCTCCACTTGGAAGTTCCCCCAATAGTATAAGAAAATGAGGCCACCTCCATTTTTTAGTATACTTTTATATTTAAATTAATTTTTCTACCATGCATATCAAGTCTTCTGCTGCTGCAGAAGAAGAATTGTATTTACAGAGGCCTGAAAATTTTAATTAACTATTCTAAATTGCTGAATAAATGCCCATGTGCCTAGGGATCAAACCCCAGTGGAATAAGAGGAAAGAAGCTAAGTGCATCAACAGAGACCAATTCCTAGGAGTAATGTTTAATTAGTGACTTTCTTTACCCAGGTAGCAAAGGACAATGGATATCATCATAAAATTTAAGATTTTTCCTGAAATAGTGAGGAAAATAGATGTGTGATTAGTCATTTTCAACATGAAGATTACTAGCCAGGAGTGATATTCAAATTAGTTTACAACTGGGAGGGAAAGTTGGGTCAGGCCAGCTTCCCTGAAGGCTCCAGCTGGGCCAGGTGTTAACCCTTCAGTTGATGCACCAGGGAGTGTTACCACAGAAGGGTAAGAGAGAGATCTCAAAAGGCCTCAGAGCACAGCTGTTAAAAAGCCAATTGAAAATAGTAGAATATTTTATAATAACTACAACTATACTACTGTGTGCTGGCTAACAGCAGTCTGAATTCACCACTTTGTGTCCCGAGCTGTAAGTGACTTGGTGAAGCAGAAAGACTTGTGCTAGGCTTGGCTCAGGTTAAAGGTTTAGAAATTTGCTAATTTTCTTTTTCAGCATGAAGATAGGATCTCCTTTCAACACCAGGCACTTTGCACTAATTGATTAAAGGTGAAGAGGGTGACCTCAACACAAGGGGATGTGTCAGAATCTGCCTTATTTTGAGGACAAGATCTTAGATTTCTGCTGAAGTGTCATCACTTCTGGAAAGAATGTGGGTTTTAAATTACATTTAAAATGTAGAGTGGTCTTTCCGTGAAGGTTTCCTCGCATATATTGAATAAATCCCAAAGTATTTGCTTTGTAGATTATTTTATGATTTTTTTTCTAGCGACTATCAAGCCAGTCCCAAAAAAGAAATATTCATCGATCAATGTAGAATGAAACCTGGTGTTTTTCTGGGATAATTTTAATTTGCTGCAGGGCTAGGAGCAGCCTGTTTTTCACCTCTCTTGCTAGCAGCAGCCATTTTAGCACTGGGTGTGGGGAGAAGTGAGTGAGCTCATGACAGGGAGAAATCCAGGTGAGCTTCTGTGTGAAAGAGAAGTCAGTGCTTTTATGAATGGGAGGGTGGGTGTTCCAAGGATAATTACTTTTTGATCTGA
Organism: Talpa occidentalis; assembly: GCF_014898055.3. Taxonomy (NCBI): domain Eukaryota; kingdom Metazoa; phylum Chordata; class Mammalia; order Eulipotyphla; family Talpidae; genus Talpa; species Talpa occidentalis. The sequence goes on along the minus strand of NW_023602073.1, from coordinate 96,362,279 downwards.
GTGATTGAAGGAAATGACTTTTCTAAACCAACCTTGCAAGTAATTAAGTCAGTCAGGGCCTGATTCCTTTGGCATGCCACGGTTCACCCACCCATCCCACCCCCAGCTCCCACTCTTCCCACATGGGGTCCCCAGGGTGCCCACTTTGGTGCTATCATCCCATAACAACAAAGGAGAACAAACCTCTCACTAAATCTGAAATCATAAAGGAAAATGATTCCAAAATTCTTTACTGCTTCATAGTTTTCAGTCCAGGCAAAGGTTTCATGCTTCTTTAGATGAAGTTCCTTAAGTTATCTGAAGCAGCCATCCAAATTTATTGTTTAATGGAAACTGCGTGTAGAAAATTGCCAAGTTGGTGATCAAGATGAAACCAAGCAGTCCTTTAACCAGAGGAAGGGAAAGAAAGCAAATTCTTCCAACCTCTGTATTCTTCTGTGAGGTTTATTAAGAATAACTCCCCCACCCCCCACGCCCAGGAGGAGGAAGGGGGCAGAGAAAAATGGCTTTGTTTTAGAACCCACCCCATTTGCAGTTTAGAGCTAGTCCTCACCCACCCTACATTTACTCCCTGGAAGGGAAGGAAGAAAAAACAGTTCAAAACTGGTGCCTAAACCCAGGTCTGAGAATACCTGGGCCAGCTCTTTCTGGTGACTGTAAGTGTCGACGTTTATGATGCCAGACCGGGGTTTAATTGTCTTCTGGAAAATGGGTGGTCTCATGTTGAAAAACAGGATGAAATTACAGCTGTCTCATGCTCACATCTGGGCTAACACATGTACCAATTAGCAGGTCCTTACAACCTCCTTTGCAAAGGTGAGTGAGAAGTCCCCCTTGATGGCCTGGGAGGAGGGAGTAAAAAGCCAGCCTGTTGCTTCCTCCACCGGCTTTGTGACTCCAAGGTGCCCAGCTAAGGCGCTCCCAGAGCACAAGCCCCAGCAGAGAAATTGTGTGTTTTGACATCCTTTACTAATGACCTGAGGCAGTACACCGTTTACAAATCCCCCTAGGGTTTTCCTCCGTGGAAGTTTTTGAAAGGAGAGAAAGGGAAATGGATATTGAGTGAACTCCTCTTCTAGGAAGGGCAGTGGCTTATTTAATCTACACCAAAGCTATTAAATTATTTTCTAGATGAGGAAATTGAGGCTCACAGAGAAATAAGATCCACTAGGAAAAATCGATTAGAATATATAGGGGATAGGGAATCCTGACCCCTCTGCTCTCCCCCAAAATCTGAGGTCCAGGCAACACATACCTGTCCCAAAGTGCAATGTTTTTCCAGTGACTACACCCAAGTCTGGAAGCTGGTAAATAGAAGCCTGCGGCAGCATCCCAAGACACCTGCAGGTTCTTTACCATGTACATTCTTTTCCTGAAAGAAACCTGTGACGGTCATTGTTCACATGATTTGACTGTCGCCAGCCTTATTTCTTCTTTAGGCCTTTCCAGGTCCTCTCCCTGCCCTATCCTTTTTCCGTTCTTAATCATCAGCCCCTCAGCACCGTCACAATCCCCAGCTGATTGTCTTGCCTGGTATATGATTTGCAAATACTCTGTTCTATGCTGCAGGCTACAAAGTCAGGACTGTCACTTTAACCTTCACGCCTAGAGATCTTGCATGTTAACTGGTGGTTTGGCAAACACATAGCTCTCCATAAAGCCTTATTTTCCTCTCCTCTCCTCTCCTCTCCGCTCCCTCTCCCTTCTCTCATTCTCTTTTTTTTTTTTGTAAGTCAATCAAAAATCTTCCTACCTACAGAAAGCTGATGTCTACAATAACTATAAAAATTAGTAACTCAGTTGTACTGGGGAAAAACTAAACTACATTATATTCCTCCCTCTTTTTTTATCTAACCAAACTGTGCAGTGTTGTTGGGACTCAGATACCCACTGTAAGTGATCGTCATATAGAGTGAGGCATCCCTCATCTATCACACTGCCCTCCATGCAAGTGCGGGGCTTTGAATAATCAAATTGGGAGAGCTGTATACATCCTTGTTGTCCAAGTTCATTTCACAACACATTGGTTAAAACGGATTTTTAATGTATCTTCCAGGTTAATGTCAGTGAGTAAGTCTGAGGGCCTAATGAAGATGTTTCAGTCGCCGGAAGGCTGACAGTAGTGGTGCCGTGCTCCCCACCGAGCTCAGCCCCTGGGCAACTCCACTTCAACCTTACCACACACACTTTTGCATCCCAACCTCCCTTGAGTTAAGGCTGTCAGTCATTTCCAACCTAGCAGTGGTTTTATAAAATGCACAAAGGGCAATTACAAAGAGACCCCCACGAATTTTCATATGAAATCTTACCCTAGGACTTGAACCCAGGCTCCCACTTCAACTATTTCCTACATACCTTAAAGCTCACCAACACAATAGAACATAACTGCTTGGAGGGAGAGAAGGAAGCAGGGGGTGGAGGTGGGAAAGCGGAAGTTCAGACTAGCACAGCCCTGATCTTGAAGATTATTATAAATCCTTTAGCACTGTTGAAACAATTAGATCACTTGATTGACCTTAATATTCCAAATCCCATAAATTAGCCTGGTGGGTGCCTCATACTGTTAAGCAATGCATTATATTGTTCCAACACAACATCTGGCTAAAGGAGAACAGACCAATTTTAATTTTAGCTCTAAGAAATTATACCTATTACAGTCCTTGTGACAACTTCCATAATGGATATGTAGAAATGTGGCTTTTTGTCACTCACATTTTATTTTCAAAAATTACTTTGCTTTTGGTATACTATGAATAAGATCTTTAAGCTGTGTTCCGTTTCAAAAGTTGTTTTCTTCCTCAAAATTTAGAAGCAGATATTTTTAAATGGTGAATTGCATTCAAAATAGGTTTTTTTCAAACACCATCTTTTACAAGTTGCAAATACTAATACTTCTGAGATGCAAATATTCACACAGCATGAAATACCATGCTATCTACTACTATAACACTAAAACAAATAGAACATATGTTCCCTGATTCTTTATTATTCTCCTGAATTATAAAACCAAAGATACAAGCACATATATCAATCTCTGAACCCATAAAACTAAAAAGATACACATCAAGCTCTTCAATAATTCTCACCTATATCCCAAGAGAGAGACAAGATAGACAAAGAGAGATACACAGAAGAAAGAAGGGGAGGGGGAGAAAAAAAAGACAAGGACAGGGAAGGAAGAAAGCAAGTAAGTTAACCACAGGGACGCCAGAGGGGCCTACTGCTGGGAAAGTCAGTCCACTTTGGGGAGGTAGGGGGTGCACCTGCCTACTTCTTGTCCCCAAGTAGGCGGAGGCAGCAATGAGCTCTCACAGGATGGGGCCAAAGACGGCTGATTATGTAACAATAATCATCTCTAAGTTAATGCTGACTATGAGCCAAGTACCCTAAATGTATTAAATGTTTTAGTCCTTGTAACAAACTCGAAAGTTTGAGCTCATTTTCAGAAGAGGAAATTCATATGCAAGAGGGTTAAGTACCTTGCCTAAGATCATGCAGTCAGTCAAAGTCCGACAGGATTAGAACCCAGCAGGCAGGCTCCAAGAATCCGTACGCTTAGGCTCCAAGAATCCATACACATTGCAACACACTAGAACTCACTCACCCCAGTTAGTGCTACTCAATTCTAAAGAACTGATCACAACTCAGCCTTTATATGCCTGGGGTGCAGTTTTGCCCTCACTTCTATGCTGTATTCCTTTGGCAATTCGGTGATGGCAAATTTTTAACTTCTTGAGAGAGGATTTGATGTTTTAGAACTGCCAAAAATCAGAGCCAGGCATAGTGAACAGAGTGAGCCCTAGAAAATAATTTTTAGATGTAAAACAATGGATGATGGTGAAACAGGGTAGCAAGTTTCCTTGAGGGCCTCAGGAACTGTGTGGGTAGTACTGAAAGAGGAGTTCTACGTGTGTGACAGGCAATTGTACATTGCTAAAATTTGCTTACGTGATCATTTGGATCTTTCCGAGAAGTTAGCTGTTTCAATCACTTTCCAGTCATTTCCTGACTCTGCCACTAGCGTGTCTGAGGAGCCTTCCCATTTAACTATAATATTTATCTTTCATGTATTCTTTTGTAACCTTAGCTTTCCCGAGAGGCATTTAGTGCATTCTTGTCTTTCCTGATAAGCAGAAAAAGTAGTAGGTATAATGACTTTGGCAGGACTAAAAATAAGACTCCTAATCTTTTAAACTGTGATATTCAATGAGAGATATACCAGAAAGAGGTACAAGAGTGCCTCAGGGGGCAGATTCCATGGGATGAAGTGATCTAGGAATTCGTAAATTCTTGGATAGGTGAGGATAACTGAGTCTAAGACTTGAATTTACTAGGTTATCAATTACAATAAGGGGAACTGATTCACACTAGCTATTCACATTAAAGACTGATGCATAAACCAGAGTATATATTTATTCATTTGCCATGAGGGAATTGTTCTTCACAAAAGCATACAATCTATAGTGAGTGAACAGGTGTTTCTCTAGTGTGTTTAAACAGGTTTCTCTGGCTTCCCTTGTGGCTCAAGGGGTTAAGCACAGCACTATGAAGTTATCCGGAAGCCTCTGCAGCACAAGTTCCATCCCCGACCCGCCAGGGAGCAACCCACATGGTGCAGCAGACCTCTCCTGACGAGCCCGCTGTTCCCCTCAGTAGTGTACTTCAGTCAGTCTGCCTGAACTGCTGTCCACTCTGTCTCTGGTGAATCCTCTCACCTTCCCGCACCTCTGGCCTATACCCCAGTTCTTGTATGCACAAATAAATAAAATCTTGGGCCTCCCCTGGTGGCGCAGCGGTTTGAGCGCTGGGCTGTGAGGCTGCCCGCAGCCTCTGCAGCACTGGTTCGATTCCCGGCCACTGGTGAGGGTCCCACATGGCGCGCAGACCTCTCCTGCCATGCCACCGCTCCCCTCAGCAGTGTACTTCAGTCCTTCTGCCTGTTCTGCTTCCTGCTCTGGCTCTGGTGAATTCTGTCACCCTCCTGAGCTTCTGACTGTACCCAGTGCTTGTATAAATAAATAAATAAATAAATAGATAGATAGATAGATAAATAAAATCTTAATAAAAAGGTTTAAAAAAATAGTTTTCTCTCTTACTGGATATCAAGAAGGCCTTTGACCAATTTTTACTATACCATCACTTCAGAGAGGGAACATCACAAAAGATTAGGTTACTAATTCTACATTAGGTCATTTGTGTTATTTATTTCTTTGCATTATTTTCTATGTTTGCTCATTTTAAATGGGCTGGCTATTTCCCAGCCCATCTATAACTCACCTCTTGATTTGGCAACCGTATAGAGTTTCTCAGTTGGTGATCTACATTTCTTATTTGGTAAGTTAAAATTTAATTATATATAGTTTGAGATTCAAATTAAACAAAACCAAAATTTTAGCTCTTCCCTCTTCACTAATAACAATCATAGTTGATATCTTTTGAATTCCTACTATTACCCAGACTCTGCTATAAACATTTTTCAGGTATTAGTAACTCATTTAATCTTCACAAGTATCATAGAAGGTCTCTTTCATGGTTCTCCACATCTCGTAGATGAAGAAACTGACCTGAAAAAAATTACTTTCTCGGGGTCAAAGGGTTAGTAAATGGCAGAGCTAAGATGCGAACACAGTTCGAGGCCCACACTCTTAACCACAACACTAAATTACTCTCTTAGCCTCTTTGCTACTTGGGTGTTATGACTATTGAAAACGAAAAAAAAAAAAAAAAAAGGAAGCAGCTGTTTTTCTCACTTGCTCTGACTGTAGCTAACTGTTCTTCATTTTTTTGCATTTTATCCATGCAGAACAAAACTGTAGTTGTAATTAAGCTCCAGACAAATAAGTACCCGTTCCTTAGCAGGGTCAAAAAATTGAGATGACTTAGTGGAAGGTGCTAAAATTTAATGATGTCCTGAATGGAATGTTAACATCATCCCCTGTGTTGTCAAATCCTCAGGCCATCCCTCAGACCCTTCCATCCTGTACTTTCCTGGTTGTTTCCTTACAAACCCTCCCCTACCCCAGTTTCAGGGACCACCAACCAGGGACAAGCCCACTTGGGCACTAGGACATGGCACATGATAGCAGCAGGCACAAGCAACTGAATGTGAAAAAAGGTAACAGAAATGTCTGCATGATTGTCCCCTTCTCACTGAGAAAACTTAGGTCGCTCGTGTAATTGTCATGTTTTCCTCTTTTTGAAATGGCAGTAACAGTACCTGTCTCTTCCCACCTTACGAGGGAAGTTTCAAGACCAAGGAGGTAATATTTAGAAAAGAACTTTGACCTCTTCAGAACGTATAATTCAAATAGAATCCAAATTTGTTAGATATTTTCCACTGCTAAATACCTACACAAGCCTCTTTAAGTTTATTTCTTTTAGCTTACTTAAAATAGCAGAGAGAGTCAGAATATTTGACCTTCACACAACTTTAAAAAAGACATTACTAAGCAGAGCAAAGGGCCTGAATTTGTGGTAGCTGAGGTGTGGTAGAAAGGACTCAGGGCTGAAGTCAGGGTGTTTGGGTTTGAGTGCTGGGTTCAGACACTACCATTATCTATCTAGGGTATCCCCTAACCATCCTGGGGCTCATTGTCTCCATTTGTAAAACAGGAGTCTCATTTTGAAATTTATGGTGATGACACAGGGGATGGATACAAAAGGGGTATCTTGGTTGTAAAAATTTAACTTCCACTCTGCTTTGTCTTAGGGTAGAGTTGAAAGAGACCTCAAGCGTCATTGGGTCCAACCATTTTACAAGTCAGAAAACTGAAACTCAGGGAGGTCAGATACTTTTCCAGGGCCTTGTCTCCAGACTCCTGTTCTCATACCCACTGTTCTTCCCCTGGTTTCTAAGTGGCTTCCTAGAGAGGATGCAGTCACCTCTGTGAACAGGTAGTTCTGAAGTGATGGAGCGAGAGTGGTCACCATCTCAACACATTAGTCAGTTTGCACCTCAGGTGCCTTGTCTATATAAAGGAAAGTCTATGCTCAGATGTCAGCCAGAGTTGGAAGAAATAGACTCTACCATTAAAGTAATCCACATACACACCTCAGTGAGTAAATACAGTCACCCATATAGGAACTAGGAGGAACAAAACAACAGGTGCTTTGAAAGATTACAAAATGTATTTGTACCAAGGCCATGCAAAAACCATTTCCAAGCCTACAGGAAGGGCATTTATTATTATCACTTAACATTTATTAAATAAAGAGTGTTGCAGAGCAGGCTCGCATAATCTGAGCCCCTATTGGCTATGTGCATAAGCTTTTCAGATCCCTGCAATTTCTTCCTCTTACTTACAAAGATCCTCATTGAACTGTAAGAGGTAAGTAAACATTGGGAGAGAGCTCAGAGGAAACTGTTAAAAGGTTCAAGGCTTTCCCTGGCAGAGGGGGGTCAGACACCTGACCTTCAGTGCATCCCAAAATATTCCAGAAGGAGAAATTAAACCCTTAAATGTTTGCACTACTAGTAGGCAGAGAGCAGAGAGTAGGCAGAAAAGCTTCAGAGTTGGAAGAAACAGAAGATGTGGTCTACACGCCTGGGATCTTTTTGAAATGTGGATTCTAATTCAAGCAGTCTGCAGGTGGACGCTGAGGTTTTGCATTTCTAACAAGCTCCCAGATGATGTTGATGCTGGTTCAGGACACACTCTGAAAATCAGTTATATTTTGTCTAAGGAGAGGATGAATAGATAAAAATAAATATATATATATCACCGGTATTACAATGATTGACAAGATCACTATTTTTTTATTAGTTCTCATAGGCAAAATTATGGCATAAACTGGATGATTCATTGTTTTGCCCTCAAATAACTGATTGATTTCTGTAATTAAAATCAGTCTTAAATTGTACACAGTATGTCTTTGGATTCAGCTACTGTTCTTCATGGGGAATTTCTGGTGTTAGGGGCACTTATCTGATAGCCAATATGTCTCCTAGAATCAAAAGTTCCAACACTCTGGGTGAGGTCTTCATGGGACAACTGTTCCAGTGTGCAGATAAGCAAATATAAAGATGTCCTGAACCTTAGCAACAGCACGATCACTGAATAAGTGTCATGGACTTATTTTGATTATGAACAAATTTATCTCAATTTTTCTTTTTTCACCAAATATTTGTTACACATTTAGCTCAAAACACCACCTTTTTCAATGGAAGAAATACCCTCAGTTTTAAGACGGTAGATAAAACACATTTTAAACCACCGTACATTTTTTCCTAAACATTGGGTGGAATGTATTTATTTAGCAGCTGATGGACATTTGGGTTGTCTTTAGTTTGAGACTATTGTGAACAAGGCTTCTCTGAACACACAGATACAGGTCTTGGTGCTGGACATAGCTTTCATTCTCATGAGTAAATACCTAGAAATGGGATTCGTGAGTCATATAGTAAGTGTATATTTAACTTCATAAGAAATTGCCAAGCAGTTTTTTCCAAAAGTGACTGTGTCGTTTTGCATTTCCACCCGCAGTTTATGAGTTCTACTTGCTTTACATTTTTACCAACACTTGGTATTTTTGCCCTTCCGGTGGGTGTAAAGTGGTATTCATTATTTTAATTTGCATTTCCCTTATGACTAATAATGCTGAACACCTTTTGTGTGCCTATCAGCTGTTTTACATCTTCTTTAATTTATGGTTGTTTACAATGGTTTTAGAGTAAAGGTGGCTCCTTTTTTTAAGGAGAGGTAAGTGAGGTCAAGAAATGAAAATATAAACCCCCACCTTTATGTTACAGGACCCATGAGACAAAGTCCTCAAGTAGCAAATAAGAGATTTTATTGAAGAGTTAGGAAAATGGGTATGTGTGAATTTCCACAAGATTTTTATATATTCTAACTAGACAGAGAGATACATTATTTTTCCTAACAAAACTGAATATTTTCAAGTGAGAAAAGAAAATTAAATCCTAAATTCAATGAGGGGATGATCTCTTAAAATTTTAATTTCTAATAAAAATAAAACAAGTCTGGATCATACTTTTGACATAAAGTGAATATAAAATGGTGGCTTAGAGCGTTGGCTCAAAAGTCAGTTTGGATTCAAATCCTAGCCCAGCCATATATGTGCCAGTAAATAAGTTATTGCATTCTCTGAGTCTAATGTCTTCATCTATAAAAAGAAGATAGTGAGAGCTACAACAAAGATTTGTTGAGATAATAAATATAAAATGTTTATAATGGTATATGGCATGTAGTAAATGCTCAATAAATATTAGCACTTAAAAGCAGGAGATTACAAAAGTACACATATCAGACTCTGAGTTAGAAATATGCATATATACATACATATGCAAATTACTATAAAAATAGACCTTTCACAAAACTGACACTTAAAATCACTCCAGGTCACTGCCACTGGTTGGAATGGGGTCTACTTTCTACCTTAAACATATTTGACAAGAACTTGTTCCTGAAAAAGAGTCCCAACTAAAATGCTGGGGAGAATTGTCTTCATTTAAAAAAAAAAAAAAGAATAAGAAAGGACTAATGGAATGGTTTCCTAAAAACAAACATGTAATTTAATCCTTGCCAATCCAAATAATTGGCCAGTAGCTCCTAAGGAGTTTCTTTGTAAGACATTCTGGATATGAGACATACCACTTGCTAAAACAGCTTGTAACCTGTGACTAGCTTAAGGTAAAAGTAAATAAATAAAAACATAAGCACATAAATAAAAATAACCAATATGTATTTAAAAAGCACCAATAATCAGGATGTATCTACTTGTGAAAAATATGCATATATGTTGGACCGTTATTTATTAAATCAACCAAAAATACTTCATAGAGACCCTTGCATAACTCCACAACCCCAGGGTCTAAGGCTTATAGGTGGGTAACTTCCATGCTAGAATATATATGCAGATTTTCTCAACCTTTGCTCCCCTGAGAGGGTTTTATCTATGTTATGTTCAATGACACCCTTTTGCACCAAGATCTTAACAGTTTCCCAGAGTTTGGCATTTATAGTATAGAATGTGTGCACAACCCGAACACCATTCTGAGAGCCTCCAGAACCAAGAAAGGCTGTCCAATTTCTTCATATACATAAATGTTGTCTGTGTTCTTGACTGTGTTTCTGGCAACTTCCTTCTGATTCTGTCAGAATCCTTTTGTAGTTGGTCCTAACTGTTCTCCAAGTGGATGTAGATTGAAGAGAAATTTCCTATTTATTCAGTGATGACATTACAAATTCTGAGCTTTTTTCCTCTTCATGAGAAAGATGAAACTTCTTTTCCACAGAGATCACAGGTGCATCTTACATATTTGAGTCCCGTCTGAAGCCTTAGGAACAGCTATTACGTGTGGGGTGAGTTCCCACCCATTTCTCTACTCCTCATGCAATGGTAGAAAGCCAAAAACATTAACACAGGCAAGGAGGTGACTCAGCGATGAATTACTCTTAAGCAGCAAAGACCAACTAGTGGTTCGCCTTTTCAGTGAATTCCAAAATTCTAGAGTCATTTGAGTCCAAAGGGGAAACTTGTGAGAGTGGGGGACGGGGGAGCAGTAAGAAAATAGAAACAACAAAAATATGCCTTCACTGTTCTCACTGCTCATTAGACTAGCACTAAGCCAGTACTCGTATGACCTGAATAACTGATACTTTTTATAAGTAACTGAAGAGCTATAAAAAGCTTAACATTTAAGAAAACAACAAACAGCTGTGGCGAACGAGCAAGAAAAAAAATCTAAAGAAAGAGCCTGTCTGGGTGGCAGGAGGTCATGCTGCTTCATGAGGAAGTGCTAAAACATCACTAACGCTGCATCAGTGTGTTTTCCTGGCTGGTCATACTATTCTTTCTTTTACCTCATCCCCACACCCCTATCAAAATAGAAGATCAAATGCATGTCCCCAGAATGCTCAGCAATATTTCCTGAAAACAGCATTTCTTTTCTATGCATCTAACCATGTGGCAGGCAGTGGTACACATGAAGGGCCCCGGATCAACAGTGAACAAATCCCCTATGTATTCAGGCTAAGCTTCACTGCCCTGGGACCCCTGGGCTTACTTCACATGTGCCTTGAGGTGCCTCACAGCTGCCCTTACCTTTAACGGAAAAATGCCATCTGCAGGTACCAGTTAGCAAAAGGCAGCAATGGCCCTCACTACTTCCTTGGGTAATTGTCCATAAACTCAATAATGAGACAATTACCAGTGGGAGGCAGTATGTAAAGTGATTAAGGTATATGGGTTTGGGCTCTGAATTCCAATTCCAAAACCTACACCTGGATGATCTTGAGCAACTTAGCTAACCTTTCTGCCCCTTCATTTCCTTAATTGTAAATAGTAAGTCGAACAGTTATCTTACTTTAGGTTGCAGCTGAGCTTTAGGTGGGCCTGTTAGACAACAACCTAGAGTGACTTTGAAAGGGCACTCACCCACTTTCTCTAATTTCCAAGCTTTAGGTAACTTTTTTTTTCATGGTACATAATAAACGTTAGTTAGGACAAATAGAAAGTGACTAGGAACATGATAGAACTAGATTCAACCATATCAATAACATTAAATGTAAGCAGACTAAAAAGTTGTATTGAAAGATAGAGATGGTCAGAATCAGTGAAAAGTAAAACCCAACTACATATTGCCTATAAGAGATATATATTAAAGGTAGGTTGAGGGCCTCCCCGGTGGCGCAGCGGTTGAGCTCTGGGTTGCGGAGCTGCCTGCAGCCTCTGCACCACCGGTTCGATCCCCGGCTGCTCCCCAGCCACCGGAGGAGGGTCCCACATGGCATGCAGACCTCTCCTGCCGCCCACTGCTCCCCTCAGCAGTGTACTTGGGTCCTTCTGCCTGTTCTGCTCCCTGCTCTGACTCTGGTGAATTCTCTCACCCTCCCGCAATTCTGACTGCACCCAGTGCTTATATAAATAAATAAATAAATCTTTAAAAAAAAAAAAAAAAAAGGTAGGTTGAAATGAACTGGATGAAAAAAGGAATGGCATGCAAGCAGTAAGCATAAGAAGGTTGGAGTAGCTATAATAATAACAGATAAAGCAGACTTCACTACAAAAACTTTGTCAGAGGAAAAGAAGAACTTTTCATAATTCAGCAGAAAGACATAGCAATCATAAATGTATATGAACCTAGTAGCAGAGCTTAAATTACATGACATAAAATAGACAAAAAAGGAGAAAGAGACAATCCTATAATCATGGGTGGAGATTTTTACACCCCCCAAAACAATTGATAGAAGACAAAAAATATCCATAAAAATGTGGAGAATTTGAACAATACTATAAATAACTATTAGCCATAATTTTCTCTTCCTTTGATTCACCTTCCAGTTTTGGACCTCCAGCCCCAGCAGAAAACCAATCAGGCTATTGTCCCTTCAGGAAGCACAGACATATGGATGACATCGTGCCAGAGGAGTCTTTCAAAATTTAGTCTATGGTGGGCCTCTTCCCTGGTGGCGCAGCAGTTGAGCGCTGGGCTGTGAAGCTGCCTGTGGCCTCTGCAGTGACAGTTTGATCCCCGGCCGCCAGCGAGGGTCCCACATGGCAGGCAGAACTCTCCTGCCGTGCCCGCTGCTCCCCTCAGCAGTGTACTTCGTCACTCTGCCTGTTCTGTTCCCCGCTCTGGCTCTGGTGAATCCTCTCACCCTCCCGTGCTTCTGACTGTACCCAGTGCTTGTATAAATAAATAAATAAATAAATCTTTAGAAAAAAAAAAAAAACAACTTAGTCTATGGAGATACTTCTGAACATGGCAAAGGGGCTACAACCTTTTTTTTTTTTAATTCCTGAACCCACTTTGTATGAGCCAACTCTAGGCTCACCAGTCTGTTCCCACAGCCATCCTGCCATCTGCTAGACTTGATGGCCATTGCTGGGTCTCTCGGAGTCCTTTACTAAGATATCTGGAATGTTGCCACAGCAGATGTTTAACCATCACATCTCATACAAGTTGCCTCAGGCAAGACCTCCACATGAGGAAAAATGCTGGAGGTCATGTGGAATATTAAAACCTTTTGAAAGTGTCTATAGTAAAAGAATTTATATTTTTATTCTTCCCCTCTTAATACATAGAGACCTCATTTATATCTATTAGCAGTTACTCAGATATAATTGAAGGTTGTGTTCTAAGGGACAAAAATTTATGACAAAAAACTGTTCTTTGAAGAGTGTGAAAAATCAGATTGCGCCTTAGAAATCTTTTCTTCTGCCTCTCTCCTGCCCAAGGCAACACGGCTGCATTGCAGCATTCCATTCTACGGAGTGTCTGAAGAATGAGATATGTGTGAGCCAAAAGTCTTATCCCAGGTGAATTGAACAAAAGCTTCCCCAAACAAGCAACTCCTTTTTTGTTCATTTAAGGACATGGACCTTGGGTAGATGAAGTTTCAGCTTAAAAGTTTGCATACAGAGAATTAGACATTTCCAAGGTTTATTATTCCCTATGCTGGTATCTCTAACCAATATAAATCCTTGCCCAGCATTCCATTCATCCCCATAGCCCCTCCCATGCTGACACTGTGATGGATGACAAAGTCCAGAGAGTATGGGTGTGGGACTGGATGGAAGGTTTTCTTTAAGATCCTGATTTTCATTGGTTCATTCAGGCATAGGCCAGGACAACAAAAGATCATGGCCATAATAGAGGCAGAAAAATAATTTCTGAATAGTGAGGTCTTCCAGCATCAGCCTCCCAACATAAGGGCAACTCACAGAGGGAAGACCTGACACTTTTCAAGTCCACTCACATCTAATCCATGGGAAACTTCGGTATTCTCTCCTTAAAGAACATGCCTAGCTCTTTGTCTCTCCAAGGTCAGCACTGAAGCCCAAAAGACTGCAAAAGATTTGGCCATTGATAACAAGATGTTCTCCCCATTCAAGGTCTATTCACCTGGTCTCTTTCATGGTACATCTTGTTAAAAAAAAAAAAAGACCAAGATTATAATATTCTTGCCTTCTTCAACAGAGTGGTGTTCTTTACTGACCAGAAAGAGAATCTGGTTCATTCCATAATTAATTATTTTCAGTGCTCTGGAGGGGCAAATAGGTGGCAGGCATGGGGGAAAATACTTCCATGAACACATTTATTTTTTTACTGGAACATGTCATATTGCAAATCTCTCCTGCCAGATCCCATTAGGAAATTGCAAGCAGATTCATATACCCAAGTGTTCCTTGCTCTCCTACTCATAAATACATAGACATCACATGACAGGGAGGGGAAAGAGGCTGACTCTCGAACATGGCATACCCTTGCGCAGCAGACGTGTAGGCAAATGCAAATACTGAACACGATAGTTCGTGCATATGTGCATATGAATATATATCATGTTATTACTCCTCAGCAATGAGATTCCAAGTAGCTACCAGAGAGGGGAGGGGGAAGTCACAGTCAATACAGCTGTACCTCAGAATGTCAACTGAACACAGACAATGATAAGATGAGCAGGCTGTCCCTAGCAGCACAAAAATAAGAGCCAAGACCACCTAAGGATTGATGAGGGGCTGGGCCAAATTCCAGTTCTAAACTCATCACAAATTATGCTAAGAGCTCCCTAGGGAATTGGCATTTTTGAGCCACATATCCCATTCTTTTGATCTAGCCATCAGGTCTGCCTGGGAGACAACTGGAGAATAAAAAGCCCAAATAAGAAATAAATTCTGGAAGGGCTGTTCTTCCATTCAAATGCTTTCAGCTTTCCTGAGAAATCCTTCAGCTTCTTTAAAATAAGCCAGTTTTTTTTAACTCTACTTTGCCATTCAGGTCCCTAATTAAGGGCAAAGCCAACATACAGAGAGGTGAAGGGCACAGTAAAGGAATATATCCGTGTACAGGTAGACGTCTGCAGCATGGCCGAGCCTTCCAGCTGGAATTGGAGAAGAAAACCAAATGGATCTGTTTTTAAGGGAATGTTCTTTAAGATTTTTTTTTTTTTTGTATTCTTCCAGGAACACTTAGGTCTTGTCTTTTTGTAGACAGAGACATACACTTAATCACAAGCACATTGTATGAAAGAAAAATGTATAGACCTTCTAGACCCCCAAATATATAGCAACGGTTCCAATTTTCATTACCAGAAATAACTAGCGGAAATGAGAAGCAGGTGTGGGAAGGCTTCCCTGAGCGATGCCAGGGCTTCATTTTAATTCAGTTGTGTATGGCCTGCTGCTGCCTCCCGGTCTTGCTGCTCGCACACTCAGAGGTCAGACTATTAAAATCAGCCAAATACTCTCAAATAAATTTCTTTTAGACCCCAGCCCGACATTACTTGCCAACAGAACATTTCACTGGCAAAAGCAGCACTAAATTTCTGCAGTAGGAAATAGAGTTTCTCCTTAGATGACACCAAATATTTGGGGTCTAAGCTCTGGGGATCTCAGAATTAATCAAAGACAACTGCCAAAATGAAAGTACTTTTGGATGGGTGGTAGAAACTTAATATAATTTCCATGTTTCTTCTCTTGGTAAACTGAAGCTTAACGGAGTGTGGGGTATGTGGGTGTTGATACTGGGAACTGTTGGTGTCTCATAAATATCTGTTAATGTCCTTTGTTTGAGGACTACTACTTGGAGAAAAGGAAGGGTGAGAGAGATCTGAGGATCTACCTTCATTTTCCCTCTTATCCTATATAAGCCACGTCTGCTTCTTTTATGTCCTTTATTTTTTTTAATTTTTTTTTAATTTTTTTTTTTTTTAGATTTATTTATACAAGCACTGGGTACAGTCAGAAGTGCAGGAGGGTGAGAGAATTCACCAGAGCCAGAGTGGGGAGCAGAGCAGGCAGAAGGACCCAAGTACACTGCTGAGGGGAGCAGCAGGTGGCAGGAGAGGTCTGTGCGCCATGTGGGACCCTCCTCCGGTGGCCGGGGAGCAGCCGGGGATCGAACCGGCACTGCAGAGGCTGCGGGCAGCTTCGCAACCCAGCGCTCAACTGCTGCACCACCAGGGAGGCCCTTTTATGTCCTTTAGGCAACCCTTTTAATTCTTTGAAAATTTAGAATTGCCATGAATTAAAAAAGAGGTTATTATCATCTACTTTGCATCTATCTATCACAGATTAATGCCCACAGAGAAAGAATAACAAATAGCTATTTTACTGGACAAAGTTCTATTTGAAGTATCTGTTGTAGGGTAGATCTTTGTTATTTTCAGTCTAGCTCTGGGACTATGATAGATGACAGTTTCAGTAGAGAAAAGATCAGAAAGTGGGTTTAAGCTCTAGTTCCTGCCACTTTCTTGTTGTTGACCCTTGACAAGTGACTTTATAGAACTTAATTTTCTTATCGGTAAAATAAGAGGTTGAACTGGATGACTTCCAAGGTCACTTTCTGCTATAAATTTTTATGAATCCAAGCCTCTAGTCCTCTTGGGGAAAAAAATCATGTCTGGTTATGCTTGTATGCATTTGCTACACTTAGCACTATAATGATCTAAAAAGTGACAAGTGATTATAACTGACAATAGGAGAGTAGCCATGATTTAATGAATGAATTTGCTCATAATTCTTGTAAGAATTGGAAACACAATAGCTCTCTTTGGCTATGGTAGACTGAGCCCAGGTCATTAAATAAAAAAAAAAAAAAACTTCCCACAAAGAAAGTTCCATGCCTTAACTTCTTCAGTGTTTGAACTCAGCTCTCCTGTAATTTCACCAACTGGCTATCCTGAGAATGTCAGCTGTCCTTTATGAAGCCTCCAGCACAACTAGGAGACAGGCTGTGTCTTCACCTATGGAAATGCAGGTTCATGGATGGATGGAAATGAGTTCCTACTGAAGGGATGGGTCATTGCATTGGCTGGTCAGGTTCTTTCAAGGCCAATATGCTCTCCTTTTGTCCTTGGTCTTGGAGATAAAATGCCTCACTCAGGAAGTCTGACATCTTTCTTGGACCTAGAACTCACATTGAACTTCATTTATTCTTGGGTCTACAGCTTTTTTTCTCATCTTCTCTTTGACTATGATGACCCAAGTGCCCCGCTCTCCCTTGACTGCCTGTGTTCACACTGCTATACATGGCAGACTTCTAAGTACTGGAAACAGCACTGACACAAACTTGCACGCTGCACTCACAGGGGTGTGGGTGTGCACGAATGTGTTCACATAGGCTCACATTCCCCTTCCAAGGATTATCATAAAAAAATTAAAAAGCTCCTTGGGCATCTCAAACTAAACTGAGTCTTGAGGTTTTAGGTGCCAAATCTGACTCCTACTACAAATATCTTGTTAAATTAAAATTTCATGTTTTGTACTATTGTTTATAGGGGGGGGGGTTGCGTGAAATTTGCAAATGCAAATTTATTTACACAGCATTTTACTAGATAATTCAAAAAAATTTGTTAATTTGAATTGCTACTTTTGGTCATAGTCTCTCATTTTTAGTTACTCCTTACATATGTGAAATATATTCAGGCTTTCTGAAAACCGAACTTCTTAACTTATTAAACAAACTAACATTAACTAATACAGAAATTAAAACTACTACAAAATAAATGATCTCTGGCTCATATATAGGCAACCATCTTGGGTTGAATTTTGTTCTCTTTCCCCAAAATTTTTGAACTGAAGTCTTGACGTCTTGGTACTTGAGAATGTAACCTAATTTGGAGATAGACCATTGCAGGTATAATTAGTTGAGATACGGTCATATGGAGTTGGACAGGCCCCTAATCCAATATGACTGGGTCCGTAGAAAGAGGGAAAATTTGGAGATAGATACAAGCAGAGAGAACAGGGGCAAAGACGAAGGCAGAGGTTGAGGTTGAGGTGATGCTTCTATAATGTCTAGGAACTCCTCAGATTACCAGCAAACCCATAGAAGCTAGGAGAGAGGAATGAACAGTCTCTCTCATGTCTCTCAGAAGGAATCAACCACGCCAACACCTTGAGCTTGAACTTTTAGCCTCTAGAACTGTGAGAAAATAAATTATATTGCTGTATAAGTCACTCTGTTTGTAGTCCTTTGTTAGGACAGCCCTGAGAAACTTATAACAGTAACCAAATTTGGAAAGTTCCTCCTCTAAGCTTTTCTCTCAATTATCAGATGTCTCTAACAATTTGTATAAGTCCAACTTGTTCCTTCTATGAATACAAGCACACACACACACACACTCACACACAATGACAAGACCACGCCCAAACACAGTCTATCAGCCTGAACGCGGCCCATTGAGAGCGCAGCCGGGAATGCCCCGGAGACGGTGCTGTAACTGTAGACGTCAACGGGCATGGTGTTTTCTTACTCTCGGTCTTGAATCAGTACAAGACGAAGGAAAAAAGCACACTTGCGTATTCACTGGTTTAGGCCCAGTCATGATTCCTTTAAAGACGCTGCCAATAGATTTTAGTCATTCTCTGGCAAAGGTTTCTCTTCAACCGCAAACACTACATAGTTGCTGAATGAGTCACCACCTTGAGTAATCTAATTCCTTGACCAGTACGTGCCTGCTGCTTGCAGCACACGGTATTTTGTGTGTTTTGTTTCGCTCCTTTCTCTGGAACTTCTTTAATACTTTCCTACGGGATGCGTTCAGGATTCTCTATGAATCCCTATGACGAATCTTGCTTACTCAGCAGCATGTCTGGTCATCGAGAACCAAAGTATTAATTTTTGTTAAACTTTCTCATCCTTTAAGTGAAGCTGAATAGGGCATTATTGCTGAAAAAAGAAGTAAATGTCAGCTAAAACGTTGTGGATTTTTTTGTTTGTTTGTTTGCCAAACTGCACTTGGTTTGCTAAGCAATCCAGGAGGAAAACAAAAGGAGAGAAACAGAATGTTACTTTGGGAAGGAGGACAATGTTACAGGGACCCTCCCCCTCAATGTCCCCAGCCAGCCTCCCACAGAGCTCAGCTTACAGCGCCAGACATTTTGGATAGCTTTAGGAAAAATATAATAAAACTACCAGTTAAGATTTATTTCTATTAGGCATCAAAATAGGGCAGGGAAGAACACAAGACTATGGTGATGGTTCACCGGTGTCTTGGTGGTGGTAGTTTTATGGGGATTATACCTGAAAGGAGAATGAACAATGATGTAAAAAGATATATAAATCAAAAATAAAAAAATTTAAAAAGGCAAGAATTATTTCTATTATTAAAGATTAAGGCAACTAAATCTATGGGCTAATAGTTTATGATTTTTTTTTTCTAAGTGTGACTAAAAGATGTTTTCCCTATCAATTCATTATAACCACAAGATGTCTTGTTCCTGAATGAGGAATTATTTTTATTCTCCAGCGCTGGTAGATTAAAACATTTTGAGTATTTGTGACATTTTCTTCAAAGGATAAATTTTATTCATGGCCAGCATGTCCTGAGTTCCTTTCTCTTTCTTCTATTTTCCATCACTTATCTAATTTTATTCTTCCATGAGCAGTTACCACTATTACGGAAATTGGAGAAACAGAAAAAAATTCTTTCAATTTATTTTAACTATGGTGCCCTATTCCTTAACCTTACCAAATACAGAAAGGGAGAAAGACATCTTAAGTTTATGCCCTAAATGGGAAGCTTTCAGAACAAGCTGAAGAGTGGCTGTTTAATAGTATTATTCATAACTTACATTTGCATACTTCCAGTGCACAACTCTTACAAAACTCACCTTATCCTCAAAACAGCCTGAGAAGCAGAAACGTTACCATTGAAGAAACCAAAGTTCACAGATTATGTGGAAGGTAGTGGAGCCAGGGACTCTTGGCTTAGTGCTCTTCATTCTTAGTCCTGCTAAAGCAACCTGCCCGGGACAAGGAAGATCAGCCACTTGCCCGGAGAATGATCTAGTTAACTTGCCATCAGACTCCTCTCCGCCCAAGGACAGCAAAGCCAGCCACAATTATCTGTCAGGTTCTTTGTGAGCTTCTGTTTTCTCATCTGCAAAATAAGGGCATGTCACTAATCCTCACAGAATAAGGTAAGAGTAAAATTAAATGATGCCAGTGAAGAAAGCTAATAAATCATAACGTGTTATATACATGTGGCTTCAAATCCCTTCTTCAGAAGCTATGTCACAGGATGAGAGAGGGCCCCTTTCCTCTCTTCTCCTCCCCCACATTGCACTCTGTATCACAGCATGAAAAAGGACACATTTGCTATGAGAACACTGCTAGAATTTTGCCCTCAGGATTATTGTTGAAAAGTAAAGGAGATAACACTGGTCAGTGCAAGGACAGAACTAGTCCTCAACCGTCGCTACTAAAGTCATTCACATTTGACCTCCGTCCTTTACTAGCACAGGTAAAAAGCACATGAGCAAAGCCAGGAGCCAGGGACTCCACTCACAATCCTGCCTGTCCAGGCTTTTTGCTCTGGTGGCAGTTTCAACTCTATACTCAATTTTGGAAGAGTCCCACTTACACTTTGTTTCACAAAATTAATATTCCTGGCCCATGACAAACATTTAGTCCTTGTACTTGGGTCACCCTCCTTTTGTTCCTACTATACTAGCAAACAGGATTTGCCTAGAGAATATTTATATCCATTCTGAAATCCAGAAAATGAAATCAACATGCTCCACACCTCGGTATTCCTCCCAAAGAGGGGCAAGGCCATAATGCTACTTCAAAAAACTATTTGACAGCCCTGGGAGGGTTTTGTGAACATACACAAGACAAACCATTTATGTACTAACAAGGAAAAGTCAACTCTGATTATCAGTGAGTAAAGGAATGTATAACAACTGGCAAAGAACCTGAGAGATAATTGGTACTTAAGACAAGTTGGATTAGAAGAGAAAAGTAACAAGGTACCTTCCAGATTGGGTTGGTGTCTGATCATAGCTTTGAAGAGTGTTTTAATAGGAAAAGGAGGATAAACACCAGTACAAGCTAATTTTTAAATCTCAGCAATCTTTGGCTATGAACAGTACTTCTCAATCAGGTAACTACATTTTTTTATAAATAAGATCATATAAATACATATGTATACTTAGCTTCCTGTATTACCTGAGGGTCATATAAATTATACATATTAATACTCACATGAATGGAAGCTGTTTACCTGTTTTCGGGTATGGTGGTGGCATCTGGACCAGTTCAGAAAATGTTGAAACCCTGAGGCATCTCAATGACTTTTAGAGAGGAGAGAAATTTCAATTTGGGGAGATGAATATAGATGGATGCATCTTAAAATGTTGGTATTATTTTGTTCCTTAACATTTCAGAAGATAATTTGTTAATCATTTTCAAATACTCTATTTTTCTAAGTCTTTCTTCTGGGAGGTCTTATAGCGTCTGTGATTCAGATCTTGGACTTCCTGTGTACGTTGTTTTCTTAGATCTTAGAAATCTGACCACATCACTCACTATTCCATGGACACTTTATTTAATCAATGAAAGTGCCTACTACCTAAAAGGCATTATACAGGGCATTGTTGTGGTCAATACTGTAAACTCCCATTCATTTAACTGCAAGCAAGTTTGAGGGCCAACTACATAACAAGCAGTGAAGATGCAACTTTGAATAAATATCCAGCTCTTATCCTCTGATTTATAGATAAATGAGTGGCGTCGGCAAAAAAAAATAAGTAATTACTACACAATGTGACAAAACTCAAAGTAAGCAGTAGATCTGTGAGTTTTCTGTGGCTCTGTCTGAGTACTTCCTGGAGAATCTGGACTCAGGGGCTTCAAAACAGGTTAGCTTCACCCGAAGTGATGAATGGAAATAAAACGCGAGAGCAAGAGGCTGATCTTTCCATATTCTCCCAGAGTCCGTTTCATTTCTTTCTCATACCTGCAAATTTTTCCTGTGATTCTGGGGGGAAAAAAACTTTTCACTTAAGCCTCTCATTCTTCCTTCAGCTCTCTCTCTAGGTTCATTTTCTTTTGTCTCCTCACTCCCATCCCAGATCTGCTAGTCTCTGATGTCCATCACCCCCTCATCATGGTGGACCTCCCCCAAAGGACTACTGATAAACAGTCAATCGCCTGGATACACAAAGTATTTCTTTTGCAGTGTGGGTAAGTGTTGTTCTTACAGTATTTAAAGAGTTTGATGTTATAGTATTTACATTTTGATTGCTTAATTGAAAACATAATTCTATAGGTAAAATATATGTCCTATTAAGACGATTAGGCAGTAATTTGAAGAAAACCCATAAAGAGCTTTCACACTTTTATATTCAAGAATCTGACCCAAATGAAAGCATGGAGAAAAGGAAATTGTGTAATTATGAGGCCTTTCTACCTGTTCCAGGATATATACATATCTGGAGAAATCCAGAAACCAAGAGTTATGTAGGAGATGAGCTAAGCCAAGGGTGTGCATTACTTTTTGTGGCACCCCCCCCCCCGCCTTGGGTGCTGTGGCTTTGGGTGCTTTGTCTCTAACTGGTGAGACAATAATGGCATTGTTGTTGCTTTCACCACAGTTCTCAGAATGAAGAATAACTACGTTCTTTATTTTTACATCCCAGCATAATCTCTTTATTCAAGGCCTACATTTCAGAAGGTTTCATTTTAAAATGTGGATCTTGGAAAACCCCCGCCTAGCAATCAGGAAGAAACCCAGGGTGCAGGGGACATTGCACTGTGCACCCAGCTGTGTTGCGGTGGGGGTGCCAGGCAGTTGGGTCCTCTATGGGAGGTCAACTAGGAGGCCGACTGTGGGCCTAGGCTGCTGCAGGGAGGGCACTGACTCTGGAACCTGATTCATTTGGGATGAAGTCCAGTTCCATCCCATGCTAAAGTGACTTGGCCATTTACTTTCTCTGTGTCTCAGTTACCTCCCTATGAACTGGGGAAAAAATAGATCCTGCCTCATGGGGTCCTCGTGGTGTTTGAGTTAGCATTTATAGGGTTCCTACAGCTGTGTTGGGCATGCAGTTAGTCCTATGTGCATATCTATTGTAATGATTCCCAAGACTCCAGGGGAAATTCAGTTAATAGAAGAATGCACATAAACCATTAAATACCCATTTTCAATATATTTAAATTCTAGATCCTGATGACAGATCTTTTTATTTTTAATTGTATCATTTTCTAATTGAAGTAATGTTGGTTTACAACAATGTATATGATTTAGGTGTGTAAGACCCCATGTGGGCTCTTAGATATAGATCACTGTACCACACCCACCACCAAAGCACCCGTAATCTTCCACCTTAGAGCATCGAGACCCTCCCTTTTCTGCTGTCCATCCCCTCCATCCCTATCTGGTAGCCTCAATTCTGCAGTCAGATTTCTAGGGTTTGTTGTAGTTTAGTTTTGTGAAGACCGGGTTTTTAAAAGGCACCATTCATAGGAATATTACAAGCAAACAAACAAAAGAGCTAACAACACAGCTTAGGAGATTCCACCAAACCATCTGAAGGCAAAAAAGGAAACTGCCAACAGAAGTAGGGGTGTGACATCACCTTTATGCATACACCCTTCCAGGACTCGGGTGTGTATGTGCTTCACAAAAATGTGCTCCATGGCCCCATGGAGATGGACAGACTTTCTCCCCAGATTCCTGGGTTCAGAGAAACCCACAGTTCACCAAGCAGTTTGCTCAACTCTAATTAGGAATCTGATTGCTGGTTGGCCTTGCACAAAGGACTTTTAATTAGGGCTGAGAACGCTTAGAAAAATCCACTTGGCAAGTCGACTCCCTCCCTCTATCTCTTTTTTAACATCTTGCCAAGATCATAAGGAAAGGGAGAGCTTAATTACAGTTGGTGTATATATCTTTAAGAAAAAAAATACATTAAGTGCTTTAAAATAGGCTCTCTTGGCTCTGTGATCACAAGGATTTTACTCACTTCTTATCCCTGATTGGTCTCATTCTCAGTTACAGATGAATCAGACACATTTTGAGCAGCTTTAAGATTTGCTTTTCATCCAAAGCCAAGTAGGCAAATGGCAGTGAATTCACAAGCTTTTCCAAATGATCTCATAGGTTCCTCTGGCTCCACTGTGGGGGCCGTTTGCACTCTACAATGCTGTTATCTCAAACACCCTGGCCTGCTGGTGTCCAAGGACAGGCCACAGTGCAGGGTTGAGTAAGGCATTCTTCTTTCTAAAAGGCAGGTTTGAGCCCCTTAATATGTGCATGTGCAGTAATGAATTGAAAAAGGAGAACAAAATGAGCACATGAAAGACCCTGAGCCAGCAAGATGGACCTGGAGGAGGGTGGGGGTGGACACAGGGCCTTGGAGACGGAGACCGTCCTGAAATCCTTCTCAAGAGCACCCTCGTCTCACAATACATCAGTAGTCACCTTCTCATTAAATTGCCCATCCTGAAAAGAGGTGACCCACACTCCCCTTCAATCCGTTTGAACTTGGCCTTGACAGCCAGTGACATTTTAATTATTTATGTGAAATATCTGATAGAACATGGAGTAGCTGAACCCAGTGTAATATATGCTCAGGGCGATTCTGTGAAGTTTAAATAAGGCACTCAGATGCACAGAATATTTTGACTGAAGTTTGCTTTATAGCGCGCCTTTAGTCTCTGCCTTTTTTTCAAGTCTTTGTGCCTCAGTACTAAGGATCTCTTTCATCTAATCTCAGGAACCTGAAACCCTGCTATTGAATTACATTTCTTCACTTACTATTTATGTTTGATGCAAAAATAAGAAACTGGGTAGAAGCAGAAGATGCTGTCACTTGCGTCTGAAAGGAATATGTCGATCATTCTTGAGCCCTATCCAGCTCTTTCACACTTTTTAAACGTGATGCTTCTGTGCAGACTCTTGAGTTTGGCTCCATGGAATTATCTTAAAATTCAAGCACATCCTTTTCTGTTGAGCTGATGCAGCTCATGGTCCATGGGGATTTGAAAGTCCTTTGATTGGGTGAGGGGTGGCAGAGCCAAGGGGCTTTGAACTCGGTGCCATCACATGGGAATATACGATGGCCACCCGAATGCTTTCTGCCACAAACATCTTGCTAAGGTCACTGTGAACCTGTAATAGCGGCTGCAACAAATATACTTAACGATTTTATGGTACAGTGTCATTGGACTAAAAACTCCTGGATATCAAAGAAACTATTGGAGGGAGAATAGCTTTCTAATTCAAACCAGGTGAATTTCCCAGATATTTGGCTGATTTATCACACCATATGTATGCCTCTCCTTCACATTGTTTTTACCCTGTCTTAGCAGAGATCAGACATCTATTTATCACCGTTATGTTCTTCATGCTATTAAAAATAATCAGTTTTATGGGTTACCTTCTTTCCCAACTGCCAAGAATGCTCTCCAGAACTTAGCATTAGCTCTTCTGATGAGCTGGGGAGGGAAATATCATTATCCTTGTTTTACAGATGGAGAAATATAAAGCACAGGAAGACTGTTTTGCCTAAGGTGAAAGTGTTGTTTTAATCCTAGACTTTTATTTTTATCTCTTCAAATTTCTTCCCTAGGGTGGTAATGAGCTTGGAGGATTCATCAGGACTAAACCTTGTCTGAAGACTTGTTTATAAAATTATTTCAATAAAATCCACAATCAGATTGGCTGGGGTGGGTCTTCAAACCCAGTCGCTCTCCTAATGAGCACACTCATCAGGGCGGCAACATCTCGTTACCAGCGGCTTCTCCCACACTTTGTCAAGGCGGGCAGTGGGGGCTGGTGGAAGTTTATTAGTAATAAAGACCAAAGCCTCAGAAGCTTTTGTACTCGAATCTAGGTTCTTTTTCATTTGTTTAATTATTTAAAAAGTTAGCTTGGAAAATATTTGTGGAGCAGCTAATAGTGGGACTTCAGAGAGGGATGGCTTGACTCTTCCCACTCATTAGCCCCCGCAGCTTCCCGGTGAAATTCCCTCCGTTGCTGTCTCTTCATTTCCCTTCCTTGTGGCTGTGCTATTTCCCCTTCTGATTCCTATCTGTCTCCCCACCTCACACTGAGCTTGCTTATACCAAAGACTAAATGTTCAAAGTAGAAAGGAATCTGGAAGTAGGATTTTTATGTTTCAGAGCCCAGTACTTCTGGATGCCCAGCCTGGGAGCCACCAACGATGCCATTGGTTGGTAGGGTTAATTTTTTGAATATATGATGCTCTGAAACATAGGTTCTGTGGTTATGTACAACAGGATGGTGCTACTGAAGACATGAGGCCAGACTTCTGACCACTGAAGAGCTAGGTCTTCAAAGGGTTCTGCCATTCAAAGGTAGGGAAGTGTTTTTCAATTCTAAAGATCCACCGTTGCCTGAAATAACCCCACCGCTGCCACACACATGCACACCGAGTTGACTCAGTTGCCCCTAAGGCCTGTTCAGTCCAAGGTCATTCCACCCTGAACACACCCAGACCTCTTTTGACCTAGGTCTATTGGAACGGGAAGAAGGCAAGGCAGGGTAGGATTCACCATTAACTAAATGCCTCAACTAATGGGAGCTCAACTAGTCAGGATCTTTAGAAGGACTTTCTACTGTCTATTTAAAAACTGCATTTGGCTCAGATGATGAAATTAATTTCCATTCTATTCATTTTGTTCTTTTCAGTGACATTTAGAGTTTTCCAATAAAATTTCCAATAAAATTTCCAATAAAATAATAAAGCAAAGCATACTCATTGTCCAGAATTTAGATAAAATAAATAAAAAGTATTGGGGAAAAATTATACTATCCATAGTCATATTATCCAGATAATAAATGTTAATATTTGGCTTAGGACTTACTAATAATAAATAAGCACTTCTTTTTTTATTTAGATTTAGTATATATATATGGTTGAGACTTTTCTATTTAACATTTTTTCTTGAGTATTTTTCTGTATCCTTAAGTAGTCTTGAAATCATGATTTTTGTCAAACATATGAATTACGTTGTATGGTATACTATGATTTTATGTGCCCATCTCCCTAAAGTTGGACATTTAGGTTGTTTTAATTTGTAGTTATTGTAAGGAATTCTGTAATGTATATCCCTTTTACAGCAATCTTTGCCTACATCTTTGGTTTTGAAGTGATAGATTCCTCAGATGGAACTGAGTCAAAGCCTATTAACATTTTGAAAATTCTCAGTATCTGTTTTCAATTTGTTTTTCAAAAGCATTATGCCAATTTATATTCCAATTCATATGTATGATGGTATCCTTCAAACTAAATCTTTGCCACACCAAATCTTTTTGAAATCTTACCAATTAGATATGAGCTTACATCTGTTAATGACATCTTACTGATATTAATTTGTATTTCTTTATAACTTACTATTTTAATAGTGCTATGAGGCATAATTTACATACCATACAATCTCATTGTTGGTGGACAGCTCAAAGATTTTTGGTAAATTCCTAGACATGTGTAATTATCACCATTTTAAAACAATTTTAAGACATTCCAATTTTTGAACAGTCTCTATCTCCCCAAAATCTCTCAAACCCATTTTTAATCAGTTCCTTTTTACCTTTATCCCCAAGTAGCCACTGATGTGCTTTTTGTCTCTATAAACTTATCTTTTCTGGACATTCACAGAAATGGAATTATATATAGCATTTTGTTTCTTACTTTTTCACTTAGCATAATATCTTTGAGGTTTATGCGATAACATATATTGAATTCATTTTTATTGGTCACATTTTTAGTGAGGAGATAATTGTCTTTTGCTTATATCTTCAACAGTTGATAGGCATTTTGATTCTTTCCAGTTTTTTGGATTTATTATCAATAATATTAATATGCGTACTTACCTTAAAATCTGTGAGTGGAGATATGTTTTCATTTCTCTTGGTAGATTTCAGGAGTGGAATTTCTAGGTGCACTACTCTTTTAAATGTCCATCAACTGGTGAATGAATAAGCACAATTGAGTAGATTTCAAACTTTAGTTGTGCTCCTGAATAGTTTATATATCATAGAAATCATGTTTTCTGAAACTTCAAAAGAATTTTTTGGTATGACATCTGGACCTGAAGAATTTTTGAAAAAAGTTTTTGAAGACTTTGTCAAATCCTTTTCATCTGTGTAACTTATTTAATCAATTTTAGCAATTTCCTCCAGAAAATCAACCACTTCATTAATATTTTCCAGTGCACTAACAGAATATTTTCTTATCCCTTTTAAATCTCTGCAATTTGTTCATATCATTTTTCTCATTTCAAAGAATCATTTGCTCATATTTCCTCTTTCCTGATTCAAATGGTAAAATGTATTTGTTAGTCTTAAAAATTTAAAACACTTGGACTCATCAATTATACTTTATTTCCTAATTTACATATTTCTGTATTTATCTTTTTTACCAATTTCTGCTTATTTGAATTTGTTTTGTCCTTGTATTTCCAATTTTTAATCATGTGCTTAGTTTATTTTCATTATTTCTGATTTAGTAATGAGAACATTTGAGGTTCTCGACATACTGACTGCTTTGTAGCAATCTGGCCACATTCCATGAAAGCTAATGTATAATATTCTGATTTTCATTATTTTGTAAACAGGTTGCAATTATGGTTTTGATTTCTCCTTTTCTGCAAGCACTCTAAATTTTTTAATTAAGTATTTTAGAGTTTAGATTTTTTTTATCCTTTAAACTTTTGACCTTTTTCTAGTTTTGTTGCATTTTGGACAAAAGTTTTGTGACTATATTTTTTTTTTTGTTTAAGTTTTCAAGTAATATTTTAAAAAGGCATATTCTTTGTTGCTAAGAAACATAATAATATTTGCCTACAAATCTGCTTTAATAATTTTTTTCAGTTGTAATAATTATTATATTTCTTCAGTGTCCTTTTTTTTCTTCCCAATTGTTGAAGTCTGATGTTTAGGTCTCCTAAGAACAACTGCTTTTCTGTAGATATCTCCTTATATTTTATTAATTTTGTTTTTTACATTTTATGCTGTGTTTTATCGCGTGACTTTTACCACTATAACATTGTCATTCAGCATTGTACCACTTTTTTTTTTTAACTTTTTTTTTTTAAGATTTATTTATTTATTTATTCATACAAGCACTGGGTACAGTCAGTAGCGTGGGAGGGTGAGAGAATTCACCAGAGCCAGAGCAGGGAGCAGAGCAGGCAGAAGGACCGAAGTACACTGCTGAGGGGAGCAGTTGGCGGCAGGAGAGGTCTGCACGCCATGTGGGACCCTCCTCTGGTGGCCGGGTTGCAGCCGGGGATCGAACAGGCGCCGCAGAGGCTGCGGGCAGCTTCGCAACCCAGCGCTCAACTGCTGCGCCACTAGGGAGGCCCCAGCATTGTACCACTTAACCTAAAATGCCAAAACATTTCTTTTATCCCAAGGATTGCTTTATGATGAATTCTAATTCATCTAAATATCACTGCTATGTATCTTTTCCTTTCTTAGTACCTAATTGTAATATTTACTATAATATTTATTGTAATACTTATTGATATTTTCCTGATTTCCAAGTAAATTCATATTTATTGCAGAAATTTTGTCAACTATAGAAAAACATATAAACAAAAGCACCCTTTACCCACTATCCAAAGTTTTCTCTTTTTTTTTTTTCCTCTTCTAGATTTTTTTTTAATATGTTCGAAGAAATCAGAAGAGCCTCCATCAGGACCTATGGGTCACTAACCAATTAAAGCAGAAACTGTATCACTTCACAGTCCAGAGCATGGGGTGACAAAGTTGCCAAGAAATCAACTCTCATTACTTTTTTTGTTTTCTGAAATTCAAAAGACAGCAAGTTACATTCCCTTGCTTGTCTACTGCGGGAGCAAAGAAATAAAGCAATGGGATGGCCATGGATTCAGGGCAAGAATGATGTGAGTCTGCTGTAGTAGAGAGGAGAAAGCCCAGGAAGGAACTTGTGTCAGCAGACTCAGTGACTGCCTCAGAGAATTAAAATGTTGGCCTCAGCGCAGGCCTGGGATATGTGTCAGGGTGTGTATGTGGTTTGTTGTTGTCATTGTCATTGTGTGTAGCTGTTGGAAGGTCATTGTTTATATGTATTTGTGTGTGTTCTTGTTTATGTGTGGTGTTGTGGGGTTTGTGTTGTTGTTGTTGTGTGAGGAGGGGGCAATGTATGCAAGGGGGCCAGCCAAGAGGTCACATAGTAGAGAAAGCATTGAGAAGCAACCCAGAGTCTCCCTGAGGATAAGCAGAGTGTCAACACAGCCCAGTCACTTTTTCTTCTGGAGGCGGGAAAAACTGGGACTGAGAGCTGCCTCAAGTCTTGTTCTAGCTGAAAATTAAAGTCCTGAGTAATTTGGGCCTCCCTGGTAGCACAGTGGTTGAGCGCTGGGTCGCGAAGCTGCCCCCAGCCTCCCCGCAGAGTCGGTTAGATCCCCAGCTGCTCCCCGGCCACCAGAGGAGGGTCCCACATGGCGCGCAGACCTCTCCTGCCGCCCACTGCTCCCCTCAGCAGTGAACTTCAGTCCTTCTGCCGGCTCTGCTCCCCGCTCTGGCTCTGGTGAATTCTCTCACCCTCCCGCGTTTCTGACTGTACCCAGTGCTTGTATAAATAAATAAATAAATAAATCTTTAAAAAAATTTAAAAAAAAAAGTCCTGAGTAATTTAAGCAAAATGTATCCTATGTCAAGGGATCTGAAAAGGGAGTCTCCAAGGAAAGGTTAAAAGGACTTAACTTCTAACATAAAAAGAAAAGATTAAGTGGCTACTTAATTACTACCATCACATGCATGAAGGTTTTCTTAAAGGGAATGTTCAGTGATTTTCCACTTTCTATAGAAGACAGAAAGGGTAACATGCCATTCACTTAAAACAATAGAAAGATCAAGGGCTTTCTTAACCTTCAGATTAATGCAGCCTGGAACAGTCTGCAGGGAAAGATTATAGAATTTCCATCCCCAGTGATCTTTGAAGACTGATAAGTAGCCATCCAGGAGCCTTGAACTACTGGACAAGGGCGCACGCCTGGGTTGGGCAGATGTGGGCCGGGCTTCCAGCTCTGCACAACCCCTGACAGATTACTTTACCTCTTTAGTCTATAAACTCGTCTGTAAAACAGCACAACAACAACTCTATCACAGATTTGTTGAATTAAATCAAATGCCAATCTATATCGATTTCTAGTCCAATAGCTAAAATATAGAAGCTAAGAAATGTTAGTGTCTTCCTTCCTTTAAGCAGCCATTAGATAAAGTTAATCTTGAACCTTCTTTGACCAGTAAAGAGAATACAAATTCAATTCCACTGACAAAAAAATTTACTGAGCACCTACTCTATGTAAGGTGCTAGGTTGCCATTTACTCTACTTTCCCTATCTCCAATTTTTACTTGTGGGTCAACCCCTACCCACCTTCCCAGTCAGTGTGGTTTTGCTGGAGTTTACTGAGTAACATGACCCAAGCATTGCCAATCAAAGCATCTGAGTGCTTTGTCTAGAGTTATTATTAATTCAGGAATGGGGATGTGACACAGTCAGAATCAGTGAAACTCAAGGGGGTTTGTTTGAGCTGGCTGGAGAGCAAGCCCTCCCCCCTCCCAAGAGCCTGGGAAGTTAAACCTAGTACAACCAGCCTCAAGAGCCTGAGAATTAAAATACTCAGACCTGAGTTTAGAAATAGTGAAAAACCAGCTCAATCTCTAAACTTTGCATGGAAAAATTATGTGATCCAATAATTCCACCTTTTTTTTAAAGCTAGTTGAGTTGGGTTTTATATTGCCAAAAGAATCCAAACTGGTATTCAGTATAGGACATTCAAAAAATTAGCAAGACTAAAAAGTTTATGAATTATAAATACATTTACAAAAATAATAACCATACAGGGCAAGGGATCTGTTACATATGATTTATCTAGGGTTTACATACCAGGGGTGTGCTAAAAGCTCTTTGCACACATTGTTTTATTTAGTCCTCCTAACAACTGTTTTTATGGAAATAAAATATATGGACAGCAGCATTAGACTCTGAGCTTGAGAGATGGGTAGAAATTGGACAGGTGTGAGAAAAAGATAAAGGGGGTAATTGAAAGAAGGGGGAAAAAATGGAAATAGGAAAACCTATGCAGGGACAGTTTGGAGGAAAGTTAATGGTCTTATTCTTTGAGACCTGGGGGCACAGAGGCTAGTGGTGGGGAGCACACTGGGAAGGCAGATTGAGATCCACTCCCTGGGAATTTGAAATGCTAAGATAAGGAATTTGCGTTACTTCTGAGATCAGATGTGACTGGGTGCATTCAGGGTGGTATGGCCAGAGACACGGAATTTGTGCTACTAATAATGAGGTTGTTTCAGTAAAGAAGAGACCCAAAATCTACTCTCAGATAGCTTAAGGTTTTCTCTGGGAAGATATTCTTATATAAACTAATGTTACCACAATAAAATAATAATTTTTTAAAAAAGAAATTCTTATAATGTGGGAAAATGAGAATCGTTTCCAAGGTGAGTATGGAAGAGGGGGAAAATAATTAATGTATAAGTAATCACAAGTTTTGCCCCTGCCTCTGACTTTTCTAGAGAGTGACTCTGCCTTTTGGGTCAGCAGCCATGTGCTGTCTATTGTGCAGCATCGAGGTAAGGGGACCAAGAGCAAAAGCTTTACAAACCTAAGAGAGTCAGTTGGTCTGGGTTTAGGTGATGGGCAAGAGAGCCTGAGTGTTGAGTTTAAGGGTGTAGAGGTAGGAAAACACAGTGCAGGATCTCTATGACATGCGCAGATGGGTAAGGAGAGTCCTGGAGCCCTTGGTGGCCTTTTCAGGCTTTTATTGACCTTTTACCAGGTACATGGCAGGCAGGGGTACTGAGGGGCCAGGAGGCTGGCAGGCCTCCGGTGTATCCTCACTCTTTCTGGGCTTTCTGGTGTTCTCTTGTGGTCTCTGCTCTGCTGGTTCTACTCCCTTCTGCTGCTTTTTGTTCTGCTGGCATCACCATGACACCACCTTTATAAGCCAGTCTCAGCCCAGGTGTACCCACCTACAAATGTTCACACCCCACTCCAGGTGCCCACCATCAGGCATGCATTCAGGAGCGCAGGGATCCATCATTAATGCTAATGGCGGGAGGGCAGAAAAGCTGATAATCACTTACCCTACAAAGGGGTTGGAATTTGAAAAAGAAAGAGGGAATCTTTGAGAGTCGTTGTCATTCTTGTGGAGGAAACTGGGTGACAGGGAAAGAGGTCTTTAGGATGTAATGCTGTGTGCTTTCTTGAAAGGAAAAAAGCAAAGACTTGAAGCACGTTCTTGTAATTACTTTTTCACTCCCAGATGCAGATGCTGGGAATTATTATGATTAGGAAGAAGAGCTTGTTTTGATAGTTATGGAAGAGAATGATTGGCTGGTGGGGGGTGGGGGGGAGGCGGGAGAAGCATTTTGTGTTCAGCCTAAGGGAAGACACGGGATGGGTCTGCCCAGAGAATGTGCAGGAGCCAGCCTACCTTGAGAAAGGCACCAAAAAAGAAGAGAGAACAAAAAAGTACAGGTATGTTAAAATCATGTGATGGTTAGCACAAGTTAACATGTTTGTTGATCAAAGTCAAGCAAAGTACTGTCAGGTGATCCAGCAACTCTATTTCTGGGCAAACACATACTTGCACAGTAATGCTCACAGCAGCGTTATTTGCTAATGGCAAAAGCAGAAACAACACAAATGTCCACCCACAGATGAATGGATAAGCAAAGTGTGATCTATGCGCACAGGGGACTATTATTCAGTCACATCAAGAGGTGAAATTCTGAGATATGTTCCAATATGGATGAACCTTAAAAGCATTATGCTATGTGAAATGAACTAGACATGAAAGAACAAATGATGTATAATTCTACCTAGATGAGATGCCTAATGTAGGCAAATTCATAGAGACAGTATGATAATAGATATTACCCCGGGGGTGGGGGAGAGTGAAGAGTTTGATGGGTACAGAATTTCTGCTTGGGATGATAAAACAAGTTATAGAAATGGGTAGTGGTATGATTGTACAACAATGTGAATATATTTAATGCCACTAAATTATGCACTTAAAATTGTTAAAATGGCAAATTTTGTATGGATGTTTTGAAACAATTTTTGAAAAGCCACATGTGATGTAGGGCTATTGACAATAGACAAGGCATGGGAGGGTTTATCTGTTATGCCCAGACACAAATCTTGATCAGAAGGGAGGACGAACATAATGTTCTGAGAAGCCTGGTCAGTACCCAGGGGGCAAAGAAGCTGGGGCCAATGGCCAACTGGACTAGGGTGTGAACCTTCAAAAGAGTGAGGATGTGGTAACAGTAAGAACCAGACAAAGGGAATTTGTGATTATTGTATGGGAAGACAGGCAATGGCAGGGCCAGGATTTCATCATATTTTTCCCCGACAAAATAGTTCCTTCAGTAATCCATTTCTATTTTTCAACATCAAGCATTTTTTCCCCTAATATTACCTAACTTTACCTTTCTAAATTGCCACCATAAATAGAACTCATCAACCACAATCTTTAGAAAATTGTCAACCTCAATCAATAAGTAGTGCTCACCACTATGGAAAACAGTGGTCGGTCATGACCCAGGCAGAATGACTCTGTTTTTCTGAATAGAAAAAAAGATTCCTCATTTTGATCTTGACCAAGAATGTTACTGAATGCAACTCTGAGATCTGCAAATCACCATCTTGGAGAGGCAGCGTTTCCTATTGCCTAACTATATGATTTGACAAAGAAACAAATGTCAGATTTTCATCTGATCAATATAAAGGCCATTTACAACCAGTTTTTTTCAGGATCTCCTAAGTTTCTTACTTTTTATGTATTTGAAACCCTGCTATTCCAATAACATATTCTTATTTCAATTTATTTTAAATCTTTATACAGAATTGAAAACAAAACAGGCATTAAATAAAAGCTTGGATTCCTACAGATTAAAAAGCAAGTATCACCTAGTCACGGGTGCAAGGGGAGAGGAAGCACCATGTCCTTTTATAAAAGTTGAAGGACTGGCTCTCTTCCTATAACTCATTGTAACCCAGGGCTTAGGGGCATGACCTAGGCTCAGACTATCAGATACCTGACAGGGACAGGGCTCTGGTAGGAATTTATTTGTGGCTGTGGCAGTGGAGTCAAAGTTTCATCAGAAAGGACGGTGCACTTACTGTCAGTGGCAACATCCCACTTCACTACATGATCTTGGCTGAATTATTTTCCCAGCTAGTTTTCCCACCCTTCTCACCCATTTATAAGCAGTAAGATACACCACTAATAAATTCCTTTTCTGCCTAGTTTAACTAGAGTTTTCAGTCAAGCTCTCTGGCTGGTCAAAGGAGGAATTCTGTAGAGAAAGGACTTCCTCTATGCACATGGGGGACCAGAGGAGATCTTAAAAACCTGAGTACTAACTTTAATGTGCTGGCATTTCTACTCACGGTCTGCAGCTGTCGGAGACATCTGGGTTGCAGGTTGCTGAAGGCAATAACTACAGTCAGTTGCTTCCCTGGACTTGTGTCTTTTCATGTAAGTGCACAACAATAAGGCAGTGAGTCTTAAACATAACAGAGATTCCATTATTTTTCTAATATCTTTGGCTCCATCTCTTCATCCTCGGGCCTACTGTCCCATGGTACTGGTGACATGGCATGCCCCTCTGTCCTCTCTCGCCTCCTCCACTGTAGTTGGTTGTCCTAAAGCATTGTCCAGAACATGCCTGCCCAAGTATCCTTAATATAAGGTTCAGAAGAAAATACAGGTTCTCTATTTTGAGAGTCAAAATCTTGTTATGCAAATTTGTTTTTACCTATTCTTCCTAACTTACTTTTTAGTACTTTTCAACACATGCCTTATACTCAAGATATGTTGGCCTGTTCATTGTAGCATGAGTCACAAATTTCCACTCTCTGCTCATTCACCCCATCCAGAATGTCTCTCCTCTCTGCTTTCTCTCCAAATCCTTCCCTCCCTCAAGATTCACTTTCATCCCCACTTCTCTTGGGAAATCCTTCTTGAACTTCTTACCCCCAATCATCTCTCTTTCCTCTAAATCTTTAAAATACCCAATGTCTGTGCCAGTCATCTAATGTCCATAGGCACTGCCTGGAAAGACTTGCTTTCTTTGCTTGGGGTTGTGTTGTATCGCATCAAACGGATTCTAAACCCATTTACAGCTGATACCACACTCTACCCAGTGATTCACTGTTATGATTACCCAACCTTTTATCTATCCTAGACTACATCATGGAGTAAGATGCAGAACACGATGGAAATGGATAACCAATGATACAATAAACAGGGCTTGTCATCTACCCCACCCATAGCCCCTTCTAGAGAATTTATTCTTCATCCCTCTAATGCTATGACTCTCACCCCACCCAAAGCAGCCGCTCCATTATCAGAAAAACATATATGGCTTGGTAAGTCTCTCCCATGTGAGAATTTGCCTGAAGAGCCTTAGAGACTGTGGCTAATGGGTGGTGACTACTAGAGCTTGGGATCATGGTGTAGAGCTGGATGGCCTCTGCATTGAATGAAGTAAGCAGGACAAGCATGCAGAGGAAGTTGGCTTAGGAGAAAGGACAGTGGAGGAGATGTCCAGAGATAGAGATCATACAGCCCCTGGAAATGGAGAGAATGTCTTAGCTCATTGGTGACTTTCTGGTTCTGAGGTAAATATTTCACTATGCAGATTCTAGTTAATACTTCCTGCCCCCAAAATTCCCCTTTAACATTTCAATAGATTGGAGCTAGCTTGAGGGGCTTTCTGATTTTTGCCTTCAAAGGAACCCTGACTAGAAAAGAGGCAGCAAAGGCTGATAATAATTCTTACCCTCCACTCTTTATACTCCTCCCAGTCAGGGCTCCTACAGGGTCCTGCCCCTTCCCATCTCCTAGGGCTGTCACAGCAGAGCGTGACTGCTGAATTCCTAGCATGGAAAACCAAGAATCAATTGCTCAAATGCTGTCAAAAAGTGACATTCAAGTTTGAGTGACAATGATGTCTTTGGTCCTGTCCCTATCCACGTTTCTATTTTTAGTTCTGCTCCTGCTCTCTGCAATTACAATGCTTAGTGCTTAAGCAGTTGCCAGGAGTTATTTAACAAGTGCCTCACCCGTCTTTGAAGATGATGCTTTGATCCTGAGCTTACATCCTTCTTTCAGTGACAGGGCCTTCAGAATGTGCAGTTTTATAAAATGTCAAGTCTCTTCTGGGTATTTTCTTTGAATGATGGGCTTGAGACCATTGATTGCTCATAAAAATTAGAGTTCATCAGACAGAAATTTCCCCAAACCCCAGAGTCATCAGCAAATTATTCTCCATCTATAAAATGGGGCTAACATGGCCAAGATAGCTCCAGATGTTGGGAGATAAATCAGTATAATGGATGGAAAGTACTTCTGCAATAAATTCCAAATAGAATTATTATTCCTATGGCCAATTCCCATTTAACTTCAGATATATTATTCAAGATGTAAATGTTATCTATAAATAAGAATTATCCAGTGCTTAAAGTTGTACCAGGGTGCAGAGATTTGGGTACTCTGGTAAGTGATGGCTAGCCACCTAGTCATACCTAGTGGCAACTCATTCATGGATACAGATTTCTCTAATATTTGTATTTTTTACATTAAACAAATTATGTCTTCCATCAAAAAATGATATTTTAAATATCTTCCATTAGAAAATAAAAACTGGTTTTTTAACCCTATATGTGAATTAGGAATTAATCAAGGATAGAGGAGTTGAGAGAGGAAGGGATTAGGGAATGAGTTAAACAAATAAGAAAAATGTCACCTTGTCCAAAGAATTTATGAAAGTTGGTACAAATTTTGCTCCAAAGTGGATCTCTATCCTGCAGCATCCAGAATATATTGCCAGCAGTTACAGATCAAGTCCCCCTAAAGCAGACTGAATTATAGGAAGTTTATTGGGAACTTTTAGAAACCACAGTTGGGGAAGCATGAAAGAAGTGGTTGGGCAGGAGAAGCTAGACAGCATTCAGTTATAACAAAACACTTCACTGACCCACAATGACACTGTTAAGCTCGGATGACCCTGGAGTGATGTCCCAAGAGAAGCTCTGAGGCAAGGTCTTTGCCTCTCCACTTGTCATTGGGTGTAGACTGCCTCCAGGAAGGGGTAAATGGCCCTCTTCACTTGATGGCAATTTCAGCCCAAAGCTGTTAGCCATCACTCCCAGCAGCAAGGGGAATGAACATGTTAGAATGAAGCAGGAGTGCTTAGGAACTGGGCACACTGCACTATCTACCACACCCAGAGCTGCCATTGTGTTTCTCATGTGTCAATGAAATCAGTGACCAGTAAGGAACTCCAGGAAGAAAATATGTTCTTCGGGAGAGTATTCCAGTTGCTTCAACAGCACACTCTCGGGATGGGAACATACCCCAAGGCAACCAGTTTCTGAATTTCAGGAAAATCTGTGGGCAGAACAGGAAGCTGCAGGCACTACCTTGCACCTATACCCCAAGAACAGAAACACACTACACCATTGACTCATCAAACCGACAACTTGCATTCTTTGTCACAGCTACATGTTTAATTCCAACAGGCCCTGCTTCATTCTAAATTGGCCTTAGTTCCACTGAGAGGATAATTTTTGTTTTTCAAGCTTGCCATCTCCTTTAGCATATACACCTGAGATTTGGCAGCATTATTTTGAAAAGGTCTTTGGTTATTAAACTGAAATCAAAGGTATTATCAGAAACAACTTAGAGATTTAAAAGATCAAAAATAATATGTAGAATACTTGCAATTTCCCCCATTAAATAATAGGATGTACTAAAGCTTATCTATGCATAATTTTCCAGGTTGAATCCTCCCAGATTTTTATTAAACTTTTATAAATATTCATTCCTTGTAGCTTTCTTGTAAAACGTACTAAAAAGTATTGCAAAAAAACTTCATGTTTATCAAAACTATCTTTTTCTTGTATTTTCTAAGGAAGTTATAACGAAACACTTCACTGACCCGCAATGACACTGTTAAGCTGGGATGACCCTACAGTGTTGGCCCAAGAGAAGTTACTGAGGCAAGGTCTTTGCATCCCCACTTGTCACTCATTGGCTACAGACTGCCTCCAGGAAGGGGCTTAATGAAATTCTAAAGTGGCAGCTCTAATGGTCTCTTTGTCCCTTATTGCTGATTACTGTGTTCAGAAATTTATCAGTTCTAAAAGATGTATTAACTTCCTGGTTAATTCAAAGATCGTATTCTGCAATTTTACCTCACCTATAATGAACAATGTGTCTAGGTTATTATCTCCTAAGAGGATCACCAATTTAAGCCTTTCCTGGATGCTCAATTCTTCTTTGTCCATTTGCTAGCATATTTTATCTTCAACCTAAAAATATGTGCAAATTCCTACATTAAGGGTTGGAAGATTATAAACAACCATTGTTCCTTTCTGTTTTTGATGTTTTCCGGATTTTTAAAAATCACTTTTAACAAGTACTTTGGGTATCCCTGGTCCTTTCCAATTTATCTCTGTTGTATTATTGATATACCTAAAGAGACAAATAGTCATTTATTTTATGCCCAAGTATGAAACCAATCCCTATCTTCATTCGTTGGTATAAAAAGATTCTTACCAGCTATTAGCATGGCCAATAGCAAGGATTCCTGAGCAAGATTGCCTGGATGCAAATTTCATCTGTGCCACTTAGCCCTGGAAAAATCACAGCTTCACTGTGCCTCAGCTTCTCCACTTATAAAATGGGAATATCTACTCACAGGATTACTATTAGAATTAATTGGGTTCAAAGCAGCGATATGTGGTTTCTACTAACAGTACAAATTTTAAAATTTTTAATTGTGCCACATACAGAGCTAAATTATGATATTTTAAAAATAGCAGCACAAAACTTACTGTGGCTTTATCATTCTCTTCTGTCCTAAGTGAGATCACATTCCATATCATATTCAAAGGCACCAGAAAGATGGTATCCAAGCTAATTAAAATATCCATCTACTTACTCCATAAACATCTGAGCGCCCTTTTTGGGTGCTGGTTCTCCAGGTGTCAGGAAAACACAGGTTGTGCCTTTCCTCAGAATACTACTTCTCCCGAAGGTTCACAGACTCTAGCCCTGCGTGGTGGTGAATTTTGCAGCACATTTTCTCACCTCATATTTATTCTCAAGCAATTGTTAGCAAATGCCTTCATACCCTGGTTGTGATACTTCCTTTCAGGTAATTGAAAGATTAAAAGAAATACATATTGCCTATTAGAGAACAAGGGGGAATTCCAAAGAAAGGATTTAGCAGATACAGGGTATTTCTCTACAAAATTACTGAGTTATCTCTACCAATATCATTTCTAGGAATTGTTACATTAATATGCCACTTCCTATGTTTCTGCAATTAAGGAGAATTGATAGAGCTAGTCTTCCGCTTTCACTGTCATTTATAGGATAACTGGCTTTACTTCACAAAATTACTTGTTAGTTTGATGGCTCACTAGTGTCATCAATAGCGTTTATTGGGTTTATCACTAAGTCACATGCACTCATCGCAACCTTATTAAGTGATAAACATCATACTATTCAATACATAGGAAATTAAAAATATCAAAAAAACATTTAACTAAATTTTTTTAATTAAAAAAATACAAAAGTCATTAAAACGTGTCAGAATGCATCCAAGAAATCTATAGGGAGGTGAATTTTAAACCAGAAAAAAAATAGATGCAAGGATTGGTGATAGCAGAGAATTCACACAGAGAAGCTTCCTGTATTAGCTAAACACACACACACACACACACACACATACACACCACCCCCCATCATTCCAAAGCTCATGTTTGTATGAGGACAAGACAAACCAGTTGATGAACTTGATAGATGTTTATGGAGTGTCTGCTACAGGGCTGAACAGGAATCACCAATTCTGTGCTCTCAGATGATGATGATCTTTTCTAAATTCGTAGGTAATTGAAGCAGGACATCAAGGACGCTTGGACACCAAAGACTCTTGTCCATCCTAGGAGTGTCAGGTCCTGGAAGTCATCTGTCATTGGCCACTGAATTGTAAGTGGTAATTCCCCAAACTCCTGCTGCCTGGGGAATGTTTCCCAACACAATAAAGAAAGGATGTCAGGGCTGCCCAATCCAGAAATCTGACTCCAACTAGCTCCTAAGGGGCATTAAAAATGGCCTGTGGCCACAGTATTGGAAAGAATACAGATGCCAGAGCAAACTCACACCATGAGGGCTCAGGTTAGGTATTTAGAGAGACAAATCATTCTGCTCCAGTGCCCACCATTAGTGAGCAAGGACCCAGAACTTTGGCAGTTGAGGGAGGACCAAGAAACAAAGTCCACAAAATCAGGCAAATAAGCCTGAGACACAAACAACACACATACAATGGAGCATTGGACAGGACTGGTGAAGTTTCCAGAAGTTCCTACCCAAGGAGAGAAGGCACCCTGATGCCAAAATCCATGTGTTTGTACAATTTTAGGACAAAGAACAAGTTCAAACCTTTTTAAAAAATTCTTTGATCTTCATAAGATTCCTAGGTTAAAGAACCCTTTAAAAGTACAGTCATCTACACATACCTGGACCCAGAGGTCACTGACTTTAGAGTTAAGATTCCAGGGCCTGCAACAAAGCTTACAAAATGAGCATTTCCCTACTGCCTCCATCCTCAGGGACTGACCTAGGAGGATCATCAGTGTTTTGGTGTGCCACACTGCACAGGGTCACACACCTGGAGATGATTCATGTCCTTATATGAGGTTGATCTGGGCCAGCCTTTCAGGGACATTCTGTGTAACTGAACCTTTTCTAATCTTGAACTGCAACCTCCTGGTTGGCCCCAGTGGATCTGGTATAGGAGAGAAAATCCACTGACTTTGGTATTTCCCCAACTTTCCTACTTGAACTTGTCCACAAATAATTGTGGAACAATTAATTAATTAATTAATTTACTTTCTTACCAAACAGGCTCATATATAGAGTTCCCTATAGGTTAGACACTGTCCTGAATACATTATGGACTAAGCCCCTCAATATATTACCAATTGTGTGTGTTCTGCACTACACACACTCACATTCTCTCTCTCTCTCTCTCTCTCTCTCTCTCTCTCTCACACACACACACACACACACACACACACACACACTGCGTCCCTTGCACCTCAGCTGGAGTACTTCTTTGTATAAGTCTTTTATGTGATCATGCATTATAAGCTTATTCATGTGTTTGTGTTGTCCCAAGCTCAATTATTGGCTCCTAGCTGGCTCGCTCATATCTAAATGCTAAGCCTACCAGGGACAATTGTCCCCTTTCTGGCAAACCATTGAAGAGGATGCCACTTGCTGATGTTGTTTCCTCTCAGGAGCACATCCTTCAGGCTTCCTGAGGATAAAATAGCTTGCTCCCCTTTCCTCATTTCTGGGGGTATCTAACTATACCATCACCTCTGCTGCATGTCCTGCAGCTCCCATCAGGGACTCGGCGTCACTGAGGAAATCACATCACTTTTTTGTCAAATTGCAGGCCTGTGGATGAGGGCTAAAGCCACAGCAATTTCCTCTGCACCCAGAACTGGCTCTGTCACACTTGGCCCTGCCGTGGCAGTGAAACTCTCTTTATAGAGGGCTTAGTGTAGCACTCTGGGCAATTAGGGGCTTGACAAATGCTTTTTCATGGTGCTGAAGCTGAGGATCAGAGGAACAAAATATTCTCTGGAACAAAGAGGCACATTGTGAGTGAATTCACCTTTTAAAATAATCTTTCTGGCCACCAGACCCATCTGTGCCCAGCATGTAGGGAAACAACAGCATGAACATGAATACAGGACTGGGCACGCAGAGACGGGGGCCACAGCACCAAGCTCGTTAATGCCAAAATGCCTCTACTGCACAAACAGAGGGACAATAGGACCCTAAATTTAATAACCAAGTTGGGGAAATGTTAACTGACATAAAGGATTAGGAACTCACTAACTGGAATGAGCAAAAAAAAACCCACAGATTCCAAGCTCAATAGCAAGTGTTTATTCAAAAACACTAATTAGCAGGCAAAATGCAGGTTCATGAAACAGTGCTCTTAAGAAAGTGAGGAAGGATGGAGAGGGAGAGCAAAAATGTAAGACAATTTCCCTAGTGAGAATGATGAGAGAATTGCTTGCTCAAGGGCAAATTTTATGGAAAATCATGATCCAGTGCTAACAGAGGGAGAAACCTTTCCAAAGAGTTAATGGAGCAGTTAGAGAAATTCAGGTTCAGTAAATCATGAGGACTGGGAGTATTGATCTGAACATTCTGGTAGATGAAAATATGGAGCTGACTTGCTGACCAAACTATATAATAGAACAGCTCTTCAAAAGTGGCTGGGGATTTTAGATGCTGAATTGATGCTGGAGGTTTGCCCACCCAGTTCTCCCTCCCAGGCTGGTACTCTTAGGACATACTGCTCACTCCATTCAGGAGGTTAGCAGTCTCTCCCACCCACATCACTGTACACCTCTCATCTCTGATGATTCCCAGATCCATAATCTTCTAGCCCAACTGCGCATCTGTTCTCCAAGGAGTTATTTTCAAGTCTCTCCAGCACATTTCTATCACTAGTTGCAGTTCATTAGATACTCATCATTTCCACCACCAAAACCAGTAAGAAAACAAACCAATACAAATAAATAAACCACAAAACCATCCAAACTGTGTTCCCTGTCCTCCAGTCTTAAAAACATGGAGACAGCTGTGACTCCTTCCACTTCTTCAGTTCCTCTACCCAAGTTGCCACAATTAGCATTTAACCATGACCAGTTAGTCAACCCTTCTTTAATTCCATTTCTTCATCTGGGGATTGTAAAATCATAGTGGGTGGATGTGAGGATGAAACTATATGTGTTAAGCATTTAGAATGGGTATCTGGCTCCTAGTGACACAAATGAGTCATCATTTTTATCAGCCCTGGCATTACATCAAAATATTTCTTAACTTCTCCATAGACTCCATCTGTACTACATAGAGACCGCCATCGCCTCAGCCCTGTATTAGAGTCTCAAAAGTTAGAAACAGGATATTCCCAAGAGAAATGAGGAGCAGTCCTTGCTGCATAGCAAAATCTGCTGGTAGCTTTTAAAAAATACAGATTTCCAAAGCCCACCCCAGACTTACTAAATCTGAAAAATGGGGGAATGTGCCTAGAAGTAGTATTTTTTCCCCAGTGGCTTTTCTGTGTCTTCTGACAGTTTAGGAATCACTGTCTAAGACAGTCCTATTGATTTTCCAGATCACTCTACAGAGGAGGAGATTGGAACAGAAAGAGATTAAGAGATCAGATCAAGAACACAGCAGGAAAGTGGCAGAGCCAGGATGAGAACCCAGATTCCATGATCTCAGCCTCAAGTACCTTCAGTTCACTACATGGGCTCCTTTTAGCCTTGTTAATGCTGCAGATTTCTCCCTGCTCCAAGTCCCTGTTCTATATCAGCCTCTGTTCAAGAACCTACTATGATTCCC
This sequence comes from Talpa occidentalis, assembly GCF_014898055.3. Taxonomy (NCBI): domain Eukaryota; kingdom Metazoa; phylum Chordata; class Mammalia; order Eulipotyphla; family Talpidae; genus Talpa; species Talpa occidentalis. Next base: position 96,318,057 of record NW_023602073.1, on the reverse strand, counting down.
CAGGGCAGGAATATCCCTGGAAAGTGTGAGCCCTAGACAAATATATTTTGAGGGGCCTTATTTACATAAATGATTTTATTAAAAAATTGGGCCATGTGAGGCATAGTGATTTACTGATGAAGGTTTAGAATCATGGGTGTTTGTTTATTGCCCAGTGTGAAAATTCTTGGGTCTTTATCCCTTGTGAATGCGAGATCCCCCACATCAGTATGGCAGCACTATTGTAGAGGCACAAAGCCATGCAATCTCACAAAAGAAATGACTGGTACCTTGTCAGTGTTGGTGGCTACATGTGCTGACCAGGCCACTCTTCTCAACTAGCCCCCACCTTGGGTCTAGGAGGATCCCCTAGAAGTGAGTGCTGGGACTCTTCTGAATAACTGATCAAACTTAACAGGCTAACTAGGAAGTAAGATAGTACCATGAAGAGAAAAAATGGGAGCTGGCTTGGACACTTCAAGTTAGGGACTTCAGGTTAGGAACTTCCTTCAAGAAAAGCCATCCTAATTGTGGGAACATCTGAGATATGGAAAGTCAAAGCAGAAATTCCAACTGGACGGAGCAGTACAGTCTCATGAGCTGGTTAATAAAATAGAATGCCACAGAAGAATACTTCAGAGTCACTCTTCATAGTTTTATGAAGCCTTCTGATCAATTGCATTGTATGTTAAATACATAGGAACTTGGATGCATTAAAAATTCATAGAAAATTATATGACTAATGAATCTGTGGTGGTACCTAAAATGATCATACATTACCTCCAAGTTAGACAATGCATCCCTGAAATGGTATAAGGTACATGACTTCACCATCTTTTCACTGACCTGAGAATAGGAACAGTAAATGAAATGTGCTCTGGATGAGGACTTTCAGGTACACAAGTTACTTACGCTTATAAAGCAAGGTACCAGAGAACCTACACTCATCCTTTCTTTCTTGGAGACATACCACACCCACACGATTTTGAGACCCTGAACCTAAATTGCAGATGATGCAAATACTTTAAACTCACCCAGCTTGATAAGGATTGAGAGACCCCCTCATGATACAAGCAAAGGAGGTATGTCAGCCATCTTGGAACTGGCAGCTGGGGATGTGGTTGCAGGAATTGCATAGATCTGGCCTGGCCCACAGAGGGTAATGCAGGGCAAGACCCAAATTAATAAGGTATGAAAAGCCCCAGTGGGCCTAATGGATAAGGCATCTGCCTCCCAAATTAATAAGGTGTTTACTAAGCTCCCACCCTCACTCCCTTCTCTTTCTCCCCTCTCCCTAAGCCCTCTTTGATACTTCCAAAGAAAAATACTGCAATCCATGTCCATTTCCAGCCTCACAGGGTCATTTCCAAAGTTTTGCTAGTATCCCATGTTTCCTTCTCATCCCCCCAATATCCAAATACTAAGTGCTCGCTCTCTCTCTGTCGCTCATTCTCTGTCTCTTTGTCTCTCTCTCTCTGTCTGTCTCTCTCTGTTTCTGTCTCTCTGTCTATCTCTCTCTCACACACACACCCCCCCCCACACACACACATATTTATATACAAACACACACAGTGTTGGAACATTTTGGCTTACAGAGCTTTAGATAATATGTTGGCTCAACAAGAGAAACAAAAACCCAAAGAAGATAAAAATATGCACTTCCTGGCAAATTAAAGACAGGCAGAGTCTGGTAGCACAGGTGATGGGGTGGACTTTTACAGACTCTGCCTCCCCACACTGCTTCTTTGATGCAATCCTTTTTTTACCCTAAAGGAATTTCATGGTAATGAAAACTGTACTCAAAAATCAAGCCTTCCTAACTAGAGATACCTTGGGACTGTTTGTTCTCTGTAGTGTAGCTGTGTGTGGCATGACCCTATTTCTGGGTATGTTTGAGAGAGTGTGTTGGTGGGAAGGGGATGCTTCTATAAGCGAATGATTTGACTGTGCTTTGAAAGCTGATCCCAAGGGGTAAAATAAGATATGGATCTAATTTGATGAGACATTAAAATCTTCTGACCTGTCTTATCTAACAGAATTCTGGAGCTTGTTATTCATTACAAAGATCTGGGGTAATAACTTTATTTAGTGCTTGCATTTTCCCTCCTTGAATTTCTAGTGGGAAGTCAAAGACACTGATTTACAAACAGAGGTTTCTTAAGTACTATTTTTAGAACAATGCTGTACCAGATTTATAAGGGGGTTGGGGGGGAGAAACTACAGTCACTTTTGAGCAAAGTAGCATTTCACTGCATAATAATGAAGTACTAATTGCTCTTTGTCATCACTTTTTATGCAAATTGCCCTGGAGCATTTGCCCAATATGCATTTTACATTTTAACAAAGAAAGTGGAGTCTTGACAAACAAGAATTGTATACCCAAGCAAAAATAAAAATATAGGCTATAAAATAAAACTGCTTAAGGTGCATTCTTTAAGGATATAAATGTTTCTATTATATCATTCCCATTATTAGACCTATTTGACCAATAGATTTCTTTGAATCTAAAATAATGGTTTATGTGTCAGGCAAAAAATAAAGTTTGTGTGCAAAACCTGCATATTTTATTCATTCTACAATTCACAATAGAAGTTTGATGTGAAAATTATGTTCCCAGCAGAATTTAAATAGACCAGGTCAAAATGTAGATTGTCAAAGAAATCAAATTGTGTCAAAGTATTTATCACTGCCACAGATCTCACTATTTTGAAGTTTCAGTTATTCTAATAGATTCCCACTTCATAGAGACAGTCATCAGCATTCTCAAAAAATGAAGCATCATTTGCATATCATAAATAGGTACAGTGCTTGAAACATACCTTAAGGATGTGTATTTTCAAATTCTGCTCTAGAGACTGTAGGTTATATCATACTGATATCAGTCAATAGGGGAAAAGAGAAAGAAATGTGATTTATAAATTTTCTGGGACCTTCAGAGAAATCTCAAATTCCAACCTGACCATCCAGATCATTATAAAGAAAAATTGGTCAAGGTAAAAGAATAGAACATATTTTATTTAACAGTCTGTTAGCTTGATCTATGCCATTTAAATATTTAAACATACGGTATGTGGACTTTCATTTATACTCTTATTCCAGGCCCCACAAATGTTAGGGGTAGGTCCACTTCTTAGAGTCTCTCCCCCACTTCCAGTGCCCAACCTTCAGTCAAATCTGTATACGTTCCAAAAATGGAATGCAGTGGCTTTAAAGACAGCAGACTTGGAGAGCTGTCATTTATTCTGACCAGTAAATCCATACTTTGCAAATAGAAAAATACAATATGTGACAATGTGCTGTTTATGAAACAGTAGAGGATTTATTTCCAAATGCACACCAAAGAACTGTTGTCTGATTAAATGACCATTGCAGTGTGTTATTTCCAAAAGTAGGATAATTCCTGGAATAATAATAATTCTACTGTGAAGTCTATTTTATTCTAGAATTTAAAGCCATTTATTTACAGTCTTAAAGTAATTAGTCCACAGACCCTTCCTCTGAGCTGAATCCATAAGGTACTATGCACTCACCCCCTTAAACACCCGACCTCAGACCCAGAAGTGTATTGCCTGTGGTCATTAGATGAGTCAGGTGCCAAGCAGAGTGCAGACTCCTTACTCATGGTCCCAGACTCCCTCTATTAGGCAAACTGATTATAAGATGAAATACTGGTAAACATGAGCTTCTGTACTCAGGAAATGTACTGTGAAGGGCATAATGAATTACTTATGCTGTGTAGCTATGTATAAATCATATTAAAGCATGCTGAATAGTACATTATCATGCTTCTATTTTGCATTATAAAAGTAACTAATGTAAACTGCAAAGTGTACTTTTAATCCATTATTCATTTCCAAAAGTAGTCAGACCACTACTCAAGTACCATAAAAGGCTACCAGTATAAGCAAACCTGCTTTTCAATTTGTGAAGATGAAATAGCAAGATTTTAAAATCAATTTTAAATTAGTCAGATTGCATTTATCAAAACTTATGTCCAGGATGTCCTAGTTCAGATGAAGATAGTGTAACAAACCATTAACTTTTGCTCCCAATGAGATTATATTTCTCAAGTCCAGAAGCTACAGTTATTTTGATTGTATATAAGTCTCTGAATGTGTTTGTTTTACCTCATGTTTAATGTTTCCATTGGGACAGAATCTATTTTAAGTTTTCTTTCTCATTTTGGTCTAGTTTATGTACATTTTCATTTTTCATGGGAGCTACCTCAAATAGTTAGCACATTTTCTGTGGCACTAAGCAAAGAGTTGGGGTGTATACATAAAAATCAACTCAAAATGATAAAAGACTTGAATGTAAGACCTGAAACCATAAAATGAATAGACGAAAACAGAGGCAAAACACTGAAAGACATAAACCTCAGAAATATCTTTGAGGATTCATCCCCAGAAGCAAGGAAAATAAAGGAGAAGATAAACAGCTGGGGCTATATCAAAATAAGAAGCTTATGTACATATACACAATGAAATATTACTCAGCAATCAAAAAAGATAAACTCATGCAATTTGCAGCAACATGGATGGAGCTGGAAGGGATCATGCTCAGCGAAATAAGGCAGAAAGAAAAAGAAAAATACCGGATGGTCTCACTCATAGCAGGAATCTAGAAAACCTAAATAAGGGACCAGGAAAAAGACTAATTATAATAAAGTAAAAATCAAAACCAACAAGCAACAAGCAACTATAAACCAGAGACACACTGCGGGAGGGAAGGGAATAGGAGGGATTACAGTCAAAATAAGGGGAGGTGGGAATTGTATGGGAACTATAACCAAAACGAAAATGCATACATTGTACAAAAATGAAAAATGATGTAAAAAAATATAAAACTAAAGAAAAAAGTGTATGTACAACCAAAATGAAAAGACACCTATTAATGGCAGAAAATATTTGCATACCATACAACTGATAAGGGACTGATATCAAAGATCTACAAAAAGCTTACACAACTCAATAAAAATAAAGCAAACAGCACAATCAAAAAATGGGCAGAAGACCTAAAAAGATACTTCTCCAAAAAAGAAATGCAAATGGCCAACAGGCATATGAAAAAATGTTCAGTATCACTTATTATCAGGAAAATGCAAATCAAAACCACAATAAGATGCTACCTCATACCTGTAAGAATGACCCATATTTAAAAATCTAGAAACAACAAATGCTGGTGAGGATTTGGAGAAAAAGGAAGGTTCTTATTCTGCTGGTAGGAATGCAAACTGGTCCAGCCACAATGGAAAGCTGTGTGGAGGCAAAATATGTGATCCATGTGATCCAGTAATTCCACTGCTGGGACCCTACTCAAAAAACACAAAAACACTAATTGGAAAGGAATCCTGCATGCCTATGGTTAGTACACATCTATTTACAACATCCAAGTTATGGAAACAAGCTAAATGCCCCCAAACAGAGGAATGGATCAAAATATGTGGTATACATACACAGGAGAATACTACTCAGTGATCAAAAAAGATAAACTTGTGCCATTTCCAACAACATAGATGGAGCTGGAAGGGATAATGTTAAGCAACATAAATCAGAAGGAAAAAGATAAATATCGAATGGTTACACCTATAGGTGGAATACAGAGAAACTAAACAAAGGGATAGGAAAAAGACAAAACTTGCAAGCTTACCAAAGAGTTGAGGCATACAGCAGGGAGTAGAGAAGAAGAAGGATAAAAACAGGGGAGGGAAGAGCACAAGGGACAATGGAGATGGATCACAGGGCCTAGGGTGATGGGAGAATTATGGGACTACACCTGAGGAGAGAAATCAAATACTGTCTAAAAATTAACAATAATGTAAAAAAATAAATTGACAAAAATACACTTTCTGAAAAAGAATTTAAAAAAAGATTCAGGGTGTGACTATGGGCCCTGAATTCTCCATCTTAAGAGCCCCTCAAAGGCTTTTCTAGTCATGGTTCAAAATATAGAAGTTATAGAAGAAAAAATTGACATAAAAATAACATAAGCACAAAACACAAATGACAAACTAACAAAATATTTGCAACCAAAATCAAAATGGGCCAAGTCCTTTAATGTTTAATGTGCCTTAGAAATTGAAAATGATCCCAGTAGAAACTAAAGATGTCAACAGAAAATTTGCAGCGTAATAGGTATAAATGGTCCCTAAAACATGAAAAGACATGCAACCTCACTTGTATAGAGTTGTTCAAATTAAAGCTACTCTAAACTTGTAAAAAAAAATTCCCAAAGTTTGATATTATAATTGTTGACAGGGCTGTGAGGACACAACCACTTATATATGCTAGTGGGACTGCAGATTACATAAATCTCATGGATGGCAAGATGGCAATCCCAAGCAAAACAATTTGTTTTGGCTCATTAATGGCACTTTGGGGAATTTATATTCTAGATAGGCACAACTACAAATTTATGAGATTATATATTTTATATAAGTTTACTTATTATAGTACTATTTGTGATAGCAAAAATTTGGAAACTATCCAAGCTATCCAAAAGTCTTGATTTTCTATGTCAACTTAACTGGGACATAGTGGGGTCCAGATAACTGATCAAACACTATTCTGAATGTTCCTGTGAAGATGTTTTTGGATGAGATTAACATTTAAATCAGTAGACTGAGTAAAGCTGATGCCCTCCCTAATATGGGTAGCCTCATCTAGTTAGTTGAATTCATGGACTGAGCTTCTCCTCCTTTCTTCTGCCATCAGCACCAGTAAGGGAGCCAGCTTTATTTTGCCTTTGAACTAAATAAAACCTGTGTTCTTCCCAGTCTCCAACTTGCAGGTCTTAGAATTTGTCAATCTCCCTAATCACAGCCCTTCTCTGGAATGGTAATTCTTTCCAAATAAAATAGAAGAGCACAACACTGACTTGAGCTCCACTGATTCCCTCACCACCTAGAGTAGTGTCTAGCTGCACACACAGGTGGTGCTCATCAATAGGATCACAGGTTGAGTTCCCAGAGAAACAAATCCTCAGATAGAGATTAGCTTGCCAGAGGTCTCTGGGGCTGGTCCTGGGATCACTTGATCAGGAAAAGTGTTGGAGCAGGGTTGGGCAGAGGAAGAAGTCAAGTCTTGGTGGAGTCACAATGGAAAGCCTCACCTGACCTAGGGGCAGCTCTGAAGATGGGACAATTCTTTAGAGCTGTGGGGATGTGTTGATCAAACTAGGTCTTTAGGACCCCACTTCCATCCTTCATCAGATGGAGGCCCCCTACCCCACAAAGGAGATATGAGTTGAGGGAAGGAGCTTTCTTCAGGGAATGCTATTTATTCCTGCAGCAGTGCCACCAGTGAGAGCTGTCAGTGGGCAGCACTCCCAAAAAAACATGGTTAACATATCTCTAATTACTGGGGAAGGAGCACATCGCGTCCGAATAGACACATGATTGCGTGAGAGTGTTTGTACACATCTGCTTCAGTGATAATTCACCATTCAGTATATTTATTCTCATCTTTCTTTGAGATTTTCAGGATGTGTTTTAGTCTGTGCACTTTCAGAAGCAGACTCGGACTATTACCAGAGTTCAACTAGGTTTTTATGAGACACGGGAACACCATTAGAGGAATGGAGAAGTCAGGCAGGGAACGTGCTGCAGTTACTCCGATGCCCAGGGCAAGACAGACGAGTGCGGCTCGGGGAATGGTGCCAGCCACCAGTTGATAGTCACTGCCTTAGTCACTGCCTTCACCAGCTACAGTTGTGACCAATTCTACCTCATTCTGAGCCTTGGTTTTTCAGCAGCAGCAGGTCGGATTTTTTGCTTTGTTTGCTCAAAATCAATTCCTTTCAAGATAAGGGCTAGTGTCCAGGATGGAAAAGTTATGTTGGTAGCTAAATACTGCAGAGCGCTTTGTGTAAAAGTCCCTTTCCTTTACTCACTTTTCTTATAAGGGAGCCGGACCACCATTTGCCTTTCCTGCCAGCTTCTCTGCTCCAGGAGTGACCAGCAGCAGCTAGTTCCATTTCCATTTCTCTCCTGTCATGATCACCATGCATCCCCATCAGTACAAAGGAAGCAAAAAGAAAATCCAATGGCCATCTAGAATATTTGGAAGATTGCAAACACATAGCCATACTTTTCATTAGAGGACAGTAATTTTCACATTTTTCCAGGAAGGATGAAATCCTTCCTATCCTAAGTTTTATCCTCTAAATCTAGAGATTCTATATCTCTCATTTTGAAACAACAGTTCCTATGGGAACAAAGCATCAGTTTCTCTTAGCAACCACTGCAGCTTTTATAACATCGATAAACTTGGTTTCAACACAAAACTACTTTCACTAAGAGTTTATTGCTACTGAAAAACCAAGCTTATTGTATAGTATAACAAAAAAAAGAAACATTCTAAGCAGTATACAAAGTTACATAGAAATTAGAATAAGTTGTGCCCAGTATATATAAAACAACATGTACAAAACACAAGCGGGTCTTAAAAAGTTTTCATCATTAAAAAATGTAAGTATGTGAAGTGATGGATATTAACTGAGAGTGATAATCATTTCTCAATATATAAATATGTCAAGTCATACTGAACACCTTAAACTAATACAATGTTATGCATCAGTTATATCTCAATGAAACTGGAAAAATTAAATTAAAAATTAAATTTAAATTAAAAGAGGAAAATGATCAAGGGGAACTTCTCAAAACAAATAGCTAGGTTGCAACTTCAAAGATTCTTCATCTGTTATTTTGACTAGGGCCCAGGCATCTGCATTTTTATTATGACTTCCAGGAGAGCACATTCAGGGGACTTTATAATATTACACTCTATGTCTAAGTCCTAAAAAATTAAAAATTGTCTGTTAAAAGAAACTATTTGGCAAGAAACAATGAATCTCCTTTAAGACCATCCAACACAAAGTGCTACCATTAGAACTTGGGACAGTTTTGTCCAAAAACACTACCTGAATGAACTCATCCATTCTCCCCAATACCCTGAATAGATTAATCTACCTCAGTCCCATCAGTATTTTTTCACATCTTGAAGCATCGCTCTGCACCATCTGTAACATCTTGTGTGACTCATCACAGAAACACAAGAGACGCACTTTACGTGTGTGTGGTCTGCACACATAAGTGCTCCTGCCTCACATTCTGTAGTATGCAATATCGTATGTATTGCATTGTATGTATGTAATATTGTATGTAGTATGCAATATCGATCTGCCATGACCGATAAGCTAACAATAAAGGATGGAGACAAAAGTGAAACAGATTGAGGGTTACCTCTACTACTCCATATTCAGAGCATATAGAAGCAATAGGCTTACACTAGGAACTTTCTTCCCCTCAATACGGAACTAGAACCCACTAGTGAGCAAAAAGGGAAAAGTCTTCATACAGGATTTTTGCTCATTGAAGGTAAACAAATTTTAAAATTTATAAAATGTGACTACTAGTTATCGTAAACAGCTGTTCATTTAATAACTGGGAGAAAGTAGTCCAAGAGTTGTTTGGTGTTGAGTTTTGTGTTTTGTTTTGTTTTGTTTTAATTACTGCAGCCAACAGATTTATCAAATACTTTGCTATTATGTGTGTTGTCATCCTTGCAGCCTTTTTTTTTTTTTAAAGATTTATTTGTTTATTTATATATACAAGCACTGGATACAGTCAGAAGCGCCAGAGGGTGAGAGAATTCACCAGAGCCAGAGTGGGGAGCAGAGCAGGCAGAAGGACCCAAGTACACTGCTGAGGGGAGCAGCGGGCGGCAGGAGAGGTCTGCGCGCCATGTGGAACCCTCCTCTGGTGGCCGGGGAGCAGCCGGGGATCGAACCGGCGCTGCAGAGGCTGCGGGCAGCTTCGCAACCCAGCGCTCAACCGCTGTGCCACCGGGGAGGCCCGGTGTTGCGTTTTGATGTGGGTTTACAATGAGAGAGGAAGCATTCTTATCCTATATTATTCATCAGAGGTTCTCTTTAAATGCATCATGAGTTTAAGAAAACACAGGAATGAAAACCAAAATACATAAAACATAAAGCAGGACATATTGAAACACATTTAAATGCATTTTTACCTTTATAAAAAAGATTATTTACATGAACTTTGAGATAGGATTATTTCCTTTAGCAATTAAAGTATTAATTTGACTGATAATATCCTATTCTACCTGGGTGTGATTATGTGGGTGTGTTCACTTTGTGAAAATTCAATGCGGTGTAAACTCTCAAGTTGTGCCGTTTACAGTATATTATATTTTAGTAAAAATTTACCAAAAATTCATTAGCTACATAATCCAAAGTGCATGCAGTTTTTCACAGATGTAAATCTGCTAGACCTTTTGGAGATGACATTTCAGAAAATGCGAAAGGAAAAAGGAGCTGGATGGAACCAGTTTCCCCACATGGGGTAGAAGGGGTACCAACACTGAAGTCAAGTGTAATTCAAGGTCAACAAGTGGCATGGCCATCTAATATGGCACTTTTTAGGGACCAACTTTATTAGTCTCCTTTAAAAAAAGAAGACTAATAAAGATACAGATTTGGGCCATGAAGGTTAAAATTAAAATAATGTGATTTTTCTTGCCACAAGACTGAAACTCCATTTCCAAGAGAACTAATGTGAAATCATAGAAGCAAGGATTTGAATACAGAACAGGCCATTTAGTAGCTGTACAAATCTAGATATATTTAACTGCTCTGAGTCTGGATTTATTCATTTATAAAAGAGAAAGAATAAAACCTACTCTATAGGGTTGTGAAGATTAAACAAATAATGTATCAAAAAATACTGATCCAGTGTCTACCTTAAGTAACAGTAATTATTATTGTTCCTCCCGCCCCCAAATGAAAACATCTTAATGAAAAAATATGTATCCATTTAAAATTGCTTAAATTTGTTTAAAGATAAAATTTTGGTCCTTTTATTTTTCCATGGTAGACTGAAAACATTTCCAAGAGCAGTATATGATTTCTACATGTTCAAAGAGTATGTATTTGTGTTTCTCCTTTCTAGTTTTGAGAGTGATGTGGAACATGTAAGCTCTAAGTAGCTACTGATTGTTGGTGCTTAAGCTCTTAGCAGTTAATATAAACCCTGGATTTACATGGCCTTTAATTTCCTTTACAACAGTTGTCTGAGTAGGATTTATCACCCTTGTCCCAGTGCACTCAGGGGGACAGACAAGGTGAAAAGAACAATCAGGCTGGTTAGGGTATCTTAGTGTGAAAATGTTTGGGGACGAGAAGTAGCTTTAATTTTTCCACCAAATCAAAATATGATGAAGTTATATTTAGACAGGGCTTGGTTCTAGGTCTCAATTTTACCTGTGTATACTTACCTAAATACCTAGGATTCAGGATTGGTTTTTCCCTCCCTATAAATTACCTCTATTGTAATCATATGCTGTTTGCTTAACATCAAATAGATCTATATCTATGAAAAACTCTACGAATAAAAGCAGAATTCTGTGAATGTAAAAAGTCCTTTAAAATAACAATGAAGCCCAGATTAAACCCACAAATGCAAGGAGATTCAGGGTCTGAGGAAGCTCTCTCCTTCCTTTGCCCTCCTTGTTGCTGTGATAGTTGAGACTTAGTGAACTGGAACGCCATTGACAAGGGGCAAGCTTGCCATTTCAAGTCTCCCAGATTAATTTGAAGTCTTGTTTTTAATTTCATTTCCTTTTTTATTTAAAAAAAGAAACTTGTTGTTCACATTTTTAAATGATGCTAAAAATATAAGTTAACTGTCCCAGAGCTGCCTCTCCACCTGGTTGCTCACTGGATAAAATACAAGCAAACTATTAAAAATAACCTCAGGCAAGCAGCCCCACACAATCAGTGTTGCCTGAAGAGGGCTTTAAGGAACAACATAGCCAGTATTTGGAAGCACCGACCCAGGGCAAATCAAAAATCACCAATGTTCTTATGCTCAAAGCTATTGTAGGTATTAGAAAACAATGGCAGGTCTTTAGTCTATATTTTAAGAGGAAATTGGGGAAGTGGAATTAATCCTCAAATTTGAGCAAAATTTAGTGCTAACAGTTCGCTAGTTGACTCTGATCTTGAGTCTTTTGTCACTCTCAGCAAGCTTTTGTGACTCAATTTCACCATCTATGATGCAGGAATAATACATATATGCTTTCTCTTCTACAAGTGCTGTACTCTTGAGAGCACATGTGAACTGAATTGTCAAAAACAAAATTATGAGCTTTGACTATATTAGAAAAAAATCATTATTTTAAGAAACCTCATGATGAATCCTTTGGTCAAGTGATACATTCTTTTATACTCTGTTTTTTGTTTTTTTTTTTCAAAATTCAATTTTTAGTGTAATATTCTTTAACACATCTGAAAAGAGAAAGAACTAGAGGCTATTATGTAATGGGTTGGGCCCCAGAGCCCTCTGCCCCTTAGCCTCTAAGGAGGTGCCTGCATACCAGCATGTTTCCTGCTCAGCAACTTGTTACGGTTCCGGGTGGAGAAGTATAACGGCCATGGAAGGGCCTGCATTTGCGAGATGATTCTTTCTGTGTTCTTAAGAGGATTAAGAGGATGGAAACAGAAATGAGAGCTGGAGAGGTGGGAGGGAAGGGAAGAGGTAGGACTAGAGTTTTCGAAGGTGTTTAGAGCAGAATTGGCGTAGAAATTTGACATGTGAGAAACTAAAATTGAAAGGTGGTGTTTAAAAGGAGAATGACATAAAGTTGGAGAGAAAGGAAGGACCCAGTTATGCAAGGCCTCATAGACAATGACATGATGCTTGAGTTTATTCTAACCTCAGTGGGATGCCGAAGGGGCTCCTAAGGGGTTCTTAACAGAAGGGTGACATGACACAGTTCACATTTTAAGATCATTTTATTGTCCATAGTTCCAACCATCTACTGTACATCGAATGCAAATCTCCTTTTTTCTCAATTCAAAGACTTGAGGCATGAGATTGTTTTTTAAATTTTAAATTGATTTCATTCTCTCTTGCTCCGCAACATCAAATCATTTTCCAAGAACTGAAAGACCAGGCCAGTCATCTGTTCTCTCCTTTTCCCTTTTCAGTTGTTCTTCCATTCCCTTTCCCCTCCCACCTACTCCATAGTTAAAGCCAATTACCTCCTTCCCTCAGCACCAGTCCCTGCTCCCTGAAACTAAGCTGCCCAACTGCTTCTAGATTGATGTCCAAAAGTTAAAATCTAGTCATTTTTATCCCCATGTTGGAAAATGATCAGTGTTTCCCTATTGATGAAGGCACTGAATGCAACCATCTATTCCTGCTGTTCAAGGCCCTCTGCACACACAAACACCAGCAGATTTAGGAGAACTGTCCATGCAGAGGGCATGACGTTATGAACATCAGGAAAGAACAGGCAGAAGGGCTGGGGTATAGGCTGGAAGTGAGCAGAGTGAATATGAGGCTGTGCTTGGAAGATCTGTGTAAATAAAGAACTGTTCCTCTCCAAAAAGGCTTTTCACAAAACTGAGTTCATAGCAGAATGAGATCCATCCCAGCTCTAGGAAAGGGCCTCAGGGAAACTGAGATGGACCTTGGCTGTTTTTGTGTGCCCAGCACCCCTCTTTCTTTCAAGATGGAAATGTGCTAATCATGGTTTTTAATCTCCCTTTCCTAAAGAAGGGGCCATGGTATGGGCACATAACTCAGTAGGACCAACCAAAGTTCCCATATATGGATCCTAGGAGAGAAAATGCAGCTCTCCCTCCCCAGAGATGTTCAGCAGTGAAGACCACGTGAGCTGCTGGTGAGCCCCTTTGCCTTCACATGGAGAACACTTGCTTGAAATTGAGACTAACAGAGAGGAAAATGGAGCTGAGAGAGCCAGAGACCATATCATCTGACTGGGCCTAGCAATGTCCCTGGGCTTTTCAGTTACTTACACTGAATGGATAGTATAGGTAGGGAGGGAAATGTAAAACATTCCACTGTCCTTACCATAACAATCCTGGTTTCATTTCATTTCAACCTGTCCTTTGCTGTTGGAAGGCTCTCTATCTAACACCATCACCCAGCCCTGTGTCTCTATTCAAGCCACAGCAGTTTCCTTACAAGATCAGCCCGTGGGGGCCATCAGTGAAGGCAGAAGTCCTGGCTCCCTGATGCCCAGCCCAGCATCCCTGCCCCACCACACTTTGGGAAGCACATGAGGCTATTTTGCTGGTTCTACCTTCTCTGTCATCGAACTGTCACCCAGTCAGAGTTGCCTGGTGGGTTATTTCAGCCCTAAATAGAACTAATTATCGAAAAAAAAAATTGAGCCTTGTTCAAGCAAAAATATGGTACCATAACACCACAGGGTTGGATACAAAATAGAACCTCATTTATTCAAGATCAAAACTGGCAGGGTTATCACACACACAAACACACACACATGCACACAACATTCCATAAAACTTTGAATTAGCCGAGTTTGGGCTAGCTGTTATTTTTACAATAGAATAACAATACGTGTCTCTGCAGCTAAAGAATAGCAGTTGTTTTGAGTTACTCATGATTTTGAATAAACTATAGTAGATTGAAGTGATTTTGTTGCATTAGAGTCTATATTTGGGGCAAGGTCCTGTCTACACCTTCCTCTTTGGGTGAACATAGGATTCTTTTGGATCAGCACTGAGTCTTTCAGGTCCTGACAGTCAATGTTTTATAATACTAAATGTGACATATCGCCTAGTGGCATTAATGCACCTCTCCAAAGAGCCCATTTTCTACTTGGAAGTAATTTCAGCAGTGATAGGCTACAACTGAGTCACTTCTGATAAGCAATTAGCACATATCAAATCAAGGCATGTTAGTCAAGGTTTTATCCTGTTAGTAGAGATATAGCTGGGTTAACCCATTAAAAAGCATCTGTGAAAACTTCTGCTATTATTATGGAAGCAGTGGGCAATATTCAAATGGAAGCAACTCAACCATTTAAATAAATGTATTCTTAATCATAAAATGTCACTGTTCTACAGACCTGTTTTTTCTTATTAATGTGTTGGAGATAATGTTAATGAGATTTAGTTAGTGCTTTAAGAGCAATTGAAGTCTTATTATGAAAGGCAGCATAAAAGGACATAGCAATATTCTTCTAAAGCTATGAATCATTATATAGCTGTGTGAAATCTGATGGCACTTAAATCTATATGCAAGTAATCTAAGCAACAAAAACATAGACTTAGATGACAGTAGAAGATGTCCCCAAATACTTTTCTACTCTACAATACTTGTCATACCCTAGAAAGAAAAAATAAACCAGGATTTGAAGTTTTAATGTGGGGTGAGGAGGCTTTTTGTCAAAATTTCAGAGAACAGCTCACATTTGATGTCTGAATGTATTTGAGATACTGGAAACTGCTTATTCACCTATAGTGCCCTCAAAAGAAAGAATGCCTCTGTAGGGTAAGGAAAAATGTCAGGCTTTTCTGCCCTCCCGCCATCAAGATAGATGATGGATCCTTGAGGTCCTGAGTGCACGCCTGATGGAGGGCACCTGGAGTAGGGTGTGGGCAGAGGTAGATGGAATTCACCTGGGCTAAGACTGTGCTTTTTTTTAAGGGCGGCGTCACGGGGACACCAATAGAAGCCGAGAACGAACGGAAGCCGAAAGAAGAAGAGAAGCAGAGAGCACGCCAGAGAGCCCAGATAGAGTGAAGATTTGCTGGGGGCTGGGAGGACTGCCAGCCTCCCGGCTCCCCAGGACCCCTGCCTGCCATGTACCTGCTAAATCCCAATAAAAGACCTGCAAATAACCACTGAGGACTCTGACTCCTCCTTGACCCGGTCTGCTGGATCAGAAAACCTGCACTGTGGTCTTCCTGCCCCTTACAGCCTCCCACAACAGCAGCTGAAGGGAAAGACCTGGGTGACCATGAATTGATGAATTGTTCCTTATGACATCCGTCCCCTTTCCCAACCCCCCTTGATAACAATTGATTGGATTAGGGGTTAGACCCACCCAAGACAGCAATTGTCTGATCATCAACCTGCACTAAAAGATAAACTGGGTCCATCAGATTTCTTCTCTCACTGATTTGAAAACTAGTAAACAAGAAAACAGACAGTAGGAGCTTCAGGGGTGTGTGTGTGTATGTGTGTGTGTGTGTGTGTGTGTGTAAAGGTGTCATGAAGAAGAATCAGAGCCTTAAAAAGAATGACATTTATTCATTTATTCTTGAAATTATTAGGAAACAGAAGTTAATGGCATAGGTAATGCCTTGGTTGGGCCCCAAGCTGAGACTCCAATAGGCTTGTACATGAGGTAGGAGGAGCCCTGGAGAGCCTCTGCATGTTCATGGGGTATACCAGTGTCCTTCAATGAGCATCCAGCTACATCCTAGTTTTCCTGTGCAGCATATGCTCAAACATCTCTGACAAGCCAGGAGAGGAACAGAGGCTGTATTGCAGGGAGCAACCCCTAAGTGGAAACAAACCACCAAGAAATCCAGTAGGGTGGGAAGGAAGAAGTCCCATGATCTTGGATATTGGGAGGCAGCAGTAGTTTGGATTGGAGTCTGAGACTCTACCTAAAAGCCACAGATTCTCCTTCACAATCTCACTACCTCCAACTCTCCTCTCCCCAAGGTGTGCATAAGACTACTGAAAGAATGGATCATTTGCCATGGGAAGCGTCCACCCCCAAGTCTCCTAGACCAGAGGAAACCAGAAGGAGAAGGTGTTCCCTGGGAGAGAGTCGCAGACTGATGAGCGAGCAGGTGTGTCAGAGGTCGGGGCTGTGGAGCAGCTTGGGCTGTGCTACCAGGAAACCTCAGTGAGGGTGAGAGTGGCAGGCAGAGCAGAAGATGACAGAGCTACAGAAACTATGATAGTTAATTTTGTGGCAACTTGACTGGGCTATGAGTTGCCCTATAACTGGTAAAACTTTATTTCTGAATGTGTCTGTGAGAGTGCTTTAAGAAGAGATTAGCATCTGAATCAGTAGATGTTGTGAAGAAGCTCCCCCTTCACCAAAGTAGGTAGGTGCCATCCTTCCAGTGCTAGGAGGGTCAGAATAGAACAAAAAGCAGAGGAAGTGTGAATTCACTCTTCACTTGAGCTGGAGTTCCTAAATTCTCCTGCTCTGGGAGATCAGCATTCCTTGTTCTTGAGTCTTTAAACTCCAGAACTATACCAGCAACCTCCTGGTTCTTAGGCTTTCAGACCCCAACTGAATGATATCAACAGCTTTCCTAGGTCTTATGAAAACCGTGACTAGTCTAGAGGCTTCCTGACCAAATGAAAGGGTGGAGTTGAGGTTTGTCTGCTTAGCAAGTGGTGACTATTAAAACAATAGATACAGGAACAAATTACTCAAGGACACTTATCAAGGTACTCCTGCTGGTGAGGTTGAGGGGAGGGACTTCAGGACTCCCTGGGTTACAAGGAGAGCAAATGAGTAGTGAGGAGACACTCAAGAGAAACCTGTTCTTGAGATGCTGGCCCTACGACTATTGACAGCTTTGAAATTCCAATTTCAAATTGGGGCCACATGTTTCTTACAATAAACCCCTCGTCACCCCTTTCTTGCAGCGTTTTGAATAGGTCTCTACTTCTTACATCTTTAAAAAAAATCCAATTAGGGCCTCCCTGGTGGCGCAGGTGGTTGAGCGCAGCTCTGTGAAGCTGTCTGCAGCCTCTGAGTGCCAGTTCGATCCCCGCCGGCTTCGGAGCAACCCACATGGTGAGCAAACCTCTCCTGTCTCACCCGCTGCTCCCCTCAGCAGTGTATTTCGTCAGTCTGCCTGTTCTGTTCCCCACTCTGTCTCTGGTGAATTCTCTCACCCTCCCGCGCATCTGGCCTGTACCCCGACTCTTGTATAAATAAAATAAATCTTAAAAAAAACTAATTAAAAAAATCAAAAGATCCAAGATAGAAATAACTACATTTCTCCCTCCTTTCCCGTCCTTGAGACTCTCCTAATAACTGGCTCGTGCTCATCTCCAACTGCATGGAGAAGGCTGCTCTTCTCTTGAGCAGCCTCTGAGTCAAGTTTCAGATGTGTCCTGGAGCCACTTAATAATACAAGGTTGACCTTTGAACAACATGGATTTGAACTGCTAGGGTGCAATTATCCATGGATTTTTTCCAATAAATACAGTTGACTTTCTATATCTGTGGGTTCTACATTCAAAGATTCAACCAGCCATGGATGTCACAGTACAGAAGGTGAACTATAAGAGGACTTGAGTATCCACAGATTTTCATGTCCTCTGGGTGGAAGTCCTGAAACTTGTCCCCCAAGGATACCAAGGATTACCGTAGCTAAGTTTTAGGGAGCCAAAAATTATATGTGGAATTTTCAACTGGGCAGAGGTCAGGTCACCCCTTATTCTCATAGTTGTTCAACTGTACTTTATTAATAAAGGATATTTACTCAAGCACCTACCACACTCAAGATGCTTTGCTAGTTGCTGTCACACTTGTCTCACTATATCTTTCATGACTCCCCTTATAGAGTGATAATAATAGTTTTGTCAGTGAGGAAACTGAGGTCCATCCAAGTTAAATGATGTATATGAAAAGCTGGAGAGCAAAGATGAGAACACAGGTCTTATGCTAAGTGTGGACCTGGCTGCCCACACCTTTGTGAGTTAAGGGATAGAGGTTGATCATGAAGCACTTATTCCTACCTGCTGTGGATTGTAAATTTCACTGATAAAATAGTGCCCCTGGGATGGGGCAGAGTATGGGAGAGAGCAGGAGAAAAGGTGGTGGGAATGCAGTTGACGAGAACCACACAGGATGAAGAAAAAAAAAAGAGAAGCAACGAAGCAAAAGAAGATGAGCAGACAAGGTGGTAACTAAGTAGGCAATGATACATAGAAATGACAGAGTGGAGGAGATGAAAACACTTCAAAGAGAATAAAAATCTTCCATCACCTCCCCACTTAAAGCTACCCACCAACAATGCCAATCTGGTCCCTATTTCTCACTTTCAACAAAATGAAGTGCACAACCAAAATTAGGAAAAAATGAAGCATCGCATCTAAGAACCAGTTGAGTCTCGAAAGCAATCTTTGGCATTTTGTCAGCGGTAAAGTATAAGTTTCCGTTTTTAATTTTGGGAAATTTCATATTGCACAATTTACTATTTCTCCCACAGCCGCCAATGCTATTTGCCATCCGTTTGGTATCTGGACCAAACCCAAGCATTTACTGGCAGATGCTGCTTTTACTGGTTTGGGCAGCATTGCATGTTGGTTAGGAGAACAGGCCCTGGAGTCACACTTGCTAAGTTCAAATCCTGCCTCTAATACTTAGTTAGGATATGTCTTTAGGAAAGCACTCCACTCTTCTCTGCAAAGTTTCCTGTTTCCCAGGGTCATTGTGAAGGTAAAACAGGGTGACCAACCCTCTTGGTCTCTCTGGGACTAAAGAACTTGCAGGATGCTGGACTTCCAGTGCTAAAACTGAGTAAGTCCCAGGCAATATAGGATGAGTTGGTCACCCAAGGATGAAATAAAATATTGCAGCTAAAGCACTGAGAACAGTGAGTGCTCAGCAAATGTTAATTATTGGTAGTATGTGAACCTGTTGCTAATTTGCTAACTTGACCATTATAATAGTGTTTTCCTGGGACTCGCATGATGGTCTTTTGTAAAGGACAAGCCCAATTTCATTTCTCCACACCACTAGGAACAGCACAAAGATGAGCACTGTGTGCCTGTTCTGACAGTGAAATCTGTAAGTAAAGGGAAGGTGAGCCAGACTCCAGTCTTCTCTTAAGGCTTAGAATAGCACCAGGTGTCTACTCTCTCTTCCCTAATGCCTCCCCTCACCCCCCATGCTAGAATGAGTTCATGTGAGCCATGCAGACCATCTAACCAGTCTGCAGAGAGATCTATAGACAGCTTGATTTGAGTGAAGATTTCTGGTTTTGGAGTCAGATTTCTACTCTGGACGGCCTGACTGCTCCGGGAATTTCAATTGAATTCTGAAGAGTGAAGGGTCATCCCTTCATCTTCTGATCTGGTGCCCTTGGATGGTCCCTCCCTTAACAAATTCTTCAAAAAATTTTTATTCCTGAAGGCCTGGTGAGTTTCCTCACTCCCAGGTCTCAGATACAAGGGAGACTGGTATACATAAGAGACACTTAAGTACAGGACTTACATATTGAAGAATTCTATTCTAGACTGCTTAATTTGATCATAGGCAACTTATCCTCCTTAAGCCTCAGCTCCCACATTTGTAAATTTGAGGAAATAATTGCTGTGATTTACTAAGCACTCACTATGTGCTAAGCATTGACATACACTATCTTAATTAATCATCAGGATAAACCAAAGGGGTATGTATTTTAGGAATCCCATATTAAACAGAGAAATGAAATAATTGGTCCAAGGTCACACAGCTTACAAACAGCAGAACCAGATTCAACTTAGGAAGGCTAGTTCCAGAACTCAAATTTTCAATGAGGTATGTTCTGATTATGCCCAACCAAGGGGTTGAGAAATAAAGTAACACATACAAAGGCACTTAGCATATAGTAGATATTAAAGAAAAATTAGGTTTTTTATTTATTTTTTTAAAGATTTACTGGGTTCAGTCAAAAGCACGGGAGAGTGAGAGAATTCACCAGTGCCAGAGCGGAGAACAGAACAGGCAGACACTGCTGAGGGGAGCAGCGGGCAGCAGGAGAGGTCTGCACGCCATGTGGGACCCTCGCGGTGGCCAGGGATCGAACCGGCGCTGCAGAGGCTTTGCAACCCAGCGCTCAACCGATGCGCCACCAGGGAGGCCTGGAAAATTAGCTTTTTTAAAGGGAGGAGGGCTGAAAATTAGTCAAGGTAAATGGTTTATCACTATACTCTTTATTCTCATATAAAAAACAGATGACTAAATCAGCTTAATACTGTTAGAAAAACTTAACAGGTATTTATTGAGTACATACTCAATGATTATAGCTATACAAAGAACTTGGTGTAGAACATGAACAAGAGTAGACACTTTCTATATTCCTGAATCTTACAGTCCAGGGTAAGAGATAAAAACTGAATGTACCATTCCACTTAAAAAAGGGAAATAAATGGAATGTAATCCCAAAAGGAAATATAAAATAATTCTATTTACAATGGCATCAAAGGAATAAAATAATTAAGGAATAAACTTGACTGAGGACACAAAGTCATGTGCAATGGAAAAGTACAGAACACTGCTGGCAGACATTAAAGAAAACTCAAATAAATAGAAAAACATTGCATGTTAATGAATTGGAAGACTAGATGTTGTTAAATAGTTAATACTACCCAAAGAAATCAGACAATGTAATTTCTATCAAAATCTGCATAGTGTTTTTTGCAGAAATAGAAAAATCCATCCTAAAGTTTATATGGAATCTCAAGGAAATCTAAAGAGCCCCCAGAATAATTTTGGAAATGATGAACAAAATTGGAATTACCACATTTCCTGATTTCAAAACTTATTCCAAAGCTACAGTGATTGAAACAGAGTTGTACTGTCATAAAAAAAAAACAGATACATAGACCAATGGAATTAATTAAGTAGAGAGCCCAGACATACACCCCTGCATATATGGTGGAATGATTTTTGGCAAGTGCGCCAAGAACACACTTTCCAATAAATATATTGGGAAAACTAGATATCCACAGTTCATGCAAAAGAAGTAGGTTGAGTCCTTACCTTATCTCATACACAAAAAGCAAAATGGATCAAAGACATACACATGAGCACTAAAACTATGAAAAATTTAGAAGAAAACAAGGGAGGAAGCTCACTGACATTAGACTTGGTGATGATTTCTTGGATATGACACCAGAAGCACGGGCCCAAACAAAAAAAGATAAATGGGATTTCATCAGAATTAAAAATTTCTGTGCATGGAAGGACAAGATTAAGAGAGTGAAAAGGCAATGTACAAAATGGGAGCAACTATTTGCTAATCACCTATCTGATAAGTGATTAATATCCAAAATATATAAAGAACTACTACAACCCAACCAAAAAACCCAAAGACTCAATCAAAAAACAAAATGGACAAAACACTTCTCTAAAGATATGCAAATGGCCAACAAGCACAGGGAAAAAAAGCTTAACATCACTAATCATTAGGGACATGCAAATCAAAGCCATAATGAGATACCACCTCATACTCATTAGGAAGGCTACTATCAAAAAAACAAAAACAAAAATAACAAGTGTTGGCAAGGATGTGGAAAAACTGGTACCTAGAGTAGTCAAATTCTTAGAGACAGCAAGTAGAAGAGTGGTTGCCAGGGGCTAAGAGGAGAGGAGAATGGGGAGTTGTTGTTTTATGAGTGTAGAGTTTCTATTTTGCAAGATGAAAAGAGTTCTGGAGAGTTCTGATTGCACAACAATACCAATGCACTTAGAGCTACTGAACTGTACATTTAAAAATGGTTAAGATGACCATTTTATGCTATGTGTATTTTATTACCATTTTTAAAACTTTTAAAAGAAAATTGTAATGAATGCTGCAAAGGATGATGGCCCACATATAAAGGGGATCTGACCTGGGCGTGGTGAGGGAAACTCTACTTGGAGCACAGGATGAGCAGGAGTTTGCTGGGAGGTGAAAAGGACAAGGAGTAAAAAATATGCAGAGACCTTGGGAGGTGAGGGATTTCTCATATACTTGGATGCTTTATTAGGTATCAACAAAGTACCAACACTTATTTTCTCCTGTTCACATCTATCTTTTTTTTTTCCTTTAAAGGTTGCACAAATCTTAAATGAATAGCTTGATAAAAATTAATAGCAACACTTTGACTCAAGGAATAGTTAAAGCAGTATTGTCATGCTTCCTTTTTCCCTTTCTTTCCTTTTCCTTGGAGGCAGATGTGGGGATGGGGGCTAACGAGATGTAAGCAGGGAGCTGACCCAGATTGAAGGGGACTAAGGAGATAGGACCACTTAATGTAACCTGTCATCCTGAATTCCATCTTAGATCAGATAGGAAAAAGAGAAATTGTTAGGACAGTTGGTTAAATTAAAATAGGGTCTCTGGATAGGATGGCAGCTTCATATCAAAGCTAACTTCCTGATTTGGATGTTGTATTGTGGTTGTATAGCACAGCCTCGGTGCCTTTTGAAAATATGCTCTGTTGCATTTAGGGGTTAATATGCATCATGTTGTCAACTTGCTTTCAAATATTCAGAAAACATAATAATGAGTGTATATGTGGATACACATATATATATATATACAGATATGTGTATATATGTATATTTAGAGTGGATGGAAGGATGGAGGGAAGGAGGAGAAAGAAATCACAAATATTTTTAGGTATTAACAAATAATCGAGCTATCTGGGTGAAGGTGATATGGAATCTCTGCTGTTGTTATTGCAACTTGCCCAAAAGTTTGGAATTATTTCAAAGATAAGCTATTTTTCAAAAACATTGTCAGTGATTAAAATTAATCCACAGGTGAGGCAGTAGATAAGAGATGTGGACCAGAAATGAAGATAAACATTTTCTCTATCACTTAATTTGAAAAAGGAAAGTTAGGTAGAAAATAATTTTTACTATTCATTTAGTTCTCTCCAGAGTAAAGTAGCCTATCCTGAAAATAACGCGCTTATGGTTATAATAAATTAAAAAATAAGTATTCTGATTGTGCATCTGCTTTGGTTAACATGCATTGGTCTATGAATCTGGGAATACAGGTCCCTTTTCTGGGATTATGGCCCAGCACCAATCCTGGGACACATCGAATACTAACGACACCCAGCCTTTCCAGCTTCAGAAAATGAAGGTTGGAGGAAACCTCCCAGCAGGATCTTGCCTGCAATGACGACAGACCTGGGCAGAGCTGTAAATCCAGAGGCTGCTGAAGTGAAACTGGAACAAACCCAGTGCACCTCGATGTTTCTTCCCTCTGCAAAATCACCAGAGGCCCAATTCAAGTCCAGGCATGTGTCCCTGGGTTACCACAGGCACCAACCACCTGAAGCGCAGCGCAGTGAGCTCCTCAGTGGGTGGTGCTGTGGAAAATAGAGGTGGGACGCATCTTGGGAAAATGGAGAGACAGACTAGCCCAAATCACTCTCATCCACACAGGCGCTACCTCTGGGGCACACGTGGGGACAGGACAGCTGCATGACCAACACTTAGCTGTTAGCAGCGTTCAGCTTGGATGCCCTCATGTAATTATATCACACAAACAGCCTAGATTTTAATAGATCAGAAACTGTAGGTATACTCTTTTTTATCCTTTGGGTAAATTGTGATAGGGTTAGTAAACTCAACTCCAAGCTCCTCAAAAAGATCATATGCTGAGTTGAGGAAAATAATTTATTTTCAAATACATTTTTATTAGAATAAAATCATCAAGGTTTTCATAGTAATTTGAAAAATGTCAGATAAGTTCTGTCTACAGCTAAACTTTTCCAGCTGTGTTAGTGGCTGAAAATGATCAGTCTATTGACCAAAAATAACTTTTTTGAGGTGGGCAGATGAAGAGACAGATATTTGAATTCTACTTATCTATTCACTTTGTATTTATTTTAGAAAAGTTTGGCAATCACAAGTTCTGAGCCGGAAAGAGGGATATTTTTAGAACTATTTTTAAAAAGGAAAAGAAAATTAATATTGTTATTATTATAACTTGCCTACTTGAGTCTTGCCCTATTTCCCAGGGGAGGGAAAAAAAAAAACATATCACCCCCAATTCCTTGCCTCTCATCCCTCGCACTCATCCGCAAGCTTTAAAACCTTGGTATCATCCTTTGATTTTCCTGTAGTCAACAGTCTTCAAGTTTCACCTTTCAGAGTAGAGACCTGTATGACCCTCCCCTCTTCCCCAAATTATGTTTAATGCTCAAAACGAGCACAAGAAACATCTGTTTTTCTCCCACCCATCAGTGGCTAACCCCTGTATTCTCACCCTGTTTCTTCATCCATCCTATCTCCTCCATTCCCTCCTCTCCAATCTTTTCCTCACTCAGGTTCCTACCGCCCTACCTCTCTCCACCCCTCTAGTGTTCCACTTCTCCCACTCATTTCCTCTCTCTCCATGGGTTTAAAACCTCTCTGCCAACCCCCTTCCTCCGGCCTCTTGGCTCCAGATCTTTCCTTGTTGTGGGACACTGTGCTCAGGCTACTCCATGCAAAGTTCTCTCCCTTGCTTTTCTTGACTTGCTAGTCTCCCACCTTCTCCCTTCCTGATTGCTTCATTCCCGTCTCCCTTTGCCCACACCCATGCCCCACACAGCTGTCCTCAGAGTTCCAGTCTTGGCCCTCCTACCTTTTCACTCCACCCCTTACCAGAGCCATTTTACCTTCCTCCTTTGTTCCAGGATGGACTTCTTATTTGGGTGTTCCTCCCTCCCCCTCACCTCACACAAGCAAATGACTCCTAAATCTGGAAACTCTCTCTATTCACCCTCCTCCTCTCAGTCCTCAGCCCCACTCACTGCCTTGGTGCAGACTCCTGTCATTTTGTCCTAAGATTTCTGATATTGTCTCTCACTCTTTAAGCCCTTCATGCCATCATATTGCATCTTTCCAAAGCCCAATCTGATTATGTATCTTTGACAACTGGAAATTGCCATTGAAAGCCATCCAGCTAGGCTTTCCTGGGGAACTTTGAAGATACACGATATATATGAACTCAGGCCACTCTCCTATAGTATGTCAATTCTAATAAAAACTTTGTGGGAGTGTAATTTTTAGATCTGATGGCCATTTAAATTGTTTAAAACTTTTCATAGTAAAATTAACCTACATAACATGATAGAGGACAACAGTAGTTCTGTTTAACTTTTAACATAGAACAGGAGACTTCAAAGACATTTTGCTTATAGAAAGTCATTTGAGGCCATGTTCCAGGACCCCTAGTCTGTTACCACCTCTTGTGCCATTACAAATACCTCCATGAAAAAGTTCAAGGGCATTATACCCTGTGGACAACATTAAACTTCATGCTTCTGATTCTAGAAGTTCCATATTCTGCTATTTCTTGTCCTATATTCCTAGTCCCATATTTTGCTACTGGCTGTTGCTCCTAACCATCTACAATTCCTGCATTTTCTCTACTCCAATTTTCCTGCGTGGAATGACCTTCTAGTCTCTACTTATGACAAAATCTCCTCATTCTGCAGAATCCAGTTTAGCTGTCACCTTCTCCAGGAAGTCATCCGAAACTCTCCTAAACTGTCTAGTTCCTAGATGCCCTTTGTTGTCCTAATTGGGCTCTAGCATGGTATGCTGTGATGGCTAGTTTATCTGGTCATCTTCCCCATTAGGCACAAGCTCCTGGAGTGCAGAGGTCCTAATTATGCATCTTTCTATCTGCAGAGGCTAAAAGAGTGCTTGTGCATAGTCTTTTCAGGAATTCCTAAAAAAAAGTGAGAGGAAAATGGAAGGAAAAATCTATTATTTTGAAAAAATGAGTCACCGTGATGACATCCCTCCTCATTGCGGTATTTCAGGGTTCCTTGTGCCCTCATAACCACAGGGGCTCCCTTACCTTCCACTTCTGCCATTTTTCTTGACCTCATAACATCTTTCTCAATACTCCAATATTTGGCTGCTTTGATCAGACCAAAGTCCAGCCTGCAGGGATCCTTTTGCATTCAAAATCCAGCCCCCTTTCTTACCCTCTGAATCCTTCCCAGCCTTGATGTTCAAGTCAGATTTTAGTGAACCTTAGCTGACTGTTCAGTCCTCATAAATTTTTCCCCCCTCTTAACACCTACAGTACTTTAGTTCTTATTGGGATTTAATTACACACATCTTGAATTTTATAATTTTTATTGGCTTTCTTTACTATAGAAGTAATACATTTATATTAGAGAAAAAAAATTTAAAAACCAGTTAGCAAAAAGAAAACCATTTATAAGTGCTTCATCTAGAGAGAATCACTTTTAACACTGTATGTATTTATACTTCCAGACTTTTTAAATGCATGTTTAAACAATTTTTTCACTAATGAGATCATACTGTTTTGCAAATTGTTTTTTTAAAATGCATTGGTAAAACATTAACAAGCCAATATACTTCCTCAACATCACTTTTGATGAGTCCATACTATCTAATTTTATACATGTATCACTACCTATTTAGCTTATCCTCTACTATAACAAGGCATTTAGATTGCTCTCTTTTCTTTTTGCTATTATACATTATCTTTCTGTATTTTCTTAAATTTTTCATTAGTTTAATTCAAAGAAATAAAATTTCTACATATTTTAAATGACCTGTAATACATTAAATAATTAATATAAGTAGTTAAATATAAAATCTTTGCATCTGTCAATTGTGCTACTTATATTAACTACCATCTAGATTTTTTTAAGTTCTTAATGATACTTGTTTTCTAGTTTCTTTTGTCATCATCAGAACAACAGATATTCAGTTGTGCATATTGAAAAATTCATGCATTTTTTTCACTTAAAATTTTAAGTAATAGTTGCATCAGATCTTTATTATAGAAGCAAGTCTTGGGCTATGCCACTATAGGTAATGATAGTAGAGTATCCTTTTCTCTTCAGGACTATTTCCAAAGTCCTTCTTAGGAACTGAAGTGATCTTTGGGGAACATAAGGATGAAGCAAATAGGAGATGATAGCTAAAAGAAAAAGTATTCCACCCAAGTTTATTAATAGCCAGAAATAAAAATTCTGCAAGGTTCTAGTTACTCTTAAAAATGACAGTGCTCTATAGTTTGAAAACCACTGGTTGTTTTTCAAAACTTGTGTGAGATTTTCTACCAGTGAGAAATAACGCTTCTTGGCAGTGGCGAGTCCACTACTCCAGTAGCAACCTTCAAATGTTCTCTGTGCTGCCCTACAGTCCTACTACGTGTCCCTGCACTTAGTCTTCACCTCTTCTCTCTCCTCCAGCTCCCACATTCTTGCCTCCTCCATGATCAGCTGATGACCTTGCTTCTTAGTTCACAAATAGAATCACTCAGACAAGGTCTCTGCATTTCTTACCACCACAATCCAGCCTTCCAGTGTGGCCCCAGCTAGACTGCTTTCCTACCTGTTGCCAGGAATGAACTGGCCCTACCTCTTTCATAAAGTCCACTGTCTAACTAAAGAACATCATTCCAGAAGTTATCTCCTTTCTCTTTGCATTGACACTTTCCTTTCTTGACAGGTTTATTTCCACGAATAGGTTCTATCTCTTTACTCATTTTCCCATTTTTGCTTTCACAGCAAAACTCCTGGGAAGAGTGGTCTACATGGACCTCCTTTACTTCCTTTCCTTCTCCAATCCACTCCAGCCTGGACTGCCCCTGGACTATGCTGTGTCTAAAAGGACACCTGGCCCTCCAGGTCATCAAATTTAAAATCAATAATGTACTCTCATTTTATCTGACCCAGCAGCTGATTACTCCCTACTTCTCAAATATGTCATTTGGTTTCCAGGATACTCCTCTTTCCCCACTGGCTCTGCTGCTTCACCACTTTGACCAGATTGTCTTCGTTTTCCTTATCTTCCTATTGCCAGATTGCAATCCTTAGACCTCTTCTATTATTTTCTCTCCTCTACCCATATTCTCAAATACTTTATGCAATGACACACAAATTTCTAACACTAGTCTGGACCTCTCTCCTGAACTCTAGATTCCCATGTCTAATTGCCTACTTAATTTTTCCATTCAGATATCTGATATCCAAACCCAAACACTTGAGCTGTCCTTACCCCATACCTGTTCCTCCTGTAACCTTCCCCATCTCACTAAATAGAATCTCTGTTCAGCTATTCAGGCCTAAATCCAGAATTTCCTTTGATGCCTCTCTCACATCCCATAATTAAATCATCAATGTTTTGTCTGGTTTGCCTTGACTGTGAATCTAGATTCCATATACACCTATCATTGTAGTCCAAGTTGTCTTTACCTCTCTCTTAGCCTATCTCAATAGCCTTCTACATGGTCTCTGTGTTTGCTCCCCTCCAGCAAGCAGAGTGATCTTTTAAGAGTCAAGGTCAGGTCATGTTCTTTCTCCGAACAAACCCTATAAATGTCCTTCCATATCATCTGAACTAAAAACTTTCTGGCTATCCTTCTGGTATTATCACTTGCTACTCTCCTTCCTACTCTTCTGCATCTGTCACAGTGACCTCCTTGTTGTTCTTTCTGCATTCCAAGCCCACTCTACCCCAGGGCCTTTGCACTTGCTCTTCTTTATATTGGAAGAATGTTTCCCCAAGATAACTGCAGAATTTGCCCCTTCGTGTTATTTATACTTCTGTCCAAATGTCTCCTCATTGGAGAAGTCTTCCCTGATCCAACCAATCACTACCCTCTCTAAGAATAGCCCCACCCCATCCCTCCTGGGCTTTTACCTACTTTTTTGGCAGTACTCTGTGCCTTCAGATGTTATAACATACAACTTAAATTTATATATATGCATATATGAAATATTTGAAAAATAATTTTGGGCTCATTGTCTCCCTCCCATCCCAATATCCTGACTAAAATGAGAATTCTATGAGAGCAGCTTTGTTTTGTTCACTGTCACACACCATTCACATAATAGGTATTTAAACAATTATTGGGCAGATCACCACCCAAAGCTCTTCTAGTTTCATCGATTCTCCCAAGGGTTACCTGAGCAATATGGAACCGAGGTTTATGCGTTAGATATACTTCAAAACATCTGGCTTTGAAATAATAAACCTTAGTCATAACTCAGAGGAATTTGCCCCAGTGAGTAAAAGTCAGTTGCTTCTTAACAGAACTTCCTTCAGTCTACTGGGTCTCACAGCTTTGGCTTTGACAGTCTCCCTCTTAACACCCCACTCTGCTCTCTCTCACTGGATGTTAACTTTGCCCTGCTATGTCTTAGTCAGGGCATCATCACACTTGAAATTCTGTTCACTGGTCTGCCTAAGAAAAGCCATTATTATATCTTCTGAACAACGGCATCATATCCTATAACAGGTTGCTGGGAGCAAGAAAATCAAAGACTCAAGAATGGTTTGCTTCTTTCTTTGCTCATATTCCCCTCCCCCCCGATATTTAAATGTTTCCTATTTTATAAAATCAAGAAGATTTATAGAAATAAAGTTTACTAACTTCAATACTATTGTACAAAGTTATTGTCTCTGAAAATCATATCCTGCTTGTACCACAATGTACCACATGTACCACAATGAAGCCTATACTCAGGACCAGTCCTCACATGTAATTATGTAGGGGCAAAGAGTGTATCAGAAAAGATTGAATGTTGCAGGCATGGGAAATAAATTGACCTCTACTCAAATTACTGCCATGGCTACACAGAGAGAAGGACCTGCATCTGTTTCACATTGTAAATGCTTGAGGTGCCCAGAGGAGCACGGCAAAGCCAGGGAATGGCCAGTAAGCATTGAGTTGAGGGTGCTGAGGCAGTCCATGGTCACTTGTGCAATAGTACTGTTAAAAGAGTGATTAGTGCTTGGTGTTTAACTTACCATTCATATTTCACATAATTCTGAATATGTTTTGCAGTTTAATTCAAATAACCCACTTCTAGCTATTGAAAATAAAATGAAATAACTAATTTCCTATTAGACTTCAAGCTCCTTAGAGGCAAAGAGTTTGTCTTATTCACAGCCACAGAAACATAAAATTGCAATACTGGCTGTGACCTTAGAGGTCAACTACTTCTAATTTAGCCACCTTAAATAACTAGATAATACAACCTATCACAGTTGCATTAGGGTTTTTCATTTGTAATTACAATCCCATCTCACACTTGAGAATTTCAAACTTAAACTCCAGCCTGAATCTTTGGCAAGTAGGTTTAACTGAAATGATGGAATAGCTTTTGTTGTAGCCAAACAGGACCGGAAGCAAGGTAGCAAGGTCAGCTTGCAGCAGCAACCCCCTGCCTCCCCCCAACCCCAAGAAGTGCCTAACTCCATTCACAGCTAGGAGGCCATGGTCTGCTTGAATAGAAATGAATTTACATGACCCTCATAGGGATTTTCTCAAGCCTGGTTCTTGTGAGAAAACTATCAGTGCTATTAAAATGCATAAAGCTAACTCAACACTCTTACAAGAAAGAGGAATGTAGAGTATCACCACACAGCGCTGTAAGAAATGGCTCTGGCAGGGCAGATCAGGGATCATATTCTGTCCTGGAGGTGGAGGCGGTGGGTAGGCAGGAACTTCAAAAGCAGAGTGTTATGTCAAAAGGGGTGCCACATCGGAAAGTCAGGAGACAAACGACTGCTCCTTGCTTTCCGATGAGAGTTCTCATCTAAAACCCAAAAAGGTTCACAGAGAAAATCTGGACCCACACAAGAAGGTTCTGCAATGTTGTTAGAAAAATTAGCTTGGTCCCTTTAGCCATTTCAGCTTTCTGTACAGACATTCAAAATGGGGCCTTTTAAAACTCTGCCCTCAAATGAAGGTGATATCTGCCAACACTTTGGCTGATATCACAAGACTCCCAGGGCAACGCTTCACTGCTTCCTCAGCATATGCCAGTGCCCATTTTACAGGGGGGATTTATGATCCTTCCCTCAGTAGAGCGAGCCAAAGTTTTATAATATTCATTAAAAATCAGCACCACATGTAATAATATGGAATACTGCCTGTACACAAGGGGTCCGAGTTATAGGTGTTTAGGGAAACGTGGCAGAATTTCCTGGCCTTGGCAGGGGTAAAGTTGCAGGCACCAGCAGTACACCAACACAATCTCCTTTTATTGCAAATGTTCCTTCAGTCTAAGTCCTAATTACTTTCTTTAAAATTCTAAACACTATCAAGTTTTCTTCGGACAGGGAGCAGTGGCCTCAACGCGCAGCAGCACCACTGGCAGCCTCCAGGCTGGAACCCAGGAGGTGTTGGGGCTGAGGCTGGGAAGCTTGGCTTTTCAGTTATGCTTGGCAATTTCTCTCGCCCCTTCTAAAACCCCGGCGTGGGGGCTAAGGGCTCGCGCAGTGGGACGGGCCAGCGCCTCCAGGGAAGGATTCAAACCTCAACCTCGCTGTTAGGTCAGGAGCTACTACTCTTTCCCTACCCAAGAGGGGGCCGGGTCTGCTTTGTGGAGGCCCGTCGAGAGCCTTTTCCAGCCGCTCCTGGGAAACAAACACAACGAGGAATCCGCAGGTCTGAGGTCTGGCTCCCCTTCCCGGGTGCAGTGCCCTGGGCTCAGCCTCCTCCCCCACGTGCCACCCCAGCTCCCACCACTCCCCGTACCCCACTAGCCCCCCGTCCTTGTCCTTCCAGATCCCTCGAATCCCAGGCACGGCCGGACCGAGCCAGGCGGTCGGCGGGGCGCGGAGCGGGGGCTCTCCGGGCCGCGAGGCCGCACAAAGCGGGCAGAGCAGCGGCGGCGGCGGCGAGAGGCGCGCCCCCTCCCGCGAGCCGGCGGAGCGCGCGCGCTCGCCCCCGCCCGCGCCCCAGCCCCCGGAGCGCCATTCGCGGAGCGGCTTACGCTAGTCGCCGGGCGTACGGCGCCCAGCGGCCGGGGAGGTGCGCTGCCCGGCTCCCGTAAAGTTATTGTGAATGGGGAGCGGGTGACGTCAGCGCCGAATGTCAACAATGTAGCGATTGAGAGTGTGGGCGTTCCGGGGAGAGCGCAAGCCGCGCGGCGCGGAGCAAACAGCGCCGAGCCGCCGCCGCCTTAGCAGCAGCAGCAGCAGCAGCAGGAGCCGCAGGAGCCGCAGCAGCAGCAGCAGCAGGAGCAGCAGCAGCAGCAGCAGCAGCACGGCCCGTGCACGCCCGGGCTGCGGGCTCAGTAGCGCTAACGCGAGCGCCCGCCGCCGCCCTCGCCACCCCGCCTGCCCAGTCCCGCTGCGGCCGGGCTCGGGCTTTCTCCCCGGCCTCCCCTCGACCCGTCCCCTCCCCCTTCCCGGCACACTCGGGGGGCTGGGAACTAGCTGCCATGTGATGCGCGTCTTCTCCGCGAGCTTTCGGTGACCCCCGAACCGCCCACCGCGCCGGCTGCCGGGAGGGGTCTGCGGGCTGGGAAGACGCGGGGAAGTGGAGGTGCAGAAGGACGCAAAGTTCTCTGGCGAGGTGAGTCCCCGACCCCGGGCCGGGGCGGCGGGGCAAGTTTGCGAGGGGGGGGGGGAGAGCGGGCGCGCGGGGCAGGCGGGGAGGCGCGGGGAAGCGGCGCGGGAAGGGAGGCGCGGGGCCCGGCGCGCAGCCTCCCGCCGAGCCCTGCCCGCTTTTATGGCATTTTTCTAGGAACGCGGAGGGGCTGGGCGCCGAGTCGGCGATCGCGCCGCGGCGAGTGGGAGCTCCCTCGCCGGGCTGCTGACGGCGGGCGAGGCGGCATTGTATTTTGCTCGCGTCGACGGGTGTTTTGGAACAGCAGGGGGAGGAGGAGCAGAGGGTAATAAGTCAGGCGTGGGGAGGGCGGGCGAAAGGGAGGCGCGCGTCCGCGCGAGCGGGAGCAGCTGTCAGACCCACGGCCCTGCTCCCGACTCCGCGAGACCCGGGCGCCCGGCCCGGGATCCCTGCGCCAGGCCGGGCGGCCTCGTGCCTGCCCGCGGCGGCTGCGCCCGACCCTGCCCCGCTGGGAAAGCGACCACCGCGCCTTGGCACGCACTTGGCCGGCGCGCAGGGTGGCTCCGATCGCGGGACGAGTGGGGCATCAAAGCCCAAGTTTAGGGTCCCGGAAGGAACCAGGCTGGGCGGCTTGGGGTTCAGAGCTGCCACTGCGCCCCGGGTGGAATTCCTGCTAGCCAGGGACCGGGGTGTCGGAATGCGTCCGGGGAGCTCACCCCCAAGGACCGGTGGCTCGCCCGTTCCCCCAAGATCCTGCGTGAAATCAGAGTGAACACACACTTACACACGCACACACACACCCTGTCCTGCCTTCCTAGGAGTCTTAAAGCCCCACCTAGGAGTTTAACCAAGGGATACCTCGCCGCCTTCCCAAGCCGGGCGCCCCGTCGGGCTGGAAAGGGTCGTTCTCAGACTCGACGTGTGTGGGGAGGGGGCGCAGGGGAGGCGGGGTGCCCCGGCGCCCCGCGCCGGCGGAGAGGGCGTCGGGCGGCGCTCACGGACTGCCCCAGCTGCCCGCGTGAGGGGCCTCGCGCGGGCATCGCCGCGACCTCTCTCCGGCCGAGGGTTTGCGGGAATTCGCACCGCGGGAGGAAGCCGGCGGGACCCGTGTTCGTGCGCGAAAGGGGTCGCGCACCCCAGGTTTCGAGGGCTCGCGGAGCCCTCTATCCTGTCCCATGTAGGCGAGTTTGACAACTTGGAGGAAGTTCGGGGCGGCTGTCGGGACCGGGGTGGCAGAGGCTCCCGAAGGCGCGCTGGGGAGCTCGCCCGCCGCGGCCCTCCGCGTCCCCCCCGGGGAAGAAGCGGGGCGAGGGCACCGGGTCCCCGCGGAGCCTCAGCGCCTGGCGGGACCGCGGGTGTCGAGACGCGGCTTTCCTCGGTGTTCACCTTCCCTGTCTAGTGCTGCCGTCTCTCACTCTGTGTAAATTTCAACTGTTGAGTGTATTTAACTAAAAAGGGTAATTACTTTAGATAAAAATCCTTTCCTGCCTAGTGGGAACCTTGGCGGAGATGATGCCTAATGAGATATTTTGCTTTTGTCTGTTTAGAGTAAAATTAGAGATGTTAACTCTGATAACGGTTTTCTCAGATCATTAAAATGTAACATGTAGGAAAGGCATGTCGAGCTGCTAAGGCTCTAGCTGACATGAAAAAAGCTGAGAATGAAAGGTTGCCACTTCTTGGGTGGAGAGGACTATTTTGCTAAGGCATCGGACGTCTTGCTTAAAATGTGAGCATGCCCCACCCTCCTTTCTCAGGCAGCTCGAGAGTAAACGGCATTCTTCATTCTTGCAGGTAATAATAAATGTGAGTCAAAATGACATCTTGCTAGAATTAGTCTTTAGTCTGTAAGAGAAATTGCTAAATTACAGTGTTGCATTCAGACTGCTCCAGTGAAAGGTCTGTCAGCATTTCCATTATAAATGCAGTTTTTCAGGAGTTTATAATTTCACCACAAAACTTTGAGTGGCTGAAATGTTTTTCCCTTCTAGTGTTGTGGTTTAAAAATGCATTGATTGCTCACTCCCATCCCATTTGCAGTTTCTAAACTGGACTATCATTCGAGTGGGGGGATCCCAGAAATGGAACATGCAATCATGGAATAAAGCACTTTTATTACAACATACTTTATTTGTGCAGAGCAGCATTTTCATTTTGGATTTTGGAAGCCTTCGGGCTTTCTGTTGGTAATCATGAATGAGTTAATTCTTTGATATCGGTTGATTCTGCAGGTTGATTGAAATGTCAGCGCTACCTATTTTCAGCCAGGATTGTATGTTAAAACATTCTCATATATGTACATGTCTGAACTAATAGCTATATGATGAACATTCTTGTTATTTTTCAGTTCTTTGTATATTGCATATGAGGATCTGCCATAACGATGAAGGAGTAGGGCAAAAAGGGAGGCAAGGAAGGAATTGTGAGCCCCACCCCCAACCCCCACCCCCAGTTCACTTTTTAGTATTACTAGTGCCTGGGAGAAAGCATTTGTATTGAATTATGTTTTTGACTCAGTGTCTTCAGGCAAGTCCCTTCCAGTCACTCACCTCTGGCTGTTGTGTGAGGGGCTTAATTATTTGCAAACCGCCTTGAAATCCCTGGATGAAAGGCACTGCATAAGTGCAAAGTATTGTTATTCAGATATGGAATTTAATGATCCATTACAGTTCATCAGGAAAATGCACTTTGCAGTGATGGTAGGAAACGTTTCCACCTGATAGAGGGTAATAATAACTGCTTAAAAGTAGGTTCAGATTACAGATGAGACAATTAACTCTAGCCATGTGCTCTTCAATTTGTTGCAATTCATTTTGTGATCAAAGTGAGTCACAGAGAGCCAGATGGTCAGGTTCATGTTCAGATCGCTCCTAGGCCAGCTTCACTTCTGGGCCCACTGTCTGCACAGCTTATTCATTAGCGCTTGTGAACTGTTCCTCAGAATTTGCGATCGAGCTCCTGTGATGCCAACAAAAGGGCTCAGGCCAATCTGTATTGTTGGGAGCAGTTTAATTTTACTTGGATTAACTTGTGCTTAGTGTCTCTAGTATGGATCCAGCCCTAACAAGGCAGAGAGAGATGCTAGTGACTCTCTTAACTCAGCTGTGCCTGGCTCCACTCCCTTGCTTTTTGTATCTTAGATTTCAGGGTTATGTCTGGCTTGATTGCTGAATGAATGACAGAATATTTGCTAAATAAAAAACTTTCCTGTTTGGCTGAGGGAGTAGGGAGTTGACCACCTTCAAGGGCATGGAACCTTGGCCAATGCACAGGGACCACATTTGCTCCCTGATTCCGAAGGATCGCACACTTCTTTTTAATCTTCTGTTGTCTTCTTGAAATCCTTAATACTTCTTGAACTTGGGGCCTTTCATTTTCCTTTTTCACTGGTCCTAGTGAGGAGGGGGGATAATGTGGAGTGGCAAGTGACCACTACTTTGTCTCAGCTCCTTGTGCTCACAGTTGCCAGGCAGGAATTGGTGGAGTTCTGTCTTTGTGTTACCATACCGTCTGATGTTCCCAAGGGAAGCTGGATAGCCAGATTTTTATGTGGAATCCCCTAATTTTAAATATTAGCTCAGAAATTTTTTAAAATGCTGGATGAGAACATACGTTTGAGCTAGAGCTGGCCTGCAGGTTTCTCTGCCTTCTACCACTGAAAGTGCTAAAACATCTCATTGTTTTAATATTTCCTTATTTGGCTATTTTCTAAGGGCTTGGCACATAGTAGACAATTTGTGAGTCTCAGCCAAATGATTGATTACAGCTATCAGGAAAATTGAAAGATGCAAGAAAAACAAAACTCTAAATCAAATCAACACAGAGTCCCATTCAGGAATTGATAGCTTTCTTTTTAAGAGAATACATCATGAAAGGCCAAATAATTAATACCACAGGTTCTATGAGACTCTATTGGTTTTGAACTACTCACCCTCTAGATGTTATTGACCAGATGGGGTAATTTGACTATTTAATGCCTTTCTAGAGAGTTTGACATTTGAGAATACCCACTAAAATAATGGCTGTGTTATAGCAAATACTCGCCAAGTACCAGAAACAATGCTAACCTCTGCCTGTGCATATCTCATTGACTCCTCAAAGCTGCCCTCTGAAGAAGGCAATGAACGCATTCTACAGAAGA
Source organism: Talpa occidentalis (assembly GCF_014898055.3). NCBI lineage: Eukaryota > Metazoa > Chordata > Mammalia > Eulipotyphla > Talpidae > Talpa > Talpa occidentalis. The sequence continues at coordinate 96,281,057 of NW_023602073.1, read as the reverse complement.
GAAAGGTTCTCATTTTATGTTGGACAGAATTCATCTGAATTCTTTGTTTGTTTTTTCTTTCTTTTTTGACTGTCTAAAGGTTACTTCCCCATCCTGCAGATACAATCCAGTCTTTAATCAATGACTGGGTGTGGGGTAGCAACCTTAACATAGAGAGAACCTCATCTCTTCCTTCACATACAGGGAATAGGGAATGGTGCAAGATGTAACATATTTGTCAGAATCTATGATTCAGGCAGAAAATGCTCCATTTGCCTCCTTGTTCCTGTGCTATCCCTCTCTGGATATTGAAGAAGCTGCAGTGACATCTGACCCTGTCAGTTCAGTAGTGAGAGCTGGTTGAAAAAAATTGACGTTTCTTTGAAAAGACGCTAAGAAGGCTTCCTTGGAACCACATTAGGGAAAACAGCACCAAGGCCTTGGGAATGCAGGGAGATGGCTCCTATTTTTTGTTCCCTCTTTAAATTTTATACAAATATTTACAAACTGTTCACCTTAAGCCAAAACCTGCTGTGAACTTAAATACTTCGTAAACTTGGTAAGACTGCCCAGAATATTACTCTTGTTTATTTTTTTTTTTTTGTCTGGGATGACATTTAATAGAAAAGAAGTTCTTTCTTGGTCAACTTAAGGTCAACTTAAGTTCTTTTTTTTTTTAATTGTTAATTTTAAAGTTCAGTCTACCTAGAACTGAAATGTAATCTTACCACCAGCTTTATATTCAATTTCCCTGAAGCTGGACATGTCATCAGACTCTTACTACCGTGTCCTTTGCAAGGACCTTTTATTCTAAAGAATATAAAAATTGACCTCGTTGTACTAGTGGCACTACTTCAAAGATCAGGTAGGAATTTTGCCTTTGTTTTATCTTGAGCTATTTTTTCTAAAATAATAAATCTCCCCAGTCCAAAAACATTTCACATATTCATTCCAGTCACTGGAATTACAGCCAAAGTGTATCTTCAGCCTTCCCCAGTGACTTCATAATCACCATTTCTCCAGCATATTCCCCTGGTTAACTTCTCTTTTGTTCCTTAGCCTGATAATAAATTATCCTTTGGTTCTGAACTCTCATTTTTCTCCCTGACTTTTTTGTTCCTTTCCTGAAGGCTTTGGACACACTGCCCATGCCTCCTGAGAGTTGGTGCTTAGTTGCGAGTTCCCTCCTGCCCTACATCAGCTTTTATCTTCTTTACGGAGCATTTAAAATTAGCATTTCCAGTCATCCCATGCTTCCCATTGTTGTCTTAAGTTGTTTATGAGCCTGCAGCTGGCATGTAGACAAACTCCAGGTGAATTTCAGAAGAAACCGTTTGAGTGTCCAGGTGCTCTATGAAGTCTAGTCTTGTGCCATCCTTCCGATCACTCCATCACTTTCTGCAGGTGCTTCATCCTCAGGACTCTCCAGAAGTCTAACCCGTAGAAGGTTTAGATTTTCACTTTGGGATTGAAAATTTGGAAAGTCCAGTAAAGCTGTTCCTGTTCTATAAGTAGGAAAACAAAGATGTATGCTCAGCAAGTTTCCTTGGTATCCCAAGAGCCGTAGGTTATTGACAATTCTTGTTTCCTTCCCATTCTGTATTCTCCTAAGCAACAGAATCGTCTGGATGCCACAAAGTAGGCCAACTGTCCAGAAATGTCATTCTTTAAAGAAGAGGCCTCATTCATTTGCTAAACAAATATATTTTGAGTATCTCTTATATAGAAGGCATGCAGTTAAGCAACTATGATGCTGGTCCTGTCCCTTAGGAAGCATACCATGTAGTAGGATGGGTAACATTAATCATTGGAAAAAAAGATAACCCATTGCAAGTTCTGTAAAGGAGAGATATTCCATGCGCCAGAGGATGTAATGGAAGTTTTGACCAGGTTGGAAGGTTGGGGTATTCCTTCCTGAGAAAGTATGGTATGAGCTGCTATAAAAACTTGGGGCTAATTCTTACCCCCACCCTCCTAATCCTAATAATTTGCTACTATCTTTGGCCCTTTGGAGTATTGCATAAACAATGATTTAATCTCTGGGGCCTTTTTGGCAAATAATGGTTCCTGTATGCAGAGTGCAGAGTTGATTTATTTTACCTGTGTCTTTAGAACCTGATAAAAACAGAATTGTCGACTTCCAAGAATACTGTTCATTTCTCTACTTGGGGAAAATGCAGAGAGGCATTCTTATTTTGGAGCTATTTAGGATCATTTTGGCAATATCTGAGCAATTAGAAGCTACACAGACATTCCCTTTAAGTCAACTGATATGTGTGGTACCTAGGCAGGGACTTCAGTGAAAGTGTGCGTTCTAGCTTCTCTCTGAAGCCCCCATCCTCACCCCAGCTTACCCCAGAGCAGGAGCATCTCCAGCCTCGGCAGACCATTGTTAGTAGAATTTCAGGAGTGTTGAAAGTGTCTAAAACAAATTGACTTTACTGTATGTTTAAGCCTCTGTATTTTCTTTTTTTTTGATGATAGTTGACCTGTGTTGGGAGCTTCCTTTGTGTGTAACTCATATTAACTAGTTTAATCCTCCTAACACCCCACAGCTAGGTGCGATCACTAGAAGCTGAGACACAGATGTCACCCAGCTAATGAGTGATAGAGCTAGGATTGGAAACTAGGTATCTGACCCTAGAGCCTGTTTGCGCTCAACCACCATGCTATTTACACCCCCCCCCCTTTCTTTTCCCTCTTCATTTGCCATCAGGATACTCTGCAATTCTCAGAAGTGGAAATATTGGCTATGTCAGGTCTTCCAGTATTTGGAAATATTTGATATTTTGTTCATGTCTATCTGAAAGATAAAATTGAAAAATAATTTCTCAGGGAACTTGAGTGAATATATCTTTTATCTTTTTCGTGACTCACTTTCTAAAATTGTATTTTTCAGGTCTGAGTGTCCATTTGGAGATCAGGGAGTGGGAGTGGTAATTGTAAAGACAAAAGAACTAGATACAGAACACAAATCCCCCATGACTCTGTCCCTGGTGTAACACATGCTCCTACCTGCTTGTTAGGTGAAAATTTTGTTTTTAGCTTATTTGGGGGTGGGGAGGTGAGGTAGGAAAAGATGAAAGAAACCATTTCTATAGTAGATCATTTTACCAAAGGAACAATTTCATTCAGAAATCAATTCTGTTAGAGCTCCTAATTAGAAAGTTTAGCTACAAGGAACAGATTAAAGCAGGTAACCTTTGCTCTTATTCTAGTCAATTTCAGGAAGAGATTATTTTGCCAGATTAGCATGTTGCAACTCTGAACTGGATCTGAATGGTTTTAAAGGACTGGGCTAGGCAATCAGTCAGTTTGGCGATGACCCCATTCCTTCCAGTTGCAGGGTCACTGTTTAGATTGCTGACTCAGCTCTGCCCTGGCCAGACACCCAAGATGTCTTTAGTCAGGAGGTATTCTTGGGAGCTGCTGGAACACTAAGCATACACTTGAAGCTCAATTTGGGAAATGATCAAAGTGTATGAATGTACTGTGCTTATTTTTCAGCATTTAGTTCAAAATTTGGAGATAGCTAAATGGGGAGATGCTTAGTGTGTCACTGTTGGAGGTTTTAAGTGATTAAAAAAATCAAGCAGATGAGTGCATAAAGATTTCTATGCAAACAATGATGAGCTTAAATTAAAGCTGCTGATTTAGTAGGAGAATTACTGGCATTGATTTGTAGAATATCTATATGGGTTCAAGATTCCGTATTATGCAAATGAATGAGCCCTGAAGAGTCAAACTGTGAAAAAAAAATGAAATTAACTATAAAAGATATTATTACCCATTCAGCAAGAGGAAAATGTAGATATACTTTGAGTTAACCCTTACTTTCCATAAATCTCCTTGGGAAGATCAGTGTCAGGGATGAGATTCCTTGTTGCAGCTGTAAAGAAGCTGTGGTAGATTTCTGTCATTTCCCCTTGTGTCCGCTTTCTGTCCTTATTTCTTCACTCTATGCCTTATTGCCTTTCATCCATTGAGTGCACTTAACTAGTTTCCTCCTTTCCTTTTAAAACCAATCTCAGAAAAGGATTTTATGAACACAGTTTTACTGGGGTATAAATAACTGAGCATTACTGAGCGTAGTGTATTACTTCTTCCTAAGGATCAGTGTATTAATGGGAGACAAAGCTAAAGAATTAAAGTCATAAAGATGGGAATGGTAAAATTTCACACACTGGTAACCTAGTGATAGGAGTTGTGATTGGAGAGCTGTTTATAAATCCAGTCCTGGACAGAAACTATAGACAAGCAGATTAGAAGTATAAACCACTGCAATATTAAACATATAAAGGGCAGATGATTTTTAATGCTGTACTACATTTGTCAGTGTGCCTCACCTTCCTCTTGTCAGACACTGACTCTGAACACATAAACCTGTGTAGCATGATGGCTGTTGTTATTTGACATTTAAACAGTGCTTCAGGGAAAAGCCACTTGGTCTATATGGGAATGTTTGTCACTCAGTAGCAGTGAACCTGAAATACTCTATTACCCTTAAATGTTGAAGTTTAAAAGGAAAAAAAAAAGTGAATCCTACTCACCTACTATCCTGCACCCACTGTTTTATTGATGAAAATTGAATTGCTAAATTTGCTTCAAAATTGGTATACTCCATACTGTCAGCATGGTGGCGACATATGGATGTTTGGAGAGGTTGATTGGTTAGTGAAGGCTTACTGATTTTAGATAGAGTTGTTACCTGCTAAATACCCAATTGTAAAGACTCTGAACTGCCTTCCATACAACCCCTCCCCCATGACAAAGCCTCCAGCAACCATGCTATGTTGAGTTGATGGCGCCATCTAGTGCCAGTCTTTAGAACTACCCTGCTGGACTCCTTTCACTATCTTCCTTTCTTGTGGGTCAGTCGCTGAGCTCGTGGGAAGAGTGCCCCCTAGGGGTAGGCACTGTCGAATGGGGGACCTCCCACTAATTCCTCCTTTTCCTTTCTTTGTAATTTAGTTATGCCTCCCAGCCTTTCTGTCTCCAAGACTCATCTCTAGTATCTTCTCTTTGTAGCCCTTCTGACCTTCCTGTTTTTATTCTCAAACTCTTGATCATTTTGGGGGGGAGGGAATAAAATCATTATTTATAACTGATAAGTATAAAGATTTTTCTAGTGATTCAGTATGCCAAAACAAGAGAATGCCATGTGTTTAAAAGTGAAATTGGCCATTTAAACCATCCTAAAGAATTGAATGAAACTAATTCCCCAAGTCTCGTTTAGAAGACTGTTCCTCTTCTTCTAATACAGTGTTTTCTTCTAAGACAGTCAACAGTGTTTTCTTTAGGTTTTAATTAGTTTTGGAAATACTGTTAAAATATTTTGTCTTTTAAAGTTGCAAATTTAACCTCTCGCTTATGTTAAACTTGAAACACTTGTATGGACTATCCTAGGACAATATCTCACTGGCATGGCAATTTTCTAGGGGAAAATGTATTTGGAGTTTTCCTGTCAATTTTTGGTTCTTCATTAAATGGAAGAACAGGGATGAGATACATGTAGGACAAAACCCGAGATTACTTCATAACATTGGAGGGATCTAAATTCGTGTACAGGTTTAAGTCTCCCACATCAAACAATGTATTTTAAATTTCCACTTATGTTAAGCATCTTGGTATTGTGGGTTTGAAAGTAAGTCCCTTCTGAAAAACAGGAACTGTGCTTGCCTGTTACCAGTTCTTGTGGTCAACATGGCAATTATTTTGATTTTTCAGAAGGGAGGAAAAGCAGTTAAATCCAGTTGAAATGAAAACCAGTTAAAATTAACTGGCTTGTGAGATTTGAATGCAGCTGTTCCACACATCACCACACTGAGAATGAGTTGTTTGTTTATGACCACTATTAATTATTGTTTGTTGTTACTACTCCTTTTGAAGCAGTGGCATAGATTATTTGTATTTTTGTTCTAACCTTGGAAAATAGGAACTGCCAGGCTAGAGAGGTTAGTGTTCGCTAATTTGCATGTACCTTGTTTTTGTTTTGCTGGGTAGGTGTGTGCACCTTATGTATGCAAGGGTTATTTAGCATGTCAGCAGTTTCCTACAGAAGCGCTTGCTGACTCATGCAGCTGTTGCAGCACTCAGCTGGTCTCGCTGTAAACTGCCCACAGCACTAGCACCGCCCTTGGAGAGCACCGGGCTGGAGCTGCTGGGCAGCTATTTTCAGATCTGTGGTCACTGCTTAGATGGGTTCCCTTCTCCTTCCAGCAGCCAAACACTGCCTGCTGGTTACAGGGTAGAAAACTGGCTATATCTCTACCTTTATGGAGGCTCCTTAAGAATCACAGCATTTCCAAGAATCCCTCAGGAGACCTGATTTTTACTTCATTTTCATTAAGGGAAGAAGGGAAAGGAGGTGATCATAAGGGAGAGGAGATATTCTGTTATTTGCTCCTTAGCATCTTGACGGAATTTGATGAACCTTTAACTTAGGCTTTCTTAGTGTAACCGAAACCTGACCCACTTCCCTGCTATTAACCCAACCCTGAGCTGGGAAGCAGGAGAGTGAGTGCTGAAGACTGGCCTGACACTGTCTTGTGTGGCTTAAGTCCTTAAGTAATGACAGATTTTGTTTATACCCTCCGCATGTTATTAAAGTAAAAAAAAAAAAAAAAAACCTGACCTCGGGTCATTTTAAAGCTGGCATGTGTTTTCAGAGATGGTTTCACTGTTTGTTTTCAGAGTTCAGTTCTGCTTATTTTCAACGGAAAGTGTGAAATGTTACTTTTTTGAGGTTTCTAAATAAACTTCCTTTTGATAGATTTGTTGATCAAGTCATCCTAAACTATCTTGAGGAGGATGATTAAAGTGAGATCAGCTGGGGAAAGGAAAGCTTTGCACTCCCTTGAGGAGTTTGCCTCCCCTTTTTTTTGAAGCCTCAGTAAGCATTCTGAAGCAGCTTTGACCAGTAATAAAGAAAAAGCCAAGCCACAGTGACTGTGTAACATGATGTTGATGGAAGTTCTTGGTTTCCGCCGATACAAATGACTCATCAGTATCAATAGAATTGTGACTTCTAATAATAACACAGTGCAAGACCTTCAAAATATGTGGTTTTAGCCCTAGTTGTTAGTGAAAGGTTGGAAAATATTAGTTTGAGCTTTTCTTTTTTTCTGATCTCTTGATTTCACGCAAGTATAAAGTTGTTTTTTGTAGGTGTGATGATCACACTATTGTTTTTTCATCTTACTGTTTTTAGTTTCGTTATGACCAAGTCCCCAAACTCTGATCATTTCATCGCTTAGAAATCTGTGCAGTAAGCATCTCCTGTCAGGGCTGTGTTTTGAGGGAAATGTGGCTGAAAAGCAAATCCTCCCTGAACAGAGAAAGGAAAAAACTTGTCCAGACAACCGTCCACCCAGCATCTTGCCTCCTACACAGCGTCTACTGAGAGGGCTGTGGTAATGCTGACTAGCCCTATTGCCATGTGAGTCACTGTCAAAGGATTCCAGGAGAAGGTTAGCAGAAAATTCGAGTCAGAGGAAACAGCAGAATGGAGAAGCAGCAGTTATCACAGGAAGAAGGGGGCTGCCTGGAGAGCCTGAGCTGCACCAGGAGTTTAGGTGGAGGTTCATATTTTGCAGCCTGTTTACTTGTGTCTGTATGTGGGAGCCTGCTTTTTCTTGTATAAATTGGGTTGGTTTTCCCTGCAGTTTGGCCAGATCATCAGAGATCACGATTTGAGTCTGTACCACAGTGGCCTTACCTACTTTCGTTTTTGCATTCTGTTTCTCAAGTCCTGCATTTTATTTATTTTATTTTTTTTAAAAGATTTATTTATTTTTATTTATACAAGCACTGGGTACAGTCAGATGCACGGGAGGGTGAGAGAATTCACCAGAGCCAGCGCGGGGAGCAGAGCAGGCAGACCAATGAAATACACTGCTGATGGGAGCAGCGGGCAGCAGGAGAGGTCTATCGCGCCATGTGGGACCCTTGCTGGTGGCCGGGGATTGAACCGGCGCTGCAGAGGCTGCGGGCAGCTTCTCAACCCAGCACTCAACCGCTGCACCACCGGGGAGGCCCTCAAGTCCTGCATTTTAGAAGATCAACATCTACATTTCCATCTATAAAGTTATTTTCTTTCAAAACACATCATGTTTAGAAATGCTTCCATCATTGTTGCCCAGCTACCAGAGCCAGAGCCCTTGGCGTCTTCCTTGCTGTGAGAGCCTTAGTCTGGGAAATAAACCCATGGAGTGAGGCACACAGATTTTTATTAGTTGAACTTTTGGATCAGTCTTGCCTCATTCACACCTGGTTTCGGGCAGAAGTTCTTTTGATCTTTTGCCATCTTCTCAGTGTTTGGGATTTTTAATTCATTTAAGTTTCTATTACTCTTTTTACCCTCTTGCTTCCCAGTAGAGTTTCCTTTCCGGGCTTCTTTTTCTTTTCCTCATTTGTCAAGACCTTGCATTTCTTCTCATTTGTTTTCTTAAATTCTGTTCACTCCTGCCCGCATCCCATATCCCTTCCTACACTGTTCCCAGACAGACCAGGCATGCACACTGGCCCGTGTGCACGCACTGACTATATACACATACATGCACACCAACATGCACACACATGCACCCACAAGAGGCCCCTTCCTGACCTGGCCTCTTTCTCATGGAGACCCCGCAGTGGCCTCTAGTGCTTTGATGCCATCAATCCCTGACAGCAGTGGTTGCTGGGAAGACAAGGTCAAGCGGGAAGGAAATTGGAAGGGGAGTTTCCAATTCGGCATCCTGCCTGCAACTGACAAGTGCTTCCTTGGAAGGAGCCTGGATTCTGAGGAACCAGGAGAAGACCCAAGAGAGGCCCAGTCTTCAAAGCCAGAGAGGGAAGAGGGCTGAACTTATGGAAAGCCCAAAGGAAGACCAGAGGTTGGGTAGATGCTGCCACTCAGAGCCAAGCTTGAGCTGGAGAATCCTAGTGGTGTCAGAAATGCATCTGAGGAGGGGTGTGGTGATGGAAGAGAATTAAGGGGGAGACCCAGAACACAAGGTGTGAAAGAAAACTGGATCTTTGAATTGCCTTCTGGCAGTTAAAATGCTCACACAGCCTGCTAGGTCTATGGGAACAGATGGAAGACCCTGGAATACAGTGACCCCAGTTTCTCTCATACTCCTTGAAGGAGAAAAATGATACCATATGTTCATATACTTGTGGAATACAGGGAGCCCCTTTCCTTCTCAGGTACCCCAATGCCTTGCCTCTCCTCTCTTTTCTCCTGTAGCTCTTATCACTCTCTGACACCCTATATATTGTATGTTCCTTACTTGTTTATTCTCTGTCTCCCTCACTATGGCATACAATCCAAGAATTCAGAGGTTATTGTTTTCTTTGGTCACTGTGGCATCCCCATTGTCTGAAAAGGAGTCTGGCACTCGGGGTGTTCAATAAATATTTGCTGAATGAATGTATGAATGAATGAACTCATTGACTTTCCCATTTAAAAACCACCCATGGCTTCTTGCTGCCACAGAAAAAGTTGAGTCCTCAACAGAACATTTAAAGCACCTTCTGTATCCTGTTTCTACTCTACCATTTCAGATGTAGTTTTCACCAATCTTTTCTTCATGCTGAAGTTAAATGTCTTTTGAATCAATTTGCTTTTATTTTGTACAGTTTCCTAATATGTGAGTTATATACATTGCTTTAATTTTTGAAAAATTATCCTAAAATTGTACTTAGGCAAGTCCATAAATACTAAGGACTTGTTTTTGCAGAGAATTCTGTTAGGCATAGAATGCAGAACACAATGCTAAGATAAAGTGTGGTCCCTGTCTGTAAGGACTGTTTTATATTAGAGCTGACATATAAACATAAAACATTTGAAGTATAGTGTGCACTGTCATATGTGATCAAAAGCTGGGGTAGGTAATAGAGGCAGGTGTGGTAGGAGTTGGGAGAAAGAAAATCAGCAAGCATTGGAGGACTAGTAAACTTTAAAAGGAAGAATTGGATCCATATATGTTCTCAAAATGGCATAGAATTTGTTGAAATAGTCCTTAATTCTCTAGCTGATACCCTTCATGATTTTATAGATTTTAGGTTCATCAGCTTTGTTGCACCAGATCACCTTTGTAAGGATACGGTCTCTTTCTTGACTATACCCAAACTAGACCATCTTAAGATGTATTGAATGGAGGAACATAAAGAATTCTAGGCATAGAAATATAAGATTTTTATATAATAGTGAAAATGGTTTAAAAATGTGTGTGGGATTCTCACTTTCATTGTTTGAAAACAGTGTAAAGAGAACTTGTATTCACTGAAACATGAAGAATGAGGAAAGAACAGAGCAGGTGATGACACTTGTAGCACATATATAGTACTTGTTCAGCATATGTAAAGAACACACATGAATCAATAAGAAAAAAAATCAGACTACCCAATAGAAAAATGATGCTGTACATATTTATACTTACTTTAAAATTTAAACAAACATGAATGACTTACTTAAAAATCAAACACATGCAAATTAAAATCATAACAACATACTAAATATATTCTCTGGATTTGCAGAAATTTTTAAATCTGACAATATCATGTATTGGCAAGGGTGTGGACAAATGGGAGTTCTTGTATATAGCTGATAGGAATATAACTTGATACAGTTACATTGGAAAGCAGTTTGCTAGTACCTGACCAAGTTCAACCTGCTAATAACTTCTAATCTAGAAGTTTTACTCTTTATGTTACATAATACATCTATTATTCAGGTGCTTCTAGATACATGTGCAAGAAAGATCAAAGGAAGACCTATTCATAAGAGCAATAACTGAAAACAACCCAAGTGCCCATCAACACACTGATATATTTATGCACTGAGGTACTATTTGGCAGTGAAAAATGAGCTAATAATACCGCATAGAGAAGATTGTGGAGAGAGAGCATTACTTGGTAGTTAAGAGCAAGGATTCTGCCTGGATTTAAAATATGGTTCACACACTTAATGTGTAACCTTGGGCAAGTTTCATTCTTTTTTTTTTTTTCCAGTTTTACTGCCTCTGTTCTCCCTCCTCCCTCTCTCTCTCTACTATCTAGAAATATACAAACGGCGAGGAGTGATCCTTAATGCTAAAAGATCAGTAAAATCACTTTTCCTTTGATTTAGAAAATAGGGCTGTCAGTTTGATAAGTGAAAAATGTATATTCGAAGTCTGACAAGTGTTGTACAAGTTTTTTAACCTTAGTATATGTTGGTTTTCTCATCTTTACAGTGTGGAAAATGATAGTGTCTACTTGCTATAGATCAGGAGGATTAAATGAGTTAATGTTTGTGACATGATTAGGAAAGTGGCTGGCACTCTCCTGAGCTTGCGTCAAAATGCATGAATCTTAACCTGACTATGAATGTACATGTTAAATAAAAATGCATACATATGGATGAATCTTACAAACATATTGTTGAATGAAAAACACAAGACAGAAGAATATATACTGTATGATTCTATTTATGTGATGTTCAAAAGCATATAAAATTACATTATTTAGGAATACATATATAGATGGTAAAACTATAAAGAAAGTTAAGGCATTGACTATTACAGTAAATCAGAATAGCAGTAACCTCCAGAGGTGCAGTCAGCTATGCTGGGGAAGCAGCTCCTTGGGGACTACCTAGGTTCCCACCTGAATGGTGGCTCCAAGGATGTTCTTTTTTATAATTATTTTTTAAAATTGTTTTAAAATTTTTCCCCCCAAATATGTATGGCATGTTAGATATGCATTTTTAAAGGATTTTGTGACTTGTTATTTTCTGAAAATATTTCTGATTTTGATATGTTATTTTAAAATAACTTCAGAGAATGCCAATCCCAAAGCAGCAGGATGACATTTAACAGAAATAAATGTAAATTTCTACATTTGGGTTAAAAAATGTTCAAGTATAGAATTTATACACCTGCTTGGTACTACCTCCTCCACAAGATTGTGAGCGCCTGTGTGGCCTGTTCTTTGGTTCTTACAGCAAGTGATACCTCCTTAGGGCCCCATTAGGAGAGGGGACCTGTTGTAGATTGGGCAATGCGTCCTCTTACTAGCTGTCCTCAGGCCTGGTTGTCCCATGTATGGCATCCTACACCCTCTCCCAAGGGGGCTAATTTTAAGGAAGATGTTGACCATGAGGGAACATCATCTGTGATCAAGATGTTTAGAAATCTGGAGACTGGCCAGTTCTAAGAGCAGCCAAGGAATATGGAGAAGGGAATATGCAGGGAGAGAATGTCTTCCATCACTAAAAGAGGAAGCAAACTTTCTCTGTTGCTCCACAAGTCTGATCCATGTGTTGTGAATTGGTGGAGGCAGATTTCAGCTCCTGTTCACAGGAGATGCTCAAGCAGATGCTGCAGGACCTCCCTGAGGCTTGTGTAGAACTTTGCTGTGTGGTTCCTGAACCAGCGTCATTGGCATCGTAGAGCTTGTTAAGGCTCAGCATTTCAGACCCACATCACACCTGCTGAATCACAATCTGCATTTTATCAGGATCTTGCAGGGACACACATAATTAAAGTCTGAGAGGCTCTGGGCTAAATGTTTCTAACATACTCCATAACTTTTAAGACTCAGTGATTTTTAGCAAACTGTACACTCAGCTGAAAGTTACCAGTTGATATGGTGACATTATCAATTTAAAATACTCAAGTATGTTGTATGTCCACAAACCCAAATAAGCATTTGTTGATGAATGAGTTTAAAATGAAATTGTCCAGTTTCCCCCTAAAGTAAAAGTTAGGTTCCTTATATGCGTGCTCATTTTATGGCAATTAAAATAAAGTAACGTTTCCTCTTTTTAATACATAGGACTGGATTCTTGCTTTAAAATTCTCCATTAATTTCAGTTTTTTTTCTGCTATGTTCATTAAAAATTCCAGAGTGAATTAGAATTCAGAATACCTGTTAAAAATACTCAAACAGGACATTTAAATAATACCCTGTTAAAAATACTCAAGAGACATTTAAATAATAAAAACAGCTCATAATGCATTGATTTTATTTTTAGTCTGTTTTTTGCTTATACATGTTCCACATTTTGACCTTGTGGGGCCCTTTGAAGTGTGAGTATTTCAATAGGATTCTCTATAGTAGCCCTGTCTTTTAGATTCTAGATCTGAGATCACTCAAATAAAATAGTTTTTCCTCCTCCCTCACCCAAAAAAGACCATGATTAACTTATGCTCATGTTCTTTTTTTAACTGTTTTGCTACTTATTCTTTTAACTGATGACATTCAGGTGGAACCCATTTCAAGTTTCCTCCTTCATGTAATTTGTCACTTGTTCTTTGGATGTCCACAGCAAAACTAATTCTTAACATAATAGCCATGAAATACCAAAATTAAAGAAATTTTTAAATGACAATCAGATATAAAATATACTATATGGTAAAATGATAGGGAAAACTCCTTACGAATACAAAGATGTTTTTCAGGCACGTTTTTCCAGATTTTTTTTTTTTTTTTTGGCATATAAGACAAAGAAACTATACTTTGTTGGTCAACTGTTTTGTTTTTTTTTAAAGATGTATTTATTTATTTATATAAGCACTGGGCACAGTCAGAAGCGCCAGAGGGTGAGAGAATTCACCAGAGCCAGAGCGGGGAACAGAACAGGCAGACTGAGGAAGTACACTGCTGAGGGGAGCAGTGGGTGGCAGAAGAGGTCTGCACGCCATGTGGGACCCTCGCTGGCGGCCGGGGATCGCACCAGCGCTGCAGAGAAGAGGCTGCGGGCAGCTTCGCAGCCCAGCACTCAACCACTGCACCACAGGGGAGGCCCTGTTGTTCAACTCTTGACTCAGTATTTGGTATATGCATGTCATCTAGATGAGATAATATGTGACAAATTGCTTTCTAAAATGGCCAAGTGCTATAGACATTTTAAAATATTTTTTGTGCATTATACTTATATTTTAATTTTAGTTCAGCAGGGTTTCCCTCCTTTTATAGGACCAACTTTTAAAAAAAATTAAATTCTGCTTTAGTCAGATTCTTCAAGTTTTGAATCATTTTTTCCTATTGCTTGCATATTTATTTATTTATTTACTTGCTTATTTATTTATCCCACCTCCACCCTTTATAGTTCTTTGACTCCTCCTTCCTACTTGCCTCAGAAACATCACGTTGTTAAGTCCACTAGTTCCTGTATTTTGCTTTGTTGAGTTGTTCACTCTGTAAATTTCCAATATTTGTCTTTGTTATTCTGGCTTGCCTTACCACACATAAGTCCCTCAAATTCCTTCCATTTTGCTCTAAATGTTAACATGTGGTCTTTTCTATGGCTGAGCAATATTCCATTGTGTGAATATAACATATCTTTTTTATCCAGTCCTCTGTCGTGGTTGTCCAGTCCTCTGATGAGGCTCTTTAGATGTTCTGACTATTGTAAATAATGCTGTGACAAACACTGTAGAGCACATACTTTTTTGAGTTGATGGTTTCAGGTTCTTCAGATAGATACCCAAGAATGGGGTTATTGGGTTATAAGGTATTTCCATTTTCAGTTTTTAGAGGTAAATCCAGATTAATTTTCAAAATGGCTGCACCAGTTTATATTTAATAGAGTTATTCTTTTTTCCACATCCTCTCCAACACTTGTTGGGGTGGAGATGTTAATCTCATTGTGATTTTGACCTGACTTTCTCTTATTAAGAGCAGTGATGTACCTATTGGCATTCTGGATATCCTTTTTGGTGGCTTATCTATTCAGACCTGCTGCCCATTTATTAATTGGGTGGTTTTATTTATTGTTAAATTGAATAAGTCTTTTATATATTCTGCATATATCTCTTGTTGTTTTTGTTAATGTGTGAATATTTTCTCCACTCAGTAGATTGTCCTTTTTAATCAGCTTATTTTTCTTTCCCTGTGTAAAAGCTTTTCAATTTAGGTAATCCCAATTGTTTATTTTTGCTTTTATTTCCTTTGCCACAGAGGTTGAGTCTCCAAAAAGTTTTATCATTGATGTCATGGAGCATATTGCCCATATTTTCTTATATATATACTTTATTGTTACAGAAATTATATCTAAGTCTTTAATCCATTTGGAATTTATTTTTTATGCCTGGAGTTAGAGTGTGGTCCAACTTCATTTACATGTGGCCTTCCAGATTTCCCAGCACCATTTGTAAAAGAAACTCTCCTTTCCCTGCTGTATGGTTGTGACTTTTTTTTTTCAATCATGAATTAAGTATTGGTATATACATGGATTTATTTCTGGACTTTTGATTCTGTTCCATTGATAATTGTGTCCATTTTTATTCAAATACCATATTGTTTTTAAAAACTGTTGCTTTATAGTAGTTTAAAGTCAGGTGATGTGACGCTCAATTTCTCCCATTTTCTCAGCATCTTTTTTTTCTATTCAAGGCTTTTTATGGTTCCATATAAATTTTAATTTTTTTTTCAATTTCCTTGAAGAAGATTGCTGTTATATTAGCAGGGATTGCATTAAATTTACATACTTCTTTTGGTAAAATAGTCATTTTGATTATACTGTTTCTCCCCATCCCTGAAAGTGGAATGTCTCCATCTCCTTATGTCAGGTTTTAATTTCTTTTTTGTTTTAAAGATTTATTTATGCATACAAGAATGGGATTACAGGCCAGAGGTGTTGGGGGTGTGTGTATGTGAGAGGATTCACCAGAGAAAGAGTGGGGAACAGAACAGGGAGACTGACTGAAATACCCTGCTGAGGGGAGCAGTGGGAGAGACAGGAGAGGTCTGCTGCACCATGTGTGTAGCTCCCTGGTTGGGGATCAAACTTGGGCTGCAGTGGCTGCAGTTAGCTTCATAGGTTGTGTCTTAACCCCTTGCACCACCAGGTAGGCCCAGGTTTTGATTTCTTAATCTATAAATGATTGTGAACAAATGTCACCACACTCCATCATGTTAGTAAATAACTGTGAAGTAGAAGGCTAGACTTTTTCTTTCAGGTTATTTACTTGTTTGTTCTGTTTATTCATTCATTTATTCATTGTGAAAATATGTCGAGGACTTTATGTGTGCAAAATACTTCAGGAAGGGCATAAAATGAATAAGACAGTCCCAGCATTTAAAAACCTGTAGCATCATTTTAAGTATTGAGCAAGTATTATGAGATTGATGTTGAACTTAGTGTTAAAAAAAATTATTGCTTGAACTGTAGTCATCAGTTTTTAAAAAGAAGATATAGGAAAGCTTACTATATTCCTATTGGGTTTACCTGATCTTAGTTTATTCAGAATGTTTTGAAAACACATATTCCGATATAGACTCCAGCCTGTGCTGTAAATGAGTAGCCACTAGCTACATGTGACTTTTGAGCACTTGAAATGTAGTGGTCCACACTGAGTTTTGCTGTGAGTGATGTGTGTTTATAACTACACTACATTTTAAAGATTTCATATACAATAAAGGACAGAGAAGATTTCAATAATTTTTATGTTGTTTACATGTTAAAATGATATTTTTCATATATAAAGGTATGTAAAATATTAGTTTTACCTGTTTTTTTCTTTTAAAATATGTAGTCATAGGAAAATGAAAATTACATATGTGGTTCACATTATATTTCTATTTGAAACCGCTAGGTTGTCTAGACTTTAAAGTATAGCGTGATTGAGAGCTCTTAGAGAAAAAACGACAGAGCTTGACAGAGTTTTAGAGATGACATGTCACTGACAGAACCCACTTACCCAAAGAAATCCCAGTTTGCACCTTTGCCCTACTTTCAGAGCTGTGCCTGCTTCCTGAACCTACAAAAAGGGTATTGATGGAGCAAACATTTAATATCTACAATGTACAGAGAGCATAGAGAGGGGATCTAAATAAATATTACACAAGTCCCTGGCTTTATGGAAAAAAATATCGCCTACCGGGGAGGCAAGTTATGTGCATGTGACTTGTTCAATCATGGGTGAGAGAGAAATAGCTGTTCAGTGCTCTGACCCAGCGGTGTCACAAGCAGATCATAGAGGCACTAAATGGCAAATGAAGGAAAGTAAAAAAGGTCACTGTGGCCTGAAGGGGTACCCTATAGTAGGCGTGACTTGATGAGGCACTGAAGAGTGGGCAGTTCAACGGGCAGAGGGGAAGGGGCATGGCTGGTTAGGAAGGAGGGTTGAGTGAGAAGAGTGAAAAGATAGGAAAGCACAAGACACTTAAGAGGTCAGTGAGACAGATGAGTCAGAGTATGTAGGCGTATAGGTGTAAGTAGAAAAAATGTTGCTTATCTTTAATTGTTAGGAAGTTCTTTAAATAGCAAAATTGCTAATACTATCTTACCAGTTACATTTAAACTTACATTTATATTCGATCATAAACTTATTGCTGGATCAGTACAATATCATTGAATATTTCAGGCAATTGTGATAAAACATCTGTGTATCCTTTTTGGTACATGTATTCTGTTACATTGTCTGATCTTTGCTGTTTGTTCCATTTTATAGACATGAAAGCAGAGAAGCAGAGTTTGCATGATGTATGGTAAATCTGGAATTTGAATTTAGCTCTTGAGGTCTATTTAATTTTCACACCTATAAATCTGTTTCTTGAGAAAAGATTATTTAATTTTTAAATTCAGCTATATGTTCAGACAAATACACATATCACACGTATTCATCATGCTGGTGAATTTTCACAGAGTGAACTTTGATGTAATTAACTCCTCGATTAAGACAGAAGACATTATCATTACTAACCTAAAAATCTCTCGTGCCCCCTTTGAGTAACTACTTCATCCGTCGCGACCATTCCTCTGACTTTCAAAAGCATAGATTTGCTTTGCCTGTTTTTGAATTTTACATAAGTGGTCATATAGCACATATTTTGTGTCTGACTTTTTTCATTCAATAAATACTTGTGAGGTACATTCGTGTTGTTGCACATAGGCCTTTGATTTTCAGTGCTACACAGTATTCCAGCATGTGCAGATTCTACTGTTTATTTGTTTGTTAGGTTTTAAGTGTTGGCCATTCTGAACACCACTGCTGTTGAACATTCCAGAACTTATCTTTGGTGAGCACACTTTAACATTTCTGTTGGTGATATATGTAAGATAGAATTACAAAAGCAGCTTCATTATTAAATTGTCTTATGGATGAGGATGAACTTTGACTTTGTGGTACTCTCTTGAAGAAAAGAAGTCACAACTTCAAACTTTTGATACCTAAACTGCTATCTCAAAATAAATGTTGGGCCTCCCCTGGTGGCGCAGTGGTTGAGCGCTGGGCTGCAAAGCTGCCCGCAGCCTCTTCAGTGCCCGTTCAATCCCTGGCCGCTGGCGAGGGTCCCACATGGCGCGACAGACCTCTCCTGCCATGCCCGCTGCTCCCCTCAGCAGTGTATTTCGTCAGTCTGCCTGTTCTGTTCCCCGCTCTGGCTCTGGTGAATTTTCTCACCCTCCCGCGCTTCTGACTGTACCCAGTGCTTGTATGAATAAATAAAATAAATCTTTAAAAAAAAAATGTTAAAGCAGTCATTATGACAAAAGGATCCAACAGAGGTGAATTTTACTGCCTTTACATATTTTTGGAGGGAATAATGAGAACATAGTCAACTCTTTGATCTATATGGAAGTTGAAAACATTGAGATACTGAAATACTGAATTTGAATCATTCAGGTTTCTCTTATGTTTATACACTTTTCTCCACAAGAAATCCTGGCAGATGATAGTAGAAAATTAAGATGAGATTGTTACCAGGGTGTCTATTAGACCAGGGTAAATAAAGGATGAGGAAATGGTCTTGTAATTATTGGGGAATGAGGAAGTAAAAGGGGTACGTGGTAGGAAATTGCATCCCAAAATCTAAAAGGAAAGCTACAGTCCTCAAAATTTCACTGTGCTTTCTTCCATCCCTCCCTCTTTTGTTTGGGTAAATTGCAGGCAATCAAATCTGCGTTCTTGCAAAGAAGGCAATTATAGATTCCCTAACCTGTTTTTAGAAAATAATGTTAAGGCAGACAATTATCTAGAGGCATCCTGTCTGAAGGAAGTGCAGTTCTAGGATTTGCCACTACTGAAGACTCCAGTGTCTACCTTCGAAGCTTATTAGCACTAATGATGATCATTTAAAGATGTGTATTTTATATTTAGACTTTTAAGAGTTGTGGAACTTAAGCAGACTGGGCAGAGGAAGAATTCCTGTTTTTTTCTGTGCTCTGACTCAGGATGGCCGTAGGCAAGTTAGATGGGAAATGGAAACATGTGGCTAAATACTCTGATGGTTTCTTTGGCCCCAGTGGACAAAGAGCATTGTTGTTATTGTTAGTGGTAAATTAAAATTATTTTAGAGCGGTGAATATGTCATTACTTAGGAGGTAGCTCTTATAGATTAAAGGTTTTGTACATGTATCGCTGGGGTGGACATGCCTTGCATTTATAGAAAGCCCCTCTTCATTATTGGGATGTTCGTGAAGTGATTACTCCATCCTGCAGTCTTTGGTTGTATTTTGGATTGTGGGTATATGTTTAAAAGAACATATATGGGTATGTGTTCTTAATGCTCATTGGCGGCTTCTTCAGGATTTTAAGTTATAGGTCAGAATTTGGGCTTACTCTTTTTTCTTTTCATTTTCCAAATTAAATATAAAGTGAGAACATGGGGGGAAGATCGAATTATTTTCAAGTCATATTTGAAGAGCAGGTGTGTTCTCTCATGATTTACAGTGCAGGTGCATTTTAATTTAACTGTTTTAAATGGCGATTAAAAATTATTCACGTGGAACAAAGCAAAGTTTTAAAAATGACTTGTAAACAGTGCCTCTTCTATTTTTTCCTGTTTTTTTTTTTCCTACTTAGTATGCATTTCTAAAGTGGCCTCCTCAAAGAACACTGCACCAGATGTGTGAATTACATTCATTTTTATCTCTAGGACAATGTGGGGTCATGGGCCATGGATCCTCTCTTTGCCTGCTTCAGTACCAGGGAACAGCCCACCCTGATTTTGGACTCAATGGCCTCTGTCCATTTCTCATTGAACACCAGGGGCAAGAGAACTATAGACCCAATGGTATCCCCACTCCTTCCCCATTCTCTACCGAAGGATTTGCTTCTTCACTCATTTAGTGCCCCAAATATTTGATTTCAAATTACTTTGTGATATTAAAATTGTGCACTTGCACAGTCAATTACCCAAGTTGTGTGGGTGTATTTAGAGGGGTCTCCCCATAGCTTAGCTTCAGGTCTTGGTGACAGAATCTAAATAACACAGGTTACTCATCACAAGTTAAAGATTTTCCCCCTTTCACATCGATGCTTCTGATATAATTTTATACGTTGGCTGATTGTGTGTGCGTACTTTGTGGCTGCTGATATGCAGCTGGAAAGTATGTGGGGGTTGTCTGCTTCCTCTGAGGCTGCTACAGGTGGTCAGGTGGGGGCGGCCTTGATAAAGGTACAGCACCCACTTCCGTCAGCTTCTCTTGAGTGCTGTAACCCACTGCCTGAACCCGAGTCGCACTTCAGCCTGATTCTCCCCTTGGTACTTCATCGTTCACTGCTTCTGATTTGCCTGTTGAAGGTTTATGACTAAGGTTGTGGTTAAAAATTCCCTTTTTAGGTATGAAAAATCTTTCAAATTACTTTGTGTTGCAATTTCTTTTTCTTTTTTGGCCATGGACCTTCTGGATTTTGTGAAAATGAGTCCTAAAAAAAAATCCTAATACCATAAAAAGTTAGATAAAGGTTAGGTGGATAATATATTCCCTCAGTAGAATAAAAATAAAATCCATTTATGTTCTTGGTGGATGGGGTATGTTAAAAGGCATTTTATGATGGAAGCATTACCAGTTATTTGTAAGAGCTATGGAAAAGCCTATTTCAGAATACTGTCCTAGAATAATTAGACCTGGCAAGGGTTCATTTACTGGGCCTGCCATTCACCTACATGTTTTTTTAATTTCTGCGTAGTATTGTCCTTGGAGCAGGAAGAAACATGAGCTGCCCTTAGGGGGTTTACAGTCTCACTGGAAGGGAACCAACCTTTAGTAAGATGCCTGATGAAGTGATAAGAGCTTTATATGATCTTACTGAGTCTTGAGAAAATCCTGTAAATGGGGTAATATTTCAGAGAAAGAAACTGAGGCTCAAAGACATGAAGCACGCTTAGGGGAACCCATGCTAGAGTGAGGCCACCAGCTCCAACACCAAAGTGTTGTTGTGTGGGCTGCCCCTTGCACTTTGTAATTTAAAGAACACTGACTTGGGGACTCCTGAAAAGTATTGCAGCGGTTCAGAGGCAGGAGCGGTGGGTTGCAGCCGGAGTAATCGGAGAAGAATCACTGACTGGGTGGCAATGGGACCTGAGTTTTAACAGGAGGTAGAGTTTGTGTAGAGTGGCCAGGAGGAGAAGGGGCTTTCCACACAGTGGAAGCTGAATGAGGGCAGGTCTAGTAATAAAGGGAGGACGATGGGACACATGTTGAAGAGACACAGAAGCAGCCCATGTAGCCAGGAGCCATCCAAATTGAACACTTAACGCATACTCACTGTGCTGGGCACTGTTCCAAGGCCTTTTACATCTTTCAACTAATCCTGTCTTCACAGCAACCCTCTGTGTAGGGATGAAGGGACTGAGGCACAGCGCTTAAGTGGTGGCACTTGGAATGGCACTTGGATACGAAGCCAGGCCATGATGCCCCGGAGCTTGAGCTCTTCTTGGTGACTCTGCTCTTCCTCCCCCTCATTATAAAGAGATGCAGGTGACTTTAAGGGGTGTTGGTAAGGGTTCTTGATTTGCTGGGGAGAGTGATGTGATGGAAAGATCGAAATGGCAAAGGTGATGATTGAAAGATCACATTGGCAGCAACAAGTTAGCCAGTTTGGGTGAGGAAACATTAGGAAAGAAGAGGAGAAGCAGTTACTCTGAGCTAACTTGTCTGGGCAGGGCAAGTGGGTAGCAAACGACAGGTGAGATTTAAACAAAGTGGAATGATTAGCACAGAAGAGGCTCTAAGATTTGGAGGCTGGGTAGCAGGAGGGCAATTTTGCTGTTGA
Source organism: Talpa occidentalis (assembly GCF_014898055.3). Taxonomy (NCBI): domain Eukaryota; kingdom Metazoa; phylum Chordata; class Mammalia; order Eulipotyphla; family Talpidae; genus Talpa; species Talpa occidentalis. The sequence continues at coordinate 96,259,107 of NW_023602073.1, read as the reverse complement.
AAAATGAATGAGGCCTAGCTCTTTTGTACAGGGCAGTGGCACCAGGGCAAGAAATGAAGGTTTGGAGTGAGTTAAATATATAGGGGGAGAAAAATGGTTCACTGGAAAGTTGCAGATAAGGGAAAAGAGTCCAAGGGAGGGATATGTATGATTTGGAGCTGTCTGTGAAAAAAGAGGTGATGCTCTGGGAACAGATGGTGAGAAGCAGGGGGAAGGGGCAAGAGTGGGGGGAAAATACCAGGGCCCTGGAAAGCACCCTTTGTGAAGAAGCAGAGAAAGGTGAAAAAGGAAAAGGGAACCATAACCATGAAGGAATCAGGAGAATCTGCTAACCAAGGGAGAAAGAAGAATTAAAAGAGATGGTAACAAGATACTGAGCAGTGCTGATGCTGCAGAGGGGTCAGGGATCTCAGAGCAAGAAGGAGGCATAGAATTGACAGAGGAGAAGGCCATTTGTACTCTGCGCAGCAGGCGAGGTGGCCCCAGGAGGTGAAATCTGTGGACTGACAGTTTGGTTGTTGCCATGTTCTTTCTCAGTGAACCTTTCGTGAGCACTCGATTGACTTGGTAGTTCATTGCCAAACAGAGTAGGAGTTTAGTAAATACACCTTGGTTGCCTGATGCTGCATTTTGTTAAACTGATCTGGGATATCTATACTCTTCTGTGCTTTCATTCACATAGCTCCCATGTTATGACTGTGGAGGTGTTTAATTGATCACCACCTACTACAGACGTCATTTTGGGGCCAAGTCAATGAGCTCTTGTAGCTGAGCCTGTGAGGCAGAAGACCGTAGGCTGGGAACCTGCTTTGGAAGCTCACCCAACTGCCCACCATGGCCCCCACCCGTTCCCCTGCTCCTGCTCCCAGGGCTCTGGTTTTTTGTTTGTTTGTTTTTATTTCTAAACCTCTTCTGAATACACTGATTGTTACAAGGAATCCAGGCCAGCTTTTAGCACTGCCACACACAGTCTCTTTTCCTTTGAGGGCCCCTTTGTCATGTAAAATACAACTGATATGAAAATAACCTGAATTTCCCCCCTAACTTCTCAGAAATCCTCAAAATACCAGAATGTGTCATAGATATTCCAATGCCTGTTTACCCTTTGGTGAGATTTCCTTGTTTCCAGGATTTCTTTCTTTCAGCACCACAGCTGTGACTTGTAAAGCATTTCATCCCAACACAGTAGCACTCACAGTTATTTTTATTTAAGCTGCCAGATTTGGAAATGCACCTCACTTTTAGCATTAGATTTTAAATTTTAGGGAGAAGAAATTTGCATTTACAAGTGATCATGTTTATTTTAGATTTTGGCTAGAGGCCTGTTTGGTTCTTTATTCCACCAACCGGTTTTTCTTGGTAGCTGTAACTTGGTGCATTCTGATTTTAGAAGACATATCTCTATCTAGAAAGCTCAGAAGACTTAGGGGCATATAAATGCTTTCTGTCCCTCGCGCAGCATAGAGTACTGGGGAGTGAAACTTCAGAGTCAATTCAGGAAAGTGAGACCTCCACTTCCCACCCCATCAAGGGCCTTCGCTTCTCTTTTCTGCCTGCCTGCCTGCTGTCATCATTAGCATCTTGACTCAGAAGTATGAGAGGGGGGAAAAAATGAAAGTCAAGTTAACTTTATTTCTTATCTACAGTTTTGGCAATAGTTAAAGTGCATTTAGTTGAACTCTTGGTATTTGGTTCTTGGAATTGTCTGGTGTTCATTGATTCTCCAGTTCTTTTAAGTCTTCACTTGTAAATATAATCAATCTAGAGAACCAGATCAATTATTTAGAGTGGTTAGAAATCTGTTCTGATTTCTCCCATATTTCTGGTATCTCTTTTCAAGCATCTAAATGTATTAACGTAGTTCTAATATATTTAATAAAATTTAATCCTCTGTTATTAAAGTTCATAAATATCTCATATTACTGTATTTTTCATTATGAACATGGACTTATTGTTTAAAATTGTACTTCTCTGTTTGGCCCAGTTTTGTTTTTTAATTTCCAGTGTGTCATGGGTTGACACTTTTATAAAATTCAATAAAAATGAATTACTAGAAAAAGAAATTAAAAAGACAAAAATATTAAAATGTTTTAGAATTATTGTTTCCAAAAGAGAAAATTGCTCTGGCACACTGCTATAAAATATAAAAGTCTCTACATAGTCTGTCTCCAGTGTCTGTGCTGTGCGGGACTTGTCTGCAGGTAACAGGTTGATCACACTATCTGGGTAGGATTTATGCAGGTGAGAAGGCTGAAGATGAATCCTTACTAACTTCAGGACCTATACTCGAAAAGGTTTTTTGGGAATTTGTCACCTTTCTATTTCTTGCATATATGTTTATCATTCATCAAAGTCAAGTGCAGAAAAAAACTATTTTTAGCCTTTTTCAACTTGAAAAAAGTCATTGGATAATATATGACAGATATAATGTTTCAAACAATATAATATAAAGGTGAATCTCGAAAAAGTTAATTGTCTTTCTCCCATTTTCTTGAATTCTTTGCCTTCCTCCATATATAATGTATATTTACAAACATATATATGTACAAGCAGAGCTACAAGGTCATTTTTCTCCTATTAACAATGAAATCATAAACAGTACTCTGTAACTTATTTCATACTTTATATTTTGTCCCAACATTTTTCCTTATCAACAAATATAAATTTAATAACTCCTAAGGCTTTAATTGTGCTATAGTTTATTCTGTTATTCCTCGGTTGATGGACTGTTTAGGATTGTTACTAGATTTTTTCCTTTCTTAACAACACTCTAGTTAAATCCCCACATAGGCAGACCTCCGAGATGTTATAAGTTTGTGTCCTAGACCACCGCAGTAAAATGAGTTGCAAGAATTTTTTTCTCTGTCAATGCATATACATTGTTTACACTGTGCTGTAGTTTAACATGTGCAATAGCCCTATGTCTAAAAAACAAAATATATACTTAATTTAAAAATATTTTATTGCTAAAAAATGAAGAGCAAAGTGAACACATGCTGTTAAAACAGCGCTGCTGATACACTTGCTTGACACAGAGCTGTAAAAAGTGCAATAAACCTTATTGCAATAAAACAAGGTGTGCTGGTACATGCATTTTTCAGTATCCACTTTGATACTTGAAGGATAGATTTCCAAAAGGTGAGTCAAAGGAATACCAGATGGCATTCCTAAAAAGTTGCTTCAGTATAGAATCCCACCAGCAAAATATAAAGTACCTGGTTGCCTCACCACTGCCAGGGGTTGGGAATCTTTTAAAATTTTCCTGTCACTTTAATAGGTGAGAAGTTAGCCTTAGTTGTTTTAGTTGAAATATACCCAACTACCATCAATATTGTGCCTCCTTTCATGTGTTTGAGGGTCTGTTAGATCTTTATTTAATGCGGGGAGGGGGAGGCACAAATCCCAACAAGTGTCCTTTTATTGGATCTTTTAAGTACCAGTTTTTCTGTATGTGGTCTACCTAATGATGGGGTTTCTGATTGTTTCATTGGGACAGAGATCGAAAGATGACAAAGATATAGTATTGAGTTTTGTTTGTTTTGTTTGAGATGGCTTAGTTCTCATTTTCTTTCTCTAACATTTTTTTCTTTAAGATCAGCTTACTTACAGGAAATCCGTCTCTGTCTATTTGTGTGTAATGTAAAAAGGGCCCTGGGTGGAGCATCTTTCTGGCTTGGCATGCAGTACACACTGCCCAAGGAGTGTACATTCACACATGTGCTTTTTTGTTATTGAATTAAATTCACATAACGTAACAAAAAACTAACCCTCTTAAAGTATGGAACTTCATGTATAGCCATCACTTCCATCTAGTTTGAAACATTTTCATCACCCCAAAGAAAACTCTGTGCATGTTAGACACTTACCCCCAACCCCTTCATTCCTTATCCCCTGGAAACCACTAGTCTGCTCTCTGCTTTTATGGATTTACTTTTTCTAGATTTTTCAAATATATGGTATCATATATAACTTTCTGTGTCTGACTTTTTCATTTACCATATTTTTGAGGTTCATCCACATTGTAGCATATATCAGTACTTCAGTCCTCCTTATGACTGGATGATATTCCATTGTATACCACAAACATACCACAATTTGTTTATCCATTTTTCAGTTGATAGACATTTGGGTAGTTTCCACCTCTGACTATTGTGAATACTCACACATGTAAATGTAGACCCCAAGTTAGTCATACAGAGGGAGGCCTGAGGGACAAGAAGGAAGGCAGCTGAGAAGAGCCCTCCACTGAGTCTTCTAGAACTTTCCTATTTTTTTAGTGATTGGTCATTTCCTATCTTTAGTGATTGATCATACAGGATCTTTAGAAGGCTGAGTCAGTCTTGGGGTTAGACTGGGGATTTGTGTTCATTTGACTTTAAGATCTGGGTTAAACCCTGAACACAAAAGCTCCAGATTATATCCTCTGGATTTAAAAAGGAACTTGCTTTCCACACTAGTGCATGGTTGCTTATTCTGTGCCCCCCACTGCGCTCCCCCTGCCCTGCTCAGGATACTGGTTGCTCTTGCCCTAATGGGCACAGTGACTAGAAGATGATATCCACAAAGGTTCCCTTTGGGGAGGTTGCCTCTGCCTCCAGCGTCTGGCTTGGAGCTTGTGGTATGTGGTGACCAGAGGGAGGAAACTGTGACTGTGATGTACTTGGTCAGTGGGTCAGGTCTCAGCTCAGCCATTTCTCTAGCTCCCAGTTTTCTCCTCTGTAGAATGGGGTTACTGATACCTAATAATACAGTTGCAGCGAGAGTTAAGTGAGATATGGAGTCTGTGACATTGCTACCTGGTAGTGCTTAATAAATGTTTATTTCCCTTCTCGGAGCATTTTTAACCTCTTCTTTCCAATGTCTTTAATATTACCTGCTTCACAAAAGTATGACAATATGCACATCAAAGTTCCTAGCAACATGCCTGCCATACTCAGTATAGATAGAAAGATCCTTACCTTGTAATTAGTATTTCTCATTGGGAAAGTGCCATCTAGTTGATTACACTGCGTCTAAACTGCTTTAGGTGGTAAAGATTTCACCTGGGTATATTGAGTTGTTCTGCAGCTTTGTGTTTATTACCATAGACACATCAAGCTAATTAAAAGACAGCCATGTTCAGGATACTTAGAGGGCTGAGATGGTGATGTGTGATAGGAATTTAGCATTATGGTAGCACAAACATAGTTTTTAAAGTTAAATTTATATCAAATTCTTGCATCCCAAAGAAACTATGTGGATGGTAAAATCATCTCTCTCTTGCAAGCTGACACGTCTGTCTGGTCTTTGAAAATGATCATTTAGGGTACCCTGTTTTGAGTACTATTTGGGTGCTGTTATTTAGAAATCCTGTTTTAAGGCAAATGAGAAGTTATTTTAGAAAAAAATAGTTAAAGAGAGAAGAAATTGTCTCCTGCTATCCTCCCTCTCAGCAGTGTAACAAGCGTACCTTCTGAGAAGATATGCAATGTGCCTGACGCAAGGAAGTGTTTAAATGTTTTCTTGTCATCAGTGCTGGTATACTTGGAGAATGTTCATGTTTTGTTAGAAATGAGGCATGCTTTTACTTACAATCTTTTTCTTCTCCGACCAAGTCTATAACTATATGTCTATAACCAAGTCTATAACTATATATGACTATATAATAGCAAATCACTTACCTAATATTTGCACGTAAGTATTTGAAAAAGCATTTTGGATCCAGGTGAAATTTTGAAAGCATTTAAAAATATTTATAACCCTTATATTTTAAATTAATGGAATGTTTATTTGGTAAATTTATCTCATGAATGTGCTGTGAATCTACCCTCACACCCTCATTGAGCTCCCACACACTTTGGTGAACACTCTAAAGAGGCTAGTGAAGTGGGATCTCATTGGAAGGGAGAGACCCTGAGACCCTCAGTGTCAGCTTTCTGGGAACTTCTGGAGGCCGGTGCCTGGATTGTTCATGTCTCTTCACTTCCACCAGGGACCCAAATCAGAGCCACGTCCAGGACTTACAACCTGAATCAAGGTTGTGTCTGTAGAAGGTAATCAAATGTGCCTGTTGTTAGTCCTGACGTTTCTTTAGCACAAGGTCACCTAAGTTTTGGATTTGTGATGTAAAGATATGCATTTACAATTTGAAAAGCTGTTATACATTTAAAAAAATTTTTTCTTTGTAAGAATTCAAACCTAAAGAGAAGATGAAATAATGTAAGGAACACTTCTATACCTTAAGTTTACACTCACCAGTTAACAACATTTGTTACTATATATTTTTTAGAACCATTTGAAACTAAGTTGCAGACTTAATGACTTTTACCCCTAAAATGCCTCAACCCCTAAATGAAAAATAAGAAACTAACCACAACACTATTATAAAGAAACTCTTGCTTGAAAACGTCACACAGAGGGCAAAAGTAAAAAAGACAGATTGAATAATGCTGAGATTGAACTTGCAAAGTATAAGGAAAAGAATTTTAGGAAGATAATTTCTGTTTGGACATATCTATTAGGGAACATCTATTTATTAGGGATAATTCCTGTTTGGTTTATTAAAGGATAAAATTTTTATGTATCAATGAACCACCTAGTAGATGCAGATTTTCTCCAAATATTTATTTAGTTCAAGGAATTTCTCCTGGTGCTTTGAAGTGGTTTAATATTTTGGTCAGGGTTATAAGCTTTCAGTCTGCAAATACATTTCTTTAGTGCTATCAACCTAAAACCTGAAAGACCACATCTGCTTAGACATGTGGTTATGAACAAGGGTTCAAGGGAATTTGCTGGTGTATAGAGGACATGGGACCTTCATGGAACCTTCAATTATTATAGTAAAAAATGTTTACTAATAGATAGTTTGAGTAAATATGAAAGTCCTTTCCTGACATTTAGAGTTGAGTAAAAGCTGATATATATTAGTGCACTATTTTGAGAAGTAATTTAACCAACCTGGCAAAATGTTAAGCTTGATGTCATCACAGACTTTTTGCAGATTTGGGTCTTGGAGTGAGCTCCAAGAATAATGCTACTCTTATAAAAGCTGAACAGCAGGGACTAAGTCAAGTGGATAGTATACATAAGCATCCCTGATTTGTGTATTTTAAAACAAAGGTATATACATTTTCTTGATGCCATTAGCTCATAGAACATTAAATAAATTAAAAGCTTTTTTTGGAATATTTCCCTGAAAACATCCATCTTTGACAGGATTTAATAGTTTATGAGAGCTGTGTTTGAGATTTATTTTTCAAATGTTAAAAAAGCTATTTTCATTGAGCCTTGGGATGGGAACCATATTAAGCTGTCTCTCTGAGTAAGCACATCATGCATCATCATGTCAAAAATGGGAAAAAAGTGTTACCTGTAGCAGTAAATGCCATGGAGATGTTTGACCCACGATTTTTCATGAAAAGGTTCATTTTCAGTAAACACTTGTGTTTACCCATAGCATCAAATGTGATGATTGGCCTCCTCCTGATCAGGCAGGAGGGGGATGCATCCCAGAGACTTTGAAACTGTACTTTATCTTTCATTTCCTTTTTCCTTTTACTCTTTTAGTATTCAGTGGCCATGGAGATTTCTAATTTTAAACTCCTATTTACATATCAAATTTGCAAGCTACGACTTTTAAAATAATTTTTGTACCATACTTTGTAAGCAGATTACAACAGCATTCAATGTAAAATATGTGTAGTTTCTTGTGTATCAAAGCCCTGCTTCCCTTTGCCTAACTGAACCGTCTCCTGTTTCCAATTTGTATTAAAGTTCTGTGTGAAATGTGAACTCTAGTTCTTACGGCTGCTAGAAGGAATTCATGTTCCTTGGAATATTAGCTCTTGAGCTATCTTTGCAGCAGTCTTACCAGGAATATTGTAATCTTTCTTTAATGTCCAGTGCTCACTTTTCACATGTAAATTGAAGGTGTCTCTCCTTGAACTTGGCCACCAGTATGTGCGTGCAGTATTGACTGGTCTCACTCTGTGACGCCAATCATGCTTTTTGGCCACTGTGAGAATTTGGTTAAGAGGCATATTTAATCAAGCCAGACTCAAAATGGAAGATTGGATTTGTTGGTCATTTGTTTTTTCAGCCAGTAAACATTCATTTAGAGTATACTTTGTGTCAATGCTGTCCAAAAAGGAACAGGATAAGATTGCAGTCCTGGAATCATGTGGCAGATGCCGTGGGCAGGTACTGACTGAGCAGGAGCCACCACAGTGGACTGGAGACTGGGATGTGGGCAGGGAAGGGGCTTCACAGAAAGGTGAGTTAGTAAAGATACTGCTGAACGTGTGAGTCCCACACTGCATGTGGAAAGAAGATGTAGATTCCCCCAGTAGGAAGGATAAGGGTAGGAGGAGGAGCGTTCAGGCAAAAGGTGGTAGATAAAGCCATAGAAGCCAAAACACTGGTCATGTTGTGTGAATTTCAGATCATTCAGTATGACTACAGCTTGGGGGTGTGGGCAGAGTAATAGAAGAAAATCAGAATAAGACATAGATGGGAGCCTGATTATGAAGCATTTTACATGCCTTTCTAAGGGGATTAGTCTTTATCCTCTAGGCAGTGAGGAACCACATTTGGAATTTTAATGAAGATATTTCATCACCAAATTTGTGCTGCAGAAGTATTGTCTTACAGCTGTGTGGAGATGCTCCTACGGCAGTTCATGGGATGGGCTGTGACAATTGGGATGGAGGTTAGGAGGTGGTGGTGCTGAGGGCTAGAAAGTAAAGAACTTGGTGACTGTGTTAGTATTGAGAGAGGGGAAATAATTGAGAACAGCTCCCAGGTTTCAGGTTTGGGTGATTGCTCGATCAAGCCATGAGACTGAGGGGTTGAGATTAATGTGAGAGACAGAGAACTGGGAACCAATGACAGAAGCTCTAGGAAGTGGACATTTAAAGAATAGGAAATTAAAAGAAGGTTTAGAAGGAATGATCTGGGGAGAGGGAAAGGAAACCTAAAAATAGGGTGTCCCAGGACCCAAAGCAGGAATTTTTCAGAAGGAAGGCGTGGTTAAGAGTGCTAAACACTGTAGGGAGGCCAAGCAAGGGTACCAGTGTATGTTGTCCCCCAGGTCATGTAGTCCCACCTTGAAATTTAAAACAGTGGGCGAAATTTAAAGCTGTTCTCCATGAGTAGTTTGGGGCCAAGTATGGTAGGACTTTTTTTTCCCTCTCTGGCTTTGAGAACATTGCCTTGCCAATGCAGCCCAAGAGGGCGTTTTAGTAGCCCCATCACATTATCTCCCTGGAACTGGCAGACCGCTGTACCCCAGCACCTTACACTGAACCCTAGCAAAATTGGTTGTATTCATTTTGACCTACTTTTAACTTGGCGAGAACTTTTGGATTTCCATTTCTGGCATTGAGCTTTCATACCAGTATGTCTTCTGGATCTTTGTTTCGTCATTGGTGAAAATGAGTTAAATACAGACCTTTGTCCAGGATGATATCCACTTGTTTTTGCTTTAGGTAGTCTTACTAGTGATCAGTTGGGACTGAGGAAGTTGAATGATTAAACCAAGAGGAAAGCATACTTTCTAATCATTCCATATTTTAAGGAAAGGAATTTAAAAAATTAAACTAAGTAAAATATTTAGATGTTTTAAGCATTTCCTCATCTTAGTCATCCCAAATTATCAATGGTTTCTACTGGAGCTTGGTTATAACCTTTCCTGTGGGGCCCATAGCTGTGGGCTACAGATTACAGGTGGCTGACCACAGTCTTGGACTTGCTCTGGACTGCCCTAACTCCCTCCTGTATCCTGCAGTAATTGATGACATCCCCTTTTCATTCTTGAAATTGTCTCATTTACATCCTGAAGTCACCTTAAAACTCTGCCTTAGCTGTGCCTTGTTAGCATGTTTTTTAACTGCCTCTCTTTGGCTTAGGTCAGGGACATCACGTTCTAAGGAATTTTGATTATGGCAGGTGATGTTATAAAGTCTTCATCTGATTTGGTGATGTTATAAAGTCTTCACTACAGCATGGTGCTGCATAATCATAGTTAACTGGTTGATGCTGAGCACAAAGAAGTAGAACACACTTGATTCTGAATAAATTCTTTTCTTTCCTTCTTCCTTTCTTCTTTCTGTCCTTCTGAAATCTAAGGATTATACTTTCCCACCCAGCAAAAACATCTCAGAGGGTGTATCTGAGTCACTGCTCTCACTTTCCTCTGTGCATGCAGATCTGCACCTGTTGTTCTCATCTACCCTCCTGTAAACTGTAGAATAAAATTAACTTTCCATTAAGATCCTGACAATTGTTGTAAAGGCTCCTGTTTGGGAGGTCTTTCTCATGTGCTTTGAGATGCTCTGAGGGAAAGTTGTCTCTTCATTAGTTACTCATGACTTAGCCCAGGTGTTGTCTTCTGAGTTAGGGAGAGAGAGGGCAAGCTAGCACAGAAAGCTCTGGGGATGCATTTAGTTTTCAAGGGCGAAAAATTCTGAAACTGAAAGGGTTTTCTTTTCTTTCTTTTTTTTTTTTATATATATGACTAGCAAAACAGCACTGATTAAGACAAGTCAAACAGGTGCTGGGGATGTGCTAAACTATTTAATGATTTTCAGAGGGCTATTTTTAAATGTTTCTATATTATTCTCAGCCATGCTGCTGGATGAAAAGTACAAAGGGCTAAAAATATTTACAGTTTCAGTAATGTCTGTTTTTAAAGAAACCATCCTGTGTGACTTATTTTCCATTTGTAGGAAAAGAATATTTTGGGGAGAATTAGTCCAAAGTGGTTTGTTCAAGGCTTAGATTTTTAGGAAAAATAACCATTAAAAGGGCAGTAAGTTGGTTTACAAATCATCAAAGTTGAAAAAAAAAAAGCAAACTAAGGAAAAAACAAAGGTGACTATTATTACTTTTACTATTGCTGTAGTGTTATTACTGTTTTTATGAATTAACTGAAGGTTCAATTGAAAATAGTATTACTTATCAAAATTTTTATATGGGGTTAGAGATAAGTTGCTGGAGCTAAATTCCTTGGGCTTGTATCTCAGCTCCAACTCTTGGATATGTCATCTTGAGCAAGTTGCTTAACCTGCTTGTATGCCTCAGTTTACCCATATATAAAAAAGGGACTCTGATAGCACATGCCACTTAAGTTTGTTGTGAGGATTCATTGGGATGATATTCTGAGTACTATCATGGTACTCAGTAAATATGACCTATGTTCATTTTGGACCTTTTTACAATTTTAGTTTTTTTAATTGTGGTGGAAAGTGCACAATATAAAATCTACCTTAACCATTTTCAAGTGTACAGTTCAGTGGTGTTAATTATATTTACATTGCTTTATAACAGCTCCCTAGAACTCTTTCATCTTGCAAAACTGAAATTTTTATTCTTTTTATAAAAATGCAGTTTCTTTCATCACCAGTTCCATAGCTTTGGGGCTAAAGACAAGAATGCAAGCTCAGTTGAAGTAGGAAGTTAAGATTGTTCTGTTCATTGCTGTATCCTGAGTGCTTGAGCTGGGACTCAATCAGTATTTGTTGAATGCATGAATGAATTAACATGAGGCTTCATTTGACATATTAGATGCGTTTCTAAAAAATTATCTCTTAAATCCATTTTTATAAGTGACCTAAAATATACAGGAAAGACCAACTCCTTTCATAAAATGAAGTGATTTTTGTAAACAAATAACTATTATTTAGTGTAAGGGCAGGCATGGACACAGTTCAGGTTTTCTAGGATCCCAGGCAGACCGGGTAAAGGAGGAGTCAGAGTCCTCAGTGGTTTTGCAGGTTTTTATTGGGATAACCAGGTACACGGCAGGCAGGGGTGCTGGGGGGTTGGGGGGTTGGGAGGCCTGCCAGCCTCCCAGCCCCCAGCAGGTCTTCACTCTATGGGCTCTCCGGCCTTCTCTTGGCTTCTGCTTCTTCTTTCTTGGCTTCTCTTTAGGCTTCTCCTGGCGTCCCTGTGATGCTGCCCTTAAAAGCACCATCTCAGCCCAGGTGAATCCCATCTACCTCTGCCCACACCCTATTCCAGGTGCCCGCCATCAGGCATGCATTCAGGACCACAAGGATCCATCATCTCTCCTGATGGCAGGAGGGCAGAAAAGCCTGACATTTTTCCTTACCCTATATTTACTAAATTCTGATTTTGGTAGGGTAGCTATGGTACATTTAGTATACTTAGACTAAACATGGTAAAAAGAAAGAGAACATATTAAAAATATTGCTTAAATTTTGAACAGAATACATTTGAAGTTTATGCCTTTTGACTTTCATTCAGATCTGGCCATCAGATCTACTTTTTCCTTAGGCATATGTGAATCATGTTCTTTCTTTGAGAATTCAAAAGTTCAGGTCTAGATCAGTATTTACCAAAACTGGTGGAACACTATCTTCCCACTGAGAGTATGCATCACCTTTTGTTGTGTCCTTTAAAAGAATGTCAGCTGAACATGGTCTAGAAATGGCCCAAAGTCTGTGGGTGGGGAGAAAGGAAGGAAGAACATGTCTCTCACTTAAAAACCTGCCACCGATGAATTAGATTATAGTCTTAGTCTGTAGAGCTTTTCATTTCTCTGCTCTGTTGGAGGGAAAAATGTAATTTTGTCATAAAGTTTATTTGCTTCTGGATAAAATACTTAGTGTTACTTTTTATTACGCAGCTTCAGAATTTGTTTTTATGGTATATGAAAATGTGCCAGTGAACAGTTTATTTTGTACTTAAGCATTACTGGTAGGTAGTAGGCACAAAATGTGACTTACACACAGGTTCACTTTTCCTAGAAAAAAGGGAGTTTGCATTTGCATAGATTTTGCAGTCCTGCAAGGAAGACTCAGAAGCCATGTCACCTGCCTAGACTTTTATTGGACCTCATCTCAACACAGTGTCTGGTTCTAGGCAAGAGCAAGAGCGCACCTCTCAGCTGCTGTTGGACAAATTCTGTTCCCACGGCAGAGACAGTTACTCGCCTTCCAAAAGTAGCATCTTGAGTCATTTCCATTATGATTCTGACCTATCTTCTGAAAAGTGATACAGGAAAATGATGTTACCCAGTCACTCTTTCCCATGCCACAAGACAGTGTTTGCCTCTGAAGTGGAGACCATAAATCTTCTGAAAGATCTCCACTGCTTCTCTAAGATATTAATGTTTTTGTATTTAATTCTCTGGCAGCAGTAAAGTGTGTAAGATCGTCCCAGTTTTTTTCAACTCTTTTGATTCCACATCTCAAGAGGAACAGAAACTAGACAAAATACAGTTCATATTCTTGACTCCAAGGACAGGTTAATAGTGAAGCAGAGAGCTCCTCCTACTCTTACTCTCTGCTGTTTTGGCTTCCACTGTACCACAAAATCCAGCCTCCTGCTAGGGGCCTGGAGGCTTCTGCTGACCTGGCCCCAGCCAGGCCCTTCCATCTCACAAGGCCATTTTCCCTTGACTGACCTCACTCAAGTCACCCTGACTAGGGACCAGATTCTTTCTGGAAGCTGTTGTTTCTACCTGAAGTGCCCACCCTGCATTTTTCATTTTTCTAATTTTAGCTTACCCTTGAGTCTCATTTTAACACCACTTTTGAGAAACCTTTCCTGATCCCCCATTACTGGATACCCCTCAACTTGTTCATACTTTCCTTTCTTTTGTTCTTAGCCCTTATTAAAAACTTAATTATATATTTGCCTATAGGTTTTTTATTAAGAGGTTTTTTTCCCTCCCCTTCAGCTATAAGCCCTGTTGGGGATCATGGCTGTTTATTTCTGCTTGTATAATATCAGTTTGCCCCCTTTGACTTAAGTGTAAGTTAAGTGATGGTGAGTAGGAAAGAAAAATTCCTGTAAGTTCAGAGAAAGATGATTTTGTTACCTCAGACAATGCAGTTGTAATAGTCATATTGTGGTTCAATACTCTTCAGTAAATTAGTAATTGCTAATTTGCATGACTGATGCATTATAACTGCTCTCCAAATGAGAATAAAAGGTTTCTCATACTTCAAACTGTATCCATGTTCTTGTTATAGTAGTAGTATACAGGTGGAAAATGTATCCATTATAATGTACTTATGGTCTTCAGTTTTTATCATGAAAGTAAAAACCATAAAAATATTTTTAGAATAACCTAATATTTGTAAATATCAAAAACTTGACTTTTAATAGATGTCCTAAATTGACAGATATGCATGCTCTTTATGTATATTTAAAAGAAACTTTCATTGAACTTTAAAGTCAGGTTTCTTTTGAATACTTCTACTCACTATGCCTAACAACATCAGTGTAAATTTTCATGTTCCTGATCAAATTCTATTTAACTGCCCCATTACTGTTTGAGTAAAGGTATCTTGCTCAAGTATTTGTATTCCTAAAATCTTTATTGTGAAATGTTATAAATCAGAAATATGATTTTATAAACAAGATTGTGATATTCTTGGTCATCTTTTAAAATAATACTTCAATAAATCCTGATATCATCTGGTTTATCTTTCATAAATTCAAATTTTAATAGGTATCTATTTTTTTTCTGGAATTGGAGGTAATTTTTTTTTTTTTTTTTTGGTGCCGAAACCTGGGATGAATGGAGGTAATTTCTGTAAACAATAAGGATGTAATTTTTTTCAATCTGTATCAAGAAAATTATTATTTGTTTCAAGTGAAAGTATGTTAATTAACACATGACACTGTGACAGTCAATAGAGAGGGGCTAAGGGGCAGAGTGAGATGGACACAAACAACTAATTTTTTGATTGGTGTGGAAGCTTTTTGAAACTTTTCTTAAAGAGTTATGAGCAAAAGGGGGAAATTGTTTTTAGTGGACACCAATAATAAGAGGAAAATTATATTTAAATATTATAACTTTTAGAAATTGATCATGTCCATTGAACACATGACCCTTATAAAAGTATAATAATTTACTCTGCTTTACTTTGTGCCAGTTATTTAAAAGGGAGGAGAATGTGGTAAAGGCAAAGAAATTGGAACCCTAGAGTATATATTTATTTAAGACTGATTTTAAATTAGAGGTTCTGGCTCTCACCATTCAGGATTGAGTATAAAGGTAATGAAAAACACAGCTCTAATCAAAGCAGGAAGGTTAATTAAATTTTTATATGCATATTTGTTTTTTTAAATTGATTAAATTTTTAAACTTTCTTACATTGTTGTTCATTTTTGTGCAATATTTTATTTCTCCCCTCAGGTGTAGTCTCCATAAATCCCCACCACCACATCAACAGTGAACTGTCACCAGAGTCCTTTGTGTCCTTCCCGCCCCTGTTTTGACCCCTCTTCCTCCTGCTCCCTGCCATATGCCTCAGATATATATATATATATATATATATATATATATATATATATATATTGCCTGCAAGCTTTGAAAAGACCCTCTTTTGATTGGTTCCAGGAATAATCATTCAGATTTAACCAAGCAGTTTATCAGTCCAATTTAATGTCTGCCACTTCTTTCCCACTTCTCTCCCCTTGATAGTTTCTTTAGCTGTCATCCATTCCACGTCAGTGTGCCTCACTGTTCTGTCACTGCCAGTTCTCCTGTCACTGAACAAGGATCTAGACCTGGAGACCTTTGAAATGGATTCTGGGAGAACAAGTCTTCATAGGTTTTTTTTTTTTTTCCAAGTCTGTTTCCATCTTTAAAAAATTGTTTTTTAATCTAAACACTAAAAATGTTTAAAATTCAGACATTTCTTATTCCAAATTCTGGTTATTTCTAATTACTTCACAGCTAAGTCTGCAATTTATCTGTGTAGGAATGGAGCTAATTAAACTAGTGAATGATATAAATGAATCTTTCCTACTTAAGAGAACAAATTGCTTTCAGCCAGTTTGGAATATCCACTTTAAAAAATGAATTCTATTTCAAGGAGGAGCTTGCAATGCTTAATTGTTTTTGGCAGTTTATTTTTTTTAAATCACTAAAATAATTTTAAAGCAAAACTTATGTTAATCTTTTTCCTTAATGGTTCTTGCTTGGTTAGTTTCAACAGATAAAAGAAGATTACCTTGAGCTATAAGGACCTGTGAGAGTAGATGAGGACTCGAGAAAAACAGGAACAGTTTCTAGGGAGGAATTCAATGCAGCAGAAGAACATAGAATGTACCAGATAGCGGCCTCTGTGGCACAGGTACATCTATGAGACATAGACCAGAGACACACAAGTATGTTTAGGCATGTCTGCTTGTGGGAAGTGTGTCCTGACATGTGTGTGGTATGCACACATGGAGATCCCAGAAGCCACTGACATTGGTTTGTCTACATATATAACAATGTCTGTCCACAAGAATTTTGGATATTGCCACTACCCCAGTTTGAGTCAGGGCTCCAGTTCTGCTTCACAGGGTTATTTTGAGTAATAACTGAAAGAATTTATGTGAAAAACTTAGAATAACATCTGGTACATAGTAAGCATTTAGCAAATGTTAGCTATTATTATATCTATATGAAAGGAATATTACTATTTCATTTAATAAAGTAGACATAACTGAGTCTTATTAGCCCTCAACTCAGTTATTTTAATAAATGAAATTTTACTACATTGTAGGATGAGACTTCTAGAGGTGTCGCAGCATAAATCTGACAAAGAAAGCTATATAAATCCTGAGAAAAGAAACTTGCTTTTTGCAGGCCAATCCTTATTTTGCTGAATCCTTAGAGTTCTTCTCCAGTGATGCCAAACTTCAAAGTTCAGAGGGAAAATATTGCTCCATAATATTAAATATAGAAACAAGGGATAAACTTTAAGTGAAGATGTTAGTATTAGTCAAAAATGTCTCTAATGAAGGATGTTTTCTTCTGTTAGCAGGACAAAACTTTTATGATCTAAAACCAAAACAGTGATAATATGAGTTTGACAATCCAAGTGGTTTCCACTATCTTGATCATGGAATATTTTCTCCAGAATGTAAACTGCAGATGGTTAAGTTTCATTGAAAATGATATTAAAACAAATTAGTTTAAAAGTCAGATGGAATTGTTGACATCACAAATATCATAGTCACATCAAGTGTCACATGGCAA
Organism: Talpa occidentalis; assembly: GCF_014898055.3. Classification (NCBI taxonomy): domain Eukaryota; kingdom Metazoa; phylum Chordata; class Mammalia; order Eulipotyphla; family Talpidae; genus Talpa; species Talpa occidentalis. The sequence goes on along the minus strand of NW_023602073.1, from coordinate 96,242,123 downwards.
TTAATAACTCTGAGGGATTTTAAAGATGAGGGTTAATTTTTTTTTGAGGCGGTAGAAGTCAAGTAATTGGGATCCCTGAAATTTTCAGTCAGATATCTCAACAAGAAAGTTAGCTATGAAAGTTAACTTTCCTTCACTTAGCTGGATTAAAGATAATAAACTAGGCTTGTTTCCTAGTTTATCAGTAGATACAATAAAATATACTTTGGTAGGTGGACTTTTAAGTATTAAAGAAGATAGGGTGAAATAGCTATTTTGAAAGACAGTCTATAAAAGCTCAGCATAGGTTTACCATACAACCCAGCAATTGAATGGGAAACTTATGTCAACCAAAAAACCTAAATATGAATGATTATAGCAACTTTGCTAATAGTTTCCCTAAAGCTAGAAGCAATTAAGGTGTCCTTCAATAATAGGTGAATTGTGGTGCAGCCATACAATGGAATATTATTCAGCACTAAAAAGAAATGAGCTATCCAGCCAAAATGAATGTTGCTAATTGAAAGAAGTCAGTTTGAAAAGGTAGTATACCATATGATTCCAACTACAGGAAAGGAAAAACTGTTACAGAGATAGTAAACAGAGCAATGGTTACTAGATGCTCAGCAGGAAGAGAAGCAGGATGAAAAGGTGGAGCACAGTGAATTTTTAGGGCAGTGACACTATTCTGTATGATTTTTAATGGTGGATAGATGACATGCATTTATCAAACCCATAGAACTGTGTACTACAAGGATTGAACCCTAATGTAAATTATGGATTTTAATTAGTAATAATATATCAATATTGATTCTTGAACTGTACAAATGTACCATACTAATATAAGTTATTGATAAAAGGAGAAACTGGGAAGAATGGGACCTTACTGTTCAAATTTTTCTGTTAACCTAAAACTGTCCTAAAAGATAATCTACTAATAAACAACCTTAAAAGTACATTTAAAAAAATAGATTATAGTTGCTGTAAAAAATCATGTCTACAAACAAACAAAAAAACAAAGATATGACTTCTGTTATATAATCTGAATCTGCTACTTCAACTGGTTGAATCTGTAAATGCAACACTGGCAGATACTGAGGCCAGCTACATTTATAGAATAAAATACAAGTGTAAGTCAGTGCTCATAGTTTAAACTCATGTTGTTCTAGGGGCATCTGGATATATTGCATGGGAACCATATATGCATTTAGTCAACTCTTAATTTCTAATTGTATAGACAAGAGGATTAGAATTCAAATGTGATACTTTGGAAATAGCATTATATTATTTTAGTGGAGTTTGCAGGTCTCATGTCTTTATTATGTTTGGCTGGAGGCAATATTAACATTTGGTTGTCTTCTTGCATCCTGCAAATATTTGCAGTACAGGACTTGTTCCCTGGCAGGGTAAAGCTGATGTGGTAGTCAGCGTTCACTCCAACTGATCCACTAAGTTGGTAATCTGCGTGCTGATGAATAGTTGATTTTTGTGGACCATGGTTTTGAAAGTCAATTTGCTTTCTTATTTTATTATGACTATTTAAGAATTTTTAACTATATCTCTATTTAATTTATGATTCTTATAAGGTTTTATTATAGTGGAAAATAGGGAACAACAATTACTTTTCTTTTTTTAATTTTATATTTTTTATTTTTTTATTTTATTTTTTAAAATAAATTTTATTTTTATATTCCCCATACAATTGCAACCCCCTTATTTTGATTCCAATCCCTCCCCTCCCCGCCCCCCCCTCCATAGAGTGTCTCTGGTTCATAGTTGTTTGTTGATTTTGATTTTTACTTTCTTATAGTTATTCATTTTCCTGGTCCCTTATTTAAGTTTTCTAGATTCCTGCTATGAGTGAGACCATCCGGTATTTTTCTTTTTCTTTCTGGCTTATTTCGTTGAGCATGATCCCTTCCAGTGCCATCCATGTTGCTGCAAATTGCATGTGTTTATCTTTTTTGAATGCTGATTAATATTCCATGGTGTATATGTACCACATCTTCTTGATCCAGTCATCTATTTTTGGGCATTTGGGTTGTTTGCAAAGCTTAGCTATTGTAAATAGTGCTGCTATATATATAGGGGTGAAGGTGCTCTTTGAAATTGATGTTTCTGTGTCCTTTGGGTAAATACCTAGGAGTGGAATTGCTGGATCATATGGAAGCTCTATGTTTAGTAGGTCCAGAAATCTCCACACAGCGCTCCATAGTGGTTGGACCAGTTTGCACTCCAGTTACTTTTCTTAATATAAGAATTTTATAGAGCAGAAAAGTGGCAGAGTATTTTTTTATTTATTTAATTTTAAATTTTAAATTTTTATTTGCATAGAAGAACTGGGGTGCAGGCCAGAGGTGCAGGTGGTAAGAGGGTACACCAGAGGGTGGGAAACAGAACAGGCGGATTCACTGAAATACACTGCTGAGGGGAGAAGCGGGTGAGACCGAGAGGTCTGCTGTGCCATGTAGGTCAGCTCCCTGACTAGGAATTGATCTCAGGCCTCAGTGGTGACAGCACTGAGACTTAACCCTTAGGCCACCAGGGATGCCCACGCAGAGTATTTTTTAAAATCCTGATTAAATATTATGTATTTAATCCTAGACCACAGCAAAATATTTTCAGAATCTTTGAAAAGTCCATTGTCACATAAACGATATTTAAAATTCATACAATTGAAAAATTTTGACTGCAGTTAGATTACTTCCTTGAAATATAAAACATTTTTCATAGATGTTAAAATTACTTTACAATATATATGTTATCTTTTTTATGGGGCAAAACTTTCAAGAGAATTAGTATGTATCAGACTTAAATATTTAATAAACATTTACTGTATTGAAAAAACACAGTATTTTTCATTTACTCCAAAATATTTTGAATTAAACTTTATCAACTTAATACAAGTAGAACTTTTTAAGTTTAGGACATACCTCTGACCAGTGAGGACGTACCTCATACTTAGCAAATATGAAATAGTGATAAATGTTTGCTCTGGGATTGATTCATATATCTAATTTTCTAGTCCCACTGCTTGACATATTTATATGGTGGTTGTTTTAATTTTAAAAATAGTCAGATTACATGTATTTATAAATTTATAATATAAAAATATGACCTTGATCCCACCAGAGATAACAGTTGTCTCTTAGTCATATAAATATAAAGTCCATCTTTTAGTCATATAGGTAGGATTCATATCTTAGTCAAACTGTAGCTATGGATATAAATATGTACTTACTACAAGAGATTGTTGAAATATATGCATCCATACATATATAGTTTTTAAAGCAGAAAGAGAATCATTATGCTTCACGGGGTCACTGTGTTCCTTTACTGTCTCGTTGGGACCTTGCTGTAATTCTAGCGCCAGCACCTGGCTCAGGTTCACCCCATGACATTTTCAGTAGATCTTTCTCTTGTTTTCTTTTCTAGTTGACCTTCAAACAGAAAGTTCATATCCCCTTCTTAACTCTTAATGTGATTTACTTCTTATGTTTGGAAGTCTGGATTGTTACTGAATTTGTTGTTTTAAGGGAATTGAGGTTCTCGGTTTAATGCCAGGATGTTCCCTGTTCATGGGAAACTAAATCCATCAACCCCAGTTTCAAAGATTCCTGAGTGTGTGGGCTGTGGACAGGCAATTCTGAGGTTGTTCCTGGCATACCTCATACATTTTTGATTGTCCATCAATTGTAGTCCAAATGCCATGATAGCATTGATCGGCAAAGAGCCCAGTGGCTTTCAGTCACAACAATTTAGTGCAGCTACTTAACCTGCTCCTCCTTATGATAATGTTTGAGTTGGGTGTTGTTTCATTTTACAGTTCTGGTCTTGTATTAAAAATGCATCATTTTTACTAATTTTCAAAATAGGAAGTGCATGTGTGCTTTTTATGGTTCTAAAGCTCACAGAATTATTAATATAAGTGAAAAGGAGACACTTGATGAGCTCCACATAGGGCAATATTGCTGCTCTTACTCCCTCAAGAAGGAAACATGTCATCATTCTTTACATTGTGAGAAAGAGCCATCTTGTCATAGAAAAATGAGATGTAGTCACTTAATTAAAGTCAATTTACAGAGCTGTCTATTTAGATGACTTGGAGAACATTAGCATCAATGTGTGGAAAGCCATCATGAGCCCTCTCAGGCATGACTTAGCCGATTTTCTTAGGTTCCTGGTTTGTTTGGGTTTTTTTTATTTTCTGCCTTTATCATCTCACTTTAGCTTTGTGTCAGTATGTGTAGCGCTGTGGAAAGTCAAGGAAAAACTTAAAAGTCAGCTTATTAAGGAGTGAAATTTTTTTCTTTATAGATATTAGTAACCTAAAAGTATAGCTAGTTTAAATAAATCTTAAGACATAATTTCAGGTGAATATCAGCAGTTGTGCTATTATAAGTATATGCAAATAGTCTAAGAAATTTAATATTTTATTAGAAGACACATCCCCAAAAATGAAACCTACCAACTTGTTTCTATGGTAACCACTATTGAAATGTGTCTAGCCAGTGTGTGTCTTCCCCTGATTTTTCTCCAGGAGTTTCAGGGAGTTCTTTAAATTTATTTTCCTGACATAGATAGGTGGGTGGGTAGATAGACAGATGGATAGAAAGAATAATAGATTGATATAGAGACAGATGTGTATTTTTTTTCCAGTGGGGATGTGAGACTATTGTAAAATTTCCTTAGATTCATATAGAATATAACTTCATTTTTATGCTTGAATATATTTGGCTAAGGGACAAATCCATTGTTTTATAAATTTAAACTAATAATGGAACCTGGTAAGTACTGATTTCTACAAAAGAACTTAATCTTGCCTGCTAAATGTTTTCTGGTATTTTTATATGGAACTGTGGAATATAGCACATGGCCAGTGACCTTTTAAAATTAAAATTTATTTGACTGTCCTGTCTTGTGACCCTCTGTGAAATGTTAGATGTTCTCCTTTATCCCTCTTCCACCATTGCCTTTGTTATCCACCAGGCCATGAGTCTCCACTGGATGGAATTCTGACCTGCATTTAGATCCTCTTGTGACCCTCCTTGTTGAAAGTTGTATGTGGTAAATATCACAAAGTTCACAATTTATTTACTTAGAGATCTCAATATTTCACAACAGGTTCATTCAGAAAAACTGACTGCAGTGTAACCTGTGGTACAGAAGGGTTCCATTGCATTTTATATTTATGAAAAAATGAGCTGTTGTTTTGTTTTGGGAATCTCTCACCTCTCTAGGACTGTAATATCACAGAATGAACAGATACAGTCAAAGGTTCTTGTGATGTCAAATGTATGCTCACTGGGCATAATAACATTAGGGCAGGGCTCGTAGGATTTATTTATCATGGGATTTATCTCTCTAGAATTAGAGCGATACTTAAGAAATAAAACTTCCCTACATCCATCAGTGGGAGGACATAGCAACGGGGAGTGTTATCCCTGTTAACCTATATAGATAACAGAGAAGCTAGGAGATCTCTGAGTCTAATGTACAGGGTTGGCCATAATAATCTTTAAATTTGTTTTATTTATTTATGCATACAAAAACTGGGGTATAGGCCAGAGGTTCAGGGGGTGAGAGGATTCACCAGACAGAACAGACAGATCTACTGTAATACACTGCTGATTTGCTGAGAAAAAATGAATATTTGACTTCAGGGCCCATTCTCTATATTTTTAAGTTTCCCTGGCCCCTCAAGTAAGGGTCTTGGTACTCTTGGATAATTGGAGAATGACTTTGCACAGTTTCATATGTGTGAAGTACACACAGTCTTCAATTTTAGCCTGTGGTCTCTGTTCCTTCAAAAAGTAACTGAACATTGAGGGGGCCACTGTTGTGTCCAATGAGCTGAAGTAAGATAACTTCATGGAATCCAAGTTCTCTGATTTTCTAGAATCCTAGAGTCTTTCTTTTTTGCTTCTTCCTTTATTACACTTTTAGTCAAGCTTTACTTACATTTATTTTTCTTTCAGGGAAACACAGCAGTCTCTTTACAGTCCTTAATAGCAGTCAGAACAGTTCTATCTTTGTCACTGGAATAGTTAACATTTATTGAATGTTTACTGCATATCAGGCACTGTTCTAAACACCTTATTTACATTGACTCAATCCTTACAACTTCCATGATGTTATTATTATTACTAGCACCATTCTACAGACTAGGAGACAAAACAAAAGATGTTAAGTGATTTATCTATAAGTTCCTTGACAAGGGAGCTGGGATTTGAACACATCAGCTGGGCTGACCTACCCTTCTAGGATTGCAGCCAGCATTTCTTCATTTAATTCTCTTAGCAGCTCTTGCAATTGAGGTGGATTAAGCAAGACATTGCTTGTGTTAAACAACAGGTTAACAAGCAATGTTGATTAAACTGTGCCTTGTAATTGAACTGTCTTTGGGATCATGTAACTGACTGTGATGATGGATGTCCCAATTGGTATCGAGGGGCAGCACTTCACAAAGGAAGGAGGCAAGTGATGGACAAAAAAATACCTCACATGAAGAAGTGGTAGTTTAATGAAGTTAAGTAACTGATGTCAGGTCCTTTGACTAGTGAATGGCAAAGGGAGAATTCAGAACTAGATTGCCTGCTTCCAGAGCTTTCCATGTCCACCCTGATTTATAGGAACCCCATCCTCCCTCTGCTACTCCTCCAGCAGATTTTATCACTCAAGATATCACTATCTTTGCTTTGTGTAGGTTCTAAGGATATACTGTAGTCAATGTCCATGAACCTGGCACTTTCCCAAATTTAGTGGTCATTGCTTTATTTAATCCTAACCTGTCTGTAGGATAGTTATGTAAGCAGTTAAACTTAACTAATAATTTTTCTACTTTCCACTTTAGAAGATGAATTTTTTGTAAGCAGGCCCAAAATTCTAGAGAAATCTTTGCTGAAGCCCTGTGACCAGACCAGAGTTTTTTCAGGCAAAGTTTTATGCAAAACATTGACCTTCATGGAAAATTTGGTTCTTGCTTATTTGGGTCTCAGTTCATGGAATTGTTCATAAACTTAAGCCGCCATTCATAGACAAAGGTACAAGCATGGAAGGTTAGCTTAAGCTCTCGTTGCCTCACAACCTTACTGTATAATAGGGAGAATGTTCTTTGGAGGATGGCCTATACTTTGCACTTCTGAATCTGTTTATGAAGAAATGACAGTATTTTTCAGTACTTGTACCACCGGTGACTGAAGCTCTGATCCTTGATGTGTTTAGTTCTTATGTGTACTCATCTCTACATCAAAAGCAGAGAAAGCCACAGGAAATTGCTGCCTGTATTTCCAGGAAACGTAACTTCTTCACCAGCTCCCCAATCCGCATAGCCCAGAAGACCCCGCAGCCAGCATTGGCATCGTTGATAGGAGGTGCTGATAAGGAGCTGGGAGCCCTTTCATCCTGCTTCTGAACTTGTAAGCGCTATATGTGAATTGCAGCATGATTTCAAACCTGAGGGTTGGCAGTCCTCACTCTTTTCTGCTCAGGTGTGGCACCTTCTGCCTGGTCCAGGGCTGTGGCTGGCACACTCTGATCACACAGAAATTAAATGATCCTGGTAGATTCTTACATTACTCCTGACTCAAGAGATAGAAAGAGCATGAGGTTAGGCTGACCAGCAGTCATTCTTTAATGAATGCTTTATGATAATGATGAAAATAACAACAGTTAATATCTACTGAGTGGTGACTGTGGCATGCCGGGCATTTTGCTTCAGACTGCATGTGATACTTAATCCCCACATAAAATCCAAGAAGGACTTTCTTTATTATCCCAAATTTCAGATAAGGTACCTGAGACTTGTACAGGATCACACAGCCATAAAGGATACAAAATTCAAACCCAGACCTATGTCATTCCAAGCAAGCACTATAAATAGTCAAGTAAATTTCACTGGGATGGAGTTGGACTGGCAGCCCATGTGTACAGACAGATGGAAACAGACAAGATCTATCCAAGCAGGCTAAAGGCTTATACCCTGGAAAGCTTTGGTGTAGATCTGCTACAGTGACATTCTCACATGGAAGAAAGGATGGTGGTAGTACAATAAACATGTTACCACGGGGGATTTATGAATCTTCTAGTGCTAGCCAGGATCTTGCATGCAAGCCTCCAAATACGAAAAGGCAGCTTCTCACCTCATCATGGTCCCAGCTTCCTAGCTTAGCTCACTTCTCTATTTTAGCTTATAAATTCAAATTGCGATTGAAACAAGTATGAGAAATCAATGTGTTTCAGCTTCTCCATGAACTGAAACAAATTTTCATTTAAGCGTGAAATCTCCCATCTCATGGATCAAAGAGATGCTCTGTAAGAGAAGCATCCATAAATATTTTAGGCATAATGAAGTCTCTCTCTTTAATAATAACTCCTCATTATTGAAAAAAAAAGATAGAATTTGACACCAAAGATATACCCTATTAAAGCTGATAACAAAAAGCAGGAAAATAAAGGTAGGAATTAATAAAAGACTTCAAGATGACCCTTTACGGACTTGTTAGAGACAGGTCATAAATGTGGTTATGAACTTTCTGCCACTATTGTGAAGGTGAAAAGAGAAGTGTGGTGGAAATTGACTTTCAAAACCCAAAAAGAAAAATTCTCTTCAAGTTGTAGTTGAAAAATAGTTTGTAGCTCTAGACAAGTGTTGGTTAGTATTGGTTTAAGGCTGCTGGCATGCTGTCTTTCTGTGGACTTCTCTACATTCCATATTATTTTTAGGATAAAAAATTCACTACATAGTGTGATTTATCATCTGTCAATCCTTGCATTATTTCAGAACTGATCATCCTATTTGTATTATCCAGGTCTTCATTTCTCTTTCCTTCAGTGCCTGTTGTTCATCTGTTGGAAATTCTTTTTATCGTTAGCATTTCTGCTAAATGATAAGCAGGGAAAATAAACACACAACTCTAGCAATCAGTCTCATTATTTACAGAGGTGATTTTAATGCCTTTCTGGCCGAGGGGAATTTCAAGAGAGATTGCTTCATGTCTACCTACTTACTAATAGAGCTCCCAACTGAGTCTACTGCAGGAGGAAGAACAGCCGAGGTTGGGGTGACTCTCTTATACCCAAAGTAAAGGCCAGTCCTGGTAAAATTGTTATAAACTAGGAAAGGGTGGAAATGTGTGTTTGCTTGCTAGGGCTTCCATAACAAAGTACCACAAGTTGGGTGGCTTACACATTTATTTTCTCACTGTTGTGGAGGCCAGAAGTCCTAGATCAAGATGTCAGCAGGGTTGTTTCTTGGCTTGTAGATGGTTGCAAAGCACATGATTTTCCCTTTGTGTGTCTGTGTCCTAATCTCCTCTTCATAAAAGAAGACCAGTCATATTGTATTATGTCCCACTCTAGTGATCTCATTTAACCTTAAATACTTTTTAAAAATATTTTATTTATTTATTTATACAAGCACTGGGTACAGTCAGAAGCGTGGGAGGGTGAGAGAATTCACCAGAGCCAGAGCGGGGAGCAGAGCAGGCAGAAGGACCAAAGTACACTGCTGAGGGGAGCAGCGGGCGGCAGGGGAGGTCTGCGCACCATGTGGGACCCTCACCCAGCGGCCGGGGATCGAACCGGCGCTGCAGAGGCTGCAGGCAGCTTCACAACCCAGCGCTCAACCGCTGCACCACTGGGGAGGCCCTTAAATACTTTTCAAAAGCCCTGTCTCATTCTGAGTTATTGGGGTTTAATATTTTAACATATAGATTTTGGGGGACCCAATTTATTCCATAATAAAACTGCTGAATAGAGTAAGATGGTTGATTCCCTGGTTTTCTGATAATATTTATTTTGTGGCTTCTACCTTTATAAAGAATTGAAAGTCTTGCAAGGCACTGAAAAGCTTAGGTCACTGTGTGTGTGTGTGTGTGTGTGTGTGTGTGTGTGTGTGTCTGTCTGTGTGTGTCTGTGTATTTCTCTTAGATCATATATACTGTGTCTATTGACAGTTTGAAGATCAGTACATTTCCTCTTGTTGAGAAAATAATAATGCCTAGCTTTCACTAGAGTTCTTTTCATCTTCAAGGCTCTCTTAAATATTGGCTAATTAAATGAAAATGGAGGAAGTCTAGCTAAATAGCTTCTCTTTGAGGACTAGCCCAGTGGACTGAGAATACACTGTGATTTACTGTATCTTTGAAAACAGAGGCAGCTAGAAATCTTTTATTATTGGCTATAATAACTAGTGGCATCTCTTATTGTGTTTGGCAGCTGACATATTAAATTGCATTTTAGTTGGTTGTTATACATGAAATAGTAGGATATGAGTAGACTAAAAATGAGAATTTACAGCCCTGGGATATGGGATAGCTGACATCTAGGGGTTGCCATGACAACTCATCAGGCTGTTGCTTTGTAATCTTTTGGATTAGGTTCTAGCCCAGGGTCACTGGATTGAAATTGGAGGGGGGTTGGTAACAGTACGTGAATGTTGAACCTTTATAAAATGGTATTTGAATTTGCAGTTTGGTCATGTTGCTAAGGTCAAGTAGAATGACATTGAGGGAATATTTAAATTCTGTAGAACCTAGACAAGGTCAGATTTGTTAGCAAGAATATTCAGATGGAGTGGTCTGAGACTCAGCAGCTGAAAGACAGGATTTCCTGTCCTTGGTCAGTGAATAAAAAATATGCAAGTATCCCTAATATATATGTACAGCCCTGCACAGTTACATGTAAATGAAAATCTACAAAATTAAACCCTTTTTATAATTGTTTTATGTTATAAAATTGGAACTGAACATCCCCAAGAAAACAATTTGGCCGCAAATCAAACCACAGCAGCTTTCTAGTGTTCCAGATCCTCCATCTCAGCCGGAAATAGCCTGCAGGGTGTGGAATTTGGACCAGGGAAGGGAATTGGGCAGAGTGAGGAAGGAAGCAGTTGGAAAATGGGGAGCCACATTCCTCACCCCACACATTGACCTTGGCCATAAGCACCACGTCTTTCATTTGACAGTGTGTTACTCAGACATGCTCCTCACCAGGACCGATGGAGGAAGCAGCCTGGAAACTGTCTGCTGAAGTCTGATCCCAGTTCTGCCACTAACAGTGTGATCTTAGACAAAATACATTTCAATGTTGGATTCCCTTAGGAAATGAGGGGGTTGAGTTTCCTCTGACTGGCAAAGTGAAGTTCTGCTGTTTTCCATAGTACGGGGCAGGCCTGGGTCACCACATTGCTCTTTCGGTCATTAAGCACACGTTTCCATCATTATTTTAAGTACAGCTACCCCTCTATGAGTCAAAGTAATGAAGAAAGCGCAAAAAGGATTCCTTCCCATCTCCATAATTTTTTAGATTTTACAATTGTGGTTTTTTGAAGCAAAGGCTGCCATGCAGTGAGGAGAGGATAAAAATCTCAGAATGGAGACAGCTGGTCCTGAGTAAGTTTTCCCACTACCGTTATTGTCAGCATCAGCCAGTTAATATTTACTGAGCATTTCTATATGGAGTCAGTGCTAAGTACCATACACACACACACACACACACACACACAACCCCATGGTGTCATTACAATGAACACACACACATATATTATGTGGTATATATAAACTGGAGCATTTGCTATGTGCCAGACATTATGCTGAATCCTCAATAATCCAATGAGGTACATAAATGGATTTCAGTTAAACTTCACAACAAAGCCCTATTTTTATAAAGAGGGAAACCGAGCCATAGCTGGTAACTGGTGGTGCAGGGATTTGAACCCAACTGCTGTTGCCTCAGAACCCTTTCTTATAATCTCTCTACTAGTGGCTCTCCATGCTCATGTGACTTAACAGTTACTTGGGAAGCTTTTAAAATACAGATCTTTCTCAACTTATGATCATTTATTGAGGTGATAAACCCACCATTAACTGAAAGTGCATTTAATGCATTTAACTTATTGAGCATTATAACTTAGCCTAGACTACCCAAAACATTTCAGAATACTTACATTAGCCTACAGTTGGAGAAAATCATATAATACAGAGCCTATGTTATAATAAAATGTTGGCTATTTCATGTAGTTTATTGAATCCTGTACTAAGAGTGAAAAAATAGAATACCCTAATTCAAAATTTAAAGTACTTTTTTAATTGAATATGCATTAGTTTTGCACCATTCATAAAGTCGAAAATCATTGTTGTACCATTATAAGTTGGCAACTGTCTGAATCCACATCCTGGACCCCACTCCAGATGAGTCAGAAACTCTGGGTTTACACCCTGTGTATGCCAATAATCAGCCAGGACTGGGAACCGCTCCTTCACATGGAACACGAGGGTGGTATAGGTGGGTCACTGCCTGTAGTGCTGCAGCCAGTCGGTGACTACCCCAGGCATGGCACCCGGGTTGCTTACTCTCCTGCTAAGTACCTTGACAGCACAGTAACTTTCCAGTTATTGTTATCAGGGCTTGTACCGATTGCCATGCTGTTTCCCTTTCCCTGACAAATTCTCAAAGCCACAAGTTTGTTTAGGGTCTTTCAGTCTGTGTAGTAGACCATATTGTGATGGTCAGAGGAGAGAGATGATTTCTTAGAAAACAAAGTAGTGATTTCCTACTTAAAAGTGTCAAAGTTGACTTACCACCTTCATCATCTCTCATGTAAGTGGAATCTAGAGCAGTGGTCTCAAAGCCTTGATGTGTAGTAACAACTTGTGCCTCTTTAAAAATCTAGAGTCAGATGCCTGACTCTACCCTGGCCATTTTGGTGGGATGTGACCTGGGCAGTGGGACTTTTAAAAGCTCTGCAGCTGATTCTGTTGTGCAAATTAGTTTTAAAAAGCCAGTGGTTTTCACTGGGTTGTTGACTGTGGAATCATGTCTATGGACTGACCATACTTTTCACATCTCTGATATTATCTCACAACTGTCCTCTTCTGCATTTTAGCCGGCACAACTAATTTGTTGTTAATTTAATTCTGCTCATCCCACTTACCTGTCTTGGGATTCTACTTTGCTGTCAAATGATGGTTTCCCCTAGAAACTGTTCTTGTGCTTTGACTCTCGGACTGGTTCTGGTGAACCAGTTTATGAGCTAGCATTGTGCGGTTCTCAGTCTCATTGGACTCTCTGATTTTCATTATGTGATGTATTTCTTTCTAAGTTGTTTCACCCTTTAAAATATTTTTTAAATGTTAATACATGTTGCTTTTTTTCTTCCAAGAGTGCAATGCTTTATAATAATATAAACTTCATAATAATAAACACGGTTCTTTTCCCAAAATGGTTAGCCATCAGATTCATTATTGGAAGACAACAGAAGACCTAGTGTTTAGAGAGCTTGACAAAATCTTACAGATATAATATGGTAGAAAGCTGGAGATCACATAAGAAAATAGTTTCAGATTACATCAGAGAACTTAGAAAATTCAGATTAATTTATTCACTGGACAATATAAAAAACGTAAGCATATAAGCACATGAAATCAGAAGGGTAACTTTGTTGACAGTTTGCAAATATACTTGGCTAATCAAGAAATTCATTTTGCAGTGAAAATGAGGCTTTTAAAGCAAGAGAGGTGTTACTTGGTTGGTAGGAAGATGCAGGTAATTTGAAAGTGGGACAACTCTTGGCAAAGACTAGAAGATAGAGGATAGAGCATGGCAAGCATCTATATCAGCTAGCTACCCTGGTGGGAAGAGTGTAAACTGATATGCTAGGTGGTGAGGAAGGATTGCTCAGGTGGAACTACTTGTGTGAGACTTAATAGCAAGAATAATTTTGAAGCTAAAAAAAAACTGGTTATCATAGAAGGAGTTTCTATTTACCTTTGTATGATTGTTGAAGCCCAGTTGGTCTGTAATTGTGTTGATATTATGGATCACTGAACAAGGCTGGTAGTTTGGGTTGGTTATTGTGCTTTCCTTGAGGGTAAGGCTTTTGAAATTAACTCTGCTCCTTTAGGTTTAAACATTTCTCATTCTGATATCTTGTCTGTGTCTTGCTGCTGTAATCCCTAAGACAAGAAAAGGGGGTTAGGATGCCTCTCTTTTGAAATGGAAGGGTCAGAGCAGGCAGGGGGCTGTCACGGTTGTTTTCCTTTGTTAAAGAATTAGAACATGTGAGCGAATGGTTCCACCCCTCATTTTGTGAGCTGTTTTCCTCCGATATTTCCTAATTTTTCCCATGACGTTTCAGCCTGTTTCTTCACCAGATTGTAAGGCCTGAAAGACCCCATTGTTTCACAGGAGTGCGAGCTTGGGCACATTTGCTGCTCTGGCTGGCTAGGGTCTGCGTGTGGGTGGGATATGACTGAGGGATATGCAGAGAGGAGAATGTGTGGATCATATTCCTGATAGCAGCAAACATTTTCTGTTTATCAAGAATTTATAGAGTATCTTTTTCTTCAAGAAGATGCTTATTTTAAAAATATTTTTCACAAACTACAAACTATTCTGATCAACAGGAATAGGATTGTTCCATTAGGCTAAGGAAAGTTTTTTAATTCCAAATCAAATGGATGAAAGTCTTATACAAACTTTATTTCCCTTTCAGATAAACACAAACTTTTGTTCTTGTAATACACATACACAACTTAATGGCCCGCCCAGGATTTATGTGAGCTCTAGGATTAGCAGCCTTGCATATTCTGCCTGGCAAATCCCAGTTAGTGTGTACTTTTTGAGAATACAAAATATTAATTATAGTAGAAAGAAAAATGCAATAATAGAGAAACCACAGGTAAAAACTAAATATATTCTTTGAACAAAGGAAACTGATGTTTAATACTAATGAGGTTTTCTTTAAATGAAGTTAATGTATTATCATTATTTTAACTTCTAAGGAATTGGGGTCTGTATTTGATTAACAGTAACATGCCAGTAAATATACATTTATGTAGACTTCTGAAATAATATTTTCTGTCAGATTTATAAAGTCCTCCCTCAATTTGAAATGTTCTCATTGACAGCAGTGACACTGGGACCAAAAGTCAGTGTGGCATGTTAATTGTGCACATCTCTTCCCAAGTCCGTGTCCAGTGATTCCTGTTGGCACAACAGGAATCAGCCTTGTGGGGAGTATTTGCAGTGTGGAAATTGGCAAACACCACAAAATCAGAGCTGTCTACTATCAGAGCCTGTTTTCCTATCTTTAATAGCACACCACTATCCAAAGTGGTACTTGAAAATCCAGGAGTCTTTTCCTGAGACAATGAATGTGATGCTTCCCCTCAACACAACAGCCAGTA
This sequence comes from Talpa occidentalis, assembly GCF_014898055.3. Taxonomy (NCBI): domain Eukaryota; kingdom Metazoa; phylum Chordata; class Mammalia; order Eulipotyphla; family Talpidae; genus Talpa; species Talpa occidentalis. The sequence goes on along the minus strand of NW_023602073.1, from coordinate 96,226,956 downwards.
TGAACCTTTTCAGGCCATGTGGTCGTCAGCCTGAAATTTGCCCACGGTTCACCATTTCACTTGGAATGAGAGTCTCCCTGTACCTAAAGACTCTGTGTTCTGGCTGCCCTTGGCCTCTTCCCTATCTCCATCACTCTTCTTCCGGCTCTCACCTCATTTTCTCCCATTTCTGTAGAACTTCTTGGGCCTGCTCCTATTCTTCGGCCCTTACTATAGAGCCGTGGTGCTCAAAGTTAGTGTGCATCGAAATTACCTGGACGACTTGCTAAAACAGATGGTTGAACCCCACCCATCATTTCAGAACCAGTAACACACTCCCATGTGTTGCCGATGGCCTTGGGACACCGCTTTGAGATGCACTGCCCTGAAACTCATCTCTAGGTTTCCTCTCACCTCATTCAAGTCTTTTATCCACTTTCACCTTCTCATCCATCTGATCATCCTATTTAAAATCGAAACCTTCATCCTCTACCAAGTTTCCAATTCCTCTGACCCCAGTCATTTATTGTATCCATCACCTTACAATGAAAATAATTTATTTTGTTTATTTGTGATTATTGTCTCTACTCCCCTAACAGGTAGGAAATTTTGTCAGTTTTCTTCACTAATGCACCTCAGGTCTCTAGAACAGTACCTGGCACAGAGTAGGTTTTTTGTAAATACTGTTGAAAGAATTAGTAAATGAATAACATCAGATTTGGTCCTAGTCTCTTTAATTCTAGCTCTCTAGAGCATTGTGAAATAGATCCTGAAGTTTTGTTTCTCAGCTCACTGCTTTTAGAGTAATGAGGGATGTTATCTGTCCTCTGCTAAGGTTTTGGAATGACATGATGATCCTGAAATAGTAGATGCACCAAATTATTGCTCTAGTTTACATTTTAACCTCCAAGGCCCTAGGTCAGTGGTCCCTGTGATACTAACGGGAACATTTAATTGTGTTTTGCTTTTAATATGTTTTAAACAATTTTATAGCCATAATAAAAACACATGCACACTTAAAATATGCTACATACCATATTTTAACACATTGGGAGCACCAATGTTGACCTTAAAATTAAGTTTCTTCTGCAGTTTGGCTTATATATTTGAGCTTTTTTATAAATGAATTATTGATCAGAAAGTTCTATACCACTGTTTTTTCAGATTCCAGTCAAATCATAAATTGACCAAGCAAATTCCTCCTGTTATCCTCAGCACACTTCACTACAAGTCAGGCAGAACACAGAGTCCCAGAGGGTATGGGCTTTTGTGTGGATCAGCGGTCAGTTGTACAATAAATAAACATAGCACATGTCATCTAGTGACATATATTCTGTTCCATGGTGCTGTAAGTACTCACTCAACGTTTTGGATTCTCCTCGACAAGTAATTGCCAAATTATAATTAATGATAAAATGTGAAACAACACGAACCTTAACTACTGCATTTTTTCAAATTTTGGGTTAGTTTAAGGCATGTTGTGAGATTACAAGTTGAATTGCTAAAGAACTATTATAATTCCCAACATAGCTATCTCTTGCTATTCCAGTTCACTCATTTCCAGAAATGAGATACAGAAGGTTTCCAGAGTGAGTTCTAGTACCAAAAAATATAGCATTATTCATGCCAATTTGATTTCTGTGTATCAGATAGTAAGTAGTAAGTGTTGCTGGGATAGCAAGTGATTTATCTGAATGTTTTTCTGCTTTCAGTTTGGTCCCTGAGTTTAAAGAGGAGAGGGATTCAGGTGGTATGTGAATCCCGTAGTTACCTGCTTGAAAGCCCCTCTCCCTGCAATCAAAAGTGCCACTGAATACATTATAGGGAAGCTATTAATTAAACTTTATGGAACATTTCATAGACCTCCTTGCACATCCTTCCATTAACACACTTAACACTGTTGTAATCTTTTGTTCTTTCTCCCACTTCATATTTGAGTCCCTTGAAAGGAAGACTTGTGTCTCATTCAGCCTGGCTTCACCAGTGTCTGAGATGACCTGGTCCATGATGGGTTTTCAGCACTTGTTTATTAATGATATTGCATTCCACAGCAGAGGGAAGCACGCTTGACAGGAATAATGCAACCTCGAATTAAATACAAATCAGTGACATTTCACACTAAAACTAAATGTGAAGTATTAAAAAACCCATGTAATAGGTCCATGATTTCTTGTCCTTCACTCCTCATATATAATCATTTAAAGTTTTCTGAATTCTTGTCAGAAAGATCTTTTGACTCTGATCCTTCCATGTCATCCTACTGCCATTCCAGCTAGTGACCTGGTTCGGAGCCTTGTTCTTCTCTTCATCCATTGCCTGTATGATGGAAGCAGCCTTGTCATCCTCTCCCACACCCAGCCCAACCTCTGCCCTTCCACACAGTTGTCTCCTTAACAAACAAATCCCAGCTAATCCTTTGGCCTACATTGCTTGCAAGATAAGTTGTACACCTGTGATGTATAATCCAGTGTCCACTAGCCACAGGTCACTGGTGAGCTCTTAAAATGTGGCTCATCCAAACCACACCCTACTTCAAAGACAGTATGAAAAAAAAAATCTCAATAATTTAAATGTTGATTCCATGTTGGAATGATACTTTAGACATATTGAGTTAATTAACCTATTATTAAAAAAACCGCTGCTTCTTTTTACTTGTTTGATGTGGCTACTAGAAAACATTTACTTATGTGTACGGTTCACTTTAGATTTCTGTTGATTCACTTTATATTTCTGTTGGTCAGTGCTGGTCAAAGCTGTATCATGACAAATAAAGTTTCTTATAACCTAGCCTCAGCTTTCCCTTCAACCTCATATCCTGACTGTTCTTGCTCTCCTCAGAATATCTCATAACCCTCAAAACTCATGTGGTTCATTTATACTTACAAGTTTTGAATTTTTCACATTTTGTTCCTTCTTTCTGAAATGCCCTTCCCTTTTTTTTGTTAGCTACCAAAAATCCTACTCAGATTTTTAGAACCTGACTCAGTTGTCCCCTGCAGGTGAAGCTATACGCCATTTCCTCAGAGTTTGCCACTTCTATGTGACAAGCCCTTAATGTGCTTGTCTTGCTGTTTTGCCATTTGGTGTCTTAAGTAGGTTTCTCAGGGGAAAGATGTACCTTACTCCTCTGATGACCTCTGAGGGCAGTACCTTGTGTGTACCTGGTGTGTTAATAAATCAACATTTATTAAATTAGTGTCTGATTTAATTCCATTCTACTGCATACACTGCTGTTTTCACTTGCATCTGACCTTGATCATCTGAACCATTGGCCAAGTAGGAAAATTTGGATGCTGAGATGGGCAACACTGGACCTCTGAGCCATGACCCCAATTTCAGAATTTTCTATTCAATAAAATGACCTCATTCTTGACTTGTAATTATTTGAAAATTGAACTGTTGAATTTATGATATCTTTGGATTTTGTGCAGATTGAAAGTATGTAATAGCAGTGTAAACAGCCACTTTAAATGTTTTGTTTACAGGGACTTCATATAATATTTTGTTCGAAGATTCTACTTCTAAATAAGTTTGAAATTTACTATTCTAACCCTAAATTTCATATCCATGTCCATTCTAGAAGTTTCATTTTGGTTTTGATAAGGTTTTTCTAGCATCACACATGTTCACTTAGAGCAAGACTTCTCAACTGTGGTTGCACTGTGGACACATCTGGGAAATATTGAAACTTACTGATGCCCAGGCCCAGCCCAGGGGTCCTGGTATAATTAGGCTGCACATGGTGGATTCTCAGCACATGTTTATTAGCGGGGCTCAGGCACCCGTACTTACAAAAAGATTAAGCACCTGAAATAAATGGACTCTACTGTGCATAAAGAACCAGGGACTTAACTACGAATAAGCGGAAGTTTTGCATTAGATCATTTTTCTTTGTATTGATATAGTGAGTAAAGGTGACATGGTCTGAGGTTTGTACTGTGATTTGCAGTTGAACACAGCATATAATTGAACTCTTCTTGGACAGTGTCCTAAGTCTTCTGAAATGTAAAGCAGAATTTTAATGTCGCCTATTGGTAGAAATAGCTAACAACAGACCTATTTCACATCATAGAAATGAGGGCTGACAAGGGCACTGAGTGTAAGATGCTTGCACAGGTAGAGTTCTTCCTGGCATCCTTGTTAGCCTGCAGGAGCTCTATTCCCCCCCATAGAACTGCCACAGCTTTGCCCTAGTGATGCAGTTGACATTCTGCTTAATCACTTTTTAATGATATTCGTCCTTTTGTTCTTGGTGTGTGAGAAATAAGATTTTTTTAGATATGGGAAAGAATTAACTTTCATTTCCTAGTGCAGTAAAATGGGGTGGCTCATACACAATATTCTTGTGGGAATGGGGTGGAGAAAATTACCTAATTTCTGTTTATTGAATGTCTCTTCATAGTTTTTAAAAAGTTACAAAGTACATGAGATTCTTAGCAGGAGATAACTTGACTTAAATACTTTGAACTATTGTAAGAAATTCCAGGGAATTCTGATGAATGCTCCAAGTCACTACTGTATACTATTAAATACAAATATAAGTAAGCGTGTTTTACAAATTCTCAGTTTGTTGAAAATGGCTATATGCTCTTATTTTTAAGTTGTATCTCTTTCAGTTTGGACTCTTTAGGAAAAAAAAACACATTTGGGATTGATCCCTTCGGGCAGAAAAAAAAATAGAATCCTTTCTTTAACTTGGTTATTTGTATGTCATCTGTGTGAGACTGATGTCATGCAGATTGAATGCAGAGACAAACTCAGGGTGTGTGCGCGTGTGTGTGTGTGTGTCTGTGTCTTAAAGCCCTCCTCTCAGAATATGAAGTGAGTGTGAAGGGCACCACAGCAACCCCTGGATCTGTCGAGAATGTACCTATTTTTAACATACTGGATCAAGTGTCAGTACACTATAGGAGGTGAGGAAGGGGTAGAGACCATGTTGTATGGATTCCGAGGATGGTAAACGACCCTCTGGTGTGTTTACGACACAGCTGTGCATTCTTAATGGCTCTGCTGCTGCCATGTCAGGTAAAGTTTTCTTTGCATGTGATGAATGACAGAGAATTCTTTAGCAGAGGGAACCAAAGGAGCTGGGAGGAGAAATGGGGAAGGAAAGAGCGGAAAAGAGAGAGAAAAAGAAACACACAGCTCCAGAGGGAGATAGTCTGTGCTTTGCAGTTGCTTGTGTGGATAGAAACCAGATGGTGAGCTGGAACACCCGCTTGGCTATCTGAGGAGCCAAACATATGGTTAATGGTCGGGAGAAATAGCTTTCAGAGCCAGGGCTTTGCTGACTGCTTCATATTACAGATTGTTACAGTGTGTCATTACATTGCCAGCCTAAGTGCTTAATACCCACTGCGGGCGCTGGGCACACACTTACAAGAAGGACTTTTAGCTCTTTGCTGGCTCTGAATGCAGAAGTGACATCATAGGGAGGCTTAAAATGTCTGGTGTTGGGAGGTAGGGAGAAGGGTAATTTTGTAGTGGAAACAACATAGTTTTTTTCTTTTTTTTTGCAAGCCAAGCCTTCACTCCACTGAACTCTACTGTTTTTCTGAGAACCTTTTTATAAGTCTCTCTCCACCCCTCCCTAACACACCAACATATATACTCCCCCCTCCTCCCTTCCCCTCCCCCCCCACACACTCACTCACACTCTCATACACACGCACAGTTTAGAAACAGAAAACTGCAACACAGGCCATGTCCCCCCATCCCAGTGGACCTGACGGGCCTCTGCCCGTTTCACCTGATGCCACACCACTGCACTCATAGGTCCTGCATTTGAAGTTTCTGTTTGGGGAGCTTTGGGCAACAGCAGGCCTGTGTTATCTAAGGAACTGCTGAGCCCATTCATCTGCTTTTCACGGCCCGCTTCCTTTTATTTTTAGCCAAATCCGTCAGGCCTGACAGGCGGGTAATTCGAGCCAGAGAAAGGGCAGAGCTCCAGGTCCTTTCCACAAAGCAATTCTTCTCCTCCCTCCTGGGAGGGCTCCAGACTTGGCCTGCTTCAGGCAGATGGATTTGTTGAGTCATGTGAGATCATTTACACAAAAACACAGTGAGGCAGTGGAAATTAAAAAAAAAAAAAAAAAAGGGGGGGGGAAGAGGAAAGAGGAGGGAAACCAGGGGAGTGTGTGCTGCCGTGGCTGCTGGGGAGCGTAGGAATTTTGCAGCGAGGCAGCTAGACTGAGGAATGCCGTAGATTCATTTGTGTATAAGGTAATGTCTAGTTTACACAGTGGGGTGGAGCCAGGCTGGAGAGGCGCCTCAAACAACTTGCCTGTATTTAAAAGAGGAAGGGGGTGGGGGGAAACTTAAAAAAAATTTTTTTAAAGCATCACCCACCAAACAAAGACCACACTGTTGACAGTGTGGGTTCCAGTAGCGGTAAGCTACCAACTGGATGGTGTATAGAAAATGAGTTTGCTCTGTGATGTAATACAAGTTTGCTTTGTCCTGACTCCAGCATGACTGAGGCAGCAGGAGAGGGAGGAAAATTGGAACAGGACTCTTGGTTAATGGTTTCCAGAGATTATTTCTCAGGACTTGGAGTAGAGAGAGGAAAGTGGGATATTGTGGAGAATGGCTTTGAGGTGTACCATAATTGCGGTAGGTAAAATAAAGTCCTTACTATGGCTTCTTTGCTCAAGAGGAATTGAGTAATGATTTTGAAATGCCAAGAAAGGTATCACTTTTCCCTACCACGATATTCCTTTTCCTCTAGCTGCTGGGACATTCAGAAAAGTCCAATCTTACATCCTGGCAAACAGTATTAATATGTAGTTGATCACCTTTGTTTACTATTTATACTATAAGCCTTTAAAGCATTCCATGAAAAATTGTCTCCTTGCTCATTCATGAAATTCTTTTTCCCTTTTCACGTTTGTTTACCTATATTTAGATGTGCTTGGGTGGGGATTTTTCCTTCTTGTGCTGGAATTAAAGAGTTCTTGTGAGAATCATGACGGAGTGTCACTACTTTTCACCAAAAGTAATGAAAGGATGCTATGTGAAGGAAAAGGGTGGGATATTTTGAAAGTTACTGAAAAATTTCATTAGGACGCATTTCTGCAAGTCTGCATTTATTTAGAGCCCTGCTTTGCAGCTATTTTTATTAGCCATCTTAGAATATAGGGTAACATCACCATCATATTTTGTTGCTACATAACAAGTTGAAACATTTTACCATTTTTTTCCCATACCCAATGTACTCAAATTACCCCTACAGCTTTAGTAATCATGGAACTTAGCTCATGAGTTCCTTTTGTTAATAGTCACCACTGAATTGTGATAGTAGGTAATAGTAAGTCCTCAGATCACCCCTTTACCTGGAATAAACAGCACTCACAATGGTGCTGCTACAATAGTCCTACATTGAAGCAGTGCTAATGGGCTTGCTCTGCATAGTTAAGACAGTTTGCATTTATTTTACTCCAGGAGAGAACTGCAGATTTTTGTGGTTGTTAATTGTGCCCATTTTCACTGCATGATGTCCACATGATGGTAATGTGATAAGAGTTATAATTATTCTAAACAATGCACATCCTTCAGTGTTCCTTCTCCATCCAGCCTTCTTAGTCCCAGCACTGTGGATCAGATCACCCTATTTATGGTGCGGTGTTTAATAGCATCCTTGGCCTTTACTCTCTGGATGCCAGTAGCACCTCCCCCCAGGCATAACAACCAGAAAGTCTCCATACATTGTCAAATGTCCCCTGGGGGACACAGTCACCCCGGTTCAGAACCACTGCTTTACTCTCCTGTTGTTTCATACTGAGGTTTATGTCTGATGCTCTATGCTTGCCACCTATCGAATGGTTTCATCTCAGATTCATTCTGATGATCCACTTTTACTTTTCTCCTCCATCCAAATTCTCATCTTTGACTTGGAAGTTCATTCTCTACCTCGGGAACTGGGCACTTGATTACTTCTGACATTGAACTAAGAGGTGTAAAATAACATTTCCCTTCCTGCCATTTATCCTAAAAGTGAGAACCCATGTTAGGTGACATTTTCGAAAGCTCAAGCAAGGGCATTTTAGGGGAACTTTTTTTCCCATCAGATCTAGAGTTTTGTTACACTTGGAATCCTGGTTTTAGCAGGTGGAATCCTTCAAGGCTGCATTGTAGTGACTTTCCCAGAACTGTTCAAGAGGAAATGGCCCCACAGACGGAGCTTGGGGATGTTGACATAAGAAAAAAGGGAACTTCTCTTCAGAGACCAGAGCTGAGAACCTAGGCCACAAGTGCACTGGCTCTCTCCAGGCTCACCGCCCTCATATCCAGCTCTAGAGAGGGAGAAAGATAGTGACGACAGTTCTGTTTTTGGAGCAAAGCAGACATCCTCCCCATCCTGGTGGCTGTGGTCTCAGAAGCTGGAACTCTCGTTAAACAGGAATGTGGAGCTCTCCACAGGCTAAGGCAGGCATAAATTTCCTCTGTTTGTTTTGTGAGACTAGTGTCGACTGCTGTAATGAGATCAGAGGATACCCCAGGGACGAGGCCTCCAGGTCAGCTGCTGGAGCAGTGTTCTGTGGCTGTTCTCTTGGCTGCTGTTGTAGAACACTGTGATTCTGCAGACCATGGAGTGATGTGGTGAGGTTGTGGGCCCTTGTCTCATTTCTTACCTTCTCTGCCTCTCTAATGCTGCCAAAACATCAGCTTGTGGTCATCCAAGTCTAAATCATGGGAAAGCTAATGTAAGGCAGATTCCTTTCCTCAAAACTAAGGACAAATTTAGTTGTATGTGGAAAGTGCAGCCTTGTGCTGAGAGGTGACTGCTTCCTGGGAGTGAGAGCTTGCACTGCTGATGCTGGCAGAGGGTAGCTTTTTCAATGCCCAGCCCACCTTTAAGCTCTTTCTTACCTGACGTCACTCTGTTGTGAGGAAGAATTAGTATATGAGTCACAACAATATAGCATATGCTACAAAGAATGTATTTCTGGCTCCAGTTTGAATTACAACTAAATGGCTACATAGGGGAACCTAAATACTGCAGAACTGAATTTAGGGAACCCCAAACTGGACATTCTGGCAAAAGAGTATACAAGCTGATGCAGCCCAAATCACTTCTGACACCTTACCCCCACCACACACTCTGAAATCCTTAGTACTTGGATAATAGAAAATATTAAGCTCATGGTGAACTTAAAAGCAGGAAAGGGAAATTTCCTGTTGCCAGAAGACATTGGCCCCAGAATGACTCACACCTGGTGACAGGCTCCAGGTTCTGGGGACTCTGGTGTTTGTACTCACATGGGAACTATTTGCCAAAATGAGGCAAGAAGAAATCTCCACTCCACCCCTCCAGACTCTGTCTCGGGCTTTGAGTCTGTGTGTTTGTGGCACTGGTGTGAGGAGATGAAAATCTAAGGTGACATTCGAATAGCTGTGGGGTCTGTAGTTACATTACCTGCATGGTGTAGGACCTTCAGTTATTTTAACATAGAAATTAAACTGGTTTGAAAGCCCTAGGACCCTGATAGAGGCAAGCACTAGATCCCTGTGGAGAGAGGTTCAGCATCCGAGAATGTGGTAAACTCCCCACCCCTCAAAAAGAACAAATCACACTAAGGAGAAACTGATATCAGAAAGTACAGAATTCAAGCCTCAGGAAAGCAGAGATTAACAGTGAGTCCCCGAGATTGCTTTTGGCAAGGCCCATCAGACCAAATTGAACTTTATTCTGAGGATTAATGAAAGTTTCTTCCCAGAGGAATATGGCATGACCCCACTCTAGCTTACTGAGCAGGTGAGTCTCAGTTGTAAGGACTAGGCCCCAATAAGGCACAGCTCCTCACTGCAGCTTGTTCTCAAGGCATTCTTGAGAATATTTAAATTCCTTAATTGGACACTTTTTACTGGAGGGAGAGCTGATGAGCTTCTTTAAGGAGATACATTTCCAGTGATTTCCCTTGTCATTGCATCCTTCTTAGAGGGTCATTCTGAAGTAACCCACTAACTATGCTTTCGATTGAGTTCTTTTAACTTCTCACCAAATCACAGGAAATGTGTTTGCCTGGATTGTTCAGCAAACCCCAAGGGAGAGGGAAGCTGAGATTGTTTGAAGTTTTGTGGAATTCTTTCAGCATAAAATCAAAGAAACCTGAGTAAGTCAGACATGCTTGCTCAACCTTTGTCCTAGCTGAATACAACTCAGCCTTCTCAGTGCAAAGTGGAAAAAAGAATTAAGGGTTACCGAGCACTCTGGATAGCCACCAAGTATACCCCATGCAGTCACATGTGCTGTTGGCAAACATGAGTTGATAAAATTAAAGCATGAGTCTTTATTAATAGGGTGATGACATCTCTTGTTTAATTTTTCCTTCTGAGACATGCAAAGAGGACCCAAATAGTACCCTGTTGACCTAAAAGTGACGCCGTACTTCTCAAGAGAAAAACCCTTCGGCCTTTTATTCTTAATTTGGCCCTGTTTTTTTACATCTAGTCTCAAAACATTCTGGCCAAATGAGTAGAAACATTGACATTAAAGCATCACAAGAGGATAGAATGAAAAGAATAGACTAGAATGTCAGATTGAAGGAATGCCTTCCTAAAATAAACATTTATCTTAGTTCAGGCTGCTGAAACAGAATACTGTAAACTAGGTGATTTAGACAACAATTTCTCGTGGTTCTGGAGGCTGGGAAGTCCAAGATCAAGGTGCTAATTTGGTTCCTGGCACGGCTGCTCTTGTAGACAGCCGCCTTCCTGCTATGTCTTCTCATGGCAGGGAGAGGGAGGGGGTACCGCATGCATGTGGGCACAGGCTCTCTGGTATCTCTTCTTGAGTGGCACTAATCCCATTATGGGAGCTCCACCCTCATGACCTCATCCAAACCTAATTACTTCCCAAAGGTTCTGTCTCCAAATACTATCACATTGGGGACTAGGCAACATCTGAATTGGGGTGGGAGGGGCACATTCAGCCCATAACAACATTATAATTAGATTTTGCGTATATTAAGTACCTACTGTGTGTAAGGCAGTGAGATATAGTTGTTGGCCCTTTGGGTATAAAACTGACAAGATTGGGCCTCCCCTGGTGGCGCAGCGGTTGAGCACTGGGCTGTGAAGCTGCCTGCCTCCTCTGCAGCGCCGGTTTGATCCCCGGCCGCCGGTGAGGGTCCCACATGGCGCGACAGACCTCTCCTGCCGCCCGCTGCTCCCCTCAGCAGTGTGTTTTCGTCAGTCTGCCTGTTCTGTTCCCCGCTCTGGCTCTGGTGAATTCTCTCACCCTCCCGCACTTCTGACTGTACCCAGTGCTTGTATAAATAAATAAATCTTTAAAAAAAAAAAAAAACAGACAAGATCTCTTACATTGAAACACTTGTGATTGACTAGAGTGATTGAGAGGTAAACACCTATGTGGAGATATATGTAGAATGACGCGGTGTTAAGAGGGTGGTGATGGGAGCAGGGCCTCACCCTTTTTGAACACAATGCATCTTCATGTTACTCCATCTCACACTCAAAACTGTCTTAGGAAATACAACTTTCCAAAATTTTATGGATGAAGGAATAGCGACTCCGAGGGGGTTAGTAGCTTGCCAAAATCATGTATCAAGAGACAGAGTTGATATGTAGACAAACTAATTTGATTCTCAAGCCCTTTGCCTGCTCTTCCCAGTACACTCTGCACTCTTTCCCACACACCTACTTGCTGGACTCAGTGATGCCACAACGTTGCAGCCCTAGAGGGTTCAGGAGGTAGGTTGGAAGCCTTTAGCCCTAGAGATTTGAAGGAACAAACCCCACTCCGCCTCTGCAATGGACATGAAAGTGTACTGTACAAGATGCAAACTGGCCACCCAATCCAACCCCTGTAGGATTTTCAGAGCATTATCGTAAATTGCCAGCATTAAAAAACAAATGATTCTATATAATCAATCTCTCAGCTTTTGGACTCTTCGTTTTCAGAAGCTCTGGGAACATGTGCCTTGTTAATTTTTTCCTGGCGGTACAGTTGAGTAGTGGACTCTCCTGCCCTCCCCCGCCCGCCCCCCAACTCCTCATTGATTCTCCCGCCTGACCCTTACTCATCTCATTCTTTCTCAACCTGTGCAGGCATCTGAAATTGCTTCCCCTGGTTTTCATAGCCCCCAAGGCAAAAAAAAGTTGACTGAGCCAGGTAACCATTTGGGAGCTCTTCTGCACTGTCCCTTTAATTAAGATTTTCCTAAATCATTGGGAGTCTGAGATGAACTTTCATAAAGTGATAACCCTGAATCCCAACGTTAGATATCCTGACTTAGGGTTTGACCAAGTAAGGACACCCTTGCATGTGTACCAAAAGTAGCAGTGGACACACACCAACTTGACACTCCTGGCCCTTTCCTGAACTTGATTTCTGTCCATCTGGCACTCAGGGCAGTTTTTTCTTTTACCAACAGTGTGTCTCTCCTTTATAATTTACAAGTCTCTCATTTCCTCATCCTTATCGCAATTTCCTGTTGAACCAGCCATAATACTTGTGCTGGTTATAATTTCAGATTATTAATTTTCAAATTGACTAACCTATCCTTGGGGAAGAAAACATTAGATGATACTTGATGGGAAGATGCTCTCACTTTCTGGCTCGGTTTGCATGTTTTCCGTGGCATGCTGTGAAGGCAGGGCACCTCCGATTCAAGGCAGAATGGCAAACCCGTCCAGTCTCTTGGAACGGAATTAGGCTCTGGCATGTTTGCTGCCTGAATGTGCGGGAGGTGCAGACACCAAAGTCCTGAGGAATCATAGCCTAAGACTGCTGTAACTTTGAGGATGGAGAAAGATAATGCAAGAGGAGCTCAGGGAGCTCTCCCCCCATCTTCTTCAGGAAGAAAGGAAGGAATCAGCTGGGGAAGTCTCTGCTTTGGGGCAGGAGGCAAGGCTGTTTGTGACTTTACCTTTAGATCCTTTCATCTCAGTACCATGCCCGTTACTGTGGGAGTGAGTGATGGGATGGTTTGAAACACAATTGGTCTCACATTTATCCAGCCTTGCATAAGAATTGTCATCAAAGGTTGTCAAGAGTTAATGTCAGAGACATGAAACAGGGTGGAGGATATTAGAGATCTTTCTCTCACGTCTTTTTTTTTTAATTTCCCTGGCTCCTACATCATACATTTAGAGAATTTCCTCTAGACTCTTGTTGGTTTGCCTTTTCAACCTTTTCTCAATAAAGCCTGTTTGTCTTTTTATTACTTCACTTAGTTCTTCCCCACAAACTCTTGGGTCCCCATGTGCCAGCCTTCTAGTCAGGCTGCTGGATTCAGTGGTAAGGAGGGGACAAACAGGGCCATTCCAGAGACTCACCTCAGGGTGCATTATATCTAAAAGCCAGGGATACTTTTCTCACTGTGAGGGGTGACCTCCTCACTCCCTGTTACCCATAAGAGTGCCTCAGCTGCCCAGCTTTGAGTTGTATCACAGAAAGCTTCTAGAATGAACATACAGGGAGGGGCTGGGGGATTTGGATTGAGAAGAGTTTAACACATCATATTCCATTCTGTACTGGCAATAAGCATTAATTGTATTTTCAAGAGCCAAGAAATAGCACAACACTCAAACGCCAAGCCTTTGACACGCTTAAGCTTCTCTTAAGATTAAGGAGAGTAAAATCAAGTTGGCTTATACCTCTATACCACATTAGCAGTGATCCAGGTAAAATAGGTTTTTCTCTGTGGTGGGTGGAGGTTGATGGTAAATAAATAGTGGTGAAACAGGTAGGCCCGGTCTTCACTTTACTCCAACTCCTACTTGCTGACTGACACCTGGGCCATGAGAGCGTATGATGTGGCATCGTCACCAGGAGCCTGAATCTCTCAGCCACCTCCACAGGGAGACCCTGGCTGGTGAGCGGCACTTAACCACACCACAGAACCTGTCTCTAGGTGTCTGTTTTCTCATCTGCCATTTGTTTTTCTCCTTTCTTTAGAGCCTTTGCTTTTCATTCTCTCTTTTATCTCTTCTTACTTGCCTGTTTCTACCTTTCTTACCCACATTTCTTTACCCACCTGGAGAGATGAATGACATTTCATCAACCTTTTACAAGTCTCAGGTTGCCCACAGGCTTTGTTGTCCATGGAACTGCTTCTATTAGGATCACACAATGGCTTCTGGGATTGACTTTCTCAAGAAATCTTTCAGGGTATCTGTACTTTCCTGTAGCTTCATATCAATAGACTCCAACTTCCTGAATGATTAAAAGGAAATATTGAAAAATAGAATGAGAAAGAAAATTCCCATAATTTCTACCATGATAACGCAAATATCTTTTTTCCTAATGCTTTATATTTAAGATGCAGTCGCTTTTTTAAAGCTGTGGATTTCTATAACCTTCTTCATACACCAAAGTGGCTACAAAACATGCAGGTTCTCTTTTCAAAGGAGATTGAAATGACTTGATAAAACAAGGCCAGTCTTTTGGTTGCTGTCCAGAAGCGATTGACCCAGTTTCTAAAACTGGCGTCTGTTTGCTGAGGTGTTTTCTGTTAATGGTGGTCAGAGAGAGAGAGAGAGAGAAAGAGAGAGAGAGAGAGAGAGAGAGAGAGAGAGGAGAAAGAGAGCACTTTTGTGATGGGTGATGGGACAAGAGTATTTTTTTATACTGTTTGGTCTTTGTAAATATTTTAATTCAATAGTACCTTGAAATGAAGTCACCCTTAGCTCTGGGTCTACAGCCTATTACAGCACAATTGAGAATCCTTTTTCCTTTTTCTCCTGGTTTCCTAATTAGAAAAAACTACCACTCAGATTGATAGTAGTACTAAATAAGAGTATATAGTGTGCATTGTACAGTTTTGAGTGCTACATACTTTATGATATTCCTAACAATATTTTTTAAAAGATTTACAGTCCTGGGCATTAAAAGATTTTCCTTTCCTCACCCCAGCGCCCCCCCCACAAAAAAAACCCAAAGGCTATCTGCAGTGATTATCAACGGTGTTTTTAAAAATCCGATGTTGAAAGTCTACATCACACTCAGCTCTGTGAATAAGAGCAAAGACAACAAATCCATTAATAATATTTATTAAAAACTTTCTACATGGCTAATATTTCCCTTGAAGAGATTTTAGTATGCTTTGTTGTAGAGCCAACACTCATGAAAGTGACATAAAAACACTTAAATTGGGGGACATGGGGAAGGGCTTTAGAGCTAGCTTAGTGCAAACTGCACATCCAGGTTCTGAGGAAGTGGGGATTGTGGCATGATGGAGATGGGTGGAGTTCCTCGGGGAAATTATGTTCAAGAATCCTTGTCTGTTTACCATTATCTTCTTGTGCCCACCTTTCCTGTGTTGATACCAGCGTGTCCATTTGAATGGGATTGTGACGTTAGGCATCTCTGCAAGGCTTCTGGACAAGCTTCTCAGAAAGTCCTAGACCATAGTTTTTAAATGGATAGAGCAAATCCCTCTTTAAGGGAACAGCGTGCCTGGACCTCTGCTTAAAGCTCAGACATTCACTAGAGCATGTACTTCTGGAAATTCAAAGACTAAAAGTTATACACATAAATGTTTCAGTCACTTTAAGATTGATTAGAATTACATACTGAATTTTCTTGACTTTGAAGCAGTGATTATCCAGGCATTATATGGGATTGTTTGAATGTATTTAGGCCATAGTTTGGAATTCATGGTCTCTCCGTGTCGTACATCATTGTTAAAATATGTTATTGCTGTGACTGAATGTGGTATTTTGTTTGGAATCAATGTGTCTCAAATGGCCAGGGGTGATCTGCAATTTCTTCTCCCTATATTCTTATTTATAAAAGGAATTTTAATAATGTTATGTTCAATAATGTTTAATAATGTTATGTTTAATAATGTTATGTTATGTAATAATGTTATGTTATATTTAATAATGTTATGTTCAACAATGTTGTGTAGGAGTTTATCTTTTGAAAATGTAAATTGTAGAATCATTTTAACAGTCAAAGAGCTTAATATGGGAAATACAGCCTGGACTTCTTTGCATCCTGACTCAGTTAGCAAATGTGCCAGCACCTCATGTCATTCTCTCATAGACCAAGACTGATGCTAAGAGCGAAAGGTGATTGTAGTGAGAGTTATGAGTACTTTCTCCTTTTCCTGCTGAATATATTCTATATTATTATTACATTATAGTTAATAATTTTAAGAAGCACTGAAATTCCAATTCAACTTTCAATTTCAGTCTTGTTTGGAAAGGCTTATTTATAAATTTTCCTCCTTAGATGCAACCTGAAAAAAATAAATAAGGTGATTGTAAGGAACTTTACAATGCTTTGTTTTCCTCTAAAATTCCACAGACATCTTTCAAAGGAAACTCCTACAAATCTGGTTAAATGGTAGAAGATATTTTCTTTCTACTTTTCCTTAATATCTGACAAAGCACCCTGGAACTATATAGCTATTTTACTCCAAAATGCAATCAAATGAATCAGAAAACCTACCTATAGAACCACGAATATAGATAAAAATATTAACTTTTAAGCTACTTGAGGGGCACGTGAATCCTCTTGGTTTATTTGGCTCATGGAAAACTAGCCACCTGAATTTCCTTGTGGAACATTGTCTTCCAAGGAGCTCTGGAAGGTTCTATCTATTAAACCCTGGCAGCGATATGTATAGTCAGGCTCTAGTAAATGCCTGTCTGTTCTTTTATTCTTTGGCAGCAGGGGAAGGCATTGAGGTCTGGCACATAGTAGGTGCTGCGCAGATGCTAAATCTTTTCCCTTCCTAAGAACATCAAAGTCTAAAGTAGAAACTCCTAAATAATTGACCTCTCTAGCTTAGTGAACACTATATCCTCAGTACCCATAACCTCATAAGTACTTAAAAAAGAGTAACTGATTGAATGCTGTCTCTGTCCCAGTGTAGCTATACTCACTCTGAGCATTTAATATCCAACTTTTTCTTGACCACTGAGTGCCCAATGTCTGTGGCCACAAGACTCTCGATTTGACTTTGTTCAATATGGTAGCCACTAACCAAGTGTTGCCATTTACATTTACATTTCATTAAAATTATATAAAATTGAAAATTCAGCCTTCTATTGTACTTACTACATTCCAAGTACCCTCTGGCCACATGTGGCTAGTGATTACCATATTGGATGGCATAGTCATGGAGCACTGCCGTCATGGAAGAAAATTCTACAGGACACAGGACTGCTCTGTGCCTTCCTGAATGCTGGCTGATGAATTTTCTTTTTGTGTCCTCAGCACTGCTGTCTGCTTTGGGAAGTGCGGTCTACAGGAACAAGGAGAATCTTCAAGAGGTGCCTCACATTGTGACATGTCTGATCCTTTGCTCCCGTTCCTACAGCATGAACAAGGTAAGAGGAACTTGAAGGAACCAGCCCTTTTTTCTTCTCTCAGTAACATGATTTTTTCCTGAGTGCATAATATGTACTTTCAATGGTTTGAGGTGGTTACTTTCTCCTGCCAGAAGCATTTTAGAGGTTGGAGAGTTGTGTGACCCCAGAAAGCAATGTTTTTTGTACTGGTCACATGAACTGATGGCCACTGGATGGTTGTAGAGTCTTCCAGAGATATCACTTGTGTTTCCCAGAGCTCTCTGAGCAGCTGAAACATTGGTTGTTAACATGGATGAGTTGGCATGAGTATTGGAAGAGTGAGACTCTTCCACATGCTAACTTTGGTTGCCTTGGGTAAGTGGCTTAATTTCTCTGTGCCTCACTTTCTCTGTAAAATTGTGGTGATAATGGTATGTCCATTATAATGTTATTATAAATATAAATGAGTTAATATGTGCTTACTATAGTGTCTGTCCACATGGTTAGCATTTGATAGGTAATTGCCTCTGTTGTTTTTTAAGTTGGGGGATATTGTCCCTTAGACATTGTTTTGAGTCTTAGGTACATACACAGGTCGCCATTTTTTCCATGATTGATACAGTGAGTATTGGTTTATTACCAGATGGATACTCTGGGAATAAACAATGAATGAGGCTTAATTCTTGCATTCCATTGGTGAGAATGTGGGGGCAACATGGCTAGTATTTTAATGAGGTAAGTACCAGAAACTCTGGCACATCCAGCTTTGGGGGATCTGGAAAAGACGATATAGAGGAGGTGACATTTTGAGTTGAATCCTGGATGATAAGTAATTTCTTGGACATAGAAGTAGGACTAGGCATTCCAAGTAAAGAAACCATCCTGTGTCTGTCGGCACAGAAGCATACAAGAAAGTCCGGAAAACAATGAGTTTGGTATGGCTGGAGCAGGATTTCTCAACCTTGACACTGCTTACATTTGGGCCAGTTAATTCTTTGTAAGATGGAGGCTGTCTTCTCTATTGGCGGACTTTAGTAGCATCTCCTACCTGCATCTCAGTGGTGAAACCAAAAATGTCCCCACACAAAATCCAGTATCCCTTCAGGGAACAAAAACACCCCTGGTTGGGAACTACTGCTCTGGTGGAAGATTGCAGACACAAGCCCAAAGTAGGAGGTGAGGAGCTGATTCTGGGAGCTACTGAATTATTTCAAACAAGAAAGAGGCATTTCCAGAGGTTTGTAAGAAGAGATAAGTTACTTCATTCTCTATGGGT
The DNA here is from genome assembly GCF_014898055.3 of Talpa occidentalis. Classification (NCBI taxonomy): domain Eukaryota; kingdom Metazoa; phylum Chordata; class Mammalia; order Eulipotyphla; family Talpidae; genus Talpa; species Talpa occidentalis. The sequence goes on along the minus strand of NW_023602073.1, from coordinate 96,208,436 downwards.
TATGATTGAGTTAAATAGCACTTACAGGTGGTTTGGTATTTAAAAGGTACTATGGAATCCATGAACTTCAGAAAGTTAATTGATCGTGTTGGGATTCTAGTACTAAGAACTCTTTCCAGTGCTATTTTTTTCTCATAGCCATTTGTTTGGTTTCTCAGGAGAGACTGTTTTGCCTCATCTGAAGAGTAGGAAGGAAAAAAAAAAAAAAAAAACAATGAGGCAATTATTTTTTGAGAGGTTTTTGTTTGAGACAAGTCAAAGAGAAGAAAATCTTATGCTGACTCCCCCCCATCCCCACACACTTAAATCTGTACCTTTAAGCAGCCTTTGAGAAGTGAGCTTTGGGAATAGTGGAAGGTATTTTGGAAGACTCTTCCCGAAGATCATCATTGAAGAAAGAATTTGAGGATCTCTATCATTATAGTCACTGCAAACCTTGGCTTTTATTATTTGGAGTTTGGTGTACTGAAAAGCTAAGACAGCTCTTGGGAAATCTCTGGTTGGCAAGCTCAGTTTGCTGTGACAGCCCTGCCCTAAGTTTCTCCAGGGCGACTCCAGGCCTGATGTCATGGGTTGGCTCTTAACTCACAGCTGGGAAACAGGCTCAGAAATTTCAAGTGTCTCGGTAGGTGTGTCTGTTGCTTGGGAAGTTATGTTCTGCTTGAGAGGTGCACTGAGTGCTGTATTTCATGTTATTTCAACTTAAAGTAGTGATTAAGCATACTATGTACCTTCCTAGGTCAGTATTTTTCTCATGGTTTTTCTTAGCATAACACAAAGACTAGGTCACCGTCTGGAGGGAAACAGATCTTCTTGGCACAAATAAAACTAGACAATTCAGATATGTAAATTAGAATCTTGGGAATATTTTTGTAGGTTTGATTGATTTTCTAAGTAGATTTGTTCCTAGAAAGTGAGAGATACTTAGAATGGGTACTTTCCTTGTCCTTGGATGTGCACTGTGATACTGTCTTCCCTTTCCAGATCCCAGCTGGCTGACGGGACACTTTAAGTAGGAGGCTTTGGGTTAGAGAGTGACGGCAGCATTCTAGGGTGCAGTGTTATTCCTCTGCAGTGCCAATTAGGCATGGGCGGCTCTTTTGGATCAATCAGAGATGATACCTCTAGAAATTATGAGATTACCCCCCCCCCACCAGAGGCATTTTTGCCTCAGTTAATAGATCTATGCTTATGATCAGTGAAGCACTGTCACCAGGTAGGGTCTTCATTCCTCACAGTCTTGAACTTCTGTCTGTTTGAGGGTCTGAGGGCACACCAGGAAGTTGTGCAGTTCCTGCCTTCAGCTGCCTTGCTTGCTGGTGTGTGCATGTGGCTGAAAAGAAAAAAGGAGGGCCTTCCCAGCCACAAAGCTCACCTTATGCCTGGTGCCATTTCTGAGGTTAGTGGACATGGGATGTGTTGGTTTGATATGCATATCAATGGATATTTTATTAATATCATAAGCAGCTTTAAAAATCGTTTTATGTTCTAGCCTTACATGTTAAATAAACTGTGGGTACACAAATTTCTTCAAGGTATCCGTTCTCTCTGCCCTGTCTGTGGATTTGAACCCATCTTTCCAACTTCTATACTCTCCTTAGAGCTTTGGGCAAGATTTGTTTGCTGTAATATTTCTACCTTCCTATAAGCTTTCCAACCTTTGTGTTGATCAAAAACTTTATAATTTAGGATTTATAAAAGTTTTCGTTCTTCTTTCTCGGTCCTTCTTTTGTTATTACATATACCTATGTATTATATACAGTATCAAATTATTGCTAGTAAGAAGGATTAATATTTTGAGTTTATGTTTTCTTTGTGTTATGCTGCAAAGAGAAGATTTTAATTTATTATTTAAAAAAAAAACACACACACAGCAAAGCCAAATGGGAGGCTAATTGGGCAGGATGGGCTACTTTTTAAAAATTATATTTTATTTTATTTTATTTCCATCATTGTTCTTTTTTTTAAGATTTATTTATTTACTTTATACAAGAACCGGGGTACAGACCAGATGCTCAGGAGGGTGAGAGGATTCACCAGAGACAGAGCGAGGAACAGAACAGGCAGACTGACGAAATACACTGCTGAGGGGAGCAGTGGGAGAGGCAGGAGAGGTCTGCCCCACTATGTGGGACCCTCACCAGCCGGCCAGGATCAAACTGGCGCTGCAGAGGCTGCGGACAGCTTAACAGCGTGGTGCTCAACTGCCTGCTCCACAAGGGGAGGCCCTATCACTGTTCATTTTTAAACAATATTTGCTTGGGCTATATTTGAAGCAAATTGGGCAGAATGATGGCTGTTCAGTACCTACCACCATACAAGTCCACAAAGCCACACTAACAGGAACCACGTTATGCTCTTGGAACAGCTCTTCCTAGCAGCCACCTGAACGTACAATCCCAAACTCTTTTCCCCATAGTCATTGTTTTCATGAAGGCATATCCCATGCTGTCTGCCTTGAATGTATGAGGACACTCCATCTGATTGAAAAATAATTGATTTTTCTGTTATTACACAGAGTGTTCCCTTCCCTCCCCAAACAGTGAAAATGAATCTTTTTGAGGACTGTTTCTTTCCTATTATGTTCAGATAAAGCCAGATCTGATTGTTATTGTTCTGGACAAATGCCATAGCAGCAAATGAAGTAATGTAGTGTCTTTTTTCTCTCTTGGTGAGTAGATGTCACTGTTTTACTTAATATCTGGCCAACAGAATTTTTCTCTCTGAATATTTTTCACATTTACACCATATTCTACTCTGCCAGGTTTGAAGCAGCTTCACCTTTACACACAGATTAATATCTCTGCAGTCAAAGAGTAAAACTGAAATTTAGTTTATGCCTTCATTTGGAGTTTTTCTTCCTTTGCATTTCCATAATATATGAAACAATGAAGTCCAGAACTCATTACACACCTGGCTGTCGTACCCAACGCCTGGCCCACCCATAACTCTACTTGATTCAACATCATCCTCCAAAACATAGCTATCAACTGCCTGCCATTCCCTGCAATGTGCTTGCAGCACATCAGTGAACAAAACAAAGGCCTCTGACAGCCAAAGCTTCTGTTCTAGCCAACGAGAAGAGAGTAGCACATCCCAGAGTTTTAATATTTAGACCTAAACTTTTTCCATTTTAAACTTCTTATACTCGAAGAGCAAGTTAACAGATACTGGATGCAGTATAAGGAATAGGTGCGTCATGAACATATTAAACACAAATAAATCTCTTTCCCCTTGCCAGGATGCTCTTGGTGGTTTCACCAGTTCACCAGTCTATATATTTAATGAATCCCCACTATCATTTTTCTAAAGGTAATGCCAAAAAGGTCTCCTTGTCTCAGACTTTGAAGAGATATTGCACACTTCAAAAACTAGTGACATAGAAGAAAATACAAATAAAAATCAAATGATCTTAGACTAGGGAGAATATATTAATTTCGTGTAGCAGAAGTTATAAAGAAACAGAATATAGTTGACCTTGAAAACCTCAAAATTACTTTCTACCACAGGACATTCTGAACTGTCCTAAAAGACAAAATCCACCCAGGACAATATTTATAACATTTATGACAGAACCAACTAATTTATTGAGTCCCTACAATTTAAGATCAGTGCTATCAATAGAAAATGGGTCAAAGCCAGAAAGATAAAACCAAAAAGGAAGAAATTTGATCAACAAATAACCTATAAGAAAATGTTCCCTCTCAACAGTTTCCAAAGAAATTGCAAATTAAAATGATGAGTTGGCATTTTCTACCTATACAATTAATGGAGATTCTTAAGACTCAGTGAAGGCAGGAATGGAGACAGCAGGCATCTCACTCACTGCCTCCCAGTTAGTGAAAGAACACATTTCTGAAGGGAACTTAAACAATGTGTATCAAAGCCTCAAAAATACACATGCCTGTGACTCAGAAATTCTATTTCTAGAACAGTTACTTGTATTGCCATAAAGGCAATTTATTTATTTATTTTTTCATAATCAGTTTATTTCAGTACCCTATATATATTAGGGCACTGTTGCTAATACATGTAATAAATACTGACACAGTACTTCAGTGTGGTTGCTTCTTGTGTTCTGCACAGGTCCAGATTCTGTTCTTATGTAATTTGTAAAGTTGAATGAATGAGTTATGGATTTGATGTATCTCAGTTTTAAAAATCATCTTCATAAAGGCAAATTAAAATAAAAACTTAGCTGGACCTCCCCTGGTGGCGCAGCGGTTGAGCGCTGGGCTGTGAGGCTGCCCACCAGCCTCTGCAGCACCTGTTTGTTCCCCAGCTGCTGGCGAGGGTCCCACCAAAAAATAAATAAATAAATAATAAAATAAAAAAGAATAAAAACTTAGCTAACGTGTTCATCATGTATTTTTATAATAGTAATTTTTGAAAGGTAGTAACCATGGGACAGTCATCCAAGGAAGGGTGGAGGAATATTTAATGACATCAAAAGATAGTTTAAATAACTTGTGAAGAACACAAATAATACAAAAATATTATTTTTAATTGTATTTGTTGTTTTAAAAAGTTATATTCTACTCACAGGAAAAAAAAGATTGCAAAATACACATCAAAATATTCACCCCATTCTTCTTTTTGGCTTGGATGTTCTGGATTTTCTATAATAATATGTGTTATCACACTAAAAATAATATTTTAAAATAAAAGATATTAAATCACATTTAGGATATGAACCTCACTGTACTAAAATACATACAATAAAAAGGCTGGAAAGAAGGCCTCCCTGGTAGTGCAAGGGGTTAAGATGTGACCTGTGAGGCTGTCCACAGCCACTGCAGCATGAGTTCGATCTCCAGCCAGGGAGCTACCACATGGCACAGCAGACCTCTCCTGTCTCACCTGCTGCTCCCTTCAGCAGTACATTTCAGTAGATCTACCTGTTCTGCTCCCCACTCTGTCTCTGGTGAATCCTCTCACTCCCACACCTCTGGCCTTGTTAAAAAAGACTGGAAAGATATGTTGGCAGTAGTTTTCTTAGAGGGTGAGTTCTTAGGGTGCATTTGTACCTTTTTTGAAAAATTATTTTCTGTGTTTTCAACTTTCCTACAACAAAAAGTTGTGTACATTATTAACAATCAGATTATAAAGCAAGCATTCTAAAATGAATGCTATTTTAGCAGTTTTGCACTTAAGGGATAATACAATGAAGTTATTCAGTGAGCAGAGCGAAAGAGAGGGAGCCTTGGTTAAAACAGTTTTAGATGTGGGAGTCCCTCTATTTGACATACTACCAAGAAAGAGCATTTCAGTGCACTAATGCTTTGGGGTAGTAGTAAGTAGAGAAATGCTCTAGAGAAAGATACTTTCCTTTGTTTCAGTGGCTCAGAAATTCTTAAGTGGACATTGCATCCCCATTCTCAGGATATGTCATTTCTTCATTCAGTTTTTCAAAGAGATTGCTGGTATTTAAAATTTAGATTAGAGGTTCCCACATGGTGGTTTGGAAACCCCTGGGAGGTATTCAAAGGTCACTCGCAGGATCAGAACTCTTTCCATGATACAGCTAAGACATTCTCTGCCTTCCCTAGTCTCTGAAAGGACACAGTACGGTTTTTCAAAGCTACCCTGAGATACGTCATCCTTGTCACAGCTGTTGGGATGTGAGCTTGTTTTAGTCTGTTTTATTTTTTAAATTAAGTTTTAACTGATAAAATAACTGTCCAACAAAATAAGAAGTGACACACCAAAATAACTGACATCATAAGCCAAAGCTCCTTAGGATCTGCAATAATTTTTATATGTGTCCTGGGGCCAGAGTTTGACAGCCCCTGAACTAGGCTGTGCTGTGTCTGGCAGTCCTGCCTGCACCCTAACAATGAGTGACCTGGATATTTTAGCACATCTTTTCTTGCCTTCTGAATCTTTAAGGGAAAACTACCTGTAGTCCTTATTATAAAAACTTCGTTGGTAGGGTTTGTGAGCCTACATGGAACACTGTTGGGACAAGGCCAGTATAACACCTGAGTAACATGTAAATTAAACTCTTAAAGGTGGGGTCTGTGAAAGTGGCTGTTAGACTTCCAATCTCTCCCATGTGCATCACACTAGGAAATTCAGTAATTTTAAGGAAGGAAACAGGAATAAGCATTGAGGTTTGGGGACACAGATTTTAAGTAAGACTAATAATGTAATCCAATAGATGGCTAATTTGGTATAAAGTAGGGGAAAGTATAGAGAAGACATTTTAAGTCTTTAAAAGAATTCACTGAATATGTTTATGCTCATTTGTCTATAAAAATGTGTCCATGTATATGACTTGTTTGTGTGAATAGACACAAAACATTTACATGCTATTTGAGAATTGTTTTCTAAATTGTGTAGAATTATCTGCTGTGGAAGTAACACCAGTGCTTCCCTTTCACTCCCAAGGCTTCTACTTTCTGCTTAACACATTTCAGTCGGTTCTCAGGTGTGGGGCTCACCTCTGAATCTCAGAGCAGGGCATGATGGTGGTCATCGGTGCCCGCTTCTCTGAGAAGCAGTTCTCTGGGGTGCAGGGCTTAAGTTGAAAATCTGAACCTTTCCATACAGAGAATTTGAGCATTAGATGAGTCATTGTGCTGGAGCACCCAGAAGTCAGCACCAGCCCCGAGACCATGTGCACTCACTGCAGGAATCCTGTGCACATGGCAGTTGATGCCTTGACTTGGGGTGAAGGTGTCGGTAGCCTTCACTTAACAACTCCCAATCATGTCAGAAAAGATGAAGGAGAATCCCAGCAGGTAGGAAGTAAATTAAGGCTTCAGAATAAAAAGGCTGGACTTTTGGTTTATTTGAAAACCACAATGGTCCCAGAGGAGGAGAAAGGATGTGTTGGACATGACCGTAATATAATTTCAAGTCTGAGAGGCCTAGCGGTGATTCACGACAAGCTCTTTGAAATGTGGCCACAGCTACTGACCATAAAACAGGTTCACTTTGGAGGAAAGAAGATATTCAGTCCATTTTGTTCGTTTTAGTGGCACTTCACACATTCAGTCTGGGAATCTTGTTCATCCATATTTCTTGAGGATTTAAAGAAGAGTGCCTCGGATTTTCTTGATGAAAACAAGTTTGTTTGTTTGTTTTTAACTGATGACTGCCCTTGCCAGCCTTCATATGGAACTGTAGTTGAATGTTGATGAAACTGGTGGGTTCTGCATCACTGTATTAACCCAAGCCCACAGCCTAATTAGCCAAGCTCTTTGGCTGGTGATGTGTGCTGTGACCTCTTCCTTTGATGCCGTTGGTGGCCGGATTGCTGTAACAAAGAGGCCAGTAGATTCTGGCCTTTATGAATCGAATAGAGGAATGTGTCTGTCCTCCTCCTGAATCTTCAACTCTGCCCTTTTTCTCAATTAGCAGACCTTAATGGGCACAATTAAGTTACATCCTATTTAGTTCAGTGGTGATTGGAAATGTGACTATTAGAAGCATTGAGTGTTTAGTTACTTAGTTAATCTGCAGCTTATCCATCTTTAGAATATTAACAAGCAACTCGTTATCCCTGATTCTGTGAACATACCATCTCAAATCATGGAATTGCTGGGTCTTAGGGGTTATGTATAACTGAGATTGTTTCCAATTCAGCTTGTTAATTTAAGTACCTAATACTTTGAATTACTGTTTTCCCTCCCTTTTGTAATATAAAGAACTTAAAACATGTAGCTGTTTGCTGTAATATTTCCCCCTTCCTATTATCTTTGTATTCATAAAATAGCCTAACAGAGATTTCTGTAACATGTTTCCAAGAACATTATGTTTTTAAATATATGTGTATTATTAGCTTCATTTTTTTTAAAACCTCATACATTGAGATACAATTTTTTAAAACTATACTAGAAAAAAGATGTCTATTTAGAATATATAAAACTCCATAGTTTGCAGAAATTCCTCAGTTAATGTTCAGAAGATACATATGTGTAGTCTCTCATCAATGACAATGTTTAGGTTTAAATAAAAACGTTTGGATTTAATTAATCATAGCATATATGTTTTTCTGGTTTGTTTATTTGGTTTTCTTTCTCCTTTCTTGGATTACTTTTTTAACTTCTTACCACCCTCAGACTTTATTAAAGCGGCATTATCTTGAGAAGCTAGTCTCAATTAGATAAAAATATAAGCAATTAATTAAGATAACCAACCCTAACCAGAGAGGTAAAGTGTCATCACATGTCACTGTGATCAAGGAGCACCTGTTAATTAGAACAGTAGGAAAACTGCAACGAGTTATAAAAAAAAAAAAAAAAACTGTTGGGTGAAATTAGCAATAACAGTGTTTCTTGTTAGTTCTTAAATCCAACCCATAAACAATTTGTTGTGACAGCTCTAGGCTGGGATTATGGCATTTCAGATGAGGTCTGATTATAGCTAAAAATAGACACGTGTATTGAAGATCAGAAGAGGAATATTAAACAATTGAAATTTTGTGAAAGACTGATGCTGTTTCATTGTAATAATTTCCCCAAAGGCACATTAGTAATGCTGCTAAATACAGACTTTAATAGACTTTAATAATGTGTACTTTAGAGGCCTGATACACAAAGGAATAATGTATAAAACATTCATTATGGAAAATTGCTACCTTTTTTTATTTAATAAGAAATCTGTTGAAACAAAACCATTGCACTGCCTATGGCATTATATTCCTCGGTGTTAGCAGGCTGAAAAATAATTGCCACCTACTTCGGTGTTATTTTCACCTATCCTAATCAAGTTGCAATCATATTTACCTATTCTGCCAATGAATAAATTTGAACAAATGTTCAAATTCTAACTCAGTCTCTCATTCCCTATATAATTTTGGGCAGGTACCTTAACATCAAGGTCTATTTCTTCATTTGCAAACCAGGGGTTGCTCTGCTTGCTTGGTTGTGATAGGACTAAGTTAAATGTTGACATGGTGGAAGTTCCACATAATAGGCACTCAATAAATGTTTCCTTTATGATTACTTTCTACATCTGTTTCTCCTTAGACTGCTTGTTTCAGTGGATGATTGGGGGTGGAGGTGGGGGGTAGTGCAGGTGGGGAACAGAAAAGGGGTTGAGAGTAGGAAAAAGAAATTAAAAAGAAGCCTCCATACATAGCTTTGTCGCCTAGTCTTGCATTGGATTTCAATTTGGTTTTAATGTTCTGCTGCTGAGAGCCATGCTGTTGAAAAAGAAAGAGTAAGAAGCAGATGCTCTTAGAACAGTGGGGCATTTATCTCTTTTAATGAGATAACATCATTAGAGTGACAAAGTGCAGTGAATCAATACTCGAAATGGACTGGTGCTATCTTCCCAAAGTGTGCCATTGTTACACTTCACAGCCTGGAAATCTGCTGAATCACGGATTCTGTCTTATCTGTTATTAGAGCCACTGACTTTGATCTCACCGAATAGATCCACACCTTAGGGATCTCCACGGGAGTAGGAAAACAGTCTAATTGGATAAATGAGAGAAATCTTGGGTGATTTATTAGCTGCCCTGTAATCCAGGAACCTCAGCTCAAGGAGGTCGAGCTTCTTTCGCCTTTGACTCCTTTAAACAGCTGCCCATCTTACTCCCTCCCCTCCACCCTCTCTCCTTGCTCTCTGTCTGCTTCTTGGTGTAATGTCAGAAACACTAATCATGTCAGACTGTGACACTGACAGCCCTGACATTCACAACAAAGAGACAAGGAGAGGGAGGAAGGGAGACCGTGGAGGGGGAAGGTGAGGAAGAGCAGCAGGGGTAGTATTTTTTCCTTGCACAGAAAATCCACAGCTGCAGAATCGCCAACATTCTGGATATATCACATCCAAGGAAAATTGAGGAAGAACAAGATGATTCTGATGGAGATTAACGTTGGGCTGGGAAGATTTTATGCTATGTCCCCCTCCCCCACTTCTTTTAGATTTCACTGTGCAGTTTATATTATAATTACCATGGCTATGATTTCCTCTCACCAAAGGAGAAAAAAAGAGGCATTTCATTTCCCCCCTCCATTACCTGAGTTTTTCTCTTTGAAGCAAAGCAAAGTTAAGCACAGCTCTTAGCTGGAATTGTGTGTGCTCTAAGGATTTGCATTACCAGATTCCAATAGTCTAATTGGAACAATAGCTGCTCCAGGAGAGGAGTCATTGCAGAAGGCTGTTTGCTGACTGTGACAGAGCTGGTTACAAATTGATTGTTCAGTGTCATTCTCTTGGCCTCCCCGGCACCTGCAGGCTGCAGGAAGTTTTGGTGCTACCTGCTCCCCAGCGATGGGGTGACGGTGGTTAAGTCTTCCCAGTATGTTTGAGGTTTCTCTCTCCCTCAGGTGCCTTCTCCATTGGGAATCCTTTTGGTGAGTGGTCTTGGATCAGTCAGGATCCTGGAAACCTGTTGCTGCATCTCACATGTGTTTTGAGTCCAGATGCTGAGATCTAAATTGAGCTCAGAGCTCACACTGAATCATCCTGGTTTTTTTGTAAACATGGGAACTATGCTGCCAGCTCAGCTTTTGAGGTATTTTGAATTGTAACTCTGTGTCTTTTTTTTTTTTTTTTTTAAAGATTTATTTATTTTATTTAGGAGAGGTCTGCGCGCCATGCGGGACCCTCCTCCGGTAGCTGGGGAGCAGCCGGGGATCGAACCGGCGCTGCAGAGGCTGCGGGCAGCTTCACAACCCAGCGCTCAACAGCTGCGCCACCGGGGAGGCCCTGTAACTCTGTGTCTTAATGAGGATAGCTGTCCTTTTTCTTCATAGAAGAAAAAAAAAAGGTTTTTAAAGAAAAATGGCATAGTGAGACCATGTTAGTTACCCTATCATAAAAAGGTACTTTTTTTTTGCTTATACGTGATGGCAGGTATTATGTAGTGAATTTAGATTGATTAAAAAATAATAGTAGAGAATTTTGGAAAAAAGTTGAGACCTCATTTTAATATATTTTCATCCTTATACCCAAGTAAAATCTCACACACATGAGCCACTGTAGAGAATGGCGCCTCTGCATTTACAAAGACAATTTTAAGTGAATTACAGTATAACGTAATTTAAACTATGTATAGCAAACTTGACATTGTGGCTTATTTAAAATACTTGAGGAAATTTCTGTTTCTACTAGCAAAGGAGAGTGATGTGTATACTGGGGAGGATTTAGGGGAATCACCCCAAATTATCTTCCTGTAAACTCAATTTTTTATTTTATCCTAAAAATTTAAATGAATGTTCCATTGTTCTCTGTGTGCATGTTTGTTTTACATAAAATAGCTTTGGAAATTACTTGCCAGTTTACTTCTTAATTATATCTTATATTAGGTAATTTCGCTCTCTAACATGAAAGTCCTCAAAATTCAGTGGTTTGATACAATAATAGTTTCTTTTCTTGCTATGGTATCAATCCAGGGTAGATTTTCTGGTCAGTGAAGTGCTTTTATTTAGCATTTGCTCAGGAATCCTATACCCAGGCAGCTCCCACCTCGCCTTGCACCTGTGTTAAGACCCTAAGCTACCATAACTAAGTATCACAAACTGGAGGCCTTAAAAAACGGAAACATACTTTCTGTTCACAGTTCAGGAGGCTAGAAGTCCAAAATCAAAAGATCAGCAGGTTTTGGTTTTTTTTTTAAAGATTTATTTATTTATGCATATAAGACCTGGGGTACAGGCCAGAGATGTGGGGGTGAGAGGATTCACCAGAGACAGAGTGGGGAACAGAACAGGCAGATTGACCGAAGTGCACTGTTGAGGGGAGCAGCGGGTCTGCTGTGCCATGTGGGTTGCTCTTTGGCTGGCTGGGGATCGAACTTGTGCTGCAGAGGTGCAAATTGCTTCATAGTGCGGTGCTTAACCCCTTGCACCACCAGGGAGGCCCCAGGGTTGGTTCCTTTTGATAGTTTCAAGGGAAGATCTATTCCAGTCAGTCTCCCCTCCTTGGCTGGCAGATGACCAATCTTCTCCCACTGTCTGGTTATATCATCGCCCTTATTTTCCTGTCTGTGTCCAAATTTCCCTTTTTTAGAAGGACACTAGTCATACTGGTTTAAGGCCCACCCTGTTCCAGCTTGATATCATCTTAACTAATTTCACCTATAACAACCCTGTTTCTAAATAAGGCCATGTTCTGAGGTACCAAGGGTTAGGATTTCCACATATAAATTGGGGGGAAGCACAATTTTTCCCATACCACCTTCTTTTGAGACTTGTTTTTATCTACATTTACCTGGTAGAAGGGGAAAGAACATAAAGAATGAGGCTCACATTTTAAACAACCACAGCCCTGAAGTGACTGAGCATCTTTTCTCCTCATATTCCATTGGTGAGAACTAGTCACGTTCCCACCTGAACACAGGGGACCTGGGAAATAGAGTCTGTGACCTTGAGGGGACTGTATCAGATGGCTTAGACACAAGCACGTGCACATGAGCCGCCCCGTCTTTCTAGGAAAATGTGTCGTGTGCCTCCCCATCTCAGTGTTCCTGAGCACACCCCTCACCTGGTCCTGACCAAGGTTTTCAGAGAATCCATTCTAGCTTGGTTAAGAATGCTGTTCAGTCAACGCTCATTCATTAGATGTTATGAATTGGGATCCAAGTATTTATTATATGCAAATAAGTGCCTACGGCTTCTTGTTTTGTTTTCTTAAGAATCTTATCATTTCAAGGGAATTTGATCTATACTAGTAAACTAGTAATGGGCACTTTCTTCCTTAGGCAGCTAGTGAAATCCAAAATAATGAAGTTTTACTCTTTGCCAAAAATTTAGCTTGTGGTTAGAGTGATTTCCTGTAGTATAGTAACATTTTTTGTTACATGTTCTGTTATTACTGAAAAATGATATGCATCCAAGATGAAAAAAAGGATATTGTGAGTGCAGAGGACAATTACATAACCTGCTGTGCTTATTTCAAATGGCTAGACTTGAGTATTTAATTCTTAAAAGTCTTGTCTCTCCTATAAGGTTAGTCATTATTTCAAAAGCTGAACGTGGGCTTTATAAATGACTAAATAATTGCTTTGTATGTTCCTTTTCAATTACAGTAAGAAGTCATGAATTCTCTACATTTAGAACTGCTAAAAATTATTTAGATTTGCCTGTTGAATAGGTGTTTTCTAAAAAAGGACACAGGGAAAATTTTCCACTGTAAATTTTTGGCTTCTCAAAGAAATTTGTAAGAAATTTCCCATGAAAAAATAGTGATAGCAGTTTGAACAGAATAAGTAGGTGCAGTCTGAAAACTTGGTAGCTAGTGTAAAAACACTTTAATAGCAAACCGTAATATTTAAGTCATGAAGTTCTATGTAAAGAAACTTCTTTTTTTTTTTTTTTTTTTTTTGCTGTTTTGTTGTTCTACTACTTTGAAACAATGATGTTATCTAATGACTTAAAACCCATCAGTGGTATTAGAGATTTCCTTTTGGTCAAAAAAACATGACAGTGGTACTTTTGCAAAGATAATCACTTGATTTTTAATGTTTGTAGTTTTTAATATATCAAACTAAAACAAGTACTTGAGTCATTTTAAGAATGAATTAAATCCTCATTCATATAAGTGTTATGAATTCAGATTTTGGAAAAGGACCTAGGATGCAGATTATGCTTTGTAGATATTTGTTAAATGATCATTATTTTAACTGTTACCATTTTATTGAGTGCCTAATGCTTGTCAGATATTGCACTTGCTCCTTTTATGATAGACTATATTATTGTTAATTTTCACAGCCAACTCACAAAAGTAGGTGCCATTGTTCTAACTTTACAGAGTGGGAACTCACAGATGCTTAAGTATTAAGCCCATTATCTGTCTTGAGATAGACGATCTGGTATTTGAATTTGGGTCTTATTAATTCCAAAACTCATTTGGTGACATTGCCTCATAGGGAGAATATTTGTTGAATTGAATGTGAACTATATTGAATGAATTTGCTAAGCTTAAAGCAAATGCAACAGGAATGTTTTAGGTTTTTTCATTTGCAAGTGAGCAAATTAATGTGGCAGCTGGAAATTAGTTCCATCTATCATTAAAGCAAGTCTCTAGAACTTGTAATTGCTGACACTTTCATTGACCACCACTTCCTAAATAAACGAGCCGTCTATTATTCAGAATGCTAGTTAAATATCCATTATATGACTAAGATTTCTTTAGAACTCTAGTTAGGTTCCTTAAAACTGGTTTTTCATTCATTTTCTCACTGCTTGCCTCCTTTTCTGAATGTGCCAAATTATGCCAGTTTTATTGATTGACTGAGGCAAACACACGGTAAAGATAACCTTGAACTGCAAACCTAACTATTTTTCAATGAGAAACTTAGCTAGAACCCTCCGATTAAAGAAAGGTATATTCTCAAAATATTTCACCCTTTCTAATCACATGATAAGGCTGACTTCTGAAGAAAAGAATGATTTAGAATTTTTATGGGTGTCTACCTCAATTTCCGTTTCATTCCGTTTATTCTGTTCATAGTTCCTGCCTACATTGGCTTTGGGGGGTATACAGGGGTGTCTGTAAAATGCTAGGAATTAAGTCTAATATTTGGTGTGTATATGCATTTTTCTGGAGAAAATGGCTTATAGCTTATTGCATCATATTTTTCAGAACTTCAGAATACTAAGAAAGATTAAAAGATTATTTCTGAAGACTAGTAACTAAAGCACTCTAGTTTGCTATAAGTTTTGTTTTGTGCAGACTGCTGTGGGCAGGATAGATGAGAAAGCGAATGCATTCTCCTTTCTGTATTGGCACATGTCGGGGAAACTTGGAATTTTTATTGTGGCAACTGCTCCTCTGTTGTCTAAGATGAATGTTCTGTCTAGTAAATGTTCAATAAATGTTTATGGATTACGACAAAAATTCTGTTATTAGCAGAAGAGCAGAAATAGTCCATCAAAAATGAATCATGTCTTAGTGATGAAGGAATATATTTTTTTCCAGTCCTGTGCATTCCTTACAGTTATCTCCAGTGGAGTTTTAAAAATCATTTAAAGTAGCACTTCCTTTATGAGCAATCTCAGACAGTGGGAAAATTAGTGCCTAAAAGATGTTCCAGTTAACAGGGAGATCCTGCATGGGAAGGCAGAGGCCAAGACACAAGCAGATGTTTGGAGTTGCTCCTGCTTTGGTTCTTTTGCTGTTGTTCCTGCCACGTGGTACGCCTGTTGTCCTACCAGAGAGACTTCTCTTGTATCTCTTCCAGCAGATTAACCAGTCTCCATTGCTCAGCAAGTAAACAGATGAGATAATAAAAAAGTAGTCTAGCACCTCCCTCTCTGTGTAGGGAAGAAAAAGAATTAGTGGCATCCCCTGTCCAGCTGTTAAGTTTGAAGCTAATAAAGGGTCACTCTTGAATGTGATTCATGCATTCACTGTATTGAAACAACATTTTACTACTTTCCAGAAATTCCCAGTTCAATTAAAACAAATAAAAATACTGTTTCTCTCTGGTGGCGCAGGGGTTAAAGACTCAGCACTATCAAGCTATCGCCAGCCACTGCAGCATGAGTTTGATGCCCAGCCTGCCAGGGAGGTGACCAACCCACATGGTATTGCAGACCTCTCCTGTCTCGCTCGCTGCTCCCCTCAGCAGTGTATTTCAGTATATCCTCCTGTTCTGCTCCCCACTCTGTCTCTGGTGAATCCGCTCACCCCCGCACCTCTGGTCTACACCCCACTTCCTGAATGCATAAATTAATAAATCTTTAAAAAATAGAATGAAATGAAGATCTTAAATTTAATATATTCCTTTAAAAAATACTGTTTCTTGGAAGTTTAGATATGCCTTTCAAAAATGAAGTGATGTTTACCTACATGATTACTTCTCTCCAAAAATTCTTTTTTTTCTGTTGGTGAATTTTGCAGATTTGCTCTTGACTTAATATAAATGTCCACATGTATATTTGCAGCCATTTGCTCTTGCAACTTCTGTTTAAAATTTAACATTTTGGCTCTGTTTTCTTTGGAAACTTTGTAAAAAGAAAGTGATTATGGTAGGCCACAATAATATTTGTGTTCAAAGTTGCTGTGAACAATCACTATTAATATTTCTTCTCTAGGCCAAGCCCACAGTTCAAAGTCAAGAGTAGGCAAAATTTTCAGAGCTATTCTTTGGAACTGGATTTTATTTGTTAATCAACACAAAAAAAAAAAAAAAAAAAAAAACCCAGTGGGCCTCTTTTGTTGCATTAGGAAAAAACTGGGCCCCCTAGTCCTTATGGTAGCTGTTTAACATGAAACTTAGATGATAATAAATCTCTCTTAAGAGTTGTCTGAGCTGGATTGGTAGTGTGAAGTAATTATATCAAAATTTTAGGTAGAAGCAGAAAAAATATTATAAAATATTACTAACCATGTTCTTTGACTTGGCTTACTAGGATAGTTTTAGTCATGAGTGAGTATACAGTATGGTCCATGATGATAGTTACCTATGTATTTTTAATAGATAAAAATAAGTCAGTACCTAGCACCAAATAATGAATACCCTCAAAATTTGAATTTCAAGGAACAGTAGCAGAAAATATCATCTCTTGAAACTGAAACTCTCAGATATCAGCATAAAAATGGCTGAGATTAGCTATGTATAAAATTCCCACAAGGTAGTCCACTCAGACAAATTCATGATTTGTCTACCCATTTTCTGATATCCCATCAAAAAATCAAAATAAGCATAAGATATAGATAGTATTAACTGACATTTTAGAGATAATAACATGTTAATGTAAGAGGCAAACAGCCTCTTGTCTCTGTGGCAGCCACCAAAAGGTGTTGGGGAGACTGAAAATTGTAGAGCTGTCTTTGTAGACCAGTTGGCAGCTATGTGTTGCCAATGTGTTTTTTAAGTGGTTAGACTTGATAATACCAACCAAGGATTACTTGGCTTCCTCTCAGCATCTTCTGAACTTAACACTTTCCCCAGAGTGAGACCTCTGGGGAAACTGGGCTCTGCTGAATCTCTGCTGTTCATCTGACTGCAGGACCTGCTCCAAGAAGTCCCTCACCTCTCCCCTGCAGCCTCCTCAACTCCAGTGTGCACACTAAAGATACTGATTTCAAAGGTTTGTTGTGAGAGTTAAACAAAATCACTAATGTGAAAGTGCCTATGACAGATCCTGATCCAGAATAGGAGCTCAGTAAGTGTTTTATTTAAAACACTACTGGGAAATTATATTTCTCAGTGCAAATTGATAAGTAAGCATTCCAAGTTATCAATCGTCTGATTTTTACGACTGTGGGTAGAATGAGCCATCTCTGTGTGAACAGAAATGAATGATGTCTCATTAGTTCTCAGTGGACCTGGCCTCCTGGTGACCCATGAGTTGACAGGATTGCCACTCCCACCCCATCCCAAAGGGGACTATTGTGAAGGAGGTAGCCGGCCCTCTCCACTTTGTTACTACCAAATGGGTTTCAGTCCCTGCTTGAGTTTTGGAAAACCTAACTTTAAAAAAAAAAAAAAAAAAAAAAAAAAGCCCCAAAAGCTAACTATACGCATTTACCATAGCAAATGAGAGAAATAAGAATCCCACTCACAATATATTTTTCAGATGCTGTTAACTGGGTTTATTTTTACTTTGACAGATACTTCCGTTTAGGGGGTGCTTTCCACAAGCAGATTCTATTGTGCAATAGAAAATTCGGTACATTTTGCCTCTAGGTTTCCTCCAGCTCTCTCAGGTGACCACACCCAAGCCTCAGTACTGCCATGTTCTCAATAAAAGACTTGAGTTATTACATTTTAAGTAAATGATCTTAGTTTCCCTTAGGAGCTTTTTGTTGGCAGAATTTGTAATTTTTTAAAAATAGAACATTGTGCTTAATATAGAATACCACCAACTATATATGCAAAGGATTCAAAGTAAAAGTAGAATGATTGTGTTTATTGATTTGCTTTTGCTTTCACAAACTTCATTAGCCCCCTGAAGTCAACATGTCCTTACTGGTTCAGAGTTCAAATCCCAGCTCTGCCTCAGAGGAGTTGTGAGACTTCAGGATTCCCTAACCTCATCCTAAACCATCTCTAAAATACTAATGGAAACACCTAGGTCCCTGGGCTCCTTTGAGAGAGTTACATTACATCATGTCCAGAACCTATAGTGCACTTAACACTCGGCATCTGCTGAGCACTTGCTCCATATTAGCCATTGGGATGGGGCAGGGTATGGGCCTTGGGGGAGGGGAGGTGACAGAGTTCTCAAAAGGGACTTTTTTGTTTAAATTAATAGCACCTGGAATTTCGAATTTGTCTGCCTATTTCACTATAACCTTGAAAGGAACTGACTCATTTGGGGCTTATTTGATACATTGTATTTTTAATTTCTAGTAAGACTATCAGCTTATAACACTGACAGTTATTTGTGTCTTCTTGCTGTACTAAAAAAAATTAAAAGCTGCTCTCTATAGAGAGCAAGGTACATCTTGAGAATAACTTCAAATTTTACAGTAACCTTGCTTATTTGGGTGGGAGGATAATTTGGAAGTGCTTCAAGGGATCTAGAAAACATTGTAAAAGGAAGCTGTTCCTCTGGTCAGGGTTCCAGCTTTGTACCAGTGGTTTGAGTTTGGTTTTGCTTCTTAAGTGAAAAAGGTCTTTTGTATCTTTATTTTTATTCCAGGAGCTGAGTCAGTGGTGAGTCTCATAGTTGAATTAATATAGAAATCAAACTTAATTCTTAGGATTTTATCCAGTATATAACAGTGAATGGGGCTAGGAAAAAATTACACTTCTTTTTCTCTCTGCCCTTTAATCTGGCAGAAGGTTAATCTTCCCCATGGATGTACATACTGCATAAAAAGTAGCCCATTGTAGTTAAAACCCATCATGGTTTTAAAAGGGGAGAAAGAATGTGTATTTTTATTCCATGTCCTTGTCCAGGTATTAGTAACACTAAGGAATTTTCCAAATGGCTACCAGAGTTAACAAGAACCAGGTGCATACGCATAATCATCAAAATTGTGTTCTGTTTTTTAATGGAGTCAAACATTGCACAGAACTAGATACCGCTTTTGCTTTCTGAGTATATTTTTATTTTATTTTATCCATACCCACCCCCAGCCTTTCTATCCTGTCCATCTATTCTCTATAATAAAGACAGATTGATTCATTTTTAAAAATTTATTTTTCCTGCCACCATCCCTTATGTCTCCTTGTCCCCCTCTCTCTTAACCACCTCAAAGTCCTCATAATGTTTACTGACATCCATTAGTTTTTGACAGTATTTTTCATCTGTTATGTAAATGTCCAGTACTTGTTTTTGTGTTCTTACTTGCTTTATTATACATAATTTGTTCAAACTCCCACCATTTTGTTGAAAATGACTGCATTTCATCTTTCTATATGGCTTAATCATATTCCATAGTGTTGATATAGCACATCCTTTTGATCCAACCATCAATAGACATACTTTCTGGCATTTTAAATGTAAGACAGAAGATACTAATGTGTGCACATACAAAGACAAATTCATGTTAACATTTTATAATCATTAGGGATGGTTCTGTTTTGTGCCTTCCAGTCTTCCTCAACCTAGGAACCTCACCCATGGGTTATCCAAGTCATTCATCCGTGGAAGAATCTTTTTATTAACTTGTTTTTTTCTTAACTATGAGACAAATACAGATTCATTTTATAAAAATTGGAAAGCACAGTATAAAGAAAAAACATCACATAATTCCATCACTCAGAAAACTATCCAGTGTTATATTTTAATGGCATTTTAATGTTTCTTTTAAAATGTATCTGTATACATAATTGAGCTCTGTACATGCAGTTTTGCTTAGTGCTATTTTAATTAACATATCTTTGCATGTTTTCATACTAAATATTTTTAAAAACAATTTTAGTGGTGTTAAAATATTGGGATAATTTAAAAGTTCAGACTCCAGCTGCTGGTCCCCTGAAACAGTCATTAAATGTGTAAAAAGTCAAAGATTTTTTCTAACTGTTCACCAGCCCATACAGACCTATTTCCGAAACAGCTATTGTTCACCTAAAGTGGAAACTCACACGACTCTGCATATTTCCTCAGACTGAGTTGCTGTTCCCTGTCTATCTTCCCTCATTGACTTATCAGGCTCCCTGCACACATGCACGTTTGTTTATAACAATCTTCCTGATATGCAGCCATGGCGTGGGTTTTGGAAATCTGCCCAGTTACATACCATTCATACCGGCTGACATTCAGCTTCTGCTAGCTAATTGGGTGCTCTTAACTCCTTCGATCTCTGAAGAGCTCACCCTGTAGTGCAACCCTCAGCTAATTCTCTGCACACAAATGCACATAGATTCTTGTCCACAAATGAGAGGCATGATTGGCCTCTGCATTGTGAGAAGATTGGGGTCACTTGTGAAAATCTCTGTTTGCCACCATAGTTAGGCATGTCATAAACAATTATTTGAGTTCATATTCCTTTAAGCTAAAGATGATGTTTCTTGAAGCACCTTGGAAGCAGGTGAAGTCTTTTTTTAATTTTTTTTTTAATTTTATTTGTATATTCCCCATACAATTGAAACCCTCTGATTTTGACCCCAATACCTCCTCCCCCCCCCCATAGTGTGTCTCTGGTTCATAGTTGTTGATTTTGACTTTTTTCTTTGTTACAGTTATTCTTTTTCCTGGTCCCTTATTTAGGTTTTCTAAATTCCTGCTATGAGTGAGACCATCCGGTATTTTTCTTTTTCTTTCTGGCTTATTTTGCTGAGCATGATCCCTTCCAGCTCCATCCATGTTGCTGCAAATGGCATGTGTTTATCTTTTTTGAATGCTGAGTAATATTCCATGGTGTATATGTACCACATCTTCTTGATCCAGTCATTTATTTTTGGGCATTTGGATTGTTTCCAAAGCTTAGCTATTGTAAATTGTGCTGCTATAAACAGAGGGGTGCAGGTGCCCTTTGGAATGAATGTTTCTGTATCCTTTGGGTAAATACCTAGGAGTGGAATTGCTGGATCACATGGAAGCTGTATGTTTAGTAGGTCAACACATCTCCACACAGCTCTCCATAGTTGTTGGACCAGTTTGTACTCCCACCAGCAGTGCAGGAGAGTTCCTTTTTCTCCACATCCTCGCCAACATTTGTTGTTGCTAGTTTTTTGATATTGGCCATTCTCACTGGTGTGAGATGGTATCTCATGGTAGTTTTGATTTGCATTTCCCTGATTACAAGTGATGTTGAACATTTTTTCATATGCCTGTTGGCCATTTGCATTTCCTCTTTGGAGAAGTTTCTTATTAGCTTTTCTGCCCATTTTTTGACTGGATTATTTTCTTTGTTTTTGTTGAGTCTCGTCAGCTCTTTGTAGATTTTTGTCATCAGTCCTTTATCATTAGTGTTGTGTGCAAAAATTTTCTCCCAGTGGGTGGGGTTTCTCTTTGTTTTGGTTATTGTCTCTTTTGCTGTGCAGAAGCTCTTTAATTTGATGTAGTCCCAGCTGTTTATCTTTGCTTTCACTATCACAAAGCAGGTGAAGTCCTGATGGGGTTTCCAAGGAGTGACAGAGACTAGCCTCTGTCTCCTATATGTGCCCCTGGGGTGGCAGCTTCACCTATGTTAGGAATAGTTGCCTCATCACCCCTGAAGCCATCACTTTCATAAAACTTCATCCATTTCTCTCACTGCCCCCCAGAACTTGCATTTCTTCTTACTGTTTGTGTTTCTTATGGTGAATGAACATCAGAGTAGAAATCAGGCTGGCTGGTAGGGAGGAAGTGTGGAGAGCAAATGCAGGGAGGTTATGCAGAGTAGTGAGATTCATATGATTGTAGGATGAGGTGCAAATCTTTCCATCATTTTTGTCAACACTTAACCTTTTTTTCCCCCAAAAAATGACTACCTTTCTTATGTGCAGGAATCTGAGGAGGAAATATACATCATAATGGTAGCACATCAGGAAGAGAGGAAGCTAGATAAAAGAAATTATTAAAATGACATTCTATTTACAAATCTCTCTGCTGATCACGTTTCAGTGGTTGATCAGAGTTTTCTTGCCTGGCACTTTCTAAAATGATATTATTATCTTGCTTGCTATTTCAGCAGTTCCAAGAATACCTTGCTTGTGGGTCAGGGTACTTGGTTTCATATAAACAATACATAAGAGTCCTTTATAATACCAGAAAGACAGGCAGAGAGGGAAGAAATAGCTATACAAGTATTGTGGACCAAAAACAAATTGGCGACATTCTTCTCACACAGACACACAGAGAAGGCGGCCTCCACCTCATCTCGTTGTTCAACTGTTTTTTGCTTCCCCCCCAGAACACACTGAGTTTAGACTGAGTAGACTAAGGCACCTTTGAATCTCCTGTGGGAGACCATGAGGTACATGCTTAATTGCTTCATGGAAGATGTGAAGTCTTGGGATGAAATCTGGCCATCACTCATTAACTACCTTGGCTTATTAAACCTTGACAGCTAACAGAACCCACGCAAACATTCTTGATTAAAGATGGTACACAGAGCCCCAGGAATTGGTAAAGATTGAACTGTAGAGTAGAATGAGTTACTTCAATAACATCAGTTTCATCTGTGTGAACTTATCTTCTTCAAATCTAAGGATGACAGAAGAAGTATGTCCCCATTTTCTTAATTGGGATACTCTTCACCTATTGACAAGAACTGTCCTTTGCCTTTGTTAAAACTTTTTAGCTTGCTTAAATCTGTATATACGAAATAATAAGGGATATTCATGGATGCAGGCATATTAGAATGTCATAGATCTTACTTCTTATAGAAGCTTCCTACAGTCAGTCCGCATTTTCATTATGGGCATGCAATCAAGGAATAAATTCAGCAAATGAT
Source organism: Talpa occidentalis (assembly GCF_014898055.3). Lineage (NCBI taxonomy): Eukaryota > Metazoa > Chordata > Mammalia > Eulipotyphla > Talpidae > Talpa > Talpa occidentalis. The sequence continues at coordinate 96,185,699 of NW_023602073.1, read as the reverse complement.
GATCTACTGCAAGATCAGTATCAATGTAAACATACATCAGGTTGATTGATTCACCATTTGCCCCATATCACAGATCAGATAATGTTTCTCCAAGCTAACACAAAGTGCTATACAAACATCAGCCATTATTATTTCTGTAAATAATGTCATACTTAGGAGGTATGGTCTGAGTTAGTGAAAAAAAAATTCTGTATGTGTATATCTACACAAGTATATGTACCCCTTGCACTCAGGTACAGTTTTACATGTAAAGCTAACATTTAAAATGGTTTTCAGAACTTTTACTAGCTTATCCTATTGTTGCTAATTTGAGAAAAAACAAGAATGAAGATATTCTTGTGTGTGATACATCATCTATGCTGATAGAGATTTAGTTACATACTATTTAAAGGTAAGGGATTCTTCTAGGCCCTGTGTTTAGAAGATTGCATATTGATTTGCCTGCATGTTGTACTTATTACGTATTCACCCTGTGACTTAATAAGCTCTCAGTCTCAAAGTTCTGTGGAATCAATATTTTATTTAATCTATTCGAGCTTATCATCCTGAAAACTAAGAGTGATATACCAAGTACCACATAGCCACTAGGGTAAGGTGGGGTGAGACATGGTATAGAGATAAATAAGACGTCACACACTTGGGAATTCAGTGGGAAGATCAGCACCTAAACCCATAATCAAAGCCGAGTGAGAACTGCTTGGGAGACGTTTATCCTAACTTTGTGGGGGCGTGCAGAGGGTAAAGCAGTTCTGCCTGGAAGAAGGAGGAAAACTTTGATGGCAAAGGTGATATGACATTTGAGCTGCATTTTGAAGAGTGCAGAGGAGTTTCCCAAGCAGAGAAAAAGATGAAAAGCATTCCAGATAGAGGGAACAGTATGTGACAGTCCTAGAAGAAGGAAGCTGATTGCTTGTTTAGAAATTTTAAGATGTTTCCACTTTTAATTAGAGAGAGAAAAGGTATCTATGATTCTAGAATTGAATAGAGCCATATGAATTGGCATTGATGATTAAAATTGTATGTCTGTGCAACAGAGGGTCACTCTGAGCATCAACCAAAAGATTCGTAATAAGGCTCTTTCTGCTATAATATTCCAATCTGGAGAGAAGAGATTTGAAGAAAAATTGGTTGTTTTGAAAAGAACCACAGAGGTTCATTAGTAATGATCTGGAACCCCATCTTGAAGCAGCCAGTTGCAAGGCCAGTGAATCTTACTGATGGGGTCCAGAGTCAAGTTAGCTCAGAGTGGAGTATTATTGCCCTGCTAACTTTATAAGTGCACTAAAACTTTTGGGACTTGTTATCAAATTTTCTTTTACCTCTTGCTTTTCTCTAAAAACTATATTGAATTCTCTTCATTCAACTGAGAAAGCCCTAGTTCATGCTTTCTGGCTGCATAACAGTCTTTAGTGTAATTACTGCAATTTATTCCACCATTACTCTTATTGACAGGTATTTGCCCAGGTCCCAGTTTTTTTCTATTATCAACATTGTAGTTATAAATGTCTTTGTATATGTCCTTACAAACAAGCACCATTATTTCTGTGGCATTGAGTCTCAGAAATGGGGCTACAAAATTGAAGAGTAAATGCAATTTCAATTTTAGTGGATGTTGCTGTAAATGAATTTAGTTGATTTTAAAAAAAAATACCTTAGGTTTTGGAGTAATTGAGAACATTCACATACATTATCTTACTTGATGCTCACGATGACCTTTGAGGTAGGCTGAGTAGATATTCCCATTTTACTAATGAGAAAATGGAAACCCAGAGAAGCTACATAGTTTCTCACAGTTACTCAGGTCGAAAGTACTGGACTCCAGTTTGAACCAAGTCTCATTCTCAGGAAGCCCCATTCAGTCTTTGGTGTAAAAATGTACATTTTTGGTTTTGATAGATAGGTTAGAAGAAAATCTTCTAATCAAGGAAAGGACACCTAGCGTGGTTTTGCCACCAGGAGAGGGCAGTAGTTGAAATAGATTTATTTTTTTAAATGTTTGCACCCCCATCTTTTAAGGGCTATACTTTTTAGCATTTTGTTTATTTATGTTGGAGGCATTTGTAATAACTTAATTTTAATTTTGGATTACTTGTTTGATCATTGAAATCTTATTAAAACGTGGCAGTTACGCTTCATTAATTTTCTCTGATATTAAAAATAGATCGAAACAAGCACTAGAGTGTATTCCAGGGGTTGTGAAAGATGGACATTGTTTCCTCAGTTTCCTTAAAGAACTACTTCTGTGTTACGTATTCGGAATCTGACTGTTCCAATTCCAGTGTGATTTGGGGCCCAGTTTCCTTATCTGTTGATTGGGGGAGAACATACCTATTCTCTAAAGCTATTTTTAGGGAGCCATACATGTTAAACATGTTCTCAACAGGAGCTCAGTACATGCTTGAGCATCAGGTCCTCAAGGAGCCAGGATGACTCTGCTGATAAAAATCCAGCATGTTAACACCCACCTGATCTCCGAGGCACACAAGGGGTGGTGTGTTGTTTTGAGGGTGGTGTGTCGTTTTGGGGATGGTGTGTTGTTTTTCTGTAGTTTTCATCTATACCATTGCCAAATACCATTCAGACACAGTACATTTTGTGCCCAAAGCAAGTATTGATACAGCACAGCTCCTTAAATAGAAGTGAAATTATAGGAAGGCTCATGGCATTTCTAGGTACTATTTTTTGAGTGACAAGTGTGTAAACCACAGTGAATACTTTTGTTCCTGCAAGGGTTTGATTGAGAGGAACAGCAAAAAGAATTTTAGTTTCTCTTCCTCCAAGTGAACATTGTTTTTGTAGCTGTCTTTTTTGGGAGGTGGGAAGGAGTGGTTACTTAAAACCAGTAGTGTGTGTAGATGGTAGCGACAAGTATAGTTAGCATTTACTCACTAGAGCTAATAGACAAGCCCCATAAATGTGACTCGGGAGACATCTGTGAACAAACAGATTTTTCCCCTTCAAAAATGTTAAGAATCTTTTTGTTTCTAGCAGGAACAGCTGTAGAATTCAGCTGGTTGTTTGTAGCATGATGTCTGAGTGAGGGATGATGTTTAGATGGAGCATATTAATATTCAAAATGGCATTTTAGATAATAGTAAGGTGGTGAGGTAAGTGGAATGAAGCCAGGAAATTCAGAGTTACAGCTGACATTTCATCCTCTCCGAGGTTTGCAAAAAGGCCACAGCTAACTTTGCATTTCCCCAGGAAGGAGGGCGGAGGTTGGTTGGTATCACACCCTGTACATTATTTAAACAGAAGGTTGTACATTTTCTCTTCTGTGAACAGTGGTTACAGAAAGTGTGTCTTTGACTTCATGCTGGTGTGCTATTCCTCTTGTCTGTAGCCTTTGGGGAATGGGCGAGTCCAGGTGCCTGCTCTGGACTAAGAATAAAAGTCGACATTTTTCTGACCCTGCCCCAAATTGACTTCCGGCATCCTATCTTCCGAAACAGTTTTTCAGTCAAGGAAGAGGTGTTTCAAGGTCAATAAGTAGAACAAGTACCTAGATTTATGACCTACAAGACTGTCTTACCACCCTTAGAGGGCCATACGAGAGAGGCTGTGATATGGAATCTCTCCAGTATGGAATCCTGCCTGATGAGGAAGGTGAGGCCCAACCAAAGCCTGGGCCAGCCCTGAGGCACAGCTAGTCAGTAGCAGAGCCAGAGCACCCCAGATCCTGATGGCTGCCCCAATATTCTATGTGAGCATCAGGCCTTCAGCCTGGGGTACAAGTTGAATGAGGTTTCATGTGACTCGTTTCACAGCTTTGTGTGTTATATCTCACCAGAGGTATAAGGCAGTGGAGTCTGAGAGACCCAAGTTCTAGTCAGAATTCCACCACTAACTGACTGGAGGCTACGAAGAGTTAACCCCTAAATCTCAGTGTCCTTGTTTCTGTAAAAGGGACAATGATAAGCTAGTTCACTGAATTGTGGAATCTTAATGTAATGACAAGTGAAAAGCTTGGTTCCAGGCCTAGTGAGTAAACATGCTGCTAATAGACAGTCGCTTCCTATGGACCAGGTGCTGTGCTACAGAATGGACATGGAAAGAGAAAGAAGCTCAAGACTTAGTATGAGTTGGACTTATGTCTGTAGACAGACATAACAGATAAATTAAGCAACATGTGTTCAATGTAATGAGTGCAACAAGTACATAAGGACTATAGATTAGATCAGTGTGAGATGCCCTGGGTATGGAGGTAAGATGAATAATAATTTCGAGGCAGCAAGCTTGAATTCTTCAACGAGCATTCAGTATGCTAATGTATGGAACCCATGAAATATCTTAATATTAACATTAACACAGGACTGCAGTTGGTTTACAGTGTTGTGGTCTAGAGTGTACACACAGAGAAGTGAGAAAGGAGATTAGAAAGGGGAATATATTTTAAGTGGCTTGGAGGCCATTCTGTGTGACTGTGGGTCACTGCTGAGAGAATTTTAATCTGGGAAGTAGTTTGGGAATATTTGTATTCTGTAAAGGTTGCTCAGTGGGCAAGTGGAAGATGAAATGGGAAGCAAGAGAGCTGGGAAAGGAGATTGAGGGCTCTGGATCTGGCTTGGGTAATTGGGTCCTGGCACCCAAGTCTGCTTTGGAAGGGTAGGTGATGTTTTGTGTGGGATATCCAGATGACTGGATCATCAATGTCATTTTCATTATATTGGCAATTTTTAAAACATCTTTCTGGGCCTCCCTGGTGGTGCAAGGGGTTAAGTCATAGCACTCTGAAGCTATCCTCAGTCAATGCAGCATGAGCTCAATCCCCAGCCAGAGAGGTAACTCCCATGGCACTTGTAACTCCCATGGCACAGACCTCTCCTGTTTCGCCACTGCTCCCCTCAGCAGTGTATTTCAGTAGATCTCCCTGTTCTGCTTCCCACTTTATCTCTGGTGAATCCTCTCACCACCACCCCCAGACCTCTGGCCTGCACCCTGGCTCTTATATGCATAAATAAATCTCAAAAAAAAAAAATCTTTCTGACATTGGTCAGCCCATTATCTTTGCCTATAGTATTTTTCTTTCAGAATATTCTCCTTAAAAAAAATGGATTAGATTTTTTTTCACTGAAAAGTTGTTTTAATTAAAAAAATTCAAGCATGTGTGGCATTTATTAGTGAATGTTCTTTCCTTATCATTTCATCTGTTCATGTGTTTTCCGTTTTATACAGCCAGTTATGAATACACAGTGATTATGCTATGTGCCTTGAAAATTTACCAAGAGAATCTTTTATGATTTCAATGTATTGGAAAATCATCGTATGAGTAAGGACTCTCAACTTTCCTATTATGAAGGAAAAATATTAATTTTAAAACAGATGTAGAAAAATAACTTACGAAATATGTGTGTTCTCCAACTTGAAATAACATTATAATACTTTAAAATGTACATTCTGACAAAGCTCACTCAGATTCATTTACTTCTTTAAAGAATATACTGGACATGTAGAAGACAATATATAGCATATTGATACATTTTAAAGAATGAAATAAAGGCAGTGTCCACATTTCTACTCATCTCAGAAGCATAAGCAGTATTATTGAAACCCCTGGGTCTATGACATTTCCTCTCCCCAAATATCTTCCAGATTTTGAGCTAATCACTCAGTTAATAACTTTCCTTTAGTTATATATATATGTCTCTCTCTCTCTGTGTATACAAACACATGTTCTTATACATGTATTTTGTGTGTATGTATGTATTTGCAAATAATATGCTATATTATTTAACCTTTATGTAAATGGAATCATACTGATTATTTTGTGACTTGCCCCTCCAAAAGCATTGCATTCTGAGATTCATCCTTACTGGTGTGTGTAAATTTTAGCTCATTCATTTCATTACTATGTAGCATTTTATCACATTTATTATACTACAATTTGTTTAGCCATTTTACCCTCCTTATTAATAAACTGTAGATTCTTTAGAGATTTTATTTTATCACCTATAAGAAATAATAGCTTCAGTTTTTTTCATTTCCAATCTATATAATGTTAATTCCCTTTTCTTGTTTTATTAACTTGGCTAGAATCTTCAGTGTTGAATAGAAGTGGTAATAACAGACTTTGTCTTTTCATTAACTTTGCAGACAATGTCTTAAATTTATTTATGATGTTTGCTATAAGATTGTTTTGTGACACCTTTTATCAAGTCAAAGATACTTCCTATTTACTAAGAGTTTAACCATGAATGATTGTTAACATTTTATTTATATTTTGTTAAATGCTTTTTCTGCATCTTTTGAAATGAACATTATTTTCTTCTTTAATCTGACAATGTGACTAATAATATTGCTTGCTATTGAAATAAACTTGAATTATGGAATTATGGAAATAACCCAAACATATTTTTTCTTTATAAATTACTGGATTTTAATTGCTGTTATTTTATTGAGGATTTTTGTATTTATGTTCACAAATAAGATTGCCCAATAGTTTTACTTTGAGGTTCTGTGAATTTTGGTTTTATGTATTTTGGGGATGTTGTCAGTCGTAGAGTTTTTTTATTTCTTCCTAATGAATTAAATGCTTTTATTAGTATATCAAGACCCATTTGACAATAAGTTTGGTATTGTTTTAACTTAATTAAACCAAATTTCAGGTAGTATCTGTCTGCTTATTTCTTTCTCCAACTTCCTTTTCTCAAGGAACAAAAGGTTTCAGATTTGTCGTTTGTAAATTATTGATACTTAACTGGATTTTGTCCTTCCTAATAGCATTCTTAAGATATTATTTGCATACAGCAAAGCAAATTTGACAATATGTACAGTCACGTAACCACTACCACCATGAAGATATAGATCATTTCCATCATACCAGAAAGTTCCCCTTGCCCTTTTACAGTTAGTTTCCTTCCCTCATCTCTGCCCCAGGAAATCACTGATCTGCATTTTTATCATTGTAGTTTTGTCTTCCCTAGAATGTTATGTAAGTGGAATCATACAATATGTAGTCTTTGGTGTTTGACATCTTTCTTTTAGCATAATGCCTCTTAGATTCACTCATTTTATAATATGTATAAGTATTTCATTTCTTTTTATCTGAGTATCATTTCATTGTATAGATAAAGCACAATTTATTTAGCCATTCACCAGTTTTCGGACATTTGGGTTGTTTTTGCTTTGGGCAATTATGATTAAAATGATTATCAACAGTCATACACAAGTGTTTGTATAGACATGTTTCCTGTTTTTTAATTCAATCAAGCAATCTTTGTGTTTTAACCAGAAAATGTAGTCCATTTCTATTGTTTAGTAGATTGCATTGATTACATTTGCTTATTCACTCAAACAAAAATAATGCATTTGTATTCAATTTTGACCATCTCATTTTTTTTGTTTTCTACTTGTTCTACTTTTTCTGTGCCTTATTTTTTCTTTATTTCTTTCATTTGGGTTGAATGAGTTTTGCTTTGTTTCGGTTTTTATAATTCAGTGTTTATTTACTCCTAGTTGGCAGTTATACATGCATTGTTCTTTTTCTGTGCATACCCTAGGGTTAGTATCCTATTTAATTTGAAGTCTTTTATTCTTCTCCAGGAATCTTACAGTTCTTTAATTCTGATTATTTTTAATTGAATGTACTATTATCCTATTTTATCTTTTTAATATTGGAAAATTATGACAGTTTTTGTATATAGTCAGCTTTTCTTATCTATGGTCCATGTTTATTTAAAGTCAACATTTATTTAGTCATGTTTACTACTTGCTTTGCTCACCATTCCCTCTTTTATCTCAGATCACTTTACTTTTTTTTTTGGAAATGTGTCCCTTAGTGGATCTTTTTGGAAACAAACTGTATTATTTTTTGTTTAACTGAAAGCGCCTTTATTGTAAAATGTAGTTTTGATGGCTGTGCAGTCCCATCTTGTTTTTCTCAATGTTTAAAATATTTTCCCCAGATTTCTCTTCTGTTGAGAATCAACTATTGGTCTAGTTTTCACTCACTTGAAGGTAATCTAGTTTGTTCCTCCACCTGTCCTGAAGAACTTTTTTGATAATAGTATTCTGCAGTTTTACCAGATGTCATCTGAGTGAGGATTTCTTTTTATTTAGTATTCTTGGGATTCATTTGACTATTGAATTTGATGATTGTTAGTTCTGGGTAGTTCACATACAATCACTTCTACTGCCATATTTCCCTCATTCTGTATAGTTTCCTTCATGTTCCACCATCCATAATTCTTTATCTTTCATATTTTCATCTCTACAATATTTAAATAGTTTATTTATATCTAGTTAACAAATCACCTACTCTCTTTTCAGCTATATCTGAAAACTCACCCATTGAGTCTCTAATTAGAATTATTTTATTTTTATTTCTATAAGTTATTTTTCTTTTTCAAATCTACTTAGTCATTTTTCATATAGTTTTTATATTTTGAGATCATGTTTTCTTTCTTTAAATTTTGAGGGTTTGATTCTACAATTTGCTTTTCCTTATGCCTGTTCATGGAAGCTTGCTTCTTTATGTGTTTTGTGATTTTTGATGGTGGAGTCTATATGAAAATCCTTTGAAAATTGGATTTAATAAATTTCATTATTCTAGAGAAGCTTTGCATTTGGTTCTACCATGTATTTGGAGGCATTGCCAACCTAGAGCTTTTTAACCCTAAATTATTGTGTTTGGGAGAGGGCATATGTATGTATAATTTCTGATGATCCCGAACAGTTCAAGGGTAGACTTGAAACCTCCTGAAGAAACTTTTCTCTTCTCTAATTACTAAGACTTTTCCTTTCTTTGGCTCCTGAAAACATTCTTTTTTTTTAATTTGTCCACTAAGACTTTCACCTTTCCAGGGATATTAGCTTCCTCCTTCGTACCCTGTGTGAGTATTAAGTTTGCCTCCTATCCCACAGACTCCTTATCTCTTACAGCTTCCACCAGAGATTGTTTTATGCCTCCAACTTCGGTGATTACTTACCTTCTTGGCTTCCAGTTGTCATTTCTGACCTTTGACAATTGCTGGGATTTTTTTCTTGCAGTTTAGCCATGAATTTTTTATAATGCTCACTCTAGCATTTTTGGGTGTTCTATATACACTTGCCATCTTTTGACAATCATAGGTCAAAGGATGACCTATGACCTTTGACAAATCATTATTTCCCAGGAGGGGAACAAAAATAAATTAGGTTCTTATAATCTGTAGATTTTACCTCAATCAAATGTTGACTTTAATTTGCAACTGCAAAAAAAATAGTAGTTGGTTTCTATAAATGTTTATTTTTAAAAGACTTTCCCTTCTTTGATACTATTAAAATAGAAACACAGAAGATATTCAAAGAACTATTTGCTCATTCACTTAATTTTCAACATAGTTGTTGGTTCCCTATATTTTGACAGATTGTTTTAGGTGTTGGGGATATATCAGTGGTTAAAATGGACAGATAGTCCTGCCTTTATTGGACTTACTTTCTAGCTAGAGGAGATAGGCACTAAGATAAACTTTATACTATGCTAAAAGCTGATAATTGCAATGGGGAACACAACACTTTAGGTAGGTAAAGGAGAATTGGGAGATCTTACATTTTCTTCATGTTTAAAAGAACATATTTAATAGTTTGGGGCCATTCCAATTAAAGTTACTTTTAGCATTCTATTGCAACATTGTTATTTCTAACTGTAATTTGTAATGGTCCATGGTCCATTACAAAACTTTAAATTAATGTACATGTACATTTGTAGATGTTCCTAGATTGGAAAAATAAGTCATTTACTTTATTTCCCTCAGCATTTCTTTAGTGAGTAAATAAATGAATGGAAAATTCTAATTCATCACCAAAGTTTTTTTAAAATCCTCAGATTTTAAAAATAGCATTAAACTAGAAAATATTTCTTTCAACCCACCAACCCCCCCCCCACAAGGGATAAAACAAACAAAATACTCACCAACAGCTAAATTCCAAGGGGGGCTAAGTTTCTGTTGTACGTTAAATTCTTGGTTGGTTCTGAAAGTCACAAATGGTGAAGTTATAAAAGGCCATTCATTTCTTTAGTGCAAAACTGACAAACAGGGCAGAAGTAACCAGAGAGAACAAAGAGCGCAATGGAAACCTTTAAAGACAGCAGCAGTGAACACCAGGGTGAAAAGCAGCAGGCACTGTTTTAAAAGGAGCACCGTTAATCCAGAGACTGAAACTCTACAGACCAAGAGCAAAAGACCATTTACAGCTCAGTTCCCATGAGGGCATGACCATGCTCTATTACAAGCACATCAGCTGAGGGACAGAGAGTGCATTGTTGCACGATTGTAGTGGCTACCCGCAGGAAGTAGGGTGAGTGTCTGGGCGAGTGTCCTGACACCAATGACTTCACTGCTCCTATCTGTGCAAGTATCACAGAAGCGTTCAGAGCAGTAAGAGTTATTGCAGATTATTCAGGAGTGAAATTGTGTTATCACTAAGGCATCATCCAAGACTTTCAGTTGTTAATGTTGTATGTGCTTAGACTTTTCTAAATATAAGAAACTGAGGAAAGCAGAATATTCATTCACCTTCTTTTAAGGACCAAAATAAAAAGAACCTTTCGCAGCAAGCAGTCAGCCATCCTATGAACCAGGAAGGAATTCTCACCAGACATCAGATTGGCTGGAGGCTTGATCTTGGGCTTCCCAGCCTCCCAAACAGTGAGAAATAAATGTTTGTCATTTAAGCTAAAGAAAAAAAATTTTTGAAAAAATATAAATCAGTTTAGTGGTTTTTCTCACTGTAAAAAGTAACAGATGCTCATTGGGAAAAGGTCCAGAAAAATCTTTTTAAAAAAAATCACCTATAACCCAAGAGAAAGCAGCTGTTAATATTGTCATGTGTCTGCAGTTCCCAAGCTGTGTGCCAGCATGCTCTGGGGCACCTCAGTACACTCAGGAGGTTGATATTTTCTGTCATCAAGGGAAACACATCTGTCCAACACCATGTTGGAGGTAATTCACAGTTTCAACATAAAATTGTGCTCCATTCCTTTTGATGACATCATATCAAAACTGGGTTCTTAGTGATTGCTGTGTTTTTAGTGAGAAACGGTGAGTAGTACCATTTGAAAACCAATGCGGACCAGGAAATGAGGAGAATGGTGTCCAATTTGATTCCAAAATCAAAAGTTTTGATTGCCCAACAGATGCATCCATTCTATTAGTAAGTTGTTAGGAAACATTTAAAAGGGGAGAAATGGTGCTTTTACTTCATGTATTATTTTTTGCAAATAGCTTACCTAGTCGTTGGGACACAGATACTTTTTTTTAAAGTTGTTTGGCTGTAACTACTTAGCAGACAGCTGTGTTAGATATTTGTTTTGGTCTGGAGGTACCGTCAAAACATGACTGAGACTCTAAGAGCTCCCAAGATCGTTTGGTAACATCTAATCCGTATTTTTCCAGATTTTTTTCTTATATCCACCCACACATCTTTTTGAAAAGTATTTTTTCATTTAATATCTTGTGGAAATCTTGATGTTTCAGTCAATGGAGGTCTACAATATTATTTAAACATCTGATGAAAGAATAGTTTTCCATTGTTTGACTTTCCCTTTTTTTTTTTTTAACCAATCCCCTGAAGTGAGAAGTTTAGCAAAACTTTACTTTTATCAGTGAGCCTCTTTGCACATCCTTGTCTATATATCCAGTGATTTCCTTAGGGGAATTCTCCCAAAAGCAATTTACCAGGTCAAAGAATGTATTTTGATATCTATACATAGAGGAAGCCAAAATGCCCTTTTTAAGAAATGGTACCAGTTTCTTTCTACAGTTAATAAGACTATTTCAGCAAAAAGAAGGGAAACATTGGATCCCCACCCATATGAACTCAGATTTGTGAACTGGTCAAGGGTGGTCCCCTTTGAATTAAAACTCAGTGCCAGTTAGAAAGTGGGGTAAGTACATACTGGCCAGAAATTCTTGGGAGCCTCAGCAGGCTGAAACTTCAACTCCCTGGTGGTGCAAGGGGTTAAGACCCAACTTACGGGGCTGTCCCAGCCACTACAAGCATTAGATTTGATCCCCAGCTGGCCAGGGAGCTGCCCGCGTGGCGCAGCAGACCTCTCCTGACTCACCCACTGCTCCCCTCAGCAGTGTATTTCAGTCAGTCTGCCTGTTCTGTTCCCCACTGTGTCTCTGGTGAATCCTCTCACCTTCCCATGCCTCTGGCCTGTACCCCATTTCTTGTATGCATAAATAAATAAATCTTTAAAAAAAAAAGCAGAGGCAGCCAAAAGCAGATACCCACTTAGAAAACAGAAAAATCATTTGTCAGGAAACTTCTTTAACCTTTGATTCACTAGCTAGTTTTTCAAAGAGAAGTACTTAGTTGCTTTCTCCCTACTTTCATGAGGAAGAGGAAAATAACCAATATAAAAAATGACACCAGGAATTTTTTTTTCCTAGAGGACAAATTTCAGAGTTCTGTGAGGGTCAAATAGGATTCTTCCTTTTCTGTTGACCAATCATATATATTTTCATTGATGACCACAGACCTTTGACATTTTGAACTATATTCAGTGTATACATGTGAGTAGATATTTTCAATAATAAGCTGTCAAGGAAAAAAAGTATATGTTTAGACTCTAATCTTAGATGCCTTAAGATATGGGACATCTTTGGGTCCATTTTGAAATATTTCTACTTTAAGAAAACTCTGGAACCCTTCAACTGTCTAGGAAACTAAACTATGTAGAAATATTCATTCCCAAAGAATAATGAATGGCTAAAACATTTTGTACTTTCACATGATAGTAATGTGTATACTTTTTTTTATAAGATGAAGAGATCATCTACTTTTGATCTTGATTTATAAAATCTAAAAACCATTCAGTTTTAATAATTTTATAAACAGTCCAATGAAAATAGCACTCTAAATCTATTTTTAAAAAATAGTTCTAATTCTGAAGAGGTGAATGGGTTCTTTTAGGAAATCACACATTATTCTTTTTGAATTGAAGTAAAAATTATGATGCTGCTTACAGCAGAAAGTCTCAGAAATTTTGGTCTGAGAAATTAAATATGTATTGTAATTACTACATTGCCTTTGCCTCATGCCTTCCATACATAGCACCAAGAAGTTATATTTTCACTTACATCAGAAGAGAAGTAAGAAGACCACCGCAGTCTGTTTATCAAACAATTGCAGCATGAGGGCCTTTCCCTCTTTTATGTAGATGGAGAATATCTGAGCTGCTGGAAGTCGCCATGTGACTCTCCACTGCTGTGAGATGTTTCCTTTTAAATTCCCACTACAGAATTCTACCAAAGTCTGGCATGTATGTGTGTGTTCTCTTTAGACAAGTTAATTGTATGGAGAGAGGTGAGTTTTTGCCTTTATTTGTGACTGGTACATTAAAAAATCAGCTTTTTAGGAATTTAGGAGCATTTCACAGCCATATCAGTTATTCTGTTTGACCAACTTGGTTCTTTTTTGCTATTTAAAAAAAAAAAAATAACTCCAGATCTGCTTTCAGAGCAGTGGACATATTTCCAGATATAAGAGACATATGCTGAAATATTAGCTGTAATTACCTAAGCCTCGTCTATTGTGCCTAGAACAATGTTCCTTCAAGATAAAAGAATGGGCAGCATCAGTGATAGGTGAATAGTGAATATGTGAATAACCATATTCACTATTTTTATCACACATTCACATATTTCTATATGTGAATATACAACTAACCCTCCAGATTTTAAATACAGAAAACTATGCTCATTCTTTGCTTCCTCTTTTCCATCATTCCTCATTCCATCATTTTCATTCTTTGTTTCCTCATTTTCAGGAAATGAAAATCCACATTAATAAGCAGCTCTCTGGTCTCTGAATTTTTTGAGATACTCGGGAACATTATTTCTTTTAACCTACACCATTTTTATCAGCTCTTCAGCAAGCTAACAAATTATCTGATAGATAAAGGCATTAATAGCTTAAATAAATCCAATCCTTAACTGCACTTAATTCATTCAGTGAACATTTACTGAGTCTCACCAATCCTGGGCTCCAGAGAGGAGCAACACAGATGTGGTCACGGCCTTAAGAAGTTTGTGATTGAATTGGGAAGCTTTTGAGAAAACCAGTGTCTGAAAATCAGTGAAGTGAGGTTTGAGGAAATCTGTCAGGGTACAATCTTGGAGCTTAGTCCAGGGGTCAGAAGAAGCTTCCCTAAGGAATGACTGGCTGGTCTGAATTTTAAAGGGTGAGTAGTCGTCCAACTGCTCTTACCCATGAAATCCGATAGAGCAAAGTCATCTAGCCAGCTTTTTTGCCTCCGGTTCACATTTTCAGACCTGTAACTACACCCAGATGCACGTTGGGTGCCATTGCCCAGTTGCACAATGCTTTCAAATGGTTCCAGAGTGATGCATCATGTCTGTGGCTGGCACTGTGGTCCACTAGCCTCTACTTGATTGTCATCTGTTATATTTAGTAATGGAAAGATGAGATGTTAAACATTCTGTTTTTCCCCCAGAATAATGCCAATTATTGATACAAGGCCCACATTACCTAGATTTAACTTGAATAGCTTTTGAGTCAGCCCTAAATGACTATTTAATCAGCTCATAACTATGCCGAATCATGATACTTTTATATTCACATTTGCAAATAAGCACATGTACTTTATTGTTTGTTTATTTAAAATACATTCAAATGCTAGTCATCTGTGATTTGGGGCCGATCATGAGTGATTATATCACTCTTCTCATTTGTAAGATTTGGTTAATAGTAGCAGTAATTTACCTAACAGGGATTCAATATTTAATGTTTGTGAAATGCATGTGTTTTATTAGAAAAAATATCATTACTGTGGACATTAAGATGACTTGCAAATCATTAGTACAATCTCAGATAAATCCAACAGCAGAAAAGAGCACATCTTTAAGCAAAGTATGGCTTAGGTGACTAATTTTTTTAATGCCAAACTTTGATTATGGAGTGTTGGAGTACACAGCCCTTCAAAAATATTTATTTTGTTTCCTCCTACCTAGGGTCATCCCATTGTCAAAGGGCTTTGTGATCATTTGGCCTATTCTGGTGAAAGCCCAGGAGCAGAAATCCTTCCATAAGGACCAATAAATGTTGGATTCAGAACTCCAGCTTAGATATTATCACCATAGGGTTCCTTTGTCTCAAAAAAGACCAAGTCTGAAGAATTGTGGTCTGGCTGAAAATCGGGTGGCCTTTATGGAATGCTGCACAGAAGTTTCTAATAAAGAGATGGTGTTTGTCTTAGGTATCCTGGCACTGTGTTTTTGAAAAGTCTGCAGTTCAGAATTCCCATTTAGTTTATTTTTAGCTTGAGTCTACTCTGCTAGTAAAAATAAAGCTATTTTTGTAAGTGCTGCTTCTAGTACTTACATCCACATTTTGAAAGAATTCATAGAAAACAGTCCATAGCGATAACTGTGTGCAGTGCCCAGACTGTTGTGGAATTGTGTTTTAAATAAGTCTTTTCATGATGGCTGCAAGCTGTACCACAGGGTTCAGCTGTACCACATGGTTCCTCCCCTTCCCTCACCACTCTCTCACAAAAAGGGACTCATCACCCTTCACTTGAAGTAATTGACTTATTTAATTTGTGTATTTGTCTAGTGTGTGTGCTGACCGTCCTTTATGCATTGTCTTTGGCCTCAAGTGCACACACAGACACTGAATAAATTTCCGTGATGCCGGGTCTCCTTAAGAGACTATGGATTGCTCTTTTAGGGAGTTGTGTGTTTCTATGGCAACTTCCTTTCTAAAACTTTGAATTTTATCCACATATATTTTGCAGATTCTGAAAACAAGCTTATGTTTAATTTAGAGGAGCTTTGAGTTTTGAAGAAGGGGAAATCAGCAGATGTCAAGTGAGTACATACTTTGAAAGCTCCTTGAAAAAAATGATGATTCTTTTTGTGCTTGACACTTAACCAAAGACCATTGTTCCATTTGGATAACCTTTTATTGTCATTTTTTTTCATATATCTTGGGGTAAAAATCACAAATATATACACACAACTTGGTAAAACCAAAAAAGGATGAAAGTAATCACTGAATGCGTTTTGACCTGTCTCTGCCTCTCTTTCCTCCCCAGTTTTGTACAGTAAGTATAACATCACTAGCTCATTGAATTGAATGATTTTCCTCTTCCCCATGTGCCTACAGTATCTGTGGGCTCGTAGTTAGCAGCTATATTTAAGAAAATGCATTATGTCCCTATTTTTAAACGACCATCTCCATGGGTCAATGTTTTGTGTTAATAGTCAGGATTCTGGAAGAGACCTGGCTGTCATTCCTGAGTGATAAAATACATGCATAAGAACCACTTCCTAATTTCATAGGTTAATTCAAAGTAGTTTTACTTTGCTTTTAGTGTTCTTACTGTGCTCTTAGGCTGTTTTGCTATTGTCTTTTAATACATATATTCACTTTTCCTTTTCTTTCTACAACTGATTTAATTTTCTTAAAATCAAATCAGCTGTGTGGCTGGTGCTGTTTTGCTTTTTCCACATGTGTTAATTGTTCTGTGGCTTGTTATGTTTACTGTTTTTGTAAACTTGATTGGCCATGGCCCACGCCTTTCCTTCTAGTAGACCATGTAGTTGATTTTCCATGAGAAAAAGACTGCCTCTTCATTAGGTGATTAGTTATCTCATTTCAAAAAGGGCCGGGTTTTCTCTGAGAAGATTTTTGACACATTAAATGTCTGTTTTGGAGGATGAGAGTCCGTTTAGTGACATGCTCATCCATGTGGTAGAAATGCATAGTTTGTCACCACGGAAATTCTTAAGTATTGGAAGGGCAGAAGATGGTTAATTTTGTCATTTTTACTCAGCTATTGAAAAATTGTAAAAACCAGAGTAAGAGATATATTTTGGCCCCGTGAAGACGTGAGAGTGTTGTTTATTCTCAAGGCATGTTTTTATTTGCTAAGAGAGGACTCTATGGCACTTCACCTTGAATAATTTTTGTGTAATTTCTTGCCTAGTGTCAAGCACATCCCCAGAAGTACAGAGGTGGACCGAGTTCCTCAGTCTCCCTTGTTTCCTACTCAGAATACAGGAAGAGTAAACATGTGGGGCTGATTGGCCCTCGGCAGAGTCCTTCTGTTCTCTATGCTTCTAGGTCGTCCCGCATCCCACAGCTCACCGTCCACATCTTGTTACTCCGCACCCTGAGCCCCCAACCAGGCCCCCTGGTCCCATTCAACTCTCTCTCCAAGCCACAGCCACTTTCTACTTCCTTCTCCTATTTTGGCCCTTTTAATTATTTCCTTCCTTTCTTGGTCAGTTACAAGTGCATGGCTTCATCTTTCAGCCCAGACTCCAGGTCTGTACCCAGGTCCGGCCTCCTTGCTTCTCCCCTCCCCACCTCCTGTGGGGTATTCTAAGTGAAAGGACTAGAAGTAGTCACTTTGAAAAGACAAGCAATGACTATTTAATATTCTCAAAGCCTTTGTGCACCAGTACATTTTACAGCCCTATTTTGTGTAAAACTTGTTGTGAAATAGAATGTGTAAGATTTTGAAAGTCAAAAAAATATGTTAATATTTTCTTCTATTGTATACAGCTCATGTGGTCTGTCTTCTGCCTCCCTTTTTGGCTTGCATCTTGCTCCAAACTCACCTTCCCTGTCTGCTTTACATCTGGAGACTGTTTCTGAATGTGCTATATATAGTCCATCCTTCCCCTTGGCCATTTCATGTGTTTCTCCATCCCCCATCCAGTCCCTTCTTCAGGGAGTTCTCACATCCCCCTCATCTAACCTAGTTCCCCTGTTATGCTTACGCTCTCATGGCATCACATGCTTTTCAACATAGAACTGACTACAGCTGCAATTTTATTTTATTCCCAGAGTTATTTTGTTAATTTTTGTCTCCCCCATTACTCTGTAAGCTCCTGTGGGCAAGCACTTTCTTGTCTCCGTATCGCCAGTGAAGAACTAGACACCTGGCAGGTGCTCAGTGAATATTGACGAGAGATAGCCAGGTATCTCGGGGGCCCACCCAGTCACCATTAGACCCTTTCTTGCTAATACAACCTTGATTTGATTGAGATATTTACTCTTTTGCACCTGCCCTAGGGCAGCTGGCCACAACTCCAGTCCCGGAGCCAGGGAATGAATTTGTGGTGAGCCTGGGCAAAATAGAAAGATAGAACATGGGTCATTGATGATAATGTTGAGCTACCAAAGTCCCAGGCCAGCTTTACCTCTGGGCAACACTGTTGCGTGAGATAATAAATTCTTTTACTTGTTTAGATCAATTCAAGTTTTGTTTCTGAAAATATCCTGACAAATGATATACCACACTACACCCTGAGCGAATGAACACATGAATAAATGACCAGTGTACACTGATATCTTCACAAGTCCCTTTGTAATTCACTTTTATCTCTTCATTTTTATGAAGTGTTGGACAGTTGGTGAACATATTGATCATTTTGAGCCCAGTGCTTAACTGTTTCTTTCCACTAAATGCCCCATACTTTGAACTTGAACTCATTCTTTACCTTTCACCTTTCGGCTCTGTACTTTGTTCATAAACTTTTTGGGGCAAGATCTTCTCTAAGGAGGTTGAGTCAGGTTAAGTCATACCAGTAATTTCCTGTTTGTGAGCCTTGAAGCTCTTGAAGAGTGCGGGCAGGTTTGACAGAACCTGTAGGTGTTTTCAGATGCTGAGCTGATTCATACCCTTTGGTTATTAATTCTCCCCAGCTGCCATACCATCTCTTTTCTCTGGATACTACATGATTTCTTTTTGTGTGGGGATAAGATTCTAAAGACCTGCCCATTCTGTGTGTTCCCCACCTTTTCTGGGTTTTGGTGAAATGAATTTTAGTTGTCTTCTCCATTGTTATGGAACAAGTTTCACATAAGAGAAGAATTTTGTTTCTTAACATTTTTTGTTAAGGCAGAGCTATGAATGATCCCAGACATCTATGCTGCATGTATCTGCTGCCTTTTCCAGACCTCCACCTTAGCCAAGCCCAGCACACATACAGAAATGCAGGATCTTAAATAATTACCACCTGAAATTCCTTCTTATTTGATAGCAGAGACTTGGGAGTTCTCTAATTAATGAGTTCTCTAATTAATCTAACACTTTGGTGATAAAGACTAGGCAATCACCCATTTTTGTACAATGCTCCCCTGTTCTAATCCATCGGAGGCGTGCAGCTAGGTAACTCATCTTGAGAATGCTGCTTCCGTTAAACCAGAGGAATCATCCTACTTTGGTCCACCACCCAGTGCCGGTAACACTCTCTAAGATTTTACCAGTACACATAATTGTAAGACCACTGAAGCTTAGGAAACAACAACAGCAGGGTTTATCTAACAAACAGCGGAAACAAAGAGGTCTCAAGGCTGTCTCACCCCAGATAGTGTCCATGGTGTCCCAAAGTCCCAAACAAAAGGCTGCTCATCCAAGATGGTACTGCCCCATTAAGGATGGCCTGGAGCTCATGACACGAAGCAAACAGCAGGTCATGATCCAATTCACCACAGTGGGAGGTACTCAAAGGTGGGGTCATTGAGATGACAACACAGCAGCACACAGAAACAGTCTGAAGGTTGGAAGGGACAGCCCCGGACACTGAACCAGACAGCAATGGAGGCAGCAGCACCCGGTGGCAGTGCCAGATGACCAGGAGTGGTTAACAGCTCCCAGAGGTGACCCGTACACAGAGTGCTGGTCACCCGTCAACAGTGCTGGACAGCACTAGCCAGTAGCGCCAGTCACCTGCCTGGTCACCAAGAGGTGACGGTGTCAGAAGCACTGTGTTAACAGCTCCTTGTGAGTTGGTGGCCCACAACAACATACAGTTCTTCGAGACACCAGGCCCAGGGCTTTTGGTGCTCCTTTTTAGTTTATGTCAGAGGCAGGACTGGGGGCGGTAGCCCCTAGTCTCTACAAAGCTCTTTGGCTTCTCTGTGAAGCGTTACGGCTTCTCTTCTGTCTTTGGAGGTCGGCTGCTGCTCCTTTCTTCTTTGGAAGTCAGGAACAGAGTATCTCCCAAACTGGTGCCTGCCCTGCCTTATATCCTTTTTCAGGGTTTCCACCCATTACTGTTTTTAATCCTGTGGCTAATTGGACCTTAGCACTGTCAGCTCATATCTCTCCCCTGATCCATCCACCTTACGATCCAAGCACCAAATCCACAGGCCTCTCTACTGCCTGCAGGTGGAGGGAGCCACGCTCTGGAGCTGGTGCAGTGGAGCCCCATGCTCCTCCCTGAGCTCTGAACCAGGGGCTGGGGGGCTAGCGGTTACCTCTTGGGCAGCCGTGTCTCTGTAGCTCCAGTAGGGCTGCATACCCTGGGGCAGGGTGCTAGAAGAGCCACTGCCTGCAGCCTGAGCCCCAGTGGAGGGCAGTAAAATGCTCACCACCCACTGCTGCTTGCACTGCCTGCAAGCAGCTTCTGGGGCCTGTCACTAGAGCCCCATGTTGGTGGGGGGTGGGGTGGGAGGTGAGATGAGTTTCCGATTTCAAAAGTGTAGTGTATTAGAAGATGATAATTGCTATAAGAAGAAAGTAGAATGTGGTAAGAAGAGTGTCAACTTGGGGATGGGGAAAGATGCAGTTTTAAGATAGGTGGTCAAAGTAGGCTGCCGGTATTTCTAATCTTTGGTTGTTTTTGGAGAATGTTGTGATGATTTAGTACTGCAAATGAATCATCTACATAATTAAATATTACCTAAAGTGAAAGCAGTTCAGCTGAAGGCTAAATTTGATTGCTAAATGCTTAAGAAAGCATGGGAAGGTGCACTAGCCTTTGTCTGAGATTCTCTGGTTATCTATTCTTAGTTTAGTTTCCTTTTCCAAAAATAGCATTTTTTATATAGTCTTTAAATGGAGTCTATCTCTGACACTCACTTCTGTGTGTTTATAGTTAAACCTAACTAGCTGTCTTTCTTACCAAACCAAGAGGTTCATCTAAAATGTTTCCTTTTAAAAGTTCTAAGAAGGCTTCCCTGGTTGGCTTGTAACAGTGATGGATTTTGCAGTCTCTTGGTCCAGCCATGTGGAAAACCTAATGATGTGGGTAATTCTTCTCTTCAGAAACATACTTTGTGTTTTAACTGGTGTTTTGGGGGGCTGTTGTGTCTTAGGTATGGAACTTATTGCACCCATTTAAATTTCACATCTCAGACAGTCCCACCTGGAACGAACTGTATGGATGATCCCTACATCTTGTTCAGTACCTTTCCCCCAGGACTGCTGTATCACCTTAAGTGTGAATGAATCTTCCTACAAGTTCCAGGGTTTATATATATGTACCTTTTCCCTGGCTGGCTTGTCTGGCCTCACCTTTTCCACATTCTGCTAATATTTTTCCTCTTGTGAGGGGCCATTTGAGCCAGTGGACAGAGGTTCTTAGGGGTCTTTCTCCAAGCGGGGACCATGTAACCTAACACTGGCTTTGTCTCCTGTCTAGAACTGCAGTACAATGCTATCCCAAATGTTGATTGGGCAGATTATGAGAACAAAATGGTGGTCGCCAAAGGAAAAGGGGGGTGGGGTGAGCAAACGGGGTAAAAGGGGTGCCTAGTTCTGTGATAGATGCAAAAGTAGACTTTTTGGTGACTATTTTAATTGTAGCATATATAGATATCTACTTGGAATACTGATACCTGAAACCTAGATAATGCTATGAACCAATGTTACTGCAATCAAAATTAAATTAGAAAAAAAGAAGAAAGGTAGTCTGGAGCTTGGGGCCATCAGGATGAGTACATTCTGAGCATTTGCAGATGTCTTTCTGCTCCTCTCCTGCTGTTCCTGCCACTCACAAGCAGTGTGGTGGTCTGTGAGAATGAGCCTGGAGCACTTAGAGGGACCTCCAGAGGGCATGGGCGCTTCCTGGCTCATGGCAAGGTCTCCGGCTCAACCCACCACTCATTATACTGAGACTGCATTGCATGTCTGTCACTGCCTCACACACAATGACCCCGACATTCTTAACTCTCTTAAGGCTGTTTCCTCATCTGTGCAGGGAAAGGATTCATCTCCAAATGACCTTCAAGGTAAATACCACTCAAAATGTTCTAGCATTCTTAAGACATTTACTTTCCTTTTCCTAACAGTTGACTTTTGGGGACAAGATTAGGCTCTTATACTTCCTTACTCGTTGACCTGATCTAATTCTCTCTGTGAATTCATTTAATTCACTTTGTTGTCACTCTTCCTCTATGTGCTTTGTAACCCACATTCTGTCTGCTCCCAGCACATTTCTGCATTTCTACTTTGCTAATAGTCTGGTTGTTTCCTCCCATGCTCTGACCCAAAATACTCTTTTTTTATTGTTATCTCTGAGTAGGGAGTTGGGCTATTGAGAAAAACATATTTGTGGCCCCCAGGTTTATTTTGAAAGAGACAAGGATTAGAATTATATGTTCTTTTTAGGTTGTTCAGGCTCTAATGACCACAGTCAAAATAGATCTATATCCAAGCAGTGAAAAGGCAATACATGTGAATTTTCTCATAATATGAATCCTAGCAGAAGCAGTTGCAACACTTGAAGTGTAAATTGTATAGTCTGCACTATGATTTTTTTTTTTAAAGATTTATTTATTTATACAAGCACTGGGTACAGTCAGAAGCACGGGAGGGTGAGAGAATTCACCAGAGCCAGAGCAGGGAACAAAAGAACAGGCAGACTGGCAAAATACACTGCTGAGTGGAGCAGCAGGTGCTGCAGGAGAGGTCTGCATGCCATGTGGGACCCTTGCCTGCGGCCGGGGATCGAACCAGCGCTGCAGAGGCTGCAGGTAGCTTCGCAGCCCAGCGCTCAACCGCTGCGCCACCAGGGGAGGCCCATGCACTGTGATTTTTTAAAAAATTTATCATAGGAATCTTGAAGAAGAAAGTATACTCTAGTGGTTAAGAAAGCATTGTTTTCTTTAAATTCTATGACATAGGAAGGAATGAGTGTTATTGTTTTCTCAATACCATATACCTGGGAATTTTGAAATGATAGATTCTGCTGTGACATAATAATAAAATTCCACAGTAAGAATATAAGAATGAAGAGAGATTGGCATAAATACTTAAAACACCTGGATTTTAAAGATAAATCCATTGTCAGGTTGCTATTCCCTTCATTGCCAAATCTAAAATTTATCTACTAGTATTTATTTTCTAAGTGTTACCAGTATGATATACATTCTCCCCCTCTCCCTCGCTCTCCTTCTCTCTCTCTCTATATATATATACACACACAGAGAGATATAGATAGAGATATCTGTTTATATAGAGAGATGTATATATATGTGTGTGTGTATATATGTATATATACACATGTGTGTGTATAGTATAATTTACTTCAGGACAATGAATGCAAGTAATAGCTTTGAAATAACCTAAAATTATAAGAGTAAGATATGCCTATTGTTTTTTGTTTAGAATATAACTTAGCCAGCAAGGCCTTATGTAATTTATTTTGAAGAGTAAGTACTCAGAAGTAGGATTATTCCCATTTAGTTGGAAAGGAATCTTTATCTTTGAGCTAAAATGGCTTGCCCAAAGTCACATGCTCATTGAGAGACTAGAACCAGAAGTCACTTCTTTGCTATGTGATTCCTATAATTGATTATGAGTTGAAACTGATATTTTATGTGAAATGCCCATATTCCAGAAAATGCTATTATTTTATATATACTCTTTAAAAATATACCTGTCTTTCATGGAACATTGGAACTAATCCTTCCATCTTTATGGGGGAGAATCCATAATGATATATTGATGAGAGTCCATCTTATTTTTAAAGACTTACAAGAAAGGAAATTTCATAATTTCCCTCGTTAGTCAATCTAGTATGTAGATTTGATGTCAGAACACTCTTGTTATCTAACTTAAATCTCTCATGCTCTAGCTAAATCTGTTTTCTCTCACTCCACATAGGATATTAAAAGCAACTAATCATCGTTATCCATAATAGTATTCAGAAAGTCCTCTATATATTTGAAATGTTAGCACTATAACTGACAGTAAGCATAACTCCAAAATACCAGTAATTTTAAAATAGAGAAGAGGGACCAGCTTGCAATAAATGTAGATGACATAATAGTATTTTGTTTTGATGAATAATACTGTTAACTAATGTGACTTAAACAGACAAAATTAAAAGCATTTATCTATTAACTCATTCACTTAAATATTTATTAGGCACCTACTCTGTGATACTGTCCTGTGTTCAGAAGTACAAAATTAGTAAATCACAGAGTTGAGACAATTTCAATGTAAGGGATTTTTTTTTTTTAAGTAGAACTTATTAGGCATGTTTCTCAGAAATGAGGATAACTTAATCCTATCTAATGACCCTTTGGTATTTACAACCATATCTGGAGGTGATATAGAAAAAAACAGTCCAATTATTAGAATATTTCTATTTATTTCTACAGCTGCCCTATTACTATAATCTGCAATAAGCATCAAAATTCCATTATGCGTGGTCTCTGAGTCCTTCACCTGGAAACCCCTTCATTTCAGCATTAATGTTAAAGAGGTTACATGTGTCTTCCTGTCAGTGTTTGGATGTGTGAGTATCAGCGTCAGACTACAAGAGGTTTATCACTGGAAATAAATGGCAGAATTGTGCAGCATGAACATAATATGCCCTGGAATGCAGAACACACAGTTACCTATGCCTCCTTTCTTTATCATGGAAAGCATAGAGAAAGGAGAAAGAGATTTATTCTGAAACCATTTGAAGCTGACCAAGCAGTTCATAACAGATGAAATGCTGATTTATTGCTGCAAAGAAAATAATGGGTGTTCTTGCTAAAATACCATTAATAGCTTTATTGTTTAAAGTGCAAATTCTATTCAGCAATTTGTTAGTCCCCTTTTTGAGGCAAAGTTGAAGTAATTCAGTGTAGGCTTTCAGAAGAAAAAGGACAAAGTAATTAGCAAATCATACGGGAATTCATTCAACAAGGTTGGCTGATAGTTGAATTCTCTCTCTGAACCAGAAAAACACACAAAAAGTTGCATTTAAGAAGTAGAAGATGACACAAGTATTTCTTTGCAACAGAAAAACCGTAAGTTGATGTTGGAAACTGTAAAGAGTGTGCCTCCTGTAAATGCCAGGTTTTGTTCAAGGCACCAAAGGGAAAACAAAGCTGAAGAAACATCATCCCAGCCCTTAGGAATGTTATTGACCAGTGTCAGGAATAGGGTAATTCAAAATTAATTAAACTGAGCCTCCCCAGTGACGCAGCAGGTTGAATGCAGTGCCTGAAGCTCTCCGCAGCCTCTGCAGCATAGGTTTGATTCCCGGCTGGCCAGGGAGATTCCTACATGGCGAGGCAGACCTCTCCTGTCTCGCCCGCTGCTCCCTTCAGCAGTGCTTTCGGTCCGTCTTCCTGTTCTGCTCCCCATTCTGTCTCTGGTGAATCCCCTCACCCTCCCACACCTCTGGCCTATACCCCAACTATTGTATAAATGAAAAATAAATCTTAAAAAAAATGAAAAAAAATTAATTATATTAAGAGGATAGGATCCATTTTTCAAGAAAGGTACACACACACAAAGCAGTTCAAAGGAGGAAAAGGTAACGTTCAAGTGTCAGTTTTAAGAGCCCTAGTAACTAAGTTTGGGTTAGAATACTGGAGAGAACCCAGTGGACTGTGGTGGAGGACTTGGGTGCCTTGGAGGTGGGTAATGTCGTGACATGCATCTAAAGTGGGATCCTGTATCTCTGAATCATATACAGTGTTACCTCAATAAATTTAAAAAAGAAAAAAAAAAGCAGTTTCATCCTTAAAAAATACTAGAAAGTGGGAAGATCTGTGCTGACAAATATTCAGCAAGCTCTTGGATGCATGTTGTTGTGGGGTGACCATCAATTCCAGTTTGCTTAGCATGGACCCTGGTTCCACCTGTTGTCCCAGTGTAATTATTTTTCAAAGGTTTATTTATTTATGCATACAAAAGCTGGGGTACAGGCCAAAGGCAAAGAGGGTTGGTGAGAGGATTCATCAGAAACAGAGTGGGGAACAGAACAGGCAGATGGACCGAAGTACACTGCTGAGGGGAGCAGCGGGCAAGTCAGGAGAGGTCTGCTACACCATGTGGGTTGCTCCCTTGCTGGCTGGGGATCGAACTTGTGCTGCAGTGGCTGCGAACTGCTTCATAGGTTGCGTCCCAACCCCCTGTGCCACCAGGGAGCACCCCCCAGTGTAATTATTAACAGTGTCCTCTTCCATTCTTAGAAATGCCAAAGTTAATTCGTAAATTATTCAGTAACTGTAATGACCATGAAAATGCCCCACTCTGCTCCCCTGCTGTAGAAAACCCAGCTGGCTGATGTCCCCAGCTGCACCGCCCCTGGATCCACCATTCTTTGGCCATGGTTATGCTTCTCTTAGTGACTCCCAGCCAGTAATTGTGCACTGAGGGAGTGCTAAGGCACACCCATTCCAGGAAGAGAAGGGGGTCCTAGAAAGAGCAACTTGGCCTCAAGGACTCCCCCAGTCATGACTAACCCTTTCCTGGAACTGCACTGCACTTTAAGACATTGGCCACCCTATGCCACTTCCTTCCATCTCTCCTTCACAGAAGCAGGCCTGCAGGTCAGGTCAGCATGCAGGCTTCCCTGCCCATTCCCAGACCTCCCCCTTGCATAGTCTGCTTCTCAGACTTGATCGAATGCAGTGGGCCTAGTTACTGATAACTGTTAGATCCTCAATGAGAATGAGACCAGAAAGAAAACTTGGGACCATATTGTAGGCAACTTTAAAAATGGCTTTGAAAAATTTGACCTTATTTAAGTAGACTGTGAGGCTCTATGGAGGGTTAATTTGTAACAAAACAGTTGTTAACCACTGGTCCTGTTGATGATGGAGGAAGATGGTTAAAATAAGGAGACCAGTGAGGAGGGTACAGTAATTATCCAAGGAGACTCTCCACAAGAACAGCACATGTGGTGGCAGATGTTGCGTGAGTCCGAGAGACACTGCAGGTGTCAGGTCTTCGGGCTCGGGTATGGTGGGAGATTATGTAATCACTATGCCTCAGTTTCCTCATCTGTGATGACAGAATAGTAACAAGCCCTATCTCATCCTCAGAATCATTATGAGCATTCACTGAAGTGATACATTCACAATGTTTCAAACAGTGCCTGGCACACAAAACTCACTAAGTGTTTGTGAAAATTTTTGCCCATTGTTAGCCAGCTACACTGTCCAGCAGAACTTTCTGGCCACAACCACTAACCGCACATGGGTGGCTGTTGAGCACTTGCAGTGCGACTAATGTGACTCAGCAACTGAGTTTTTAAAACTTGTTCAGTCTAAATTTGACATGTGGTCAGTTGCTACCATATCGAAGTAACACCTAAATCTAACAGTATGAAGTAACTAATATGAAGGGGACTGCAAAATTAAAGCTTTTTTTTTAATTCAGAAAACCCATTGTAATAATATGACTTAATTTTTAGTAAGCCTGTAGACTTGGTTGCTGATCATTTTAGTGAGGAACAACTACAGGGAAGGTGGGGGTCCTAAACAGACCCCTTTGAAATGATCAGAGCAATAAGGAAGGAAGAGACCCGGTGTTTTCACTAAACTGCAATGCCAAAGTATTTAAGGACTTGCGGGAGAACAATCACGTCTTGATTTCTGCCAGTAACTAATAGATGGTTAAGACCTCCTATTTAATGGGATTTGGACTATGTGGTATCCATTCCCCAAGCCAAAA
This sequence comes from Talpa occidentalis, assembly GCF_014898055.3. NCBI lineage: Eukaryota > Metazoa > Chordata > Mammalia > Eulipotyphla > Talpidae > Talpa > Talpa occidentalis. The sequence continues at coordinate 96,158,047 of NW_023602073.1, read as the reverse complement.
AAAAAAAAAGGAGGCATTGCAGTGTCTGCTAGTATGTTGCCCTTCAAGCAGCAGCCGGGGTCATAGGACAGAGCTGCTATTATATAAGATCACTCTAGTGCTGCCACTGAGGACTGCTGGTGGTGCAAGGACAGCACTAATTGGAACTCTGAGGGATGCATTAGGAGGAAAGGAGCACAGATTTCTTAATATCTAGTAGGTAGGATAAAAAGACATTCATGTGCCTGTATATCCCAGAAAAAGGATTTTTGAAATAAACACTCTTCCCATGTGCCTATATGTCCCAGTAAAAGGACTTTCAAAATAACTACTCTTTCCCTTCTCTTCATTCCCTTGCTGTGCTCAGGGGGGCTGGCCTTTCTGGTTCCATGAATGTATCACTTTGAATGGTCAGTGTGTACCATATTTTATTGTGGGAATCCCCCCACCTTATTGACTCACCAGTAGAGATTTCTGAAGCAACTTCAGTTGATAAGTAGCCTACATGAATTGAGGGTTTTCTCTCAGGAAATAAAGCAATGAGGCCAAATGAATATAGCCCAGTAGAAAGAGGAAGGACTTTGGAGCTCATCCGGAGAGAGCAGATCCAAACTGTTACTTGTTGTATCCATGACCCTTGCTACCTGATTTAACTTCAGTGTCCCTATGTGTTAACATGAATCTCTTACATGGAAGTACTGGAAGAATATTTCCCTGCCCCTTACCATCTCTCCTAGCTCCTAATTTTCTTATGTTCCCTTCCATTATTGCCTAAAAACCTGGTGTCTCCTGGAACTCTGAACTCTTATTGAACCCACACTCCCAAATCATACATGCTCATCTGTCCCTGCTCAGCCCTGCTGGTGCCACCTTCAGGGACCTCTTTTTTTTTCTCTTGTAATGCTATCCTAACACCTTCTTTTGAGCATTTCTGGCATCAGAACCTTCTTGTTCTGTTAGCATTTGGTTCCTTGCCTGTCAAATGAAGGAGGTCACTCAGAATGCTCCCAGCTCTGGCATTTGGTAGGTTTCCATCCACAAGGCCACCACCTGATTTTGTTTCTTTTTTCAAAAAAAGTTATTGTTTTCTCTCCTTATCAAAAAGAACTGGGTAAGAAAAAATTTAAAGCACTCATGTTACCATCTCAAGAAGCTACTGTGTGCATCTTGAATGTATCTTAGGAATCTGAGTGTTTGTGTGTGTGTGTGTGTGTGTGTGTGTTTGTAAAATGAAAATGTCACTATTACATTCCCATTTTTTGATGCCACCCTCTTTAAAATGTCACTATTTTTTAAAATATTTTTCCACATCGGAGAAAAAGGAACTCTCCTGCACTGCTGGTGGGAGTGCAAACTGGTCCAACCACTATGGAGAGCTGTGTGGAGATTTGTTGACCTACTAAACATACAGCTTCCATGTGATCCAGCAATTCCACTCCTAGGTATTTACCCAAAGGATACAGAAACATTAATTCCAAAGAGCACCTGCACCCCTCTGTTTATAGCAGCACAATTTACAATAGCTAAGCTTTGGAAACAACCCAAATGCCCAAAATAGATGACTGGATCAAGAAGATGTGGTACATATACACCATGGAATATTACTCAGCATTCAAAAAAGATAAACACATGCCATTTGCAGCAACATGGATGTAGCTGGAAGGGATCATGCTCAGCAAAATAAGCCAGAAAGAAAAAGAAAAATACCGGATGGTCTCACTCATAACAGGAATCTAGAAAACCTAAACAAGGGACCAGGAAAAAGAATAACTATAATAAAGAAAAAAATAAAATCAACAAACAACTATGAACCAAAGACACACTTTGGGGGGTGGGGAAAGGAGGGATTGGGGTCAAAATCAGAGGGTTGCAATTGTATGGGGAATATAAAAATAAAATTAAAAAAATATTTTTCCACATCACTAAATATTCTCCTGCAGCATCTTTCCAAATGTCTGTTGAGAAGTCCGTGTATGAATGGATTCTAGTCTATTACTTTGAGGTAGTTTCTGCTTTTTTCCCACTGTTATTAACCAGACAGAACATTATAAAGAAGCAGCAGATAGCATACTGATGCATGTGTGTCTTCACACATCCTTGAGATGGAATTACCAAATCAAAAAGCTTGCACATTTTTAACATTTTTGGTACCATATTGTCAAGTGACCCTGCTGAAAAGGTGGGCCTGTTTCTGTCCCTCCCTCAGGGCACTTGAGTCTGACTGCCTGGTTCCTGATGGGACCGGTACTCCTTCATGAGGGAAAAAATGACAGGGAAAGGGAGAAATAGTACTTTTCCCTACTGGGTGTGTGGATCCTGTTCCCAGTCTGCTGGGTTTTTGGTTTTTGTTTTGTTTGTTTGTTTTTAATTTTATTTAATTTTAAATATTTTTCACATCCTTTTTCATTTTTGCACAATGTATACATTTTCATCTTGGTTATAGTCCACATACAATTCCACCCGCCTTGTTTTGAACCTACTCCCGTCTCTCCCATCCCCTCGTAGTGTGTCTCTGGTTTATTTTGATTTTTACTTTATTATAATTAGTCTTTTTCTTGGTCCCTTATTTAGGTTTTCTAAATTCCTGCTATGAGTGACACCATCCGACAACTCTCCTTGAATAGGGCATCTCCTTGGCTCATGGGGGATTCTTACTTACTGCCACTGGCTGCCTGTGTCCTCTAAATTGCTACCTTTAAATCAATGAGCTGTTCCCAGGAAGTGTGAGCCCTCTGGCAAGAGCCTTTCTGTACCTCTGTGTTGTCAAACTGGAGAATCTACTCGTGTGTCTTTCTTTAATCTCATTTTGCAACAATATTTCCTCTTTATTGGCCTTTTGATTTAATGCTTTAATTTGGCATGTAGGTTTTTTATTTTACTGTTTTGGATAACTCATGTCATGCTAGATTGACTACTCGATAAATTTTTTTTGAAATATTATTTTGTGAAAGTTGTCTTATAGGCTGAAAAGATTCACCATTATATTTACTCTGAAAAAAGGAAACAATAAAAAGCTGAGCACTTGTGACAACTGTACAACGCGATTCTTAACCTGCTGCTCAGGAGAAAATTAACTGGTCTTTAATACAACAGGAGGAGGACAAGGTCCATTTTTTAATTTTTCTAATTCACGAGCTAGGACCTAGGTTGTAACTTTCATAGGTTGATCATAGCACATTTCATCATTGATCAAGAGTGAATACATATGATTCTGTGAGCCAGCCTTGCAGATCACACATGCTCCCCCTGGACCATGAAACTGCTCGTAGAGAACCTATCCGGCCTTGTACCCTCGATCCAGGACACCAGAGAGCAGCTGGAGGGAGAGATGAACATCTCTCTAAGTGTAATGTTTCAGCCGCTTGTGGGAAGGCTTATGGTATAGTAATGTGACAAGCTGTGAACAGCAGATCAGAGAAAAATGTGAGATAATTTAATTGAGGAGCTTGCTGAGAGGACAGCTGAAGAGCAGAGAGCAGGGATGTGGCAGGAAAAGGGCATCTGAGGAAGGAATAAATTAGGAAATAGCATTCTGAGGACAGTGTGAAAGTGTGCTTCCTCATTTCTCTGGCAGTTTGGGTCAATTTCCTACCCTCACATGCTTTGCAAAAAGGGAAATAATTTATTTTTATTACTGCCCCATTCAAGTTATGGCAGTTTTTAATATCACATATAGCAAGCCACCCATTTCTATGTAAGGGACTAACTTCCTCTTTTGTCTGGGTTTGGTATTTACTATTTCTGCCATATTCTACCCTTTCGGGAAAAACTGTTGTTTTTTTTTTAAAGTAGCAGTAGAAACTGTACTGGGAACAAGCTGTGGCATATTCTCTTTGACTTACATGTTTTGGAGGCTATTACAGATTTCTGTATTTCCTCTACTGTCATTGGCTCTGAATAGTGAAATGAATAATTTTTAACCTTCCTTCCTAAACCACTGTTTTTAAATTAGTTTTATACATTGTTCCTTATTATTCTCTCTCAGGTTATCTTTATAAAACTGGTTATGAATTAACATTACAGCCCTTTAGTAAATCTCAACCCTAATGTCCATTCTGGATACTTAAGAAACAACAAACAGAACTCAAAAATCATTGCAAATATTAAATATTTGATTATTGATATTGGAATAATTCACCTACACTTTTTATTTCATTCTTTGTTGAAACTAGTCATCTAAGTATGTATAGCCATCTAGTTTAGAACAAGGTTCTGGAAGTGTTGACCCTCAGCTTTGTGTAATGATGTAATAAAGGCCATTTTATATACTGTGTCTTTTTCATTCTAAAAAAATTTCACACTGTCAATGACAAAATTAGTGCCTCAGCATAAACCATAATACTTGAAGCAGATACTACTAGAAAACAAAGTCGGTTTTTCTCTCTCTCTCTCATGCATGCACACGCACACGAGATATTGATTCTAGCATAGTAGAATTAACCCTAAATTTACTATCTCTAATTTAATCCTTTCAAAAGTGCTTCATCTTTAAACTCTTAGGGATTCTTCTGTGCTCCTAGGTTTACACATAAAATTGAATTTTTTTTAATTAAAATTTATGTTTAATAATTAAACTTTATTTACCCCTGAAATATTAAACCAAAAGTTACAGTTCTATTTGCATAATGATGCTGATCGTTTGGCAGTCATCGATGTTTTATCTCATCAATATAAATGCATCTTGTCTTTCTTCTTCAGCATGATACTATAATTTTTTAAATAAATTTTATTTTTATATTCCCTATACAATTGCAACCCCCTTATTTTAACCCCAATCCCTCCCCTCCCCGCCCCCCCACCCCCCATAGAGTGTCTCTGGTTCATAGTTTTTTGTTGATTTTGATTTTCACTTTCTTATAGTTATTCATTTTCCTGGTCCCTTATTTAAGTTTTCTAGATTCCTGCTATGAGTGAGACCATCCGGTAAAATTAAAATGTTTTTAAGCAAAAGTTCTAACTTCAAACCGTAACTCAAGTTTAATTTGTCCCTGATTCCACAGTTGAAAACTTGTTGGGAGTCAAAGAGAAAAAGTCACAAAATGATTTAGCCTACTCTCAAGGACATTGTCATTTCCCACCACTCTCTCCCTAGCTGCTTTCTACATCTTATCTTTCCTTCTTGCTTAAACCTTTTCTTCTTGTTTTCTCTCTCCATGCAATTCATTCATATACTTCTGGAAGTCAACATCCTTTTTCTTGGGGTGTACATTCCTTGCAGCTTAGTGCGCCCAAAGGTCCAAATTAGCCAGAGGGGAGACTTAATGATGAATTCATACATTTTAATACAAAGGACTTGATTTAACGGCTTGGCTTATCAGTCATGTTGAAGAGAGTCAGTCCCTGCAGACTTTAAAGGGTTTACCTGCAGGAAGAGACCCTCCAGAGACCTTGAGGGAACCTTGTGGAACATTTTCCCATCATTCCAAGGGAGCTTTGATCATTAGGTGTTTTGCACTTTAAAAAGTTTTTTGTGTGAACTAGTTTTGTAAAAGACTGACTGCATGGTAGTTTTGTAAACACCTTTTCTCCCCACTCCTCACCCCCCACATTTTCCAAAGTTTATCTCCAAATGCTTTATATCACCCAAGCACTTAAACAAGATTGCAGACATTTTCATCTAAGCTAGTAGCAGTTAATTACTTATCTTTGTCTGTGTTTCAGCTCTTAATACTATTTTGACAGGGGCTGCATACTCTCTGTCTTTCTGGAATTTTTTAAGTGCTCTTATGAGTAATTTGAGAAATTCCAAGTATAGATTAGATGAGCTGTTCTTTCCTCTGTTGCCTTTTTTTATTTTATTTTAAAAACATTTAAAGAGGACCCACTGTGCATCAGAGAGCATGCTCTTGTCACTCCCACATACGGTCTCATTTAATCGTTTCTTCCCCTGGATCGCCACCTAGAATCTCCACCACAACCTCAGTGTATGTGCTGGGGAGAAAGGGTGACCAAATGGGGGAGAGATGTCATGATCTCTGGATGTATATCCATTTTTTTCAGTGAATTAATCTGCCAGAGTGTTGATATTTCCATCTTTATTTTTCTGGTTGGTAAAAATCCTACTTGGTTGTATTGGCAGAAGGGCTTTATAACCAAGCGTTGGGGGGGCGGGAATGGCTTTCTGGGAAGTTTCAACATGAGTTTGTTTCTGTTTCTTTTCAAAAACCTGTGTTTGCTCACCTGCATTGTACGTGAATAGAAGACTTGACTCACCAAATGGAGTGTGTCAGGAAGGATTACTGATTTATTTATGCTTGCTTCTGGAGTATGTGTAAGAAATTGGTTTTATTACTCTCTTCAATGGGGCTTACTCACTCAGTTACCCTTTAAATATCTCAGGCCTGTCATTCCGGAACAATGGTGTTCCTGAAGGTGCTTTCCCTAACCTGATGAGTGAAACCTGCCCTGGTTGTGGCAGGCCCAGCCAGGATCTCCCTTTTTTGGCCCTGAGCCACTTTCTTCCTCTGAGGCCAGAACCATGTTCACGAGCAGCCTCGCTTACCTCAGGGATAATGATCTTCCACTTCAGCTCTTGTCTTGCACCCAGACTTTCATTTTCCCCATTTTCCCTCCCCTCTCCATTTCTCCCTCCCTTCCTGTCTCCCTCCCTCCCTCCAGTTAACATTTATTGAGTGCCTACTGAATATCTTGCACTGTACAAAGTCACGGGGATCCAAAGCTGAATACATAGAGCTTTCTTTGTGTTGTACACAAGTGACAAATGGGGTTTCCCCAAAAGGAAATCCATAAGTATAATTATTTTAATGAAAGGGAAAATATCCTTAGATGAATTATAGGTGGGTATTTTTCAGTGTGAAGATTTTTCAGGTCAACTTTTATCCATCAATTATTTATTAAGTGCTTAGTGTGCCAATCTCTGTGCCAGGTAGAAGAAATGTAAAGCTTGATCAGACAGAATCCCTTTTTCCAGAGACTCACTTTGTGCCAGAGGAAAGAGTTCTATACCGGGTATATGAATTCCATTGCAGACCATTGGGGGATGCCAAGGAGTAAGAGGTTATGAGCATTGACAGGGTAGGATCAGGATTGATTCACTGCTGCATACAGATTGCCTGAGAGAGAGCCCGGCACAGAGAAGGCTCTTACTATTTGTTGACCAGCCAATGGAATTAACCCTCAGTCAGGCCTATTGATAGGGGGCGACATTTCAGTGATTCCATAAAGGAGAAAGAGAGAAGTGTCTAGGAGAAGTGCATTCTGGGCAGAGTGTGAGCAAAGGTGGGAGATCTGGAGGTGCCTGGAAGCAGCGGGGGCAGGGTGTCGCAATAGCATCAGAGTGCCTCAGGGAGACTGTTGGAGAGATGATTCCAGAAAGGGTGAATCGGGAGAGATTATGAAAGTTTTGAAGGCTTTGACCTTTATCTTACTGCTCAGCAGGGTGATAAGACTGAGCATTTTGAGTGGTGAAGTTTCACCAGGTCTAGGCTTTAGAAGGACCCTCTTACCCCCTGCTCTGAGTAGGATGTTTTCTCAGTAGGCAGAACCTGAGGGAAGGAAGCCTAGGGAGAATTGAGAAGGTGTCTGGCCACAGCAGTCAGTGTGGAAAAAGTGGACAGAAGCAAAACTGAGAGGAATTGCAAGTACATACCTTGTGAAAGGAGAGGCCAGCCAGGAAAAGGCAAACATCAACTGCAACTTTTAAAGGACTCACATTCCCTCATTTACTGACTATAAATTCCAGCAAATTGTTTTACTTCCCAGGACCTCAGTTCCTGCATCTGAGGTTCCTGCATCTGCACAACAGGCATAGTTGTGCTTACCTGGTAAAGAATGTTGTAAGAATTAATGTGAAACTGGTAGCCTCAGCCATGTGTGGCCCCTGGCATGGTATAACAACCAGCGTTCATTGAACTCATACTGTGGCCAAGCTCTCTGCCTGTGCTTACCTACTTACACCTCATGAAAACCTACAGAGTAGTTACCCTTTTTCTACTAGATGAGGAAGCTGAGACACAGAGAGTACGTAATTTGCCCAAGGTAGCACCTGATAATGGGTAGAGGTGGAATTCAACCAGGCAGGCAGGCGCTGGAGGCCATGCAGAGCCAGTTGGAGCTGGTTGGATCAGGTTTGAGCTGAACACTTACCTGTAGGGCGACAATGCCTCTAGATCATCTCAATTATTATCATCTTTCGTTGTACCATCTCAGTCCTTTCCCACGCTCCTTGGCTACCAGGATTTTGTGGAGAGTAGGAGAGAAGGGACCTCTGCCTGACCTTTCTAATCACCTTTCTTCACATAAAACTACCCTGCCCCTGTCATTGGCTCATTCCCTCAGGACTCCTTTCAGGCATATAAATGAATCTGATTAATGAATAAGCAGTGTCTGTGTTGGGGGGCCGGGGCAGGGAGTAGTTGATGAATATGTTACTCTTCTAGAAAATTCATCTACATTTTAACTGACTAGCAACTAGCTGTCACCCAAAAGAGGGACAAATTTCAAGCCAATACAAAGTTATTTTTGAACTGGAATACCTTAAATCACACTCTAGCGTAGCCTGCCTCTGTTAACGTCCCCTTGTGTTGTTGATATAATGTCTCTTCCCTTGCTTCTTTTTTATTCTTAAAACTGTTTTTCTAATTGTATTGCCATCCTTGTGCATTGACAAAACATTAGAAAATAAAAGCAAAACCAAGAAAATTTAAATCTCTTACCGTGATCTCCCTACCCAGCAATAATCCCTAGAGAATAATAGGGATAATGATAGTCCTTCTAGACTTTTTCTTAGTATATATATGAAATATTTTTGAATATAAGGCAAGAATGGAGTTGTGTTAGCATCCATCATAAAAATGGATGCAATCTTAGATCAAGTCCACAAAGACCTGATTCAACAGAAATTAGCCATTCTACCTAAAAGTATGACCTCACAGTCTGAAATGGATGCCATCATCAAATCTTTCTAAAGAATATGGTGAACACAAAACAAAGGAACAGACAAAACTAAACCAGCACAAACCCTAGAAATCTGACTGTAGAACTGAAGCTACCGGAAGGGGAGGGTGGAGGGAGGAGGTCTATTGAACTAGGGTGGAGAATTACAGATGCCTTGGTGGTGGGTGTGGTGTGGTAACATACATCTGAAGAGGTGTCAGCCTATACCTCCAAGTCATATACAATGTTGTAAACCTCAACAAAAAAATAACGCCAAAAAATAATTTACTTGCAATACAATAAATGGTTACATAGTAGAGATCATATACAGATTAAATGATCACACCACCTTTCTTAATAAGATGAAAATAGATATTTCTCACTCAGGATCAGATTTCCAATGACAACGTTATATGCTAAGTTAAAGACTGTCTCTGGATATGAGAAGTGTTAGATGGCTTGAAAAGGATTCTAACAGTGATGAAGATAATGAAGATAAATGTAAAACATTCAGATATTATTTTTCTATAAAATATGATTCTAAAGAAGTTTATAAATCAGTCTATTGTGTATAATTGTAATTTGAAAGATATACATGTAACTAAAATTAAATATTATAAGAAGATAATTATTTTATCACCTTTCTAAAAGTTTGTAAATTCAAGTTAACAAAACTATTTTATTTTTGGTTTTGTTATTCTCACTGGTAAAATGAGAGCTCTTTAATTTGATGTTGCCTTATTTTCAAGTGTGTGTGGTAATATATGTAGTTTGACTTTCAAACTTTACTTTCTTAATCATATAACCTGTGATGACTGTATTACAGTGAATAGACCAGCATTTATTTAAATATCTTCTCTAGTTAGATATTGAGGAGGTTTTTTTTCTGCTTATTTGCTGTCACATACAGTCTTGATGAATATCTGTATAGATAAGTCTCTTAGTATATCTGTGTCTATTTTTCTCAAGTTAAATTTCTAGAATTAGAGTTGCTGGTTTAGAGCCTTGCGGAATTTTCAGATATTAAATATAAATTGCTAGGTTACACCAACCAGTAATACTTTTGTTACATCTCAGGGAATTATTCAATTACTGTCCCCTTGTGACAATGTCTTGATTAATTCTGAGTAACTCTTTAGCAAGATCATGTTATTGCTGTCCAGAATGTTTGTTCGGTCTCACTCCTTCCTCATGCCTCATGCTATTAGGTTAGTACTAAATCTCTAAGTTAGAGGATTTCACATCTATTTCATCATTGAAACCTATTGATTAAAAAGTGTTTGCTACTACTGGCACTTAGTGAGGTGCCACTGCAGCTCCATTGATGGTGCTCCCATTTCTGTGAACAACATCAAATCATTTTTTAAAAAAAGTCACTCAAGTCTTATGAAATAGAGAATACATATTATTTTTCTTAAATTAAGTAGAATATTATTATGTCCTTTACTATCATAGTGTTCTTTTGTTTCTATTATCAAGAGTTGCATATTTTACTAATCTTCGTATTATACTGCCTCAGAAAATATGGAAGTTGTCAAAGTCTTCATTATGTCAGAGATGGCTGCTTGTCAGCAAAGAGTCTTCTCTTTGCTCACTAATTAACAGAATTCCTTTTGTAATAAAGCTGCTAGCCAAAAGACTATGTTGCTGCTAGCTAAAAAACATGTTACCCAGCCTCCCTGACCATGAGACAGGGTTCTAGCTGATGATCTATAAAGAGAAGTATGTGTGTGAGTTCCAGGATGTCTTAAATGGAATGGAGGATACCCTTCTTCACAACTTCCTGCAATTCGATCCATGGAACATAAGTGTGATGGCTGGAGCACTAGCATCATTTTATACTTGGAGAAAGACCACAGCATAGATTGGTGGGAAAGAATACTAGAGAGTATGGGTTTTGATGAATGAGGGATCTCTTTACAGTCCTGAACTGTTTTGCCCTGATATCTTTTCTATCAAAGGAAAATAAACTTCCTTAAACTTCCGTGTAATTTAAGTCTCTGTTGGGGAAGGGGGGCAGGGAGGGGGCAATAAATCTCTATTACCTGGAACCTTGTTTAATCCTGACAAAATGGTGATTTTACCAATTCATAGCCTCTATCTTCTTGTCTCTTTCCTACATTCATCCTCATTTCTTTGTCTCATTAATTAAGATATTCCTTAACAGATTAGAGGACCCCCCCCTCCGCACACCTGTGAGGGACTACAACAGGCAATGTTCACACAGAAGAACCCCATTAGAATCCCAAATACAATTTGAGATCTGATAGTTTGTCCCCTTCTCACTCCCCACTTGTCCCCAGAAAAGAATGGAGGCAGAACAAGTGAACTCTGCTGTGTCAGAAAGTAGGTGTGGTGATCGTGGATGAGGAGTCTGAGAGGGGGGTTTGTCTGTCACTGAAGTTCCCAGCAGTAACCTGAGCTCCTTGGCTGGAAAGCTGCAGGCTGCACTTTCACATCTCCCTCACCTTTCTTACTAATAGCTCAAGGCACGCAATGTCTTAAATGGAACATTAAGTATTCTAGAACTGAGTCATGAAAAACATTGTAAAAAATAAGTTAAAGAGGACAGCGGGAGGGAAGAGAAAGGAAGGGGGAAAGATGGTAGATCAGAGCAACCCACATTTCATCATGGACATGCAGGAACACTGTAAACAGACTTTTAAAAAAACCTGGTGATGTGGTAGTGAAGGCCTTTGATGCCTCTTTTTCAGTGAAGTCACCTTGAAAGCGAACAAGGAAGTAGACTGAGCATATCCTGTTTATTCATCTTGTTAAAGTGTGTGTGCAGGGGAAGCTGATGAAGCAGAAAGGATATTCCATCAAAAATGCAAACCTGGCTCCCATTCCAACATGTCCTGCCTCAGGTCAGCAGGATTAACTCCAGCCCATCTTTCTCCCCACCATCACTGTCCCCAGGCTTTCATATTACTAAAATGCGTGGTACGTGAATATAGACATTGAGGTGGGTTACAGGTGATGTGCTTACTATGTCCTATTTTGTGTGTTTCATTTCCTGATAGGGCTGTAGAGGGTTATTATTTAGTGGCAGCGAGTTGTTGAAGCTGGAGGGTGAGCCTAGAAAATGCTTCCTCAGTTTAGTATGTTCTAGCTCCTAGGAAGGGTCCTCTAGTGTATTTAATGAATTCATTTCAATTATTCATATCAGCGTGTAGTCCCCAAGCTATAGTAGTAATATTTCAAGGATTTTTCAAGGGGAGGACATATGTAGATCCCTATTTTCCCTACTACTATTATCTGTGTCTGTAGGTCCCTGGTGACTTAAACAGATTCTCACTGCCCAGCTCATGTCTGCGTTTTACCCATTTGTCTCTATGATTAAATCTAGAATGAACCTTAGGTTATGAGAAAGTGTGTCCTGGGCCTCATTGTGTAGGTATATGTGCTGTGTGTGAGTAGAAGTTATAACATCATAGAGTACTCAGCTAGGAGAATCTGAGAAGGCATTGCCACCTCTTGTATTTCATAGTCACCTCCCAGAAAAGTGAAATCACTTGCCTGGGCACACGGAACAGATTTAAGCCCTCCCCACCATCCCGTGCTGCCTGGCTTTGCAAGACAGCAGCCGAAGCTTATTAGAAGTCTGGGTATCCTAGTCCTTCCTGGTTTAGCATTGTCTTGGAATAAATCATCCTGATTGGGAAGAGCACCAAAAAATTATAGAATCCCACAGGCTTCTCAAAGATAATTCACTTTAAACTGTTCTCAGTAAAAGCCACATAAAAATGTCCAACAAATCATAGAAAAATGAGCTCAAGGAGTAGTGTTTAACCACAAACTTGAAAAAGAATCTATTTGTCCAGAGATAGAACTATATAGAAAATATTTTCAAAATAGAACATATTTGGAGAAGAGAGAGGCTGGAGCCTCCTTTGCTTCCCATTGTTTTTTTGGGAAGGAATAGAAAAAGGAATTAGATCCAGTTCTCCTTGCCCCACCCGAATTTTCAGTTTTCTCAGCATTTATTTCTTTGAAGTTCAAGCTAATAGATTTATGGCATCTTTAAACAGTTGAAAACCATCACACTTCACTCACACACACATGCTTTTCCTCTGTAGCAGAAACATCTGAATGCTCTGCTTGGGTATTTGCAAAGAGCTGGTTTACCTCTCAGACAGTATATAGTTTAGAGAGAACTGCCTGATGTAATTTATTTCACTTGCCTTGCAGCAAAGGAGAAATTGGGAAAAAATGTTAGTGTGAGTATTCCTTAGGTGATATTGTCTTGGATTGAGACATGGCCATTGGAGCCCAGACAGGCCTGGTCCTCTTCCTGTCCTGCCAGCATTCCCACCCTGGCTTCATTCAGTGGACACCGTGTGCACAGAGCTGAGGCTGCAGGATGACTTGGCAGATGAGAACAGCCTCATTTTCAGAATGGATTCTATTGCTCTACAAGTTCCTTTTAAAAATGGGAATCTGGTAGAGGTTTTTGTGTATTTGTCCACTCTGCACACAGGCAGGTCTTTCTCACACGCTAGTTCCCTTATATCCTGTTTCTTTACAGGATGCTTCAAAAAAAAAAAAAAAAGCATGGCTTAGTGGCTTAGTGCTCATTTTGTTGTAAGGCCTGGCTGTTGGGTTCACATTTGGCAACTTCTTTCTTCTGCTTTTTGCTGCTCCTATAGAATTAATTTTGTTACTTTTTTTGGTGGGGGAAGGGTAACATCTTCATCTCCAGATTTTTATTACAGACCAAACTGGGTAATATTAAGTGTGATTGCAGTTAATTTGTTCCTTATTATCAACTTTGCTTCATTTTACCAGTGATTTCCCCTTTCCTTCCTGTTTACTGCAGCCATCCTCTATGTCTCCTGTGTTGGGGGCAAGGGTGGGTGGGGGTTAGGGAGAGAGAGTAGGTCAGAGAAGGGACATTCCAAGGATCCCATCTATGTATAAGGCATTTTACATAATGAAACCTTATCAAAATGAACATGTAAGGTAAGGATTGTTATTCCCATTTTGCAGATGTGGCAGCCGAGGCCAAGAGAGGTAAATGACTGACTGGGGTACCACGGCTACTAATGCATTTGACCAGAATTTGAAACCAGATCTCTCTGATTGCAAAACTAGGCACTTTCCACATTCCCATCACAGTTGCCTACTTTAGCAGTCCTATTTATGTATTGTAGCGCTCATCGTCCCCAATGTTTAAGGGGGTACCTCGGAAGTAGAGAAGTCCAGCCTTAGCTATAGCAACAGCAAAATGTAGTGGAGAGTTCCAGCCAGGACTGGGCTTTCGGGACTGACTGATCACAGGAGAGGAGGACCCTGATTAACCTGTGGTGTCTGCAGAAAAGTTGCTCATCTCAGAGAAATTCAAGAGGCATGAGAGAGAAAGAGAGGGGTGCAGAGTAGTAGAAAACAAGCCAGGCAGGTAGGGATGATCTGCTGGCAGTGGAAGTCCCAGTGGAGGGGCAGTAGTGCAGGGGCAGAGAAAAGGCACTCCACTGGCCACCAGACCGAGTCAGTGCATAAATGTTTGTAGTTGAGGGCATAAATGGCTGCTAGTAATCTTGATCAAAGCACTTGGTCCTCTATTTTAAAGGATCAAATTCTGATGAACATCAGACTATTAAGTAAAACTTGGAAGGGAATTAGTTAAAGCCTAGGGGTCATTGGTGCAGTAGCATCGTCATTTTCTGAACTCCTGATACAGAGCCTCATTGTTTGAGAGATAGAGGGGTGGGTAGAGGTGACAGGAGGAAGCAGCTCACTGTGTTTATGATAAAGAAGCTAGAGATACTGGTTTAGTTGGCTGTGTCATGTTGAAAGGTGTGAAAGAAACAATCAAAAAAATAAATTATAGAATGAGAAAAATTACTTTGAAGGAAGACAAGTTTATACTGAGAGCCTTAATTCCACTATTTTATCCTCATTGTGGCAAAATAGTGGCCACAACATGCTGCCTGATAAGTGATGCTGTTGCCAAGGGCATTCCTCCATTGGGGGAAAAGGAGAGAAATGACTCAAAAGTAAGTGCTGTTGAAATTATTCTAGAGGGCCTCCCCGGTGGCGCAGCGGTTGAGCGCTGGGTTGCGAAGCTGCCCGCGGCCTCTGCGTCGCCGGTTCGATCCCCGGCTGCTCCCCGGCCACCAGAGGAGGGTCCCACATGGCGTGCAGACCTCTCCTGCCGCCCGCTGCTCCCCTCAGCAGTGTACTTCGGTCCTTCTGCCTGCTCTGCATCCCGCTCTGCCTCTGGTGAATTCTCTCACCCTCCCGCACTTCTGACTGTACCCAGTGCATGTATAAACAAACAAACAAACAAATAAATAAATAAATAAAACATGCCTCTATAAAAAAAAAAAAAAAAAAAAAAAAAAAAAAAAAAAGAAATTATTCTAGAAGTGTAAATCTCAGGACCACTGCTAAGGTCTGGATCATTTATGCCATGTTTCTTACCATCTGCCCTGTGTCTGCATCTACCATATATCTCAACAACCAACCATTAGAAATCTAAGGCATATTTAGAATGGGAAAAAGTTGTGTGTGGACATGGATGGGGAGGGAAGGGCTCAGTGTGGGTCCTGAGAAGTGGAAAAAGAAGACTGGAGAGGCATCTGATAACAAGTTGTGGAGGGCTGTGAATGCAAGCTGAGTTTTGAGGTACCCCCTGGGACCACCGGAAATCCATTATGGAGAGTTGGTGGTGGAGTTCCTGACAGATAGGTGGGGGTAGAAGCCAGAGGCATGAGACAGGTCAGGAACTTCTTGTGATGGTGTAGCCACTTGTAGGGAGATGGAGGGGCAATCTGCACCAATATGGTGACAGTAGGAATAGAGAGATGGTGGTAACGTCCTGGCACATATCACAGGAGTCATCAGTGGGACTGGTGAATATTGATGGAATTAGGAGATAATGGAGAGAAAAATCAGAAAAGATACTGGGGTTCTTAGTCTGGATACCTGAAAGAATGATGAGTGGACACAGGGAGGTGGGAAGTATGTCTGGTATATAACGTGGGCTTGTTCTAATGCTTCCATTAGATTTGCTTAAAGCCATGTAGGGACTGTGACTGGCTTTGTTGCCTGCTGGAAGTAATAATACGCCACCTTAGGAGCAGATAGAGACCAAATCAGGCTGATCTGCAAACAGTAAACATAACCTGATTACCCACTGCTTATAACTGGAAGTCACAGCCTGTAGGTCAAAGAGTGTGGTTTGCCCTCTTTGACTAGATTTAGATAACTTCCTCTCTTACTACCTAATGCTTCATTACAGCCATTCTTACTATTAAGTCACAGAAGCTTATGTTTTCATGTACTTTTTATTAGTCATCAGTGTACCTAGATGTCATCTGAATGACACGAGCCTGGATATAGTCATCCACCTTCAAGGGTAATGGCCCTATTACCCTCCTGGCAGGAGTATGTAATGCTGAAGAGAAGCAGTCTCTGAAGCTCTGTTCCATTTAATTTAGGAAAGCAAATCACTGTCGTTGGCTGGACTAACAACGAGCTTCATTTTTCAGTTGTGAGCAAGGGCAGCTTGCTCTGTGTCTGTGGACTTGGCATTCTCTCTGTGTGGCAGCTGGCCCACTGACCTCATCGTTTGGGTTCCCTGTCCTTGTAGTGGAACCAACACCACAAAAGTGAAATGCTGTATTTTCCACAGAGTCATGCTACATATGGTTGTTTGTTTACAATGACATAATGCTTTAAACTTCAGTTCAACCCTTCTCAGAATGGTCACAAATATGGTAGTTTGAAGGGTGAGCTCATGTGTAGACAAAGGACTGAGATGCTCTATGCTGAGGATTCTATTCATGACCACACGCTGTTCTTGAGCTCACCTCTCTATTCAAAAGTGTTTGCTGATATCCAGGTCATTAGAAGCAGAAAGTTGAGTGCCTGGATGGCTGCCCCTGGGTTTCAGCAGACTGATATCTTCGAGCTACCTTGGGAGAGGCTATTGCTTTTTGGAATTGTTACAGACTGAGGAGTCAACTTGCACAGAGGTTACCCATCTTTTGAACTGAATCTGCAGTACAAAGGCATAAGTGTAATTACCAACGAGAAAATAACACTTGATCATCCAGTTCAGCGACTGACACAGGTCTCGGGCAGGCTGGGAGTATGGAAAGGATCACCTAGAATTCGTGGAGATGACCGTTACCATTTGCCATCCACATTTCAATCCATCCGCATGTGTTTTTTTGAGGGGGTTAAACTTTGTTGTTACTAGTAAATATGCCTCTAATAACCTGTTCCTATTCCCTTTTCCCCAGTGTGAAAAATCTCCTGGATTTTTCACATCAGGCTAGGTGGTACCTACCTGATGGTCAGTCTTCTGTGCTCAGAAACTGCTCTTCCCAGTAAAAGGAGCATGTAATGCTAATAATGATACCTAGTACTTCATGTTGTGAAAGCATTTTTCATGTGCATTACCTTATTCAGTACTCAGAAACAACTCTGTGAACCAGAGAGTGTCAGATTAATTTTATAAATGAGAAAACTAAAGTTCAGAGATTTGCTCCAGATCATATAGCTAACAAGCAGCAGGGCCGGGATTCTAACCAGATCTGCATTCAAATTCCATGCTCTTGACTGATGGTGATGGTGCACGGGTGCATTGGTGAAGGAAACTCTGGGGACTACACCTGAGGGGGTGGGAGGAAGCAAATATTGTTTAAAAATGAACAGTGATGTAAAAAAATTTAAAAAATTATTTAAAGAAAAAATCCCATGTTCTTTTCCTCTGTTGCATTCACCTGAGAAAAGCCTTTTGCATTTGCAGTTTGGCTTGTAGTTCTTGGGTATATCTGTTGTGGTAGATTTCTAATGTGGTAAATCAGGAGACACTGGTCCGTGTTTTTCATAGTAGATGATTTACATTCAGATGAAACAACTAGAGGTGATACAAGGACACTGCTTCCAAACTCAGGGGGCTTCCAGCTTCAGTTCTGCCATTTTTATTAACTGTTACAGTCGTAAGCAAGTAACCTAACCTCTTTAAGGCTCAATTTCTACCTCAGTAAACAGGAATAACAAATCACTCCCTCTCAGGGTTGAAGATTGTTGGATGAGACATACATGCAAAAGCACTGAGCACAGTGCCTGCCAGAGACCTCCATCAGTGTGAGGCTGTATCAGCACCGCTGTCTTTGGTAGGACACGTACAGTTAACATGTGTCTTCCTTGCTCAGGTTGACTCTCTTGTTGGCTGTAGATGAATGCATAAATGCTGGGCCTGGGGCTCTCCAGGTAAAGCAGAGTTCCTTAATCCTAGATTTAAAGGACACCCCACAATCCCTTCCATCCGTGGCATTTTAAGACTTCTCACTACATCTCATCACACTGACAGGAATTCTATCAAGTCAGGTGCACTCACAAACCCCACAGCCTGTGGGGATGAATACCTTAATCTTGCAGTCATTTGTATATTGATATGGAGTCATTCCTCAGCTTGCTTTCCTAACACCACAAGAAAGGGAGTTTAGTGATGAAGGAGGACAGGGAGGGAGGGTCTGAGCCAGGGAGGGGGTGAGCGGTAAAGCCAGAAGAGCCCTTTGGGCACCTGCAGAATCTGGTTGGGGGGGTGTACAGATGGGAGGACTTTTCAAAGGTGCATAGGAAATCAGTGTTTTTGCCTGAATCACAGTTTTCTTCCTCCTCAGCTGTACACAAACTTTATTTTCACTAGTTGTTTAAATATAGCCTACCCAACAAAAGCTCTGCACAGCCCAATTTTGACATGAATGGCAACTTGTGCTCACAGAAGCACAGTTACAGTGTTAAATAGTAGTCTTCATTCTCCAAGGCACGTGGCTCCTCACTCAGCAGGAAATCTTCAAACACGGCACCTTCCCTACACAGCACAGAGCTGAGCCGAGCCAAAGAGTCTGTAAAACATCTTCAGGAAAAGGCCAAATATTTGCTATCCCACCTGGCTTACTATTTTTTTTTTTACTCTAATTATCTCAAGTGAGTTGAGATAATTAAATAACACTGCATTCTTTCTAATTTTTTAGTGTAAATCGTCTCTGAGCCAGCAAATTCCCAGCTTCCTGATCGTAGCAAGTAAAGAAGTGTTGTTTTAAAATGAATAGGAGACCAGTTATTTGTGCCTTGTGGAAGCTGCTCTACTGGCAGTGCTTTTGCTACTGAGGAGGCCGCTGGTCCCCCCACTTCCCACCCTGGCACCTGAGCCTTGCCCTAGGGGGAAGTACTCGAGAAGAAAAAACGACAACCTTGACCAGTTGTGACATCCTGGTGAGAGGCTCACCACCACACTCCCCTCCAAACCCGGTCCCTGTTCTTCTCACGCCCAAAGACACTACTAACCCAGCGCCGGAAACGCTCACCTGAAGGACGGCATTCTCAGCCTCAGACACGTTTCATGCTCCTTCAGCAGAGCAACTTTGGTGTGTATGGGCTGGAAAAGAGGGAAAGCGTGTTACTTTTTTTATCTAACAACTCATAACTGTGTCAACACATAAGACAGTCTGTCAAAGCTTTCTGCTGGTGTTGCTGCTGTGAATTAATTTTGGGCGCCACTTGTGAGCAGTAAACACTTTTGCAGTGTGAACAACTCTTTGTACAGTAGGAGTTGTCAACAGCTTGCCATCCCCCCTGAAGGGGAGGGAACAAAACAGAAGATGCCGCCTCCCTGACATGTCAAGTTGGCCAGGGTACGTTATAAGGAGCAGACTTTGCCCCCACACCATTTTGTCTTTTCTTTTGACCACCGTTAGTTTTTCAGATTGACAGATGACCTTAATGTGCTGGAGTGAGAAATTACCTAAACCACCGGGCATTTGGCCCCTTTTAAATATCTTGGAATCAGTTTTATAATTTATGGTCCACATCACTTTTGTCCTTAGTGTTAAAGAAGATATCATCATTGAGAGTAAGACACAAGGATATAACAGTGCAGACTTGAGATACTTTTCAATTTCCTACATTTTATTACTGTCATCCTCATCCTGAATATTCAGTTGAACTTCATTCACACAATTAAAATAGTCACTTTATTCAGGTTGAATAAATATACATTGGTTTTCACTCTTTTGTTTCTTCCTGTTGAATGATCTCCGTTCTTTCTCCTTGCTGCATCCCCTATCCAAATATTATGGTCAACAACTCTCCCTCACCGTGGCAGGCCCAAGGCTCTCGCCTTCAGATACACTGAGATGAATATATAATATGACACTACAACAGTGAGCTTTCCTGCCTCTGACCCACATTTTGAAATGTGTTCCGCTTCCCTAGCCCTTTAAATCTGTTCGAATCTTTTTAGCAGAACAGTCCCATTCTAACAGCTACTGAAATCTATTTTAACCTGCACTGACCCTAAGGTTTGTATGCTTGCAATGTTTACATAGGGCCTCCTGTACAAGATAATGCTTTTCCTTTTATCCTATATTTCTTTTCTTCAGGCTTTAAAAGGAGGCCGTTGAAACTAACATCCTAAAATGTGCTGAATAAGGCCTGTTCAGCTTTTTCATGTCCCCAAGATTGCAAAGTGAATTCTAGAGATTTTCTCTCCCCCTTAGGTCCTCCGTTCCTCTAAAGCCCTCCCTCCTCAGCACCAGCTGCAGTGCTCTTGGTCATAGGGTTATGCTTGGTAAATGAAGGAAATGAAGGTGACTGATCTGTCTCGATTCACAAATGACCCTGTAGGCAGGAGAGGATGGGAAGCCTGGGTGAGGTGGGCTTTTGCCCATTCAGCTTCATCTTCAGGTTGAAAGAGGTCTGCAAGAGCCCCCTAAGAAGACCTCTCCCAGTTGTTAGCTAGGTAAGTCAGCGTACAAGGTGTTGTGGCCATGAGGACACCTCTGGAACAGAGCAGGCCCGAGGTCACCCGGGACATGGAAGAACAACACATGGCCTGTGGCATAAGGCCCGGTCTGAGGCAATACTGACAGCCAGCAGCTCACGACACCTGACGCCCATTATTTTTCATCAGTTCTGAGCAGACAACCAGTTAAGTCTCGGCAAAATGGATATAACTGTTCTCTTTCCTAAAGACTGAACATTTGGAGAAGTGTTCTTTTTAAGAGGCAAACATGCTGTTTCTCCTGCCTGCCCAGGAGGGAGGTTAGTTCTCTCATTCCCATGCGTAAAAAAGATAGCAGAGAGGAATCCATATCACACTAGCCTTCAAGCGTTAACTAATGATTTTTTTTTAAATGGGAATCATTATGAAATGTATGTAACATAAAAGGCAAATGCAAAATACTTAAATGACAGGTGGCATCATTTGAAAAGGATGTGGGGGCTGATCCCAGAGCTGTGATCATACACAGCTGCATTAATTTGCCTAATCACTGGATTGCTGTAACCAGTGTCTATAAATAAACACACAAACTAATCTTTTGATTATCCTTTTTTTATGGCACGTTTCCTTCTCCATTCCTTCTTTTTTTCTTCTTTGTCTCTTTTTGCATTGTGATTAACCCGTATTTCTATACTCTGTAAATCTGCAGATTCTTCCATAACTATTATTTTAAATAACCAAAATTATTCTGGACTGCTCACAGAGAGACATACAGATGGCCAATAAAAGTAGGAAAAGATATTCAGTTTTCTTAGAGCTTTTAGGAAAATACAGCGGGAAAATATCATGAACTATCATTTTTAAGTATCAGATAAGCAAAGCAAAGGTTAAGATTTTTGGGAAACTCCAGTGTTGGCAAGGGTGTGAGGAAGCTACCACTGGTGTGCAAAATCAGTGAGCACCAGTGCATGTTGGTGGCTATTTGGAAAGGCATCTTGACATTGTGTATCTAAATGAGAAGGGTGTATATAACTTGACATATAAAGCACACTTCAGAGGATTTACCTGAAAGTAATAATAAAGCAGAAAGATTTTTTTCTCAAGGATTCTTACACCGGTGTTGCTTGCAATAGTGAAAAAAAGTGGCAAAATAGAGATGATTTTCGAAACGAGACTAAGTTCTGGTACCTAAAGGAATACCGTGTATTTACTAGAAGATCAGAGATGTCTATATTTATTTTCCAGAACAAATATTTATAAAACTTTGATATAGATAAATGCAGGTTAAAGAAAAAGAAATACAGTATGTTTCAGTGACCTTAAACAAATGCTTCTCAAATACTTTTATATGCAAATGCAGGTTCCTACTCAGGACTGAGGTATGGGACCTGACGTTCTGAACTGCTGACAATTTCCCTGGTGCTGCCACTGCTACTGGTCCATGGACCACACTTTGAGTCATAAAGTTAAGCTGTACACATACATTTACATGCAAGCAAATGCTTGGAATGTCTGTAAAGTTTCCCCAAGATGGTGAATTTGGATGATTTGTACTTTTGTCTTTATAATGCATCTGTATGAACTCACATAAACATAGGTGCTCAAAGCAATAGAAATGTGTACTCTAACACTTCTGGAGTCCAGAAGTCTGAAAGTAAGGTGTCCAGCTTGGCTAAGACTTTAGGGGGAGAGTCCTTCCTTGCCTATTCCTGCTTCTGGTGTGTGGCTACACACCTCTAATCATGGCCTCCTCTGTGTCTGCTGTCTCTTACAAGACCACTTGTCATTTGGAATAGGCCTCCTCACCCCATCCCTGGCAATTAATCCGAGATGATATCATCTCAGAGTCCTCAACTTAATTACATCTGTGGAGATCCTTTTTCCAAATAAGGTCACGTTCACGGGTTCAGGAGTTAAGCCTTAAAACTATTTTCTCAGGGACCACAGTTCCACCAACTACACATTCTAAGCAGTTCAACAAAAATTTTGAAGTTAAGCAACACATTCTAGATTTGCCGTTTTATTTTTCTCAGGTTGAGTTTTGGTTTTATTTCCCTTTTTGAAGTATCACTGTAGGAAGTTTGTCCACTAAAAAAAAATGGACGGTTGCCTTGGCCGTCAATGCCTGTGCTAGCAGTACAGCTGCCCATGGCTCTGTCCCGGTGGGTCCTTCTCATCCAGCAGGCCTCTCAGCCATTGCAGGGCCTGGGGAGCAGACCTGCACAACCCTCTCTAGCCACATCCACACTTCTCCACTGCGCTCTGATGGAGATGTGATTCAACATTCATTTATTTGGCCCAGGCTCTCCTGAGATGAAGAAGTTAAAGGCACAGCAACAGACATGTTAGAGAATTATTGCCCTCAGTCTATTGTTTGTGTTCGACTGGACTTTCAATAGGTTCAGGGCTAGTTCCCCACCCCAACCCACAGAGAGAAAGATGAAAGTAAAAAGAAAGTATCCCATCTTACTGCTTTCAAGTCCTTTCCTGTAAACCTGTTTGGGGTTGTTGTTATTATTCTGGTAAGGGAGAACGAGCTGTGTTTGATACTGAGACTGACACAAACCTGTCTTTCTGACTTGATTCTTGATGGTACATACTACCAGTTTCTCACAGGGGCTATTTTCAGTTGAGGAGGAGGTTTCTCAAAAATGCTTTGCCAGTGTCTGGTCATGCACAACCCCTGGGCATCCCCAGGGAAATGCTTTGAGTCACAGTCCCTTCAAGGCGCAGGCAGACGTGTGCACTTGGGCCTTGATGTGCTGCTCCTGCACTTGTGTCATTTCCCAAAATACGCAGGAAGAGAACCAGATTAGTAAGAGGAAACCTTCTTCACACATGGGCTCTGGTGCCCCAGAATCAACCTTTGCACTGAAAGGTCCAGCTTTTGTTACTTGACAGGTTCATGTTAATTGAACCCCTATTAAACCAGTCTTTCAAATAAATAGGTCTCCTACAGCAGAAGCCGGGAGGCAAAAGGCAAAGTTACTATGTAACTGCTTGGGCTCATTGCTGTAGGATACCTGAAGTTTAATATACACATTTTAATTACAGATGTTTTTATTTAAAGAAACACTGAGTACCCATTGAGAAAAGTTAGATGTTTGAAAATAAGAAAGAGCAAAAAGTAGAAACTCCGTATACTTAAGAGATTCCCATGAATGATTGCACAGCCCCAGCCTCTTATCTAGCATGACTGGGATCGCATGTTTCCTGGTTTGTTTAAAAAATCAGTGAAAGGATGAATCATGTTTTTAAAAAGATATTACAGAGCCTAAGTAATGTGTTTAACTGAAAGCTACAAGTGGATGGTTATTTGCCGGTCTTTTCATATGAGCCCACGACACAGCCTTTCCTTGGAGTTTGTATTGTCTGATGCCTGAAATTCTGTGCCATCTTTTATGCACGCTATTGTCTGATTTCCATTATCAGTCTCTTCAAAGGGAAAGATTTCTTTAAGGCACTTGCAACACAATCTGAGTGCAAAAATCTTTTAAAATTTTTATTATTTCCCTAATCTTTCACTTATCTAATTTCTAGTAAATTTCCTTCAACTTGTTTCCAAAATTTTGGGAAAATTTTTATTTTCACATTCATATTTCATTGACCAACCTAATATTTAATTACATTATGAGTTATAGTAACAAGTACAGCAAGCATTAGCCATCTAAACTTGCAGTTTCCCCAGAGGAAACTGATTGCTCCAGAGGACCAGAGAGTAGCCCCCAGCATGCAACTGACCAGTGTTGTTCATTATAGAGGAACTGGAAAAGGCAATTAACTCATCCAGTTGATTAAGCTTCATTAGTTAAGAGACGTTTGGCTGTATATATTCTGAACCCTTCCAAGAAACTCATAGGTAAAATGAGTTTTAGAAAGCAAGTAGTAGTGGGTGGGTATATTGAATAAGAGATCAAATGTATTGTGATGGATGGAAACTAGAATTTTGATGGTGAACATAAGGAAGTATATATGTATGTTGATTTAAAAAGCTGGATACTTAAATTGTGTAATAAATTGTTTTTAGTTATGGGGAAAAAGCCAACAAGTGTCAGAATAAAAATCTAGATTTTCAGGATAAAAACAAAACCTACAGTCTAAGGAAACCCAAATTTCAATGATCAAAATTGGCAGCACAAAGACAAAGCACCCTTTCAACTTGTATATGACAGCTTGAGTACCATTATATATGTACATATATAATGCTAAGAAGTTTACAAAAGATTTACAATAAATATATAAAGTACAACAAAGTTTAAGTAACTACTTGGTCTATAAAATGAAGATTAATGATCAAACAAAATCTATAAACTAAGCATTTTTCTAAAAAAAAAAAAAAGCAAGCCATCTTAAAATGTTGCAAAGGATTTTGTCAAACTTAAAGACCCAATATTAAGATCTGCACAAGACTCAAGATATTTGGAGGGGATTTATATTTATGGAGATAGTTGGGTCAGAATGAACAATGAGTGCATCAGTGAAGATATTGTAATCTAGGAATGCCTTGTTCTAAGAACCTTGAGCTTAGAGAACTGGTTCTCCTAATGACTTATTCTGATAAGCAAAACATATTTAGTGTTCATAGAGTTTGACCTGTACTAAGGTAGAGAAAGATAGTATTTCTATTCTTATACTATAGATAAAGCAGCAGACCCAAAGACTGATCCATGTTGTGATGTTTGGTCTAAATACCTTGCTGCCTTTGTGGTCCTCCCTAATAAGACCTGGGAGGAGATGTCTTTTTTGTTCATTGGTACCTCCTGTACCTGGCTTAGATGGATGGATGTATGAATGAATGGATGAATGAATGAATGAAACAGGTGATAACAACTAGCAAGAAGTAGTTGTGGTCACAGTTGAGTTTTCTCTTTGTCTTTCAGCTATGTGAGGATCACCTGCTACTTTACTGACAGTAAAACCTCACTGATAAGCAAAACTTGGGTTCTTGATATCCAGTAGGTCTGATCAAGACCCATTCATTTATCTAGTCACAGGCAAATTGTGATAAATAACATCAATCAAAATGAGCAAGCTCCTACTTTTGACATGTAATGTTTCAATGATAGATAAATCATATATGTTTTCACATACATGTCTGAGAGTTTTTTACTTGGCTACAAAATTATCTGGAAATGTCCAAGTTAGTATTTTTCTCTTCAAGGGGAATAAATATTCTATTTTAAGAGACTGATTTTGCCAATAACTAAAAACTACTAAATACTTGCTTTATTTAAAATATTTTTACCCATTGAGAATCTTCAGTAAATGTTAATTATATCTTTTTAGCCACTTTTGCAGTATTGAATAATATAAATTCTGAATATTTTCAATAAATTATTGCTTTTCCAGCTACTGGATAATATTATATATATTTAGAAGGTTGTTTCTGCAGCTGCTCATCATTTCTGTAGATTCAACTTTTGGATTTTTTTTAGCTTAAATTGATGGCTCAATAGCTTACATCACAAACCAAGTAGTAGGTTGAATTACCAATAAGCAGTTCTCTCTACTGTGTACCATATTTAAAACCATGAATTTTGAGTATTATGGTCCTGTGTTTAAGTTGGTTTTTGATATGTGTAAATTGTTCTTATTTTCTTCATTAAGTCTTCATATTTTAGTTGTTGATTGAAACTAACATATATAAGTAAAGACAGCAAGAGCTGGACCACAGGGGCCCCTGGAAGGACTGTGAGTTAATACCCATCATTAGATGTGCACATGACAGGTATAAACTCAGACAGTTTCTACAGCGTGTAGATAACAGGTCTGAAATGTCATGTGTACCTGAAAGCTTGCAGGTGTCTCAGAAAGCCTCATTCATGAATGAAGTTTTTATATTTTATGTGAGGTCACATCACATATTTGTTCAAAGGGCAATGAAGTATAAAATGTAATGTTTAATTTAGGTAAAATGTTCTGAACATTTACTTTTTACCTGAAACTGAGCACGATTTTGACTTTAGGTGTATTAACTCCTTTAATCCTCACAAAAAGCCTATTTGGTAAGTACTGTTATCCCCATTTTATAGTACTGAACTTAGATGAGTTAGGTGACTTTTCCTAGATACCTACTGACAGAGCTTGCAATTAAGCCCAGGTCTGGTCAGGCTCCAGGGCTCCACATTTAATTGTGATGCTATGCTTCTACCTACTCAGGTATCTGCAAAGAAGAACAAATGGTTCTTTGTTCATTCCACTTTTACTTTAGATTCTTACAGTGACCCTATTAGCTTAATATCGTCAACTTTTCTTTAGAGTGCATATTGGTTTTTCCACATGGCTAAATCTTTTCCACTCACCAAATGCTTATCATTTAAATTAATGAGAAACAGTGATCATTAACAGGTTAATTACAGCTCATGTGTCCTGATCACTGATATGCCTGTACTAACAGTAGGTAAGTACAGGTACAATGAAGTTATTTATCAACACTTTTATCAGCTGTGGGGACAGAACTTTCAAAGGAATAAACTTCTCTGGTGGGACAAGTGATGTTCTTGGATGCAAGAACATGGGCTTCTACAAAGCTGTTTTAGTCACTGGAGGGCAATTTTCCCTAATTTGACAATCTAGTTGCTTAAAAAGTTATTTATTCGCAGATTATCATGGTAATTTTATCTTGTCCATGTTACCCACAGAGCAGAAAAAGCTAGTGAGTAGCAAAGAAAAGTCAGTTGTTCCCTTAGTGTAAAGTGGGTTTCCTACAGCTTTCCATAGAAGATGGTTTTGCTTTAAGATTATTAGCTTGAATTTTGATTGCTCTTAGGAACTTTACATTGTTTATTAAACTTAATGTCCTTAAATATAGCCATATAATAAACAAAACTATAATGAATCATGAAAGAAAACAACTGTAGTTAATAATGATAATAAATTTAGATGCTTATAAACATGGATGAAGCAGAAGAAAGTGAGGTAAAAAAAACTTGGGAAGAAAAAGACCTAAACTACTTAAAGAACAATTATTTATTCTTGTATGAAAAACACAAGATAATGGAAAGATATATATTAATATTTGAACCAGACTAATAAGCTTAAAAAGAATACTGAAAATAAATTTCAGGAATTAGGAAGTCATTAAACGAGAAAAATACTAATTACATATACATATTCTAGAATTTTTCTTTTGTCTTCGATGGGAGTCACACTTTAGTTCATTTGTTCATTCATTTTATAATTATTATTGAGCATCTACTGAGTTTTAAGTGACTTGCTAGGTACTAGGGCACAGCGATGAACAGGTGAATGTGGACCTCACCCTCCAGGAGCCTGTAGCTGAGTAAAGGAGACATATGAATGAGTAATCATCACAGGAATAACAAAAGCTCTGATTGCAAAAGTATAGTATACTCCAGCATTACAAAAGCCTAACCCAGAAAGGGAAGGCCAGAAAAGGTTCCCAGGGCAAGTACTCTTTAATCTTACACCTGAAAGATGAGTTAGCCAGGTGAAGGGGAGGGGAAGAGAGGTCACGAATGCATGAATCCTCAGGCAACCATGCCTGGTGCTTTCAAAGAACAAAGTTCAGGATGGCTGTGACGGGAGCAGAGCGGGAGCGGTGATGAAAGAGGAGACTAGAGAGGGAGCATGTACTGGTCATGAGCTGCCTTGGAAGCCGTATTTGAACTTCCTCCTAACATCAGTGGGCAGCAGGGAAGTGATGTGATCCAGATTCCATATGGGAAGATCAGCTACATTGTGGAGTATGGCCAGGAGAAGGAAAAGACTCGTGGCAGGGAGACCAGTTTAGCACAAGAGAAAACGGAGCTCCGACTCTTGCTTCATCTGCAAAAATGGAGTCAAGATGGCAAACATTCATACTGTCATCAGTGACTTGTTTAAGAAAGCAGGGTATTACTAGCTGTAGCATGTTTTTTCTCTTACACATATATGATATTTTGCAATACACAAGAGGGGACTCTGCGACTCTGCTGCCTGATATCATACCACCCATAGTTAATCATGCATGCTTGCATCCATTCAGCAAATACTAATTTATCACTTGTTGTTTTCCAAGTACTGTCCTAGAAAACAGGAATATATTGTAGTACAAGAAACAAGATTCCGGGCCTACCCTGGTGGCACAGCGTGTTGAGCACAGCGCTGTGAGGCTGTCCACAGACTCTACAGTGCCGGTTCGATTCCCAGCCAGCCAGGGAGAGTCCCACATGGCTCAGCAGACCTCTCCTGCCTCACCTCTGCTCCCCTCAGCAGTGTCTTCGGTCCGTCTGCCTGTTCTGCTCCCCGCTCTGTCTCTGGTAAATTCTCTCACCCTCCCGCGCATCTGGTCTGTACCCAGGTTCTTGTATGCATGAATAAATAAATCTTTAAAAAAGAAAGAAAATACAGTACATTAAAAAAAAAAAAGAAACAAGATTCCTACTCACATTCTGTTTCAGGAATGCAGACTATAAATCAGCAATCATATTAACAAACAAGGTAGTTTTAGAGAATGATAATAAAATGGAACAGTGTAGGCAATGTGTAGGGAGGTGTGTATGAGAAGGTCCGGTAATGCCTGACATGGAAGCTGTGACCTGAATGAAGAGAACCTCACCATTCTCAGAGCTGAGGAAGGGCCTTCTAGGCTAAGGCATAAGAAATGCAAAAGCGGGCCTCCCAGGTGGCGCAGCGGTTGAGCGCTGGGTTGCGAAGCTGCCCGCGGCCTCTGCGGCGCCGGTTCGATCCCCGGCTGCTCCCCAGCCACCGGAGGAGGGTCCCACATGGCGCGCAGACCTCTCCTGCCGCCCGCTGCTCCCCTCAGCAGTGTACTTCGGTCCTTCTGCCTGCTCTGCTCCCTGCTCTGGCTCTGGTGAATTCTCTCGCCCTCCCGGCTTCTGACTGTACCCAGTGCATGTATAAACCAAAACAAAACAAACAAACAAATAGATAAATAAGACATGCCTCTAGAAAATTAAAAAAAAAAAGAAATGCAAAAGCGCTGAAGCAGACAGGACATGAGTGGAGGATTACCACTGGATAAGTGACTGGAGGAGGGGTACAAAATGGATGAGAATACCAGTAAGGAGAGGGAGTGAAGTCAGGGCTCGCAGACCTGAGTAAGAACTTCAGATTCTATGCTAAGGGGAGAGTGAAGTCTAAAGTAGAAGTTTCAAGCAAGAGTGACGGTGGTGCGCCTCATTATGTTTGAGGTGCATGTTGGATGCATGGTACAGATGCTGACCGGGTAACCTGTTGTAGAAATCAAGGAAGAGGTCATAAATTTGAAGGCCCATCATGCAAGTAACCAGAGCCATGGGCCCAAGGTCAGAGCACTAGAAGACACTAACATTTAGAGAAGGAACAGAAGAGGGAGAGCCAGTGAGGGAGACACAGGTGAGTCAGGAGGAAGGCCAGAAGAGTGTGGTGCCACCAAATCCACGGGAAGAAGGCATTTCATGGAGGAAGTAGGCAGCTGAGTCAAACGATGCTGAGAAGTCGTGCAGGATGAGAAAAAAGGATGGAGCATGGAGTTGGAAAAATAGAATCATTGATGATAAGCAGTATGTCTGAAATAGCACAACCAACTCACCACAGATAAAGGAGAGAATGAGAAATAAGAAAGTGACAGAAACAAGTCTAGACAACATTTTTGAGGGTCTTCCTTCAAAGCAGGGGCAGAGGAAAGAGGTGGTACCTGGAGAAGTTATGGAATCACAAGGATGTTAATCTGCGTAATAGTCACGTCCTTGTTTACTATGCTGGTGACCTCTCAGCTACC
This sequence comes from Talpa occidentalis, assembly GCF_014898055.3. Lineage (NCBI taxonomy): Eukaryota > Metazoa > Chordata > Mammalia > Eulipotyphla > Talpidae > Talpa > Talpa occidentalis. The sequence continues at coordinate 96,127,709 of NW_023602073.1, read as the reverse complement.
CCTACTCTTCCCTCCCCTCCACAAACATCCTTTGTCTTTAGTTGAAGTTATTTTCAAAGGTGACTTAAGCCAAGTTGGTGAGCTACTCAGTTTTACTGGATTTCTCCCAAGCATGCAGGAGGTATACATCTTATTATTAAACTTCTTTTTTGGTTTTTCTCTTGTCAAAAAAAAAGAGAGAGAGAGAGAGAGAGAGAGAGAGAGAGAGAGAGAGAGAGAGAGAGAGAGGAAGGGATTTTAAAATGGGAGAAGTTAAATGCTCTTTTATATTGATTGAAATGGTCCAGGAGAAAAAGAGTGATGTCACAGGGAGAATGAGGATAAATGTAGGAACAAATTCCTCCGTGAGGGGCAGGAGAGAAGAGGGGGCCCAGAGCTCTCGAACAGAGTCTGATTTCCAAAGGGAGAAGGAGGATCCACCAGGATGCCAGGTACGGGGCAGACCGTCCCTGTGTAGAGTGTCAGCGAGGCTGCAAGTGCCTCTCATCCACTGTGGTATTTCCATTATTTATTTCACAGAGACTGTAGGTTTGCTTTTCATTAACCCTCTACTATATAGAAAACAGCCAAAATGTAAGAAATTGCTTAGGGGCCCTGAGACAAGCAGGGTCTTTGTGCTGCATTTGCTTTAGGGCATTGTTTGTTTATTTGTTTGTTTATTTTTCTCACTTGTTTGGAGAGATGGCAGGCACAAGCCACCACTCAGCCTTCTCTTCCTGGGGCTGCAGGACAGAGAAAGCTCACCTGATACCAGGTTGCATTTGGGATTTGCCTCCTCTTTCTAATCACCAGAATGAGGCTGTTTCCCCAAGTCGGGTGTGGGGGAAGGGGAGGGGAGCAAGGAAGGAGGCATTGGACAAAGTACTTTGTGATTTCTTAATGGGCACTTTCATTAACAAGCTAGGAAGTGTAGCACGGTGTCCATCATCTGCTGGGCACTCCTTGGCTTCTCCTTGCGATTAGAAAAGGAAACTGTTCTAATGTCCTGAAATGTCTTCTTTCTCCTCTGGAGACTGTAGAGACCAGCACTTAGAGCAGGTAAGCTTAGTCAGGGCTATTTTCCACCCCAAGCAAATGTGTCCATCTTCCCAGGAGGATATTTTATTTTATTAAGATTTATTTATTTATGCATACAAGAACTGGGGTACAGGTCAGAGGTGTGGGGAGTGAGAGGATTCACCAGAGACAGAGTGGAGGACAGAACAAATTGACTGAAATACACTGCTGAGGGGCACAGCGAGTGAGACAGGAGAGGTCTGCTGCACCATGTGGGTAGCTCCCTGGCTGGGGATCGAACTTGTGCTTCAGTGGCTGCGGATAGCTTTACAGGTTGCGTCTTAGCCCCTTGCGCCACCAGGGAGGGCCCCTGGAGGATATATTAAATATTATTGTTAGTGATAATGAAGACCTACCATTCCTCAGTATCTCAGGTTACTGATACATGACTAAGTGTCATCTCAAGACATCCCCCAGGTTTCAGAAAAAAAGGAAGTGCACTGTGTCTGGTTTCATTATGAAGCTGGGGCTCGTATCTGTCCTCATGCCCCATGGGCAGGACCCCGCGCAGAGCAGGATCCTGAAATCTGTTTCATCATTAAACATCCTCTTGTCTTAAATGGTTCTCAGTAGGAGAGATAAATAACTATGGTAAATATTTAATCCAAGTTTCCTCTCAGAATTGACTAAGCAGGATTCAGCACACATTGGCTCAGTGTGGACTGAGCCAGTTCCTAAAGGGTATTGTTTACTGAGGTAATTTTCACCCTGACTGCCTGCTGCTTTGTAAACCTACTACAACTTTATGATTTAAAAAAATCTCTTGAGCACAGTTCTTTATTGTGTGTTCCACTGAATAGATAAACAGAAGAAAAAAGCAAGGGACTCAACCTGAGAGAATTAACAATTAATAATAGAAATAAATGGCAAGACCTGCAGTTGTATCAAAAATAAATAAGTAAGCTTCCCAAGTTGAGAATGTGGGAAATAAAAGGGAATAAAAAGAGAGCATGGAAAATCATGTTTACAAGCTCAAGCCTAGTCATTCACTTGATGGTGCTGCCCAAAACATTAGTAAAAATTTGATCTGCTTTATAGGACTAAGAACATGATAAATCATTCTATTTGCTCCTCTCTAATAACATTATGCTGGATTTGAGATCACATTTGACTGGATATATTGGCAAATGTATTACTGTTGCCTGTTGTATGGTATTTAAGTGGTTATTTTTAAATTTAAAGTTTAATTTTTTTTTCAAAGGAAAATGGTCAAGACAACTATGGTAAGAGAATTTGAAATCATGCCCCAAGTGATATTTGAAGGACCTGGAAACAAATACCTAGAGAAAAGACTTGGGATAAAAAGAGATATAGCCTTGGGTGCTCCCTAACATGTACATAGGTATTACCCATGCTTGGCATGCCTTGGACGGCAAACCAGTGTTTTTAGGCTTTACAAAGGCAAACTTGCTTCAAGAAAACTTTCTATTAGTATATGCAATGATATTATAATTCTCCAAAATAGACCTTTTTACACAGCAGATAACAGTACCTCTCTCCTCACTGGAGGTGTTTGATCAGAATCAGCCACTTGGATGGTGGTTGGTACTCACCAACCCTGAAAATGCTTCTCACACTTTTTTGTATTTCTTGGTATTTATCTCCCTGAGAGTGTAGATTTGCTTTTCATTAAAAGAAAAAGCTATTAAGGCCAAATAAAAGGAGGTGACTGCTTCTCCAGAGCTGCTTGTTGTCACCTGAGGATAATTTTATGGACTAAATATCTTTGCAATATTCTTGTTTTTTTCCTGGGGAGTCCTTAATCTCAAGAGAAGGGAAATGAAAACAGACCCAGAAATAAGCCTCTGCTCTCAGTTTTCTTTTCCCTTTTCTGAAGATCAGTTGCTTTAGTAGGGCACTTTGCAATGATAGGAAGCACAAAGTTGATGCAAGAAGTTCATTAACTTCAAGAGAAAATATTGGTACAAACTATGATTATACCAGAAATAAATATTAATTACTTTGATGCTGAGAGCCTCGCATTTTGGAATATGAAATCTAAAAGTAAGGCCTTCTAAAGCAGATTTCCATGACTAAAACCAGGAAATTTGTCCCATCCTTCACTTTTTTCTTGTTCAGTGGGTATAACAGTGGAATTGCCACCCCCATCAACAGTTGAAAGGGCTGAAAAACAGGAAGCAACATCAAATAGTTTTAAATTACTTTGGGAAACTCCTGACAGTGGGTGTGTGGGTCTTTAAAAATGAATCATATTTGTGCATTTGATGTACAGGTACTTAATTACTTCTTACAGTACAGCCTAACAGTCACTGGCATTTTTCTTTTCCTGACTGTGTTTTGGTCCTTCCTTAATGTGTGTAACTGCTCTTAGTTTGGTTCCCACTGGTACCATCAAGTTGTTAAGCTAGCTGCAGATAAATGTGTTGCAAAGTATGTATGGAAAAAGGAAACCACAGGAAAGTATTGATGATTCATTAAAAAAATGAAGATGTGCTTAGTTCGACCATAGCATGAACCTGATGTATTTGGTTTGGAGCAGCGACACAGGAAAAGGTTTGGCTAGCCTCTTTCAGCATAGTCTCCCTAAAACAACAGCGCAGGAAACCTTTGCCATAGGAGTACTGTAATATTCTGAGAGCCCCTTCCACTTTGTCATCCAGAGAGTCAACACAGTGCCCACCTACAGTCTGCAGCCTGCACAGTCCTGATCTAGACAGCCCCCCACTCACATAACCCCAAAGATCTGGCCCAGATATTTGTGACTTTGGAGAAAGACACAATCAAAGCTCATTTGCCACATGTGTAGATTTTAAAACGGTGTAAAACAAGCTAAGAGACTGGTTACATAAAATATGTTCTGACCTAGTATCTGGACTCAACGATCTTTCATTTAAGTCAATGTATTGGGCTAGCAGGCCTGTGGGAGTTCTGATCTAGAATATGGTGCCACCAGGAGAGCTGTGCACCCCACCTCTTCTTTTCCACCCTCTCCTTGCCCATTCCCCTTGCCCTTCCCCCACCCCTCACTCTATCCCAGGATGCAGGGACCTCCATGCATGCACGAGACACGCCAGCCTAGACTCTGAGGTCCAGGGTGAGTCAGCACATCCTCCAAGAGAAGCATCTTGCTTCTGGGTTTGGTAGACAGAGTAGTGACCGATGCTAGAACATTTGTTGGATTTTGACTGAAGTCTTGTTTGTTCAGCCCCTCCTTCAAGCTATGTGCCTGTTCCCTTCTGCACACCCCACCACCTCTCCACACACACCTGAGACTCTCACTTGGAACCCAGATTAAAAAACTAATCTTTTTCAGAGCTCTTCACTCAGCCCCTCATTTGCCCTCTCCAGAATAAGTGATCTTGATAAAATGGTGAGGAAGTTTTTGGAAATTGTATCACTGGACCCTCATTACCTGAAGCTTGTAATCAAAAGACCTGTGACATGTGGGGTCCCCACTTTGTCCCTTTCTCCACCACTGACCAGCGCTCCAGACCTCCAGCCCCCACCCACATAATTAGTGCTTGTTTCTAACAACTTCACATGGATGTTTTCAACACAGAGTCGCAAGTACATATATGAAGAGTAACCCAAACACCCCATCCAGCCCCCTTCCAGAACTTCATTGAACTCTCCAAGAGCTTTTTTATATTGCTAAGAAATATGATTCAGATTTCCCTAAGTTGACAGAAAAGCGTGAAATCTGTTTCTAACAGATGTTCCCCATGATCCCCCAAATGTAAACATGTTGGCAAGCCGATAGTGAGACAACCTGTTTACACAAGGAAGTACTTTAAAAAGCAAACAAAAAAGCATCCCCCAGAGCAGTCATTGTGATCAAAGTGCGTCAATTATTAGGGTGTAAAGGGAACTGATGACTCAACTTAGCACCACCGCGGTCTCCAGATTTCAGTTTCGTAACAGAGTTTCTTTTCAGGAATATTCTTCATTTACACACAAATCCGATTTTCTTTCTAAAATGTTTTTCGATTTTTGTCAAACCGAAATACCAGGATCTCCTCAAAAGCTGACGCTGATACCCAGATTCTACTCAGATGAGCATCGTGCGGACACGCTTTGCCATGGGGAGCCCCGGGTTTTACTCCCTGGGATCCTGGTGCCTGAGTGCAGGGACCGGGCTTGCACACACAGCTCCTGGCTCTCTGCTTCTCCACCTCCCCAATTAGTCAGACGCAGCATAGAAACTCTCAGACTGCGTGGTGGTAGAAAATAACTTTCTGAATCAATCAAAGTGTGATATTTTGATCCTTTCACATGCCTGGGTATTCTGGGCAAATGCATGCTCGAATCAGTGACTCATGGATCAAGATGCAAAGTAGGTCTCTGAAGGCTGGCTGGCTGGAAATCCGTTTTTAAACCTTAAGTAAAATATAGTCTAGTAAAAGAAAAAAGTTTCAAGTTGTGTCAAAATTAGCAGTGTTTGTGAAAATAAGCACCACTATCCCTCAACCTAATGTATGTTGGTATTCTGCCTTGAATTGGAAAGGAATAGTTAAGAGGTATCTCCATGAAACCTAGATGAGGGTCTCCTACTGATAGGTTTTGTAAAGGTTTATTCAAAACTTCTTTAGGGTGTGGTTTCAATTGAAATAAAACTGCAAGTCTGTTACTTTCAGAATGGTGAGGCAAGATCCTGTAGCATCCTCATCTAATAATTTCCCCTTAAATAGACCTCAGGGAATAGGCTGAGAGCCTAACCTGTCTTATAATAATACTTCTGTGGAAAATAGGTTTACGTTTTTCTATGTATCATGGAGGCCCAGGAATTTATCTCTCCAGATCACTGTATGCACTGTGTCAGTGAGAGTCGGGATGCTACTAAAACTGTGACCCAGAAGCAGGACTGTCACCAGTGCAGAGAGGGGAAGGACTAGTAAAGTAGGCCCTTGGCTTATGCAATGCAATTTAAATTCTGGACTTATATGCCAGGATCTCCCTGTGCTTTGGAATACTTAAACAACTTCAACCAAAAACCCACAAAAATCATTAAAAATAATATGTCTAGCAAATCTGCAGGATAAATTGTCAATACACAAAATTCAGTCTTATTTCTGTATACTAGAAATAATACAATATTATAAGTATTATACAATATATAATAGTAAGTGCAGTATATTCTATGCAATGAAACATTCTGTAAATGAAAGACCAAACTCCATTCACAATAGCATCAAAAACAATGAAATAATCTGTAATGTGTTTAACAAAAGATGTGCAAAATTTGTGTAATGAAGACTACTAGAACACTGTGGCAAGAAATAATACCTAAATCAATGGAAAGACATTAGAGCTCATGAAGGGGAGACTAAGGTGGTGACAGCTACCCAAATTGATCAACATACACTTGCAACACAATCCCAGTTAGCTTTTTTGGTATAAATTAACAGGCTAATTCATATGGAAATACAAGGGGCCAAAAGGACAGTCACAAGGGGTGGGGGTGGGGCAAACAGCAGGATCCATGACAGCCATTCAAAAGCAGAACCCAAGCACATCAGGATAGAGAAGCACTTCATACACTGGTGAGAGAAACGCATGATCTGGAGAGGCCAGCTGACCTGCTGACAGGTGCAATGGAGTTGACAGTGAGTTTGACCGAAAGTCAGGTGGAGATATTCCTGAAGCCAAAATAAGAAAAGTTGTTTCTCCTCCAGAGACTAAAGTGACATCAGAAGAAGTCACCCCGGGATACTCCAGGGACCAGGATATCTTGCGGGGATCCATGAAGAAAGTAAACTCTTGCTGGAGTTCATTTGTAACAGGGGATTTTAATCTAGGGTCTGTGGATTCTTAGGGGGATCCCTCCATAGGCTACAAAGAGTCCTTGAACCCCTCCTATTATGTACATAGGTTTTGTACATATGCACCTTTTTCAGGAAAGAGAATTATTAGGTTGTTAAAGGACCTATGACAGGAGAAAGGTTTTTAAAAAATTAGATGTTTCTCTTAAAGTGCCAGGCTAATTTTCTGTCTGTGTGATAGATTGTGTTAAGTGGTCTGGCACTCCAAATTTTTGGAATAAAAATGAATTCTTAACAAATGATCTCATTGCCTGCAGTGCTGTCTGATTCTGTCCTGGCATCTGATAGAACTTGTTAGAGGATTAGGTAAGACAGGATGTTGGTACATTTGAGGTCATTAAACCAAGAAGGGAAGGGAGGGAAAAAAAGAAAAAGAAACCTTGCTAAATATATTGTGGACTTGAACTAAATGCTGAATAGCTAAGGGACATTCTTTGTGCTCTGTGCCAACATTTTCAAACCCTGATCAGAAACAGGCTGGAATGGCAGCGACAGCTCCATCTAGACGTGATGTGTTGGTAAATACCTGTCTTTCCAAGAAATACTGTCTGTCTGGTCCTTTCATGGAGGAGGCATGGAAAGTTGTAATGGCCTAGATCATGAAATATCATGATCATGATTTTGTGACACAATTAATACAGAACCTTGAGAAACAGCAGAAGCTACTTTTTCACATGGTGACCAGCAGTTCTCACAGTTTCAAAGACGAGGAAGATAATGAAGAATATATCACAGATAACCTAATGTGTATGACAGTTTTCATTCAATGAACTGCAACTCCCAAAGTTTATTTTCTACTTATCTTTTCCTTCAATCATTTTGGAAGGTGTCCTTTAATTATTTTGAATTATTCTTCAAAATTATCTTGACTTTACTGTTCAGAAAATACTCAGAAATGTCTTGGATGGGTAGTGGTGAGGGTTGTACACCAAAGTGAATGCCCTTAATTCCACTGAACTAGACACTCAGAGATAGTTGAAATGCTAAACTTTATATTTTATGTATTTTACCACATAGAGAGAAGTCTTAGGCAATACAGAGGGGAAAAATCATCTGCCTTCCATGATGGAAATTCTGGTTATCTTTACATGATAAATGTGAAGCTCTTTCCTGTGTGTGATATGGTTTGATGAGGAGTTGGCAGAAGCTTTTGTGAGATGAAAATGCTCTGTTAGGGGTCTCTTTGGTGGTGCAGGAGTTAAAGACAAAGTGCTATCAGGCTATCACCAGCCACTGCAAAATGAGTTCAAACCCCCTCCAGGGAGCTAACCCACATGGCGCAGCAGACCTCTCCTGCCTCGCCCACTGATCCCCTCAGCAGTGTACTTCAGTAGATCTGCTTGTTCTACTCCCCACTCTGACTCTGGTGAATCCTCTCAAACCCCCCCCCAGCCTCGCCCCTCTGGCCTGCACCCCAGCTTTTATATGCATAATAAAGAAATCTTTGAAAAAAAAAAGAAAGAAAGAAAATGCTCTATCAAAGTATTCTGCCACTCCCTGGTTGTGGGATCTGGGGCTATGTATCCAAAGTAGATGATTAAGCCCTCAGTAAGTGCTCCTTTCTCCTCCTTCCATCCTCTCCTCACATCTGGGTTCCCTATCGGTAAAATGAGGAGATTGAACTCAGTGATCTCCCAAGGCCCCTTTCAGCTCTGCTGATCCATGGTTTATGAATAAAAAAGGTCTGCAGAACAGCATAAAAATCCCCAAGGACAAATGAAGCAAGCCCCTCACCCCAACCATGTGAACACAAGTATCTTCTGCTTCTTCTAACTTTCATTCCTCTGCTCCCTATTTTTTCTCTTCCTCAGCCTGCCTAGAATCATCCATGAGCTTGGAATTGGGATGGAAAGCAGAAAGGACTGAGGTGGCCTGAGACAGAGGGCTGGGAGGGGGTTATCCTGGCTATGAATGTCAGGAAGGTTAGGAACTACAGCGAGACTAGAGTTGATGCTGAGGGTGCCACATGGTCTTGCTGTGGGGTATGCAGCCACAGCAAGATGAAGTACAAGTGATTTCTATACAAGACAGATGGTGGCAGAGACATGGAGACTATACATCCAGAGAGAGGAGCTGAGTTTGTCATGTGAGGAAACAGCAGCAAAAAGCAGAACTGGTGTGGTATGGGGGACAGAGAGTCTTAAGGGGAGGTGTTGGCTAGAGGGGAAAATGGGGGTGTGTGTGACCAGTCTCTAGCCGGGGTTCAAGCTGGGGGAAGATGAGATCTGGCTGTATAAATCATCACTAAGAGCACAGCCACATAATAAGTCCTCTCTAAGTCCTAGTGACTCACCTGACCTAAGGTGGTCATGGAGACCCTTGATGCCAGGAGGGAATTAGAGAGAGGCCAGTTACCTTACCGTGACATAGCAGTGGACCAGGTGAGAAATGATGGTGAGAGCATAGTGATGGAAAGAGTGCACAGATTTGAGATATAAGTTGAAGGTAGGCTCAGCAGCACTTGCTGATAGGTTGATTAGATGTTGGAAGTGAGGGGGGTAGAGATGGAAATGAAAGCTAACTCCTAGGTTTAGGGCTGAAACAAATGAGTCAGTGTTAATTCCTTTTCCTGAAAAGGTGCATCACATCCCTCAGGTACCATCTGCCTCACCTATCTCCAAGGTCCTTGACCAGATATGTAGCCCTCTCCACTGCTGCAGCCATCAGCTCTGTGTAGACCCCACCAGCCTTCTGTGGGGACAGCCCAGCAGCACCTTGTCTTGTGTGAGAACTGCTCGGCACCCACACTTAGGAAACCTGGAAGTCAAGGGCATCTATCCCTGCCACATGAGGCTGGCAAGCATGTGTAGCTCCCCAGAAAGGGGTAGAACTTTGCAAGTTTTTCTCACTAATAGATGAAGCACCAGCAAAGCCAACGTTGTGAGGGATAAGGAGTCAGAGATCCCTCAAGGACTCAGGCCAGGTGATGAACTGGGAGGAGTTCAGACACTGTGAGTGCTATGGGATAACTTCCCTTCACTAGGTGGGCAGGCAGCCCCGCCTGCACTCCAGAATTTAGTCACTGGCTGCCTGATTATAGGGATGATCACTGAGGTATGAATGGAAAACATGGTACTTGAGCCCTCAATGCCACATCAGAACTTGTTTTGTGCTTTTTCTGCTAGGGCATTTCCAGGAATGATGACACCCTTCAGAGACTGGGACCCAGAGAGATACCCGATACAGTATTTTCACTGCCGTATCCTGTGACTTAGGAAAGCTATCTTATGCTGATTATTTGCTCTTAGAGAATAATCTGGATCATTTTTAATAAGATGCCTGATAGTACTTTAAAAAAGGACTGCACTAGGGGAAAAAAAAATTTTAAAAAATTCTGTATTTAAAGAAGATGTGGTAACAATACATGATGGAATACTAGTGAGTTATAAAAAAGGTGAAATCTTGTCATTTGTGGTGCAATGTGGATACAAATAGAAGGAATAATTATGCCAAGCAAAATAAGTTAGAAGAAGACAAATACTGGATGAGCTCACTCAGTGTGTGGAATATAAAGAAACCAAGCAAAGGAACACAGACCAAACCAAAACAGACCCTAAAATCTGACCCCAGAATTGAAGCTATGTGAAGAGGAGGGGAGGGTGTGAGAAAGGCGAGGAGGGAACCCAATGGACAATGATGGAGGGTTGATTATTGGGGTGGGAGTGGTGTGATATTATATATTATAGAGGTGTGAATCCATAGCCCTAAAACATAAACAGTGTTAATCTTATCTCAGTAAACATAATTTAAAAAATAAGAATAATAAATTTCTGTACTTAATGAAATATAACCATTTTTACTAATCAACTCTTTTACACAAATATTAAATTGCTATAGGATGCAGCTTTGTGTGTCTTAGATATTTTACTCTTTGCACGTGGAAAAGTAGTCTTGTTTCCTTTGGGGAAAGGAATGTAGTCTCCCTAAAACTGAGTGGATGGCAGAGTTGCACAGGAGAGACAGTGTTAGAGACAGGCAGGCATGGATTCAGATTGCTTGTCATCCCCTCCCCGGCAGTGTAACCTTAAGAAAGGCACTTTGCCTCTCTGGCCATGATTCTCATCCAGCAGGTGAACTCTTCATAGCTGTGAAATTCCTCACACAGTTTCCAGCACATAGCACTTTTTCAGTAAGTGGAAATTATCACCACCACTCTGCATAGATACATGCTGGTGTTCGTGTTTATGACATAAAATCTACAGGAGCCCAAAAATTATTTCAGGTTGTGTATTTTCAATTCATTTCTTTTTAACATTTTCTTTTCTAAATTGTCAATGGCAAGTAGTTCTGACTGCTTGTGATAGAGGTGAAAATCAGAATAAGTTCTCTGCTATATTTTGGGAGCTTAAACATGTTGAGTATCAAAGAAGTAAATTTTCTAATGTGGTTCTCCAACTAGAATAATTTGGTCCCAGCACCTGAAATGCGTAAGTGGAAACTTTCAGAGATGTTTTATCTTAATTAATTTTCTCCATCCTGTCTGAAATGGCTGCATCTCCTCCCCACTTCTTTGCTTTGTTGTAGCAAGAAAAAGCACATTTCCTTGCATCACCTTCCCATGCCAGTAGACCAAAACACAAAAGCCACAAGACCTATGATTCAAAGGTCTTCTGCATATACAAATAACTGTTTAAATTCTGTTTGAAATGTAGTTTTTTAAAAAATCATCTCTGTAGTTTCCCAAAAATTAACATCAATGGACTCCTTTCTTTTTAAGGTCCTTCTGACCAAAAAATAGTATGTGACTATTCCATTAAGTGTTTCTGAATATGAATAAGGACTCCAGGGGCACTCACAGTTGGTATGTTTATCATTAGCACTGTTACCTAGCTTTTTGTAGTATATTTATGCAGCATGAGCCCACAGAACTTTTGAGATTTGATGTTTTCTGACAGATGATCATCTCCCAATGCAATTTGTATTTTAGGAACTAAGTTCTGAGCTCTTGTTTTCTGATCATTGTAATGTGTGTGTGTGTGTGTGTGTGTGTGTGTGTGTAAGGCTCATTTATTAGCTGTAAAAGTCAGTCTGACTTTAGACATGGGGTCTGCAGCGGCGTTTTGAAGCTAAGAAGTCAGACTGGCTCAGTGATGATAGCCATGTAAGATGCCACTGGAAAGCTGAGTAGTTGGGTTGTTTTGCTTAGTGACTTTTTCACCTCAAGTGGTAACAGTAACACAATGAAATTAGCTTAAAACTGCTATATCTCAGAGCACGATGTCCCTGTCCTTTCAAGTTTAGGCAAACCTGGATTCAGGTTCAAACATAAGCACAAACCAATGGTGAGGATTTCGTCCTGCTTCCTTTTCATCACTCTGAATCCCACTAACCAGGACAAGATGATTAGGAAAGCAGAGAACTGACAGCAGAAGGACACAAAAAACAAACTACTGGAAATTGGAAAAGCATTAAACCAAACCACTCTTATGTTTCATAGGAAGTATGTTGTTGGTTCTAAATTTGTGATGTGGATAAAAATACTTTCACCTGTAGTTTCCTGGGGGAAAGCAGATAGGGCTTTGCTTATCAAATCCCATTAAAGTCACTAAGAAATTCTTAGTTAAGAGTTGAGTTGTAGGATAAAGAATGCAGTCAGCCTGGCTTTTACACCAAGTACCTTCTAGAAAACCTGATCACTTCACAGCTAATTGGTGTAAATGTTCCCTTGCCCACTGCTTGCAGCTGGAGACCCACTTGTACTTTTTGTAACTGTTGCTTCAATTAAGTACCATTTACTTTCCTTAGCTGAAGAATGCAGGTCCCACTGACTTTTTCTTTAACATAAATTTAAGTCTGTGCCAGAGTGACTGACCCACAGATAATTTCTTATATCTGGGATATGTTACTTTACTTGTAACAGAATGAATAATAATCATGCAGATATCTCTTTTTTTGAACTTTCCCCTGCTTCCCTAACAGTAAATATAAAGAAATGAGAAAGCAGTGCATTCATGCTTAGTGTAGCATCACCAAATCTCCTCACCCTGCTTTTCCTAAGAGCAGCCTGCTGAACCACTTCAAGGTTTTGTGAGGTCTTCAGAAATTGGTCAAGCCCAACAATACTCTGAGGGTAGGAAGTACCGCGTCTCTCAGATTCACATTGTTTTTAAGACCAAATAGTGCCCAGGGCCCAGGAGGAGGTTGGTAAGTGCTTGTTGAATGACTCTGTTTGGTATTGTCTTGTGAGCTTTCGGCATGTGAAACTCATTCAAGAAAACTAGTATGTGAGGCAGCCTGGAGCTGTGCTGTCCACTGAAGTACCCACTCACCACATGTGGCTGTTTAAATTTAATTTCCCTTAAGTTGATTAAAATGCAACATCAGTTCCTCATTCACTCTAGGCACATTTTTAAGTGCCTAATAGCCACATGTGACTGGAGGCTACCCCACTGGACAGTGCAGATAGTTAAAGATTCTCATTGTCATAAAAAGCTTGTATTAGATGGTGCTGGTAGAACATCAGTCGAGGCCTAAGTTAATGGCCCCATTCCTCATAAAGGGAAATCCCATGTGACCATGGTGTGCACTCATAATACAAAAAGTAACCCTTTTACATCTCTCTCCTCACCCTGTAGGAACTCAGTCAGGATAGTGGAGGGCTCACAGAGGTGGCTATCTCTTTGCAAATAATAACCAAACAACAGTGGGACCATTAGCAAGACTGACATTCCGGTGGCATATCAGTTGTTGGCTATGCTAGCTGTTAGAGTAGCGAAGTATCTGTACCAGTTAATAAAGAGCTACTGTTTCAAGCTCCTTCAGTACCTTCTTCCTATGCCTCTGGGGCCCTGAACATTTTTGTGGATTCCCCCAACCTCCCCATAATTTTCCGTATGAGTTAACTAATGCTTGTCCCATCTCCAGGGGCTGGGAGGCTGCCCAAGGACCAACTCTGGCCCAACATAGCTGGTGTCAGATTGGTGGGTGCTGCCCTTGACCTCTCCATGAGGGACTACTGGCTCAGAATCTGTCTTAACGCTGCCCCATTACTGTCATGGCCAAGTCCCAGATCATACAACATTGGTCTTAAGAAGACTTTAAAAATCATGCTGTCTAACCCCCCCATATTACTGATGAAATCAAGTCACAGAGAGTCACTCAGTGAGTTTGTGGTCAATTCAGATAAAACTCAAATCTCCCAACTCAGAACTTTTTTTTTTTTGCTATATCTTCCTGTTTTCAGTTTCCTTAATTGTGAAATGAGGATTAATATCTTTATACCTACAAAGTTGTTATTTGTGAAAAAGAACAGTGGTGCCAAACATTTTATGTGTAACTTATAATTTGCAGTGTCTTGTATATGTTTTCATTCAGTCCTCGCAGGAACCTATGTAAGGTGCTGGGTTCAGAGGCAGTAAATGGCCTGCCCGAGATAACCGAGGTACTATGAGTGGTGAGGTCTAAGTCTCTCAGGGTTTGGGAAACTATAAACTCTTTGGTAAATGTAAGATAACATAACCACATGGCATCACTAGTTTGTAGCTTGTGGTATTTTGCAGTACAAGATTTAGTGACACTGAAAGTGGTAGCTTTGTTCAAGCGATGCTTTTTTTTTTTTTTTCACTTTGATAAGGTGCCAATTGCACAGACTTTGCTTCAGCATTGAAACAGAAGTGGGCTGCTTCAAAGTATATTTTTAAAATGAGAGAATCCAAATTTGTAATTAGCTTTAGAAATATTAGTTGTACAGTTTGAGTATCTAAAGAACTTCTGGTAATCATTTCTGTTATTAGTGGTGGTTCATTTTTTGGTAACCTCCACCCCCACACCAGGCAATTATGCCCTTTGGAAAAAACAAATTATATTCTTTGAGGGGTCATTTCCTCTATAACCATTTTATTTTTTACATCTGATTGTCCTGATGGAGCTAGTAAAGTAACTATATATCTGATTGTGGAAAAGAAAAAAACATTTATAGCCATTCTGCCCACCTAGCACCTAATTATCAGTAGAATTCTATTTCAGTTATAAAGAGAAGTAACATTGAAGGAAATGATCCACAAAAGATACATCTTTTTCTTTTAGTCTTTTGATAATTTTAATACAAACAATCCCTTACTTTGAGATGTTTGTTGGGAATGTCAATTGACCCTCAAAATAAAATAAATTTTTGCATTTCTCTCTCACTGAACATCAGCCATTTTATAGTATATGGTATATATAGAAATTGAGTTTATAGATAAGATTAAGAATGAGGCCATGAGGGAAATTCAAATCAAAACTACAATGATATACCATCTTACACAGTGAGAATGGCACATATTAAAAAAACTAGCAACAACAAATGTTGGCGAGGATGTGGAGAAAAAGGAATTCTCCTGCACTGCTGGTGGGAGTGCAAAATGGTCCAACCACTATGGAAAACTGTGTGGAGATTCCTCAACCTACTACAGATAGAGCTTCCATATGATCCAGCAATTCCACTCCTAGATATTTACCCAAAGGACACAGAAACATTCATTCCAAAGGGCACCTGCACCCCTCTGTTTATAACAGCGCTACTTACAATAGGTAAGCTATGGAAACAACCCAAATGCCCAAAAATAGATGGCTGGATCAAGAAGATTTGGTACATATACACAATGGAATATTACTAAGCAATCAAAAAAGATAAACTCATGCAATTTGCAGCAACATGGATGAAGCTGGAAGGGATCATGCTCAGCGAAATAAGCCAGAAAGAAAAAGAAAAATACCAGATGGTCTCACTCATAGGAATCTAGAAAACCTAAATAAGGGACCAGGAAAAAGACTAATTATAATAAAGAAAAAATCAAAATCAATAAGCAAGTATAAACCAGAGACACACTACAGGGGGTGGAGGGGAAGAGAGAAGGGATTAGGGTCAAAATAAGGGGGGTGGAATAGTACGGGGGAATATAACCAAAATGAAAATGCATACATTGTGCAAAAATGAAAAATGATGTAAGAATTATATAAAATAAAATATATTAAATAAAAAAGAATGAGGCCATGTCATTCCATATAACAAAGAAATGTCTCTTCAATTTTTTTAATAGTATATAAAAATCATAGAATCCTCTATGCCAATTATCCTGTAAGTTTAAATACATACATAGAGAAAAGAAAATGAAAAAAATTAGAAAAAGTTATAAATGGAAAGGAACTTGGGGGTATAAACCCTGATTTAGTGTTACTAATTTGTAGTCATTTTGGGGAGAAATGTGTTTATGTGTTTGTTTTTTTAAGTATGTATTAGTATGTGTCTTCATGTCTTTTGGTGTATACCCTGTTTGTGTTATATAACAGACTGTCAAATCTGTTATACTCTAAGAATCTCCTATCAATGTAGGACCTTCAAAGTGTTGACTATTATTTAGAATTTTCTTGAAATTTATTTGTGCCATTTTTCCTGCTTTGTGCAGATGCTAGAGATGGCACTGACCAAAAGAAACCATATAGGTGATGTTTGTGATTTGTTTTTTTAAGATTTATTTATTTATACATACAAGAACTGGGGTATAGGCCAGAGTTGTAGGTGGGGGAGAGGATTCACCAGAGACAGAGTGGGGATCAGAACAGGCAGATTGACTGAAGTACACTGCTGAGGGGAGGGCGAGTCAGGAGAGGTCTGCTATGCCATGTGGGTAGCTCCCTAGCCAGGGATCGAACTCCTGCTGCAGTGGCTGCAGTGAACTGCATAGGTTGTGTCTCAACCCCTTGTGCCACCAGGGAAGCCCAGAAGTTTGTGATTTATAACTAGACTTGGAATCATCATGGTAATGAGACAGTGGGTTTACATAGATCTTTGCAAGTCCAAACCTCAAATTCTTCCAGTCTTATTAGGGTGGAAAGGGGGATTGATGAGCAATTGCAAATTTTCAAAATTTGCCATCACCAGTTTTTACACCAGTGCTTCAGCATTAAATGAGACAATGCATGAAAGACAGCAGCACCAGAACTGTGACATATCAGCACTCAGCAGGACTACCCATTGTTATTAGTTTGTCAAGCTTTTTTTTTTTTTAAGAGTTATTGTGTAGAAGAACTAGGGGGTGTAGGCTAGAGGTGTTGGGGGTGGGGGGGTGGTAAGAGGATTCACCAGAGACAGAGTAGAGAGCAGAACAGGTAGATTTATGAAGTATGCTGCTAAGAAAAGCAGCTGGAAGACAGTAGAGACCTGCTGTGCCACACGTGGGCTCCCTCCCTGGCCAGGCATTTAACTCGGGCCATACTGGTGATAGTGCTGAGACTTAACCCCTATGTCACAAGGGAGGCCCTGTCAGGCTTGATTTTGTCTTCCCATCTCTTTCTGCTCTCTGATTCTGAAAAGTAGCAAAATGTCCAAGAAAGGAAAACACCAAAAAGAAGGAAAATTCCTGTCTCAGCAGTGCAGAAGTAGAATTTGTCAGCCTACAAATAACAGCTGATTATTTCATGATCATGTGTGAATTATTGTAGTACTTCCCCAAACCCTTTTCCATGTAAAGACGCTTTGGATAAGTAGTAACCCCTCCGTTGCCCAGCTTTGGCTTAGCCTGGTCTGATGAAGACAACTAGATAATAAAATTTTATATTAATGTCATTTCCTTCTTGCTAGGTGAAAAGCAGTAAACTGTTCACTATCTTCTATGTAAGAAAAAGAAAGAGAAAACCTCATAAGTATGGTTGTCACTGATTAGAACTTTTTAAGATATGTGAGGTACAAGTGTATTTTTTCTGTGTCTGTGACAAAATTATTCACAAAGTGGGTAATTAAACAAATTAACCAATCATTTGTGGCAGGAGTGTAAATTGGTTCTGATTTTCTGCAAACAATAATTCCTTTTCTAGGAATATACCTAAGAAAATATTCAGAAATTCAGTCAGATTTTCAGATATGCCCCTGAAAATGTTATTTGTAATAACAAAAAAGGTTGCAATTAGAAAAATGAGAGAACTAGTTAAATAAATAAAGCTCTTTCTATGGGATATATTACACAGACATTGAAAAGCATATTTTTGAAGAATTTTTAAGAACTTTGAAAAATGCTCATATTAACATAACATTCGGTGAAAAGGTTGAAACAAAATGAGTACTTTGAGTATCTGAAGAGGATACTGGTCCACAATCCCTTATTCCCAATTCTGAATACAAATGGTTTCAAAAACCTAAAGGATTTTTTGGTGGCAAAACTTGTCCTGAGCCAATGAGAAGCTCTATTTCATCCAACTTAATAAAAATGCACATCTGGATGGCTGCGAGGAGACGCTGCGAGTAAGATGAGTAAGATCTCCCATTAAAAAAAAGTTAATAGGGAGGAAAAGCGGCAGGTCCCAGTGAGAACTGGGACACGGAAGATAAACGGACGACTCCAGCAAACTGCCCGAAGAAGAAAGTTGCCATAAAAGAGGACGAGAAGGGAGGGAAGCGCAGAACCCTGCTCCCCTCCCCCGCCCACAGAGGCGGCACTCTCCGACCGGCAGAGAGGAGGAAACAACAAACCAAAACGGCCAACAAGAAAAACGGACACAGCAAGCGGGACTGTGAGTGGAAAGGAACTATTGCAGCCACCACACCCCGTGAACGGGAGCTGAGGCGAACCCTGCAGGATCCGCCGCGGAGGTGAGCTCCGGGCGCCATTAAAGAGAGCCCCGCCCCCCAGGAGGAGACCAGCACCAGCACACAGCCCCGGCCGCCCGGTAAGCTTGCGCGGAAAGTGGCTCGGATCCAGACCGGATCGCAGCTGCCCAGGTCCCAGCGCCTGCGACCTAGGCTTGCGGGGAGACGGCGGAGGCCCTCCCTGAGTGAGCAGGAACCAGGCGCCCAGGCAGGGGAGCGGGATTCAAAAGGCGCCATTCCCGCGCCACTGATCTGGGCTACAGCCCGCGTCCTGGAACTGAGGGCTTTGGAACTGAGACCCGGGCACGAAATTAGGGGCGTGGGTTCCCCACGACGGTGGGGCACAAGGCAGACACAGCACCCCAAAG
Organism: Talpa occidentalis; assembly: GCF_014898055.3. Taxonomy (NCBI): domain Eukaryota; kingdom Metazoa; phylum Chordata; class Mammalia; order Eulipotyphla; family Talpidae; genus Talpa; species Talpa occidentalis. Next base: position 96,108,942 of record NW_023602073.1, on the reverse strand, counting down.
CCGTTGAGGTGTACCTACCATCCCCGCTCTGCTCCCTGTCCCACGGGGTGGAAAATCAGCTCCCCAAGGGCTCTAGGAGAGATCTCTGGCGCCACCTAGCGACTTGACCCCAGCACAGGCTACTGAAGGAGCTAGTGGCCAGCTGGGGAGTTAGCCCACACCTGGCTCCTTCCGAACAAGTAGTCTGAGCCCACAGGGAGAGCGAGCACCCACAGCCGGGGCAGACCAGGCGCGCAGAAGAGTGTGCCTGAGACCAGACGCGCAGGGAGTGTGTCCCACATCACCATTTTAGAACAGGGACATTTCTTCAGTAAAGACTACCTGCAGAAGGCTTCCTCAGGAGCCAGAGGCTGCTTGAAACTGACAGATGACTCCTGGAAGAACCAGAGGGGAACAGAGAAGCCCACCCAAGATGCCGGCCAGTCCCAACAACACAGTGTCCCAACGCATACGGCAAATTAGAAAACAGACAGTAGGGAGGAGAAGAACCACACGCAACCTAGCAACTCTCCAGAGAAAAAGCACACCACAAAAAGAAAGCAGCCCCCAGATTGCAAAGACAATAACTTGGAAGAATTTCTGAGCCTTCCAGAAAGAGAATTTAAAATTGCCGTGATTAAAAAACTGACAGAAGTCATAAAGGAAAACAATGATAAGGGAAAAATAATCAACGATCAGAAGAATGCAATTGAGTCCCTAGAGAGGGAAAACAATGGTCAGAAGAAAGAAATTGAGTCCCTAAAGAGGGAAGTAAAAGAAATGCAGGAGATCAAAGAATTAATGGAAGAACTAAAGAATTCTGGGAAAAGCAATGAAAGCAGAATAGATGAAATGGAAGAACGAATAAGTAATCTGAAGACACAGAAATAAAAAGAACCAAAACAGAAAAGGAAGAGAAGTACGAAGGAAAAAGAACGAAGAAAGACTTCGGGAACTATCTGACTCCATGAGGAAAGGAAATATAAGAGTTATAGGAATACCAGAAGGAGAGGAGAGAGATGTAGGAACAGAGAAAATATTCAAAGAGATAATTGAAGAGAACTTCCCAAATGTGAAGAAGGAACTGAAAATTGATATACAAGAAGCAAGAAGAACACCAAACTTCCACGACGAAAGGAAAAATACAGCAAGACACATAATAGTAAAGCTCCCAAGAATCCAGGACAAGGAAAAATAATGAAGCTGGCAAGAGGGAAGAAACAGATAACATTCAAAGGAAAACCAATCAGGCTGACATCAGACTTCTCCGAAGAAACACTACGGGCAAGGAGAGAGTGGAGGGACATAGTCAACAGACTCCAAGAAAACAGATGCCAACCAAGAATACTCTATCCCGCAAAGCTCTCCTTCCTCTTTGAAGAAAGAATATGGACCTTCCCAGACAAACAGAAACTCCGGAATTTCATTGCAACTAAACCCCCACTCCAAAAAATACTACAAGGAGTCCTAAAGCCAGAACCTCAGAGGGACGAATAACAATGAAAGAAGGCCAAAAAAAAAAAAGAATAAATAAATAAAATCAAAGGAAAGACAAAACACAATGGCAAATACAGATGTTAACATATCAATATTAACTCTAAATGTAAATGGACTAAACTCTTCAATAAAAAGACACAGAGTGGCAGCCTGGATTAAGAAACAAAACCCAACCTTTTGCTGTCTCCAGGAAACACATTTAGCTACAAAAGATAAAAATAGGCTCAAAGTTAAAGGATGGAAAACAATCCTACAAGCAAATGGACCAAAAAAGAAAGCAGGAACAGCTATACTTATATCAGATAAAACAGATTTCAAACTCAAAAAGATAAAAAGAGACCCAATGGTCACTACATTATGATCAAGGGGACATTACTTCAAGAAGAAATAACACTCATTAACATATACTCACCAAACGAAGGAGCACCAAAATATATCAGACAACTGTTGTCCTCTCTGAAAACAGACATCAGAGAAAACACATACGTAGTGGGAGACTTCAACACACCACTATCAACAATGGATAGATCAACAAGACAAAAAATAAGTAAAGAAACCAAAGCTCTAAATAAGGACCTAGAGCAATTAGGCTTAACAGACATCTATAGAACACTAAACCCCAAAAAAACGGAGTACACATTTTTCTCAAGCGCACACGGATCATTCTCCAGGATCGATCACATACTGGGGCACAAGACAAACATCAACAGATACACCAAGATTGAAATCATATCAACCATCTTTTTCTGACCATGAAGGCATCAAACTAGAAATAAACCATAAAAGAAGGCAAGGAACTTTCCTACCTCATGGAGATTAAAAACCACACTACTGGAAGACCATTGGACTAATGAGGAGATCAAAGAAGAAATTAAAAAATTTTTTGAATTGAACGACAAGGAGGACACTAATATCCTAAATGTATGGGATGCAGCAAAAGCAGTAATAAGAGGAAAATATATAGCAATAGAAGCTCACATCAAGAAACAAGAAAGAACGCAAAGAAACAACCTCATCTCGAAGCTCAAAGATCTAGAAAAAGAACAACAAAAAAACCCCAAAACCAGTAGAAGAAAGAAATAATAAAAACCAAAGCAGAAATAAATGAAATTGAAACTAAAAAAACAATCCAAAAGATCAATGAAACCAAGAGCTGGTTTTTTGAAAAAATCAATAAATAGACAAACCCCTAGCCAGGCTCACAAAGGAAAAAAGGGAGAAAGCACAAATAAACAGGATCATCAATGAAAGAGGAGAAATCACAACGGACACAGCAGAAATCAAAAGAATAATCAGTAACTACTATGAACAGTTATATGGAAACAAGTTTAACAATCTAGAGGAGATGGACAAATTCCTACAACTCTACAATCACCCAAAGCTAGATAAAGAAGAAATAGAACACCTAAACAGACCAATTACAATTAGCGAAATTGAAATGGTAATAAAAAACCTCCCAAAAACAAAAGCCCAGGACCTGATGGATTTACAAATGAATTCTACCAAACATTCAGAGATGAATTAGTGCCTATCCTTCACAAACTCTTCCAAAAATTGAGAAGGAAGGGACAATACCAAACACGTTTTATGAAGCCAACATTACACTAATACCAAAACCGAACAAGGACAACACAAAAAAGGAAAACTATAGGCCAATCTCCCTAATGAACACTGATGCAAAAATCCTCAATAAAATTTTAGCTATCAGAATCCAACAATGTATCCATAAGATAATTCACCACGACCAAGTTGGATTCATTCCAGGGGCACAAGGATGGTTTAACATCCGAAAATCAATCAACGTTATCCAACACATCAACAAAAAGAAATATAAAAACCATATGATAATATCAATAGATGCTGAGAAAGCTTTCGACAAAGTGCAACACCCATTCATGATAAAAGCCCTTGAAATTCTGGGGATACAAGGAACATACCTCAACATCATAAAGGCCATCTATGACAAGCCAACAGCCAGTATCATTCTCAATGGTGAAAAGCTGAAAGCAATTCCATTAAGATCTGGAACAAGACAAGGATGTCCACTCTCACCATTGCTTTTCAATATAATACTGGAAGTCCTAGCCAGGGCAATAAGACAAGAGAAAGACATCCAAGGAATCCAAATAGGAAAAGAAGAAGTCAAACTATCACTATTTGCAGACGATATGATATTATACATAGAGAACCCCAAAAACTCCACAGAAAAGCTAATTCAACTCATCAATCAGTTCAGTAAAGTGGCAGGATACAAAATCAACACGCAAAAGTCAGTAGCCTTCCTATACACAAACAATAAATCTGAAGAAGAAGAAATCAAAAAGACCATCCTTTTGTTATTGAAACAAAAAAAATCAAATATTGGGAATAAATCTAACAAAAGAGGTAAAGGACCTATACAAAGAAAACTATAAAACACTGTTAAAAGAAATAGAAGAAGACACAAAGAAATGGAGAGACATCCCCTGCTCATGGATTGGAAGAATAAACATTATTAAAATGGCCATCCTACCAAAAGCAATATACAGATTCAATGCTATTCCAATCAAAATTTCAATGTCATTCTTCAAAGAAATAGAACAATTATTGATGAAATTCATATGGAATCACCAAAAACCCCGAATAGCCAAAGCTCTCCTGAAAAAAAAAGAAGGGAATGGAGGCATCAGACTCCAGACTTCAAACTATACTACAAAGCCATAATCATCAAAACTGCATGGTATTGGAACAAGAACAGACATACAGACCAATGGAATCGAATAGAAAATCCAGAAATAAACCACAGATTTATGGTCAACTAATATTTGACAAAGGAGCAAAGAATATGCATTGGAGCAAAGAAAGTTTGTTCAATAAATGGTGCTGGGAAAACTGGGTCGCTACATGCAAAAGAATGAAGCTTGACCACCACCTCACACCATACACAAAAATCAACTCAAAATGGATTAAAGAACTAGAGATAAGACCTGAAACCATAAATATATAGAAGGAATATAGGCGAAACACTACGTGATTTGCACATCAAAGACATCTTTACAGACACATCACCCAAAGCAGTGATAGTGAAGGCAAAGATAAACAGCTGGGACTACATCAAATTAAAGAGCTTTTGCACAGCAAAAGAGACAATAACAAAAACAAAGAGAAACCCCACCAACTGGGAGAACATTTGCACCCAACACTAATGATAAAGGACTGATCACAAAAATCTGCAAAGAGCTGATGAGACTCAACAACACAAGAAAATAATCCAGTCAAAAATGGGCAGAAGAGCTTAAAGAAACTTCTCTGAAGAGGAAATGCAAATGGCCAACAGGCATATGAAAAAATGTTTCAACATCACTTGCCATCAGGGAAATGAAATCAAAACTACCATGAGATACCATCTTACACCAGTGAGAATGGCACATATTAAAAAAACTAACAACAACAAATGTGGCGAGGGTGTGGAGAAAAGGAACTCTTCTGCACTGTTGGTGGGAGTGCAAACTGGTCCAACCACTGTGGAAAGCTGTATGGAGATTTCTGGACCTACTAAACATAGAGCTTCCATATGATCCAGCAATTCACTCCTAGGTATTTACCCAAAGGACACAGAAACATCAATTCCAAAGAACACCTGCACCCCTATGTTTATAGCAGCACTGTTTACAATAGCTAAGCTTTGGAAACAACCCAAATGCCAAAAATAGATGACTGGATCAAGAAGATGTGGTACATATATACCATGGAATATTACTCAGCATTCAAAAAAGATAAACACATGCAATTTGCAGCAACATGGATGCGCTGGAAGGGATCATGCTCAGCGAAATAAGCCAAAAGAAAAAGAATACCGGATGGTCTCACTCATAGCAGGAATCTAGAAAAACTTAAATAAGGGACCAGGAAAATGAATAACTACAAGAAAGTGAAAATCAAAATCAACAAAAACTATGAACCAGAGACACTTTTAGGGGGCGGGGGTGGGAGGGGAGGGATTGGGGTCAGAATGGGAGGCTGCAATTGTATGGGGAATATAACAATAAAATTTATTAAAAAAAAAAAAAAAAGTTCTAGGAAAAAACACCGCAGAGACATGCAAATATAGGAGAAAGTCAGAGAGAGACAGAGAGACAGAGGAAGGGCCCAGACCCAGATGGCTTCCCAAGGGTATTCTGTCAACTGTTTAGGAACTGATCATGGCAATGGCATGGAACTCTTCAGTGCACTGAAGATGCAATCATTCATTTAATCCGCACAACACCACCTCCCAGGCAGGTAGTAGCCTCACTTCATTTTTGAGGTCACTGAGTCAAAAAATGTAAAGAATCCAGCCCAAAGTCACCCGGATAGAGGTGGCAGAGGCAGATTTGAAGCCAAGTGATGCTCTGCCAATGAAAGTACCCCTAAGCTAGGGCTGCCACATAAGGTCCTTGTGAATAGCACTCCCTGGAGCTGTTTAGGACACAGTACAACCTTCAAGAACCTCCCTGTGGGCTTACTTTAACCACTATATTATTCTGCTTTCATAAACGAATAAATATATGATAAGCAAAAAAAAAAAAAAAAAAAAAAAAAAAAAAAAAAAAAATGCACATCTGTTTTGCTATCGAATGATTTAATGTGTTTGATTATCGGGTGATGCTCCAGATTCCAGTGGGGTATTATGTAACAACAATAGTTGCATTGCTATACTCTAAAATCCAGAAAACTTCTGAATACTGAAACATATCTAGCCCAGGAGTTTCAGTTAAGGGATTGTGAACCTATACAGCGAAACATCAGTAGTGACTTATAAGTGTCAAGGCTACTGTGATTTTTATGCTTTTTCATATTTTTCAAGTGCTCTACAATAAGTAGGGATTAAGTTGTGTAGGGTAAGGTAAAAGTATCAGGCTTTTCTGCCCTCCTGCCATTAGGATAAGATGACGGATCTGCGGTCCTGAAAGCATGCCTGATATGTAGATGGGATTCACCTGGGCTAAGACTGGGCTTTTAAGGGCGGCGTCACGGGGATGCCAGCAGAAGAGCAGAAGAGAAGCAGGAAAGCAGAGAAGCAGTGAGAACACCAGAGGGCCCAGAAAGAGTGAAGACTTGCTGGGGGCTGGGAGGCTTGCTGGAACCCCTACCTGCCATGTACCTGGCAAATCCCAGTAAAAGCCTGCAAAAGCCGCTGAGGGCTCCAGGACTCTCTCTTCCTTTACCCAGTCTGGTCTGCTAGATCAGAAAACCTGCACTGTGCCCAATCCTGCCCCTACAGTTGGCTTCAGAAAAATACAAGTATTATTGATTTAAAAATAAGCATAATTATGGTACAGAGAACCATCTCATTTCAGTCAGAATCTCAAATTTATCGTTTGTTTCCTGTATCATCTTTTACTCCAACCACACTTGTCTTTTAAACCAAAGTGTTTCAATTGGTTGAAAGAAAATATTCATGAGATGAAATTACTGTGAAACTGATTATCAGGACATTGACCTGGCTCCAAGCTGCCTTTGGGCTCAGGAGGGCACCTGGGGAGGGATGCTGTCAGGGCTGGACGGGCCACAGTGCAGATTTTCTAGGATCCCATGCAGACCGGGTAAAGGAGGAGTCAGAGTCCTCGGTGGCTTTTGCAGGTCTTTTATTTAGATTTACCAGGCATATGGCAGGCAATGGTGCTGGGGGGCCGGGAGGCTGGCAGTCCTCCCAGCCCCCAGCAAATCCTATCTAGGCTCTCTGGCGTGCTCTCTGCTTCTCTTCTTCTTCTCTCAGCTTCCGTTCGTTCTTGGCTTCTGCTGGCGTCCCCACGCAGCCGCCCTTATAAACTTAGTCTCTCAGCCCAGGTGTACCCACTCAGGTGCCCGCCATCAGGCATGCATTCAGGACCACGGGGTTCCCTCATCTGTCCTCATGGCGGGAGGGCAGAAAAGCCTGATACTTTTTACCTTACCCTACAGATGCTCACCTAACGGAAATATCTCTCAGGACAGAACTTTAATGTATTTGAATCCAGGCACTAACACCATTGGATATTATGTTCTGCCTTGTGACCAGTCAAAAAAAGCACACAGCTCACTAAGTTAGAGGTCCTAAAAGCAGGGGCAACATAGCAGAATTGCAGAAGGGAAAAGGTTACCGTGTAAGGTTTGCTCTGCTAATGGACAATTTTTCTTGCCATTCAGGTGGACACTCACTGACCTGTCACAAGGTTGCCCCACACAGCTTTGGGGTCCATGTCTGAATGGATTGCTGTAGCTTTCTCATCTCTCCCTTCGCCCAGTGCCCTGCATCCTAAGACTCGAAGCCAGCACGGGACCTGGAAAAATTACATGTAAGTTTTGACTAAGGTTTCTTTCCTCAAATCAAACAGTGATAAGAATTTTCTTAGGTGATAATAAACAAGCTACACATACATGAAATTACTTTCTTTTAGCAAAGTATCTTGAGAAGTGTAATTGAGGAAGGGAACCAAGGTTAGTGGTGGTTCCTAAACTCAGTGGTTTTTAAATTGAGCTTGCTTGAAAATCACCTGGAGGGCTTGTTAAAGTACAACTTACTGGGCCTGCCACCCAGAATTTCTGATTCAGTAGATCTGGGGCAAACTGGGAATTTGCTTTTCTAAAAAGTTTCCAGGTGATGCTGATGTAGCTGGTTCAGGGAACCCACTTTAAGAATCACTAATTTAACTCAAGCTGGAATGAAAGAATAAATGATAAAGGTAGAAAAGTGGATTAAACATATAGTACTCTCACTAAATTAAGTTATTTAGTGGTTTGCTTCATACATTGACTCATGTCTCAGGAACGAAGTTTTAAGGTCTTGTCAGCACTGTCACATTTGAAAGTCCAGCCAAGAAGATGTCATTGTTCTGTGCCAGGTTTACCCCTGAGTCACTGGTGCCAGTCATCCTGTGCCTTTGGTTTTCATCATGGTTGACTAACAGTGCTGTTACCAGGCTACGGGGCCAGCTAGGGTCTGCAGGTGTGTTCACCGTGCCTTTAGGTACACTCAGAAGGGACACTCTCTCTTCCCCTGGGGTGGGAGATAATATTGTCCCTTTTCAAAGTGAATCATCATAAGGCCTCCCACTTGCACAGCGGGTTGAGCACAGCTCTATGAAGCTGTCCGCAGCCTCTTGCAGCCCGGGTTCAATTCCCAGCCAGCCAGGGAGAGTCCCACACGGTGCGGCAGACCTTTCCTGTCACGCCCGCTGCTCCCCTCAGCGCTCTTTTCGGTCTGCCTGCCTGTTCTGCTCCCCACTCTGTCTCTGGTGAATCCTCTCACCCCCCCCCCCCACGCCTCTGGCCTGTACTCCAGCTATTATATAAATTTAAAAAATGAATCTTTAAAAAAAGAAAAAGTGAATTATCCCTCCCCTCATACACTTAAATGTGACTTGGTTTAGAATACACATGTGGAAAAGGAGGTGCATCTCTAGTAAATAGTTAAGTCAGCAAGTGCAGGTTTTTGTGGGATTTAAAGTTCTCAGGAATGACGTGTTTTGAGGATCAGTATTTTATTGTGTTAGTTTTGAAACAAACCAGTCACCAGTCTGCTGAGGACAAGACTCTTTCACTCATAAATAGAAAAAAGGAGAAGACTTTGATTCAACAAATGCATAATGGGATGCATATGAGCAAACATACAAGTACATATACATGCCTGTAAATATGTATGCATTTTGTTTATTTCTAAGCTTTCGTTGTAGGAATTTTAGATTTTTTTTTCATTTGTTCCATTGAGCAATGTGAATGTAAAAATATGAGTGATGCTGTTCAGGAAATAGTTGGGAAAATTCTAAATCTATGCATAAGTACTATGATTTGTAACATTTCATTTGGATATACAAATGTTATTCAAAGTAGCTCTTAGGACTTACGGTTCTTTTATTATAGCTCTCTGAAATTGAGAATAATCACTGGTATCAAAGTAATTCCCAACAGATATGTAATGAAGGAACAGATCTGTTGCCCAAACATTAACAGACACCAGAATTCTGAAGATAGATTTAAGTGCATGTGTTTTAAAGAAAAATCACAAAATCAGAAAAAATAAGATAAAAAAATGAAAGGTGATGAAGGAGTTCTTTAAGGAATCAACCCAGAGCTGTCTTCTGGAGATTGTCCAATGAGTGATGTCATTATCTATTATTACTCTACCCTCACGAGCTGTAACATCTCTGTCAAACACTAGTTATTCTGCACAGCATTCTTGGAACGAAGGTTTTCACTTTATGAAGGCTCTTCACCATGAGGTGAAAGAACTGGGCTGATTCAGATGCTTCTTTTTTTTTTTTAAAAGATTTGTTTATTTATGCATACAAGAAGTGGGGTATAGGCCAGAGGTGCAGGAGGTGAGAGGATTCACCAGAGACAGAGTGAGGAACAGAACAGACAGACTGACTGAAATACACTGTTGAAGGGAGTAGTGGGCGAGTCAAGAGAGGTCTGCTGCATGATGTGGGTAGCTCCCTGGCTGGCCGGGATCAAACTCATGCTGCAGAGGCTGCGAATAGCTTCACAGTGCTGTGCTTAACCTCTTGGGCCACCAGGGAGGCCCTGGATCAGATGCTTCTTAACTGCCTCTTGTGAGTGTCACTCCTGTGAGTGTCCATGCTCACATGTCAGGTGTTCCCATAAGATGACCTTTGATTCTGTCAGTTTTGTAACCATAGTCCAGGGAGGGAAGAAGTTCGCTGGAAGGCCTCTGGAGACTCTGGGCTTCCAGCTCCTGCTTTGGGCAGGCCTGCCTGGATCACTCCCTGCAGCAATGGACAAGGCCCTCAAGTCACCCAGTGGGCACAGTAACACTATAAAAATACCATGTGTGTAAGGGACTGCAGTGATGGGACACAGCTGAATTGGTGGTGGGAATCTCACAGGGACTAAGGAGAAAGCATACATTGTACAAAAGTGAAGAATGATGTAAATATATATATAAAATAAAATAAATTTAAAAATAGCATGTGTTTGCATGGGAGAGGGGAGACACAGGCTATAAGGCAACCCTCTGTGCTTTCTCCTCCATTTTGCTGTGAACCTAAAACTGTACTAAAAAAATAAAGCTTATTAATAGAAAGTGAATACAACAAACTATAAGATGAGGATTCCTTAAAAAATTAAACATAAAGTAACCATCTAATCTACCATTTCTGCTTCTGAGTATATGCCTAAAAGAAGTAGAACAGGAACTTGAACAGATACTGACACATCCCAGTTCACAGCAGTAGCATTCACGAGAGCCAAAAGGTGGAGACAACCCACATGTCTTAAGCGGGTGATGTGCAAAATGTGGTACATACATTCAAAGGAATATTATTCAGCCTTAAAAAGATGAAATTCTGACACATAGTATAACTTGGATAAATCATGAAAATATTATGCTAAGGGGAGTAAGTCAGGCAAAGGACAAATATTGTATGAACTCACTTAAGTGAAGTAACTAGAATTGTCAAATAGTCAGAAAGAAACCAGGGACTGGAAATAGAGGGAATTAATGTTTAATGTTAATGTTTCACGGGCTCAGGGAAGGTGAAAATATGCTGGAGATGGAAGCTGGTAATGGTTATACAACAATGTAAATATGCTTAATGCCACTAAACTATATTTTTTAAATGGTAAAGTTTATGTTAATGTATATTTTATGACAATTTAAAAAATTGCCAGAGCTCATTGTCCTTCCAAGAATGCAGAAGTAGTGCCTGAGTAAGATGTTATCATTTGTGAGAAAGGAGTAATAATAGATGGGTCTGTCCTTCATAACTTTCTCAGCCATCATGCTTTCTTTGGGCTGAAGGATGAAGGATCTGCTGAATGTCCTACTTCAGTTTTAACAGTTGCTTTCATATTAGAGGAGGCACACATTTGTCAGAAAGTACCAGAAAAAATTGCCACAAACGACTCTAATATCTACCAAAATGTCTCAATATAGCAAAGTATGGGAAAGCTGCTTCACTGTGATGAAGAGAGTGTATATTTGTGAACTCCTATGGGGGCAAGGGGCTGCCCTGTTCATAAACAAGTGTACAGTGCCCCAGAATGCAATGGGATAACAGCCCTGTGACTCCTGACAGGCAGACCTAGACAGGATAGAGACTTGGAGAGGAGAGAGGATAGGATAGACTTGGACAGAATACAGGCAGGACCAGAGGATAGAGACTTGCCACAGATTGATGACTAGTAGAAAATGAAAAGTTTGAAATAAAATTAAAAGCAAATAGTTGTTCTGTGACAGAGCCCGCACCTGTTTTACATATTCCAAATGAAGTGTATTTTATCTTCCACCCACAAATCTCTGTAAATTGTATCCGTAAAACTCAGAACAATTTAGTGAGGTGGCCTGCAGTCCTGTGAGGAGTTTGCTGAACTGAACCCACTAAGTTAGGCCTTTTAGGTGTTGCTTTCTATTCTGTTTGTAGAAAATTGGCCTTGGAGAATGATCAGTGAATTCATACAGGCTGGTGGCCATGTCTTCTTCACTCCTTTCAGGCCAGGCCTGACCAAGGGTTGTCTTTCCTGAAAAGCAGTGCATCAGGAGTCATAGTTTCAGAGTTCAGAAACCTATGTCCTAAATTATCCTTTTTTCTTCTTAAAATATCACAGCGTGGTGTGTGTGTATGTGTGATGTAAATATACAGACATACATATGTACAATTTAAGGAAAAGGTATAATCAAAAAAGAGGTAAAATGAAGCAATCATGGCTAAGATACAATGTATATAAACTATCCTCATCACTCCCAACCCAGTCATCCCAAACCTGCTAAGAAATAATGTTTGCCCCACTTTTCACTTAGATGTGGAGAATAGGGCAAAGTAACAAAGGTTTCAGACTTTGCCAAATAGAGCTACTAAGATATAGGGGGCAGGGGTGGAAGCTAGAATGGAAGGTTTTATAAAAAAAAGAAAATCCAGGTTAGCAAATTTAAGAGAGAAAAGTGAGTGCTTATTCATCCTTGACATCCACATAGACCTATCAGCACCCTGAACTTGAGTTGAAATGACATGGATATAGAATCTAGCCAAACCAAATTCAGCCCCATGAGTTCAGGGATCATAATGACACAGATTTCCTCCAGAGGACACTAACAAACCAGCAGGACCCAGATAAAATGACACAAGATAAAGGACACCAACAAAGACAGACCCTTGGGGGTCTCCTTGTCACCTCTGTGTTTCCTAGGAATCAGATATGCCTGGTTCCAGACACTGAATTCATGTTTGGTGATGGCTTAGCTACCTGGAACCCAACTAACCAGAACTGTGAACTAACTAACCTTCATACTTCCCACCCCACCCCACTCCACCCCCTCCCACACACCACACCCTACCACACACACCCCCACTTCCCTTTTTCAGAGATAAAGCTTCAGAAAACAAGATCACATTGGCTCAGTGAAAGGTGGAGACTATACCCTGGAGGATATTTGTAGCTGACACTAACCTGCTGAATCATTGAGAGTAGTTACATGTTTTATAATTAGGAAAAGAAACTACTTTGGAAAGATTTTCAACAAAAACATTTTCTAGTCAATTAACCAGAAAATTGAAACAAAGTTTTCTTGTCTTTAAATGATCTAGTTAACTAAGGTTTTATTGTACCTATTTTTCATGCCTTAATAATAACCTTAAAATGTTAACTGAGGATAGAAAAATATACTACTCGTTTTTATTCTCCTTGAGAAACCATGTGAAGTTTTTGCTTTTGCCACCTTTCCAGTGCCAGAGTTTAAATTTCAGATGTTCTGTTTTTGTTTATTGTGTTTGGAAACACTCTAAAAGTTGTGATATGAATGATACTATGGGTGATACAGAAAATAAATTCATTAACATATTTATCTTCTATAGTCACTGTGGGAATCACTGGAATAATTTCGAAGCCAATTCTTCTGTTTTTTAAGAATGTATGATGTGCTTATTTGTAACATATTTGGTTTCACAGCTATGTCTGCTCAAGACATCATCAAAATTAATTTTCATTCTCTGCATATATACTATCAGTACAGACAGGAGTGATGTTAGCAGCATCATATAATATACATTATATAAATCAAAATTTTCTAGAAGTATTCCTTGGAGTCCAAAAGTAAATTTTGCCATACCTATTATCAAGTTGCTTAACAGGTGCTACTAGTGGTAGCACATATAGTTTATCACCTTATTCTAATAATTTCCAAACCCTTGATCTTTAGAAGTTATTTGTGTGTTCTTTTTTGGGTGTAGCTGTCACTCAGGAAATGACAATTCTTTCCAAGCTATGATTTAACCCACAGTATAGTTCCAAATTCTTCCAAGGATACCCCCATATTAAATTGATCATTGTGGTGACCCTGGAGCCTACTGGGGAGTATACATATAGTGGTCATGATGAAGAATAGTCTTTGCAAAACTCTGCAGTGTAACAGGAATTTTTGAAGTCCTTGTAGTGCTTTTAACCTATTGTTTCTAACCAATGGTCTGATGAATTCAGACCATTTCATGTCTGATTCGTCACCAGGGTAGATTATTGAACTAAGTCCCATGTACTAAGTTCTTAATTACTAGAAAGAGTAGAAAGAGAAAATAATTGTTTCCTTTTACAAAATAGAAGTAGCTTTATTTCTCTGTGAAAGTAGTACACGTTTATTCTATATAATGTGTGAAATAACACAACCGAATAAAAAAGAAAATAAGAAAAATAAGTTATCTATAATCAGATATAACCTACCTGTTAATCATACTTTTGTGTTTTTTCCCAGACTTTTTAAGACTAGTCAACTAATTCCAAGTCAGCAGTACTCTGGGCTGACTTGATTCCACAAATTGGTGGTTCTTAGGAATGATGCCTGTAATGTCATTCCAAAGGACAGAGATTTCCTAGTTGCTTATTTTTCTCCTGACAAATTACATTAATCAGCTCTCATAAGAACAGATACATGCATGGACTTACTACTGTCTTTATCAAATGGAAATCACTATTAGCTTTTTTTCCCTCCTTTCTGTTTCCCATTAATAAAAATGAGTACTGAATCACCTTATTAACCAGTGCTCCTCACACCCCATTCATAATCTAAACTACATGGATGCCACTAAAATTCTAATTTAACATCTGATGGAAGCAAAATGTGATTCAAATATAGCTTTCTTGTGCCATAAACTAGTATTATCCTTTAATTTTGCAACCATTATTCTTTGAAAAGAAGCTTCTCTTCAAACTCCCCTGGGATAGTGTTATATGTCCTGGGGTTGCTGATAGGTATTCACCTCTGGAGAGTTGCTCAGACTTGGTATAGGGACCCTAACACTGAGCCAAGGTTAGGAAGGACTGTGAGCACTGAAGAAAACCCAGGGAAAGTTAAGGAGGTAATGAAAGGATTCATCTGAGAAAGGTAGGAATGTCATGCACAAATCTTGTGTCAATAAAGTGGCAAGTGTATAGTAAGCAGATGCTGGACAATATTTCATTTTGTAAAAAAAATTATTTGTATTTGGTATTGCGTATGACTAGGTCATATCATCCTCAGTACAAGATATAGGTTCTTTGAAAGCAGATTCTTCTAGGTTCTTTGCTCTGAGTCCCTTCACTCTTGTGTGCCCTTGTATATAATAGGGACTAGTATGTGCATATGAAATAATGTTTCTGTGACTCTTGCATAAATGTATTTAATTTAGTTCACTACACGTGCCCTCTCCCCTATGGCAGTCTTCGGGTGCTTTGACAGATGTCCGCAGCGATGCTGACTGCCCCCGGTTGGGTACAGGTGTGGGGAAGTGGTATACAGTACTTTGATCTTACCTTGGAGAAGGAGATGCTAATGTGGATAATGAGAGTTGGGGTTTTGTCTTCAGTTTCAGTTTGACCACCTTGCTTCACTGAGTCACAGCACTTGCTCTTTGGCAAAAGACTTGTCATTTAAGCCTAAGACTGTCCCTCGGACTGTTTTCGACGTTGTATCTGAATTTCCCATTACACTAACAGCCAGAATTTGTCATAAAATTTCAAGAACATGCTAAAAGTTTGTGTGTAGCTGACATTGAGATTAACTTTCTCTAACCTAAACCAGTGAAAACTAAAATGCTCCTCACCACATAAAAGTTTTGCTTTCGCTGTGTTTAGACCCCTCCTACCGTGTACAGCACAGTCATTTGGAGTCTAGCTTGGGGGCGGTGTGGTTGTATCTCAGTGGTGTATGACCCACTTTTTCATAACACTTAATTACCCGTGTTTTTACAACACAAGTCAGTAGTACTGACGATAGTGGACTAGAACCCCAAAAAGATTTTCTGATACATCTCATCAGTGCCGCTTCAATATCGTGCATTATCGGAAGAAGGTGTTAGCTCTGCAGGGCGTGTGTTAACTACCAGAGGATGACAGAACATTTCCTCTAGTTTCTGGATAATGAGCAAGCACACAGGTAAAGATGCCTCTCTCACAGCTAACTCCTTTTGTGTCTTAATTATTTTTTGAACCGACTTTTAAATATTAATCACTACTTTTGTGTTTGCTATTGTAGTTTGCGGAAGGCTCAGAACAGGCATTGTAATGGATGCCCTGGAACTTACTAACTTAACTTTCCATTTAAAGTCTAAAGAGGTAGTGATCAAAAATAGACTCGGATTTCTATCCACTCTTTGCCCTTTGAAAATATTCTCTTCGTCACTTTTTTTCTGACTTGCTCTCAAGGTGGTTTTCTCTCAGTATCATCTGCGTAGCTTTGCAGCGATAGCTGTGTGTGAGTTAATACTTGCTGATCTGCAGGCTGGAGGTTGTGATGGTGGAGAGGACAGAAAGAGGGAAAGAGGCGCAGAAGGGAAGGGAGATGGGAAGGGATTCTGTGCCTTGGTGGGCATTGTTCCACAGCAAACTAAACGCAGATTTAGATAAAGTGTTAGCAGATTTGGATCAATAGCTGTAGAATTACTAGGGGCAAAATCATTCCTGACAGCCAGCTCTTTGAGAAATGTTTGTTTCTGATATCGCTTTTGTTCATTTGAAAAGCTTTTAAAATATGGACACTCTTTGAAAACAAAATGCTGTGGGTATCTCCTTCCCGAATTTACAGAAATGTCTTTGCGTGCATTTCTTTGCTGAGGCTGGTTGACATGTCCTGGGGCGGGCGGTTCCGGAGCCCCTCTGGTCAAACTTGCGTGTGTGGGGAGTGACATACCAACACGGAGCTTTTGCAAATGCCCATAGATAAGTCAACGTTGTTTTCCCTGAAAGTCCTGATACAGAAAAAGAATGAAAGTACAAACACTAACTGGAAAAAATGTCACACATTTTAGCCACTTTGCATCCCTTGTTAGGACGAACCCTGGGTTTGGGTTTTTTACATTTGCGAAGTTGTGCGGTAGGTGGAGCAGTGTGGGTGGCCCAGAAAAAAGTAGCGGTTAGAATAAGATTTTCCATTTATTGCCCTTTGTGCATGGCTAAAAATAAGATTCATACAAATCAGAATATGTAGCGCAAGCACAATCACTCTGTTAATTCTGATGACTGGCTTACCCGCATCTTTGCATCTGTCTGGTAAGTGGCGCATTGGGAAATAAATGTGTCTCTGTTTAAGGAGCAAAAGGCAGCCAGGTTTTTGTGTTGTTTGTCTACATGTGATAGTTTCTCAGCATTTTCCCCTTCTGAGGGAAGAAAGATACAAGTCATACATAAACAAATTGTGTTGATGGAAGGTTGAAAAAAGAAGTGATAGAATTCTTGACCCTTTTTTAAAAAAGTAATTGCCTTGTTTGCAGTGGGGTTTTACAGCATTCATCATCTCTGCTCATTGTTAGAAAGCTGTTTCTTGTGGACTCATAGATCAGCAAGGGAAGAATTTCTTTAGAGTGTTGCCTGAGAGATTGGAAATCTCTTTCATGAGCAGATGGGAGGATGGAGCAGAGAGGACAGGGATGAACGCATGCTCGCCCTGCAGACCTCTCCATGGACAGATGTTGGAGGGACAGTTAACCAAGCCAAAACTCCCCTTCATCTGACAGCTGAATTTACTGCAACCACAGTAAGTGATACCGTGTCAGTTTGTGGGTAGCAGACACACCAAAGTGAGATGGTGTCAGCATTCACAGGGAAATTTGTGTCTTGGTGATCCCAGTGATGGTGCTGTCCCTGCCCCATGGCTCAGCGACTGTGGCCTTTCTAGAGAATGAGAGTGTTCTGAGCCTTTCAGTTTGATATAATTTGTACAATAAGATTAATCAAGAGGGCAGTCATTCCAGAAGCCTCTGGAAATTGGAGACTGCAAATCACATTCCTCTTTAGCATCTCCAACTGTAGCAGTGAGGTATGGTGGGTAAAGGGAGACCAGCGCTTTGAGAGAAAAAGGACTCAGGATCAAATCTGAGCCTAGCACTTATTGCCCTTGATCTATTTGTTTAACCCTCCTGGTAATTTGAAAGCAATCCAGGGATATACCTACCTCTTAGGGTGATTGTGAGGATTAAGTGAGAATGTTTATGAAGCAAAAACCAGTGTTCAATAAAGTGAAGGTGGTATTCTTATATTTACTTTGGCATCATAAGTTGTTGGAGAATTTTGGGATCTTTTGGCAGTTCTATGCTTGGAATACAAATTTTTGAATTAAATGGACATAAGATAAACCCCTTAATTGGAAAGATACAGGTCATTTACAGAGTAATTTGGTCATCCATACGGTATGATAATGTCTGGGGGGGTCTTTTTGTTTGGTTTGGTTTGTTGCCATTAAATTAGCATGATGTAAACTTCTCTTTCCTTTTAAGCTGAGCACTGTGTTGAGCGTACTCGGTTATTTTTACTGTCTCTCTGTTTTTTTTTTTCTTTATTTAAACATGGATAGTTCAGTTCTAACATCTGTGCATATTAATTATAGTACCTGCTGGTGTACATTATGAAAGAGAGAGTGCTAATGTAGTAATCAAGTAACATTTTAAATATTTCAGGTGGGAACAGGTAAAAAAAAAAAAAAAAAAAAAAAACTTCAGAGGCAGTTTGCTTCCATGGTGGAACAATTCCCCACAGAAAATATTACATCTGTTATAATTTTGGTTACTGATCAAGCCTATAGATGACTACATGCTGATAGGCAGAAAACAGTTACTGCTGCTGCTTTTATTGTTATATATTGCTTAATGTGATGTACACATGAACTTCTGGAGGTCATTTTCTGCCCACCAGAGTCCATCATTAAAGAGTAAATATAGTGTATGTTTTATAATAGAGTCACAATTGTAGGCATCACTCAACTTACTTCAGTAATCTTTAGAGTTAAATGGTAAGAGTTCAAATCATCCTCTTCCTTCAGCCTTCTCTCTAACATGACCTTCCTGAGATGCACTTTCATTCATTTATCAAATTAACAAAGAAATTATCACTGCACCTTGACTTTGCCTCATCTGGGACATGACAAGAAATGAGAAATGATACCAATAAGCTAAGGAATTAAAGCATGGTACAGATAAAATAGTGATGGCTTGGTTTTGTCATTCATTTTGCTAGGTTTTTTAAAATTTATTTCCAATTTTTCCTTTTCATGGTCTGTCCAACCATCTCAGCCATCGATTCAACTTGGACTTGTGCTTCATATATTAACATCATCATCAGATTTTCTGGGTTTTTCATAATAGGACCCATCAGTCTGGTGTGCAGACATTTCTCAGGTCAGCTCCACCAGTAAGAGCTGTCTTTCATTAAAATGGTACCCAGCTCTTTCATTGCATTCAGTCTGCTGCCTTTGCTATTGTTTTCTGGAGAGTGAAATGGAAGAAGGCTTTTTAGGCAGAGCAAACAATTCAAGGTGCATAACAGTGTTCCTGGTGTTGCAGATACAGCTCCAGTCTCCTCCATCAACGCATACACTCTCGTTATCTTTGCCTTATTACACTTTGCTACAGATTGAAGTTACTGTAGAAATCATAGGCAAAAGAAGGTGATAAATTAGGCTCTGGCTGTGATTCCCTCCTATACCTTTATAAGGAATGACAGAGATCCTGAAATCCATACCGTTGCTATACCTAGTACTTCTTCCTGCACAGCAGCCAGTTTTAACCTAATCCTTCATGTGCAATTTGAGGGTGCTGGCTGGGCCAGCCTCATTATTCCTTTGGTTGAATAATGTAAAGCATTTGCAATGGAGATTTACTCTAATGATGTATTTTAAGTGCAGGTCCGCATTGCTGGTTTAATGCACTCAGTCAAGGAATGCTTTAGAGTTTATTGCTAATGGATGAATCCTTGGGAAAATCAGAATTTTCAATAAGATTGACATTTGGAGTGAGAAATATAAATCTAATGAGAGCATTTCAACCAAGGTTTGTAATTAGGGCTGAATGGAGTAAATTTGTATGCGCACACCACAGAAGGGCACAGCGGAAGGTGAAATTGCTCGCTCTGCTATGAATGAGGGATGAAGGCCCATGTATCAGTGTCAGGCCACGACACCATGGAGTATAAATGATACTGTCACCAAGTGCTGCACTGGGTACCAAGGGAATTCCACTCCAGTAAATTACATTACTTAGACAGACCTGAAGGCATTGTGTCGGAATGAGAGGAGGGACAAGAAGACTGTCAGCACCAAGCGGAAAATATTACAGTGCAACTGGCTGCAGGGATGGAAGTCATTGGTTGCCATTAGACCTGGCTCTTTCGTGTTCTCCTTTGTCCTTAGTTTATAGAAGCTACACATGTATACATGTGATAGGTACATGTCTGTCATATCTACTTGGGGTATAGGTTACAGTTGGCCTCAGAGGAGTAAATGGAAGTTGATTTGTATAATAAGCTGGCTAATATTGGGATCTCTTTCTTATTTGTAGCCAGGGCAGCCAGGTAATATTAGATGTTCAAAGTTAGCTTACCCTTGTTTTCTTTTTGTGAGGATCCAGACTACATTATTAGGGTGTAATCATCATTCTCTCTGTAACATTGTTTCTTTTCAAAGCCTGCCTTAATAAGAACATAGTTCCTTTAATCCTCTTCTAACACTTATTTCTTCTTATCACCTTCCATCCCTAAGGGAAACAATGGTACTGGCACATAACAGTTCATTGGGAGGGGGATACATTGGGGGGGGGGTGTGCAGAAAAAAAAACACAAAGTTAAGAACAGTTGATTCCTAGAGTACAATTTGTGGAGAATAACTTTTTTCACTCCTGTTTTCTTTTATCCCCCAGTCGTGAAGTGAAGCCAGCCTTTTTTGATTGATCTGTCATATCATATCTGGAAAGATACTAGGAAAGGAAAATAAGAGCATCAATTATACCACCACCTTCTAGGTTATTGAAAATGGGCTATCCACTTTGACTTCCAATGCCAATTCTGGGAAAAGCTAATGTCAAGTGCTCTGGAATTAGTCACAGTCACTTCCTAACCAGAAAGTAAATGTCCTTCTCTCTGAGTGGGTGGAGACTGGAGACAGCATCCATTCTGACCTTAAATATGTTTTACACTTTGTCCTTAGTGAAATAAACCTGATAAGCATCTTTGGGGGTCTGTTAACAGAGAGAACACATGGTCTTCTGCAGAATAAGACTTACCAATGGCAGGTTTTCAGCACCCTTTCTGCAACAAAGAGCATAGATAGTGATGGCAATAATAATAACATGAATTTGACTTTTCCTTCTAAAATAATACTGTGTCCCTATTAGAATGCCATAATTTCAGCTTTGTTTTGAAGCCACAGTTACAGCCTTATATTTTATTTTAAATTTTATTCATCCACACAGAAAACTTAATAAAACCAAGATACTTGGAAAACTTGCTTTGTGGGTAGATAGGAGAGACCTAGGTTCCATATAAGATAATTGATATTTCTGTAAGGTATCATCACCTTAAAAGTATTGTTATTTTATGTTGCAAAAAGCCTGATGTAAAATGTCTTTTTACTATGTGCCATCCTCAATCTACATACAAAGACTGTGCTTATAGATTTTTCTTTATTTACTAAAGTTATACAGAAAGTCAGGGACTCTTAACTATAGGGGAAATGAGAGTCTCCTTAAATAAACTCACTAAAATTTTCCCCTTTTATTATGTTAATTTTGAGGGTAGTATGTGCCATAAGTCTTAGATTTTCTTTCCACCCATGACATTGATTAAGAATGATGCAGTTTGTTGATTGCCACAGTAATACACACACACAACATATCTGTCCTGGCCTCTTGGTCGGTATGCTATGAAACTACCTCTTTGAGTTTTTTTTAATTGAATCCTGATGGTCTGAATTTAACAGCATCCAAAATGGAACTAGTTCAGATTTTCCTCCTTTATGTAGAGGATCCTTTGTTCCTGCCTACCTATCCATGTCTGACGATGTCGTCTTCTTTTTCTTACATTAAAATTGGAAAGGGGGAAAGGGGGAGCTCCTTAGGAGAAATAGGCCTTTGGAGAATTGTGAGCACTCATTCAGAAGCTATTCTTAGTTCTGAAAAATATAATGAACTTGGGCTTTGAGTCCCACTGAATCTCCTATTAATGATCCCGCCTTCACCACCACCTCTCCACCTGATTCTGTTTTCCCCAGAGACTACTGGTATTTCTCCCTAATATTCTGAATGAGTGTCTTTTAGGTAAAACACATCTTGGAAGGAATTGAGTCCTATTGCCCAGCAGGCTTCCTTTTTAATCGTTTATTGGAAGATTCTTAATTGTCCTATTTGGTGCTTCAATTTTGCATTCCCATGTATAGAAGAAACTCTTCTATAGACCTTGATTTACTTGTCAGAAGTCAACCCATTAACATTAGCACTTCACTTACATTATCATTATGGTGTTTCCAACTGACATCTGCTGCCACACACTGTCGTGTTCCCGAGTTCCCAGTGCTACAGAAAAAAGAGACTTTTGTTCTGACTTGATGAGGGAAAAAAAATGCAAACAACAACACCAGCTCTACCACCAGAGATCCTCTAAAGACATGTTCAAATGAACAATAAGGTTGTTTGTTCACATATGACATAAGGATATAAGAATTTAAACAATAGGACCTCTTGTGAAATATGGCAAAATATGCACCACAAAAATGAAGTTCTCCGTCTCATGGAGGCAGTTTTTACATGAGCTTCAAAAAGCCCATTAGCGCAGAAACCACCCTTTAAAAAAAGAAAAGAAAATCACTCGTCTCGCTATAACATTAAAGCAATTTCTGTTCTAAGGAAAGCTAAAATGCATTCATTTATATAAAGTACATGCACTATAATTTATAAAAATAAATACAGTACTCTTAGAAAATGCTGTGCCTCTTCCCTTTTCATCTGAAATGGGAAATTCATCATTTTTCTCAAGACCCTATTTCCTTTGAATATTATCTATCTTCAAAATGAAAAAAAAAAAAAGCATCCTTTACATCACTTAGATTCAAGATGAAGTTTTAAGGCTTGATAATCTTGAAATCGTCTGACATTGTTGGAGCATGAGGAAGCAATGGTCCTGCTTTGAAGGAAATTTTAATTGAATTTATCTTTATTTGAATCCTATCCTTTTTTGCTTTGAGCCTGTAAGGGAAGCTTGGTATATTTGCAAACCCCAGCAGGGCCGTGGCAGAAAAATGTAGAGATTTCCCTGTCAGCTTGGGTCAGGATCCCTGATGATGCCCCCAAGTGGTTCCTATCCTGATGATTCTGATGTTTAAAATGTGACCTTCCAGGAAAAGGTGTGGGGGGGAGGTAGGAGGGACATGATTAAACTAGCCAAAGGTGCTTCATTGAGCTGACTTAGTACTTGACTCTAAAGATTTTCAAGTATTTGCAGATGGATATATGTACCACATCCTTGCAGAATCCTCTTAATTGAAGAAATGTTTCATCTCTATCTCTGTTGACAGAAAAGATTGCCTACTGATAATTGCTTTGCTTAAGTGTCTGATAATATGCCAGGAATGAGAGCATTCTGTGTTAGGTCATCTTTAATTATGCATGTACCACCTGTCAACTCTAAATCAGTACCAGATTAGATCCTCATGAAGTCAGTTTGGGGCGGGTTGTAGGGAAGCGAAGCTGAAGTGATCTCTTTTAGAAACAACAAAAATAGATAATAGTAAACATGTCTTCTAACCTGCAGCTTTTTTAAGGAACCTCATCTTCATTGTTCTTAAGCAGGATTAAGCTATTGGTAAATCTGAAAAATGTTTGAAATCTCACCCAGTCTACCTCAAGTAAAGATAAATTACTGTGAGAGAGGATGGTGGTCCCATCTGTTGCATTTCCTTTTGGCTCCTTCTCCTCGTTGTAAATGAGCCAGGGAAAAGCTCAGAAACATTTTTTATAAGCTATGTGAGGACAGGAAATATGTTAACGATGTTAGATTTCATACATTTGAGGGGTTTTTTCAGTAGTTGCTTCGCTTTTTTTAGAAGGACAAATGTGGGTTGGAAATAATGCTTGTTACCCTCTGTCAGCTTTTGGTAGTTTTATTCTCACTTTTCAGGGTTGTTTGGGACTTTCTGGTGGGATGTTTAGGGTTCTTTTCTGAAGGTTCTGTTCTTTCTTCTATCCTTTGATACATGGATTTGTGAAAGGTATTTCTCTTTGCTCACCTGTCGAGGTTCAAGGAAGTCTTGAGTTACTGTGCACTCGTTACAGAGGGAGGGGGTTGGACAACTGAGAAGCTGAAGATGAGAAGGGACAAGTGGTGGAAATAACTGGTATATGTCATCACATGGGGAATTTCTTGGAATTTTACCTACAAAGGTGAGGCTCTTGGTCTGAATTTGGCTAGCTGGTGAGTTTTGAAATGCCTTATTTAAAAAACTGCTGGCTAGTTTGATAGAGAATAAAAGTCAACTGGACAAGGGGTGAAGACTTCTGGCCCCCGTGCAGGTCCACGCCAGCACTGTGGTCCAGCCTGTGACTCGGGAGGACTTCAGGCTGCCTTCTGATTCTTGGTGTTATTTGCTCTTCTACCCTAAGCAGTCCACAGAGGTGGAAGTAACACTGTAAAAAAAAAAAAAAAAAAAAGAGCAAACTCTTTCCCCTCTACCCAGAGAGCTCTTCCACTCTGCCTACCAGGTTAACTTTCACTATGAGTTGTTCTCCTCCAAGAAGCTTTCTTTGCACCTTTCCAGCAAAATTAACTGCCCCTCCTCTGGGACCGCAGCGCCAGCGTTTGCCTCTTCTGCAGCTCTCATGCTGTCCTGCAAGCACTTGTTTACTTCTCTTTCTCCCTCCCAAAAAGTAGCCATTATCCTAATTGTGACAATAGACTTCTCATACCCAGAGAAATAGTGATTTCATCGGACTCCACAGTATTGAGAGCACATTACCGGTGTTATAGTCAGTTTTTGACAGTACATTTGACAGGGAAATAGCCAAATGAGGACTCCAGGAACATGAATCAGGAATAAAGAGGCCATCAGAGTGTGTCTTATAACCAGTAGTTGGAGGACTTGAGGAAAGTTAGCCTGGATAAGAAAATGAGAAAGGGAAATACCATAGCTGGATTTAAATATATGCAAGACTTTGTTATTCTAGAAAAGCAGAATCAAAAGGAAAAGATGTGGGCTTAGAACAAGAATTTTCTTGCAGACGGAGCTAGCTGACAGTGGAGCTGGTGGCCTCTTTTGGTAACAATGGTGTATGGGCAGGAAGGGCACAGTGCAGGATCTCTATGACTGGAGCAGACGGGGTAAAAGAGTCCTGGAGCCCTCGGTGGCTTTTGCAGGCTTTTATTGGGATTTTACTGGGTGCACGGCAGGTTGGGGTGCCGGGGGACCTGGAGGCTGGCAGACCTCCCAGCCTCCAGCAAGTGTTCACTCTTTCTGGGCTCTCCAGAGTTCTCTGGTGGTCTCTGCTTCTCTTTCGCTCTCTCTCTTGCTCTCGTTCTCTCTGCTTCTGCTGGCATCCCTATGATGCCACCCTTATAAGCCCAGTCTTAGCCCAGGTGAATGCCATCTACATATGCCCACACCCTATTCCAGGTGCCCGCCATTAGGCATGCATTACGATTGATCCATCATTAATCCTAATGATGGGAAGGCAGAAAAGCCTGATACTTTTTCACTTACCCTACAAATGGGAACCTTGTTACTCGAATAAGAATTATCTTTTAGGGCCATGTTACAGGCTGTTATGGACAGGATTGCTACAAACCAAATAACCCTGATTCTATTTTTAAGGCTATGGTCTCCATTCCATGCAGAGTCACAGTCAGCATGGCCATGGGACATCAACCCCAACCTCCATGTGATACCTGTTTGGTACCTCTCCCTCAGCTGCCCATAAATTACAAGTGGAGATTCAGGATGGGGTGGGGGAGAGGGAGCTGGATATTTCCTCATGGAGGCTATACAGTGAAACTAAGGGAGCCCTGGAGCACATTCCAGCTCACATGCATCCTGGCCTCTTGCTCACAGTGTGACTGTGTCTCCCTCAAAGCCTTGAAGCTTCCACCTCTTCATGCACAAAATGGAAATAATATTGTTCACTTCACAGGCTTGCCTTGAGGCTTAAACAAGGTAAGGGAGTCCTTTGTAGATAGCAGCATGTAGTCCATAGGTGGGTGCTTGTCAAGAGCCCCAACTCCACCAGTCATTACCTCTGAATTCAGTGTTGTCATAAGTTCAGTGGACATAATTGCCTTCCTTGAAGGATTGCTCTGAGCTGGAGGACTAATAAGACATCAAATATAAAGGCAGCCAGCACAGTGCCTGCCATAGGGTACATGTTTGCAATGGTCAACTTCATTTCACCCATTGGAGCTGGGGAGATCAGTACAAGGATGCCTTCTCTCGCCTCTTTTCCAGCTAATTGTCCTATCCTCTTTTTCCTCATTTTGGGGAGGATGCATTTGATCAGCACAAAATTAAAATACTGTTTTCAATTATTTTTTTACTGAGAACAGGATGTGTTATGTAGCTTTAAAGTGAGGACTTTTTCATTGTCCTCTGAATTTGATTAAAGTTCTTTTTCTTAACATTAACATGTTCTCTTTCTCCTGTCCCTAGGGCTTGTAGTCATTAACTTGCCAGACACACAGGAGCTGAGTGTCTTTATGACGTCGCTAGAGTTAGGAGAGTGTCGTTCACAGGGAACCTAACCCATATATTAACTCAAACAGAGCAAATTGCTAAATAAAGAGCTCCAGAATGCCAATTTGATTCTCTTGTTCACATCCTCTCCCATTGAGAGGGAGCTGTTGAAGCAGAATGAGCAATGGGCAGGGAGGGCAAGTTTCAACCATTTTCCTGAATCAGAAATTGGAATGCTGCCATCCAGATTCAGCTATTCCTTCCTTCCATTCATCCATCCATCCATCCACCCACTCAAGAAACAGATCCAGTGTAGAAGACCCAGCGTAAGGTCCTGGACAGACACTGGCGACTGACAGGACCCTGCCATCAGCCTGTCTCCCATCCAACGCCACTATTTGAACAGCTGAAACAGCACCTTATTTCTTCTGTATTTCTGTAGTCTCAACAATCCTCACAGGGTCTAGTTCAGTAAATACAAGTCATGATAAAAAGCTGAAAAATAGAGGGAAAGAATGAAGGAAGGAAATAGTCAAAGGAAGAAAGGCAATTATATCATGCACAGTTCCAGGAGTGAAAACTGGTAAATCCTCTTAAGTGTAATTTAGCGATTACAGGCAAACCCCACAACAGACCTAAGTTCAGAGGGAAGCCATGCTAATTATCCTCGGCCTCATAGTCATCAAAATGGAAGCCATGCATTCTCTGGGTGCCTCTCCTACATTACACACTTCTCCCAGGTTTGATCCCACTAAGCTCTGTGGGTTTTTCTTTAGCAGAAGACTACGACTAGACTCCTTCAGTCATTTCTCATTTTTAAATCAGAAAACCGAATTCTTTCCCTTCCCGGAAAAATTAAGAGAACATCCTGTTTCTTCCCTTCTTTTATTGATTATTGTGTTTCTTGGGGCCATTGACCTAGAGGGAGGCGATTGCTCTTGGTTCTTGAACCAGCCTATGACTCAGCAGTAGCCCATTAGTCCCCTTCTCTCCCTGGACTTCAGCACCTTAATGGGAGGAACAAGAAGAGAAATATCTGCCTTATGTGCACCCCTGAGTTGTCCTGACAATCAAGAGAGATTTATACAAAAGCAGTTTGAAAAAGAAGGTGCAAATATTTAAGGAATTTTATTACAAAATACAAAGATGTCAGCTGTATTTTTCACAGTACATTTATGTGGTTCTAAAATCTTAGCATAACACTTGAGGTCATTTGCTGTCTGCATTGTAGTCAACTGATAAATTTCATGTAAAAGAAAGTTGCTACATCCTAAAAGAGAAGTAATTGTCTCCTTTTTCCAGAAAAATTCTCTCTGAACATCTGTCCTGTTCACAAATATATATATAATGTTTTTTTCATAAGGCAATATAAAGATATTCAAGCTTTAAACTTCCACACTTCTGGATTTCCACCACGCTTGGCTCTTATCTTTAGCACACACCACACTACTTGTGCAGGGTTGTGTAATGTTCAGTCCCTGCCCTTAGAGCTCATGGTCTAGCAGAAGTCATAAGCCAAGCACAGATAGCTGTGACATAGGTAGCAAATGACAGGTATCACTTTGCTAAGTGGATCTGGGAATAAGGGCATATCTGGTAAAGGTAACTAACCTTTTTTTAAAAAAGATTTATCTATACATACAAGAACTGGGGTACAGGCCAGAGTTCTGGGGGGTGAGAAGATTCACCAGAGACAGAGTGGGAAACAGAACAGGCATATTGACTGAAATGCACTGCTGAGGGGAGCAGCGGGCAAGTCAGGAGAGGTATGCTGCGCCATGTGGGTCACCTCCCTGGCCAGGGATCGATCTTGTGCTGTAGTGGCTGCAGTGAGCTTCATAGGTTGCGTCTTAACACCTTGTGCCACCAGGGAGGCCCCGAGGTAACTAACCTTTTAAGAGCATAAAAAGAAAAAGCAAGGCACATTTGAGAATCCTAATTTTGTCTTACCATATAACATCTTACATGGATCCCATCCTTCATATGGTATCACAGGAGCCTCGTGGACAGGGACTTTCTGGTCCATCACTACTATACTCAGTGGTGCCTGCTGTTAACTTACAAATAGAAGACTTAGTGAATGGTTACTTGAGCAAATATGTTCTAGACCATGTCATGCTCAATTTCAATCTCAGAATTAATACCCACATTTTCAAAAAGCTCCTTAACTTCTATACATAAATAGCATTTTTCACCTTTTTGGAATGAGTGCTTTTTAACTTTGAAGAAAAAAATCTGACTTCAGGATTCTGGAATGTAGTCAGAATAAGGAAAGTGATTTAGTTTACACTTGGACTGCAAACTGAATGCAGAGAGATTTCACATTTCCCTGCAACAGGAAAAGTAGCTGCCAGAGTGCCAGTTTCCATGAGTAATTGGATTTCCCTTTTGTTGGGTTTAATTAGGTAGCAGAAACTCCTTTTACCCAAGCTATGTAATAGAATGATTTAGCACTAATATTATACTTATTGCTAGACTTCCTGGAGTCCCTCATTCTTTACTAGAATTTATAAGATCCATTAGTGCAGAAATATTTGTTAAATTATCTGACATATCCCCAGGACCTAGAACTATGGTTGGTGTGTCGTAGGTGCTTAATAAATATTTGTTAAGTGAATGAATGAATATGTCCTATGGTGATTCTGTAGGCTAGAATGGTGAAGAAGTATGGTCTTTGCTCTCAATGTCAGGAAACCCATAATTTAACAAGGAAAATGAACACAAGAAGACAACAATTATAGAGTTTAGGAAAAAAATGATAAAAAATATGCCAAGAATTTATTTTCTATTACTTGAGAAGTGTTATCACCTTAAAACAAGAAGTATCAGAGAAAAAGTAGCTTTTGTCATTTGCCCCATCCTATGTTTTGGTAATCTTTCTCCTAAATTTTCAAGTTCCCTGGATGGTAAAGTTCATGGTAAGTTCTAAGTCACAATCAATCCATGCTAAAGTTTGCATCGAGATTAAATGTGCTCCAGACTCCTAGGTTAAAGACAGTTCCATGTAACAGACATAACAGACAACGCTGCCTCGAAATGGTTCTTTCCATCATTCTTCCTAGTCCAGTTTCTCCTGCAATTTCTCTTCCTCTCTTCCCTCTTACAGATTGGTGTTCCATAGCTACCTGCAGAGTTCCAGCTACCACTTAAGCATTGAGGACTTGACTGTGTATAGCTTATCTCCAGGCCCAGCTTTTCTCCACTACTTTATGCCAAACTGCCTGCTGGGCATTCCTTGGGGATTTCACATTCAGTCTGTCCAGATGGGAATTTGTTTCACTCTCCCCTGCCCTCTGTCAAGAGTAATCCCTCCACGTCCACCTGTCACACAAGCCATGAGTCATCCTTCCCCTCCATGCTCTACTTCCAAGTGGTCTTCAAACCCGTCAATATGAATTTAAACCTCTCTAATCCCTTCTGCAGTCCACTGCTTTAGCCATGTACGAGCTAACCATCTTGTCTCCAGCCTTTTCTTTCTTCCTCCTCTTGTCCATTGCCAACAAAGAAGCCAGCGTGATCTTTCTAAAACACAAATATGAACCAATACATCCCAAACTCCTTAAAATCACTATAACTTCTTAAAACCTCCTGTGTGTCTGGCCCCCATAAATTTCTCTAATTTCATCTCCTGTTACTCCATCTTCATTTCTAGAACTTAGCACATAGCCTGACTTCATTGCAGGTTTGCTGAATAGCCAGCAAACCCTGAGCAGAGAGGAGGAAGGACATTACATTGCCTAACAAGTAGGAATCTGTATGATGTATGCAAAAGACAGTGGTTCAGCTAGAGGATGTATACTGAGGAGTGGGAGACACAGTTGGACATACACATACACGCACACTCACATATACCTTGCCCTTGACCACACCAAACTAGTTGAGCTTTCTCTGTGTACTCTGTGGTTTCCCAGCTTCCTGCCCTTGCTGTTCTCTTGGACCCTCACCTCCTCATTCACCTGGCACACCTGGCCAGCCCCCTCCTCGATGAGGTCACCACTAGCCTAACCTCCCTCCAAACAGTCTTTCGAACCTGAAAGTGCAGTGATTTAGCCATTAACGTTATGCTTACTCTACATTTGATAGGTCCTTCATTCTTTAGAAGGATGTGAGAGCTCCATTAATGCAGAAATATTTTGTGTTATTCTCCAAGGAATCTCCCATGTGCCACCATTGTGCCCACACCCTATATGCAGTCTGCCCTCACCCGTCATGGCAATGATTTCTGTTGCCTGACTGCAGACTGGAGAGAAGAGAAACTCTATGTAGTTGTGGATACTCACCATTTGGAAGTGTCTGACACAGCAAGCCAGGCTCTGTGGAAGTTGGTCTGCATGAATGAAGGAGTAACCCTATTGTTCCACAGCCCTGTTTCACAGTGAACTTCAGCTCTGCTGCTCCCTGCCCACCTGCACTATCACCAAATGTGCCAGTTCCTCCTCTACAGCCTCGCACACACACCCCCATGCTGCTCTGTCACCCACCCGTCTGAGCTTGCTTTCGTCCTTTTTTGCCTCCACACCACTGTGTGTTACCCTTGGTTTAGCTGGTCCTAAATCTCACTTTGATCACATCATTTGCCCACTCCCTTCAGCAGCACCTCATTACACTGAATAACGTCCAGACTGCTCACCCTGGGATTCAGGCCACTCTCCTCTGTGACTACCCTGCTTTCCAGCCTCACCTCACACCTCTCAACAGCCGAGCAAAATTGCATCACATTCCACAGATGGGCTTTGCCTTTCATCTCTGTTCCTTCCACATGTCACTCTCTTTTCCTGCAACGGCTCCCCCTTGTCAAAATAGACTTGTTTTTTACTGCTAAACAAAGTGCTAACCTCACTCTCAAATCCAAAGTGACGGTCCCTGACAAGAGCGATTTTCCTTTCTTGGCACTATTAGGACACTTTATGGCACCAAGGTGCTCCCTATCATGTGCTTTTATTGTGCTTAGGTTTTATACAAGTTCCTACTCTACTCAGGGCGTGATGTTATACATGTCGGCCACCATTTCTATTATTCTCACCCCAACCTGCTAGGTAAATACCACTCTCCGTGATGTGTGTAACTTGCCCAAGGTCACACAGCCAATATGGATGGAACCAGGCTGCAAGCTTCAGTGAATTCACTGCAAAGTCTGGCATGGCCCAGTTAGCAGCTGCCCCCGTCATAATTCCTGCTTGTCTCATGCCCACTCCCCCCTCCTCATCCTTAAGTAGGCAGGGATCCTGGGCCTCACATAGCTTGGTTTTAGTGTGTACAGACCTGCGGAGTGTCCATAGGCATTCATACAACAATACCTTGTGCACAGTAAACGTGGTGTGAAAGAATACCTGAGATGTCCTCTTCCCCTTTTACTGCTGATGCTGAAGCACTACTACTTTCTGTGAATGTTCTTCAGGGGGTCACTCTGTCTTATTATTCCCAGTGAATCCTGGACTACTCTGCTTATTGGAACGCAGCCACACCCCAGGTTGTCCAGAACTGCTTCCACACTACAGTAGCGGAGCTGAGCAGTTGCAGCCAAAATCATATGCCCCAAGCCTGAAATACTTTCTGCTCTAGGCCGGCCTTGCTTGTGTGTTTCGTGCTTGGCAGACTGGGGCAGCCTCACCTGGGATGACACCTCTCTGTCTCTCACTATCCAGGGGGCTAACCTGGAATTCTTTATACATTGGTGTAAACAGTAAAAAGTAACAGGAGAGGACAAGCCCCAATATGTAGGCATATTTCAAGTTCCTGTTTGCATCACATTTTTAGTTGTCCCCTTCAGGAAAATTTAGTTCGATGGCCAAGCCTGGAGTCAGTATTGGGGATGGAGGAAGAGGATTTCCCCACAACCTGCATTAAAGGGAAGGAGTTATTTCAGCCAGTTTGGAAAGCAGTCCGCAACGCTACCCATTCTTCCCCAAATACATTCCCCTTACCTCTACTCCCAGTGCTCAGCGTGACTACATGATGGGTGCCATTGCATACTTGCAGAATTGAATTAGAAGCATAAACTGAGTCTTTCTAGCGAAAAGGAGAGCAATATGCCTGGTACTGCTATATCCACTGGGATGAAATTATGATCAAAACACGCATTCCCAGGCCTCCCCGGTGGCACAGTGGGTTGAGCACTGCACTGTGAAGCTGTCCACAGTCTCTGCAGTGCGAGTTTGATTCCTGGCCGGCCAGGGAGATTCCCACATGGCGCGGCAGACATCTCCTGTCTCTCCCACTGCTCCCCTCAGCAGTTCTTTCGGTCTCTCTGCCTGTTCTGCTCCCCACTCTGTCTCTGGTGAATCGTCTCACCCTCCCGTGCCTCTAGCCTATACCCCAGCTCTTGTATGCATGCGTGGATAAATCTTAAAAAAAAAAAAAAACATGCATTCCCCACTTCAGGGAACATGCAGGCAAACATCGCTTCTGTCTGGTGGTCCACTGGTGAAATGACTTCTCTTTAAGATTCCTATTAAAGATCCTTAATATTTAACTAAGGCCCTTCCATCCATTTGCTCTATTCTACTCCACACACACACACACCCCAAAACCTATGCATGGACTGCTTTAGGATGCCCTTGTTTCTAGCCTCTTCCTCCTCCATTCCCATCAGCATCGCAAATCAGCCAATCCTTCTAATGCAGACTGCTCCCTGCTCAAATGCCTTACTCAGCCACCAAAGAGTCTAGATTTTAATATACTGAGTGAGTCCCCCAAGACAGTCCCCTACTCGTCTCCTGTCTATATATTTCTTGTTCTTCTAATATACACTAATATACACTGTGCATCCATATGTCATCCCCAAATGTGTCCATGTGTCAATGCCAGGCCTAGGTGCCACCTCCTCTATGCTGCTTCCATGATTGCCCCAGTGAAAACTATCTGCTCCTCTGTTCTCACAAGGTGCTGAGTTTAGAATGCAAATCACTTGGCACGTATCATATACTGTTCATTATTTGAGTTATCCAACTTGTCCACCTCATTCTTTGCATCCTTCCAGAGATTATGGACCAGGTTTTATTCATTTTCATTTCCTTCTCAATGCCTTGCACAAGAGAGACTTTCAGTAAAAGCTTGTCTATGAATAAATGAATAACTGACATTTACTTGGCGCTTTACCATCTCCAAATTCTTATCTGCCATATTTCTAAGAGGGCATTGATTTAAATACAGTACTTGATGTGTCATTAAGAAAGAAAAAGAATAACAAACTATAATGTGCCATCAATTTTAAAATATTATCCTAACTTTCGAAATATTATTAGATGAAAGAATGTATATCCTAGGATCTGTGAAATCTGTGATATTAAATCTTACTCAGATAGCTTCAAATTTCCAATTAAATATTTATAAAATGCTTAAATGTGTCAGGCACTAGAATCTCACAATTGCAATCTAAGAAAGCTAGGGTGGGTAGTATTATTTCCGCTTTACAAAGGAAAAAACTGAACTTCAAAGAAGCTACAATAATTATTAATGTAAAACAAATGTAAATAAGAGTGTCTAATCTTATGGCCAGACTTTATGGTTAAGACATAGTGGCCTTCTTGAAATCACCTGTGGATATCAAAGCCCTTAAATCAGCCCAAGGTCTAATTACCAACATGTGCCTTTTTCTTCCTTTTCAAAATTATATGCACATCAGTTGGCCTTTCAATTTGTTTTTCCCAGCTGTATTGTTTTGTCATGTTACCCCAGGAACATCCTGTTACTTGACATAACATAATATAATGTGATGTGATATTTCATGCTGCTTAACAAAAATTAGAATGATTATTGGATGCTTAGATTTTCCTGGGTAGTAATTAGCAGGCAGAATCACTCTCACACACACCCAAAGGAGTTTCTCAACCATCCATTAGCCTGAAAATAGTAGAAGGCTTTCCAAACCCAACACTTGACTTAATTAATTACTTCATCTGAAACCTTCTTTCAGATTTTAAGAAACACTCTCTGGAATATACAGTTAAGAGACAAAGATTTTCTTATTATATTTAGACCTTTGCTACACTTTTGGCAGAATTGGTATGTGCAGATTTTGACTTATGTAGCTATCGAGTTGATTTTCAAGAACAGGTATGCTAAAATCTCTTTCCTATGTAAGTCTGGTTGTATTTTCATTTTATTCAAATTGAAGAAAAATGCAAGTGGAAGAATCTTCCCAGATCAGCAGGAACTGGAATCTGTTCAAGTCTTGGCAGAGTCAGTTCAGCCTCGCATCCGTCCAAGGGAGACGTGTTGAAATCCCCCCACTGTTCTCAGGATTACTCAGACTTAATTTGAGTAGCTTGCCGATTTCTGGTCACTGCACTTTAAAAAAAGCATTTGGAGAGAGGGGGAAAAGTTGGGAATACTAGCCAAATGATACAAAATAAGATCTGTGAACAAAAATTGAGAGAAAGAGGTTGTTTAGCTTGAAGAAAAAGTAAAATTAATTTCTGTCTTCAAATACATAGGGATTTTTTTTTTGGGGGGGTGGGTAAAGAAAATAACAGTTCAATAAAAAGAAAATAACAGTTCAGCTATAATCTCTGACCGTCAAGCACAAAACAAAAGAGTATTGACTTCTCTTTGTGTTGAACACATTACATGGTGGGAAACTTCTAAAGAGGTCTTCAAGGGGGGATACCACAGAGAGGCATCCATACCAAGACCTTTAGGATTCACCTGCGTCAAATGTATAGAATTAGAAATTGAGTCTCTCTTCAGGCCCCTTTAGCACTTTGCATTAATCTACTTTTGCAACTAACCCAAACAACTTTTACATCATGATTATCAGTATGTCTTGTAACTTCTATCACTGTCTGCTGTGAGATGGGTAAATTTAGAAGCTAACTAGTGCCCCTTATGAGAACTTGACTGTAATAAAGATTATACAGTTCCCAAGTTCTTATAGAAGTGTCCTAGCTTTCTGTCATGTATATTGTGTGTGTAACTCTTGTCACACACGTTACAAGTCACATCTTTTTTTAATGAGTGTTTTTATTTTATTTTATATATTTTTTACATTATTTTTTATTTTTGCACAATGTATGCATTTTCATCTTGGTTATAGTCCCCATACAATTCCCACCCCCCTTGTTTTGATCCTACTCCCTCCTCCCCTCCCTGTAGTGTGTCTCTGGTTTATAGTTGCTTATTGATTTTGATTTTCCCAAAGGACACTGAAACATTGATTCAAAAAGGCACCAGCACCCCTATGTTTATAGCAGCACTATTTATAATAGCTAAGCTATGGAAACAACCCAAATGCCCAAAAATAGATGACTGGATCAAGAAGATGTGGTGCATATACACAATGGAATATTACTCAGCAACCAAAAAAGATAAATTCATGCAATTTGTAGCAACATGGATGGAGCTGGAAGGGATCATGTTCAGCGAAATAAGCCAGAAAGAAAAAGAAAAATACCAGATGATCTCACTCATAGCAGGAATTTAGAAAACCTAAATAAGGGACCAGGAAAAAGACTAATTATAATAAAGTAAAAATCAAAACCAACAAGTCACATCTTAAAAGACCTTTGGGCACTTAACCTTTCAAAGAATGTTGCTCTTGAGAATATCCCTTTTCTCACCCATCTGATTAGTTTCTCCATTTGCAATCAATCTTTCCCATGGCATATAATCTTTAATAGCGGGCCTTTCTGGTGGCCTATGGGTTAAGTCTCGGCATTATCACTGCTATGGCCTGTGTTCAATCCCCAGCCAGGGAGCTAACCCACATATGGAGCAGCAGACCTTTCCTCAGCAGTGTATTTCAGTAAGTCTGCCTGTTTTGCTCCCCACTCTGTCTCTGGCAAATCCTCTACCCTCTGCACCTCTGGCCTACGATCCAATTCTTCTATGCAAAACAAAAATAATAATCTTTAATATCATCCAATGAAAAAAGTCTTAAAGTACATCATTCTCTAGCTTCAACCTCACTTTACTACTCTCTTTCACACAAAATGTCTTGAATTTATCTACGGACATTATCTCTTCTCCCTTATCTGGCTCTCTTCCCCTTCAAAAAGTATTCCTTTCAAAGCTACCAATGGCCTCCTAATTGCCTTATCTTCTTCAGTTTCTAAATAGTACCCAACACAGTCAGCCACTACCTTCTTTCTAAAACTCACTATTCTGGGGCTCCAAGACAGCCTCCTAGCCTGGATTGTTCTTTCTCAGTCACCACCACAGTCTTCCCTTTTGCTTAATGTCTGAATTGGTGTGCCCAAGGCATAGTCCTGATCCTCATCTCACCTCTCTCTGTACTAAATAGCTCATCTGCTCCTAGAATTCTATAATATTAACTCCCTTTTCATCTCTCCAGCTCTGATGTCTCCTCAGACTGTCAGTTCCTATATCTAGTCATGTATCTGAAATACTCACTTGGACATTCAATAATCATATCAAATTTAACATACCCAAATCAAAACTTAGGCTTCTAGTTTTATTCAGATGTTAAGATCTTCCCAACCCTAAACAATAATAATCAAATAAGGAAACAAACCACTGTGAATGAAATTCAGCACAAGCAACAAATAATGCAGTAATTGCTCCTTCCTCACTAATACTTTCAATGTTTGAATGATCAGATTAAAAAAAGATTACCCTTGTGTCAAAAAGTTAGAATACAAAATTAGCAAGCAATAATGGGCTATTAAAATCACCAGACTTATGGGCCTCCCCTGGTGGTGCAGCGGTTGAGCTCTGGGCTGCGTGACTGCCCGCAGCCTCTGCAGCGCCAGTTTGTTCCCCGGCCACCGGCGAGGGTCCCACCAAAAAAAAATAAATAAATAAATAGATAGATAGATAAAATCACCAGACTTCTGAAAACACAACCAATGAAAACATGTAGACATGAAAAAAATTATTTTACCAACAAAAATTTAGTGGATATGCTTCTTTGTAATGTATTAATTCATAAACTGGAAAATAGAACTGTAGTAGTTTCATACAGTAGAGCACAAATAGACAAGGTACTGGAAATATAAGGAAGAGGGTTACTGTTACAGAGGGCAAAATAAGAAGCTCTAGCATAAGCCTATTCTGAGTTACAAAGGAAAAGAACATGTAGGATGGGAGTGAGACAATGAATTTATGGTTAGGAATGTTTCAAATAGGATGAGAAATAAGATGCAGAGATATAGAAAGCAGTGGATAGTAAGCAGACAAGTAAAAAGGAAATACCTAACCTTTTATAATGTATTAAGTCTGCAGATCACTAAAGACAAAGTTTTCTTAAAAGGAGCCATAAAGAAAACACAGGTCATACCATTAAAAAACAATAATTAGACTGACAGCAGACTTCTCAGCAGCAACAACTGAAGCCAGGAGACAGTGAAATAATATTTTTAAAGTTTTGAGTGATTTTCAACCTAAAATTATATATCCAGCAAATATAACTTTACAAAAATGACAGTGAAGTACTGTCTTCATAAAAGGAAAACCTAAAAGCATTTACCACCAGAAGATATATTGAAGGGACTTCAGAAGCTTTGCTTGAGGGAAAAAGAAAATTCTGAGATACAGGGAGAAGGTACCTCAGAGCATATCTTTGCAGTTATCATAAGCCAATAAATGCATAAACAGTTTAGGTAAATCTAAGCAATATTGTTGCTTTATTTTTTTTAATTATTTTTTATTTTTTACATCATTGTTCATTTTTAAACAATATTTGCTTCCCCCCACCCCCTCAGGTATAGTTCCCAAAGAGTTTCCTTCACCAATTAATATTGTTGCTTTAAAATAATAATGCCTAATTAGGAATTTTTAAATAATGTCTAATATATGAGTTTTAAAAGATTAAGTGCTAGATAAAACTCCATGTATGTGAGTAAGGAGCCATCAGAATCAACGTTGTAATATCCTTTTGTTGTTCTGAAAGCGATTAAGATACTAATTTTAGATTTCAACTGTACTACTAAAAGAAAAGATATCCTATATAACTTCCCAGCTAGTTTTTATGTCAAGAAAAGATGGCGCAAGGGGTTAAGCACTGCACCATGTAGCAATCCGCAGCCTCTGGAGCGTGAGTTCGATCCCCGGCTGGCCAGGGAGAAACCCACATGGCAAAGCAGACCTCTCCTGACTCGCCTACTGCTCCCCTCAGCAGTGTATTTCAGTCAGTCTGCCTGTTCTGTTCCCTACTCTGTCTCTGATAAATTATCTCACCCCCATCTCTGGCCTGTACCCCAGCTCTTGTATGCATGGGTGGATAAATATTTAAAAAAAGATAAAAATACAGAAAAAGCAGGACAAGTAGAAGGCAAAAGTAAGATTATAGAAACAAATACAAATATATTATCAGTCATAATATATGTGAAGACCTAAACTTCCTTGCCAACAGAGTAAGATTAAGATTTTTATAAATAACAATAATTCATGTATGTGGTGTTAGAAGGACACAGAAAGGTTAAAAGTAAAGGGATGGAAAAATGTATTCTAAAATACTAATCAAAAGGAAGCTAGAGTAGCTTTATTGATAAACAGTCAAAATAGGTCTTAAGACATTCTTTTTTTTTAAGATTGATTTATTTATGCATATAAGAGCTGGGGTACAGGCCTGAGATGCGGGGGGATGAGAGGATTCACCAGAGACAGAGTGGGGAGCAGAACAGGCAGACTGACTGAAATACACTGCTGAGGGGAGCAGCAGGCGAGACAGGAGAGGTCTGCTTTGCCATGTGGGTTTCTCCCTGGCCAGCCAGGGATCGAACTCATGCTGCAGAGGCTGTGGATTGCTTCATAGTTCATAGTGCTGCGCTTAATCCCTTGTGCCACCAGGGAGGCCCTTAAGACTTTTTTTTTTTTAAGATTTATTTATTTATACAAGCACTGGGTAAATTCAGAAGCGCGGGAGGGTGAGAGAATTCACCAGAGCCAGAGCAGGGAGCAGAACCAGCAGAAGGACTGAAGTATATTGCTGAGGGGAGCAGCGGGAGGCAGGAGAGGTCTGTGCGCCATGTGGGACCCTCGCCTGCGGCCTGGGATACAACCGGCTCTGCAGAGGCTGCGGGCAGCCTCGCAACCCAGCGCTCAACTCAACTGCTGCACCACCAGGGGAGGCCCATCTTAAGACATTCTTTTTTTTTTTTTTAAATAATAAATTTTATTTTTATATTCCCCCATACAACTGCACATGCCCCATTCTGACCCCAATCCCTCCACTCCCAGCCCCCACCCCCCAAAAAGTGTCTCTGGTTCATAGTTTTTTGTTGATTTTGATTTTCACTTTCTTATAGTTATTCATTTTCCTGGTCCCTTATTTAAGTTTTCTAGATTCCTGCTATGAGTGAGACCATCCCGTATTTTTCTTTTTCTTTTTGGCTTATTTCGCTGAGCATGATCCCTTCCAACGCCATCCATGTTGCTGCAAATTGCATGTGTTTATCTTTTTTGAATGCTGAGTAATATTCCATGGTATATATGTACCACATCTTCTTGATCCAGTCATCTATTTTTGGGCATTTGGGCTGTTTCCAAAGCTTAGCTATTGTAAATAGTGCTGCTATAAACATAGGGGTGCAGGTGTTCTTTGGAATTGATGTTTCTGTGTCCTTTGGGTAAATACCTAGGAGTGGAATTGCTGGATCATATGGAAGCTCTATGTTTAGTAGGTCCAGAAATCTCCACACAGCTCTCCATAGTGGTTGGACCAATTTGCACTCCCACCAACAGTGCAGGAGAGTTCCTTTTTCTCCACACCCTCGCCAACATTTGTTGTTGCTAGTTTTTTTAATATGTGCCATTCTCACTGGTGTAAGATGGTATCTTATGGTAGTTTTGATTTGCATTTCCCTGATTACAAGTGATGTTGAACATTTTTTCATATGTCTGTTGGCCATTTGCATTTCCTCTTCAGAGAAGTTTCTTTTTAGCTCTTCTGCCCATTTTTTGACTAGGTTATTTTCTTTGTTGTTGTTGAGTCTCATCAGCTCTTTGCAGATTTTTGTGATCAGTCCTTTATCATTAGTGTTGGGTGCAAAAAATGTTCTCCCAGTGGGTGGGGTTTCTCTTTGTTTTTGTTATTGTCTCTTTTGCTGTGCAGAAGCTCTTTAATTTGATGTAGTCCCAGCTGTTTATCTTGGCCTTCACTATCACTGCTTTGGGTGATGTGTCTGTAAAGATGTCTTTGATATGCAGATCACGTAGTGTTTCACCTATATTTCCTTCTATGTATTTTATGGTTTCAGGTCTTATGTCTAGTTCTTTAATCCATTTTGAGTTGATTTTTGTGTATCCACCTTAAGACATTCTTAAGGATAGAGAAAGTACTACATATTGATAAAAGTTGATAAAAGTTGTAACTCATTGGAAGAGACATTTTCAAAATAGCCTCAAAACATAAAAGGCAAAAAAAATGATAAAACTATAGAGAAATTTCATATATCTCTGAATTATTAGTCAAGCAGACCAAGTAATAAATAATTAATAAAGATGTATAACATTTTGGCAGCACAATTAAATAGCTTGATTCATGGCATAAGCACCCTTGTATCAAACAATTAGAATACTGAGTCCTGCACAAGGAAGAATCACAAAAATTAACCTCATACTAAGTCACAAAATAAGTCTCACCTGATTTCCAAGAATCACTATAATAATGACCATGCTCTCTGGTCAGAAAACAATTAAATTAGAACTCAGTAACTAAAAGA
This sequence comes from Talpa occidentalis, assembly GCF_014898055.3. Classification (NCBI taxonomy): domain Eukaryota; kingdom Metazoa; phylum Chordata; class Mammalia; order Eulipotyphla; family Talpidae; genus Talpa; species Talpa occidentalis. The sequence goes on along the minus strand of NW_023602073.1, from coordinate 96,067,950 downwards.
TAAACCCCTCAAAATTCCCCTTATATTTGGAAATTTAAAAACATTTCTAAATAACTCACTGATCAAAGATATCATAATGGAAATTTTTAAATACTTAGAATTGAATGATAATGAAATTATTACATGTCAAAACTTGTGGGATGCAGTGAAAGTTGTACTTAGAGGAAAATTTATAGCCCCAAGTGCTTTTACCAGAAAAAAAGTTAAGAAACTTGGGAGGATGAATAAATAGAGGAACAGAAATTAATTAAATTAAAAATAAAAATACCATGTAGGAGATGAACAGAATTGAAGTTGGTTCAGGCATTGATAATATAGCAGTTTGTAAAGTGGCAAATAGTAAACATTTTTGGCTCTGTGGGAGTTGCAATCTCTCACTCAACTATGCCACTATAGTGTGAAAGCAGCTGCAAGCAATATTTAAATAAAAGGGTGTGGCTTCATTACAATAAAATTTTATTTATGAAAACTGGAAGGTACCAGTTTGGGCCTGAGGATCATAATTTGCTGACCACTTACTAATAATGAGAGTTATATACAAAAAAAAAAAAAAAAAGAAAAGGGTTAGCAAAGTGACTGGATATAAGATCAATATACAAAAATTAGATGCCTTTTCATATACTAGAACATGGAAAAGTAACATTTTAAAAGTTATCATTTATAATAAAAATTTTAAATACATGAGAATAAATCTAATAAAATTTGTATAAGACCTAAGTAACTAAAATATTATTATTTAATGTACCTTCTCAGACCAATGATTTTTAAAATTTTAGCCTCAGGACCCTTTACACTCAGAACTTACCAAGAACCTCATACTGCTTTTGTTTATTTGGGTTTTATCCATCTATATTAATTTATTAAAATTAAAACCAAACAGGACCTCCCTGGTGGCGCAGGCAGTTGAGTGCAGCACTGTGAAGCTGTCCGCAGCCTCTGCAGTGCAGGTTCGAGCTCGGCCAGCTTGGGAGATACCCACATGGCAAAGCAGACCTCTCCTGTTCTCGCCCCCTGCTCACCTCAGCAGTATATTTCAGTCAGTCTGCCTGTTCTGTTCTCCGCTCTTTCTCTAGTGAATCCTCTCACCCTCCCGCACATCTGGCCTGTACCAGAAAAAAAGTTTTTGTATGTGTGAATAAATAAATCTTTAAAAAAAAAATTAAAACCAAACATTTTAAGTATTTTTTATCTTAAAATAACAGTGATAACCTCACTATACTGATATAAATATCTTTACGAAAAACCTTTTCTTTCAAGACGAAAATTAGAAGAATGATAGTTTTGTTTATATCCAAATATCCTAATGTCTGGCCTAATAGAATGATACTTGATTTCCAATATCTATTTCAGTATTCAATGTGTTGTGCTATCTATTTCAGTATTCAGTGTGTTGTGTTAGATGAAGAAAATTTAGCCTTACAGATGCATTTAGTAAAGGACAGAGTATTTTAATAGCCCTTTCAATGAGTTATGACAATCTTCAAATTGGTAACATAGTTCATTTTACAATGTCCCAAAGAATCAAATGTTAATATCAGCACCAAAGTCACTAGAAAAAATTTGAGTTTTTGGAAGCCGTCAGGCTTATCATAGCAGATATACATTGTCCAAATTCTGAATTTTGCAAGCCTGATTTTTAACATTGGCAACAAATTCTGCCAGTTATTTTCCTAGAAGTGGCAGCTCACCTTTTTTTCATTTTCAAGAAAATATCAGGCAGATACATAAATCTGAGTAACCATAGTTTGTCAGGTTTTCTTTTAAGTACAAATGGTGTTCTGTGAAAGTGACTTGTTCAACTTGCAACTTAGACAGTCCCACAAATGATTTTCCTTGAGATAACAACCATACCTCACTATGTAACCAAACTATTTTAAACACATTTGTCACAATGAGTGTTAACATGTCATGTACTCAAATGTTGAAATTTAATCTAAACTTAATACCAATAATTCTTACCGCTTGATCAAGTAAATTCTTAAGGGAGCTAGACTTTTGTTTTACAGTGTGTGTGTGGTGGGGAAGAACTGATATAGGTGGTACCACTGCCTTGTTTTGTGCTGAGCCACAGGCAGTTATACCTACCATTAAATTTGCTCCATCAATGTAAATGTCAACCTATGAAAAAATAAACAGCATCTTAGTATTAGGAAAATAGTATTGACTTCATTGACTTTCTGTAAGGGTCTCAAGAACCCCAGGGATTCCAAGGTCCATATCATAGACTTTCTTGTGGCACTGTCATTCATGTCATTCAGATCCCAGCTTAAATGTCATGACCTCAGAGAACACATTCCTCCGTGGCTCCTGGTGACTCCCTGACATGTCACCCAATTTTGCTTTTGTCATGGCACTTACCATTACTTGGTAATTTATTGTTTGTTTATTTTTGTTGTATTATGTCTCCCCAACTGCAATGTAAGAATGCAGGGATCTTGTCCATTCTTTTCTTTTCTTTTTTAAAAAGATTTATTTGTTTATTTGTTTATTTATTTATACAAGCACTGGATACAGTCAGAAGCACGGGAGGGTGAGAGAATTCACCAGAGTGGGGAACAGAACAGGCAGACTGATGAAGAAATACACTGCTGAGGGGAGAAGCGGGCGCGGCAGGAGAGGTCTATCACGCCATGTAGAACCCTCGCGGAGGCCTATCGAACTGGCGCTGCAAAGGCTGTAGGCAGCTTCGCAGCCCTGCGCTCAACTGCTGCGCCACCAGGGGAGGCCCATCTTGTCCATTATTTTCAATGTGATAACTGTGTCTCCAAAGCCTAAAATGATACTTAGCACCTAAGGACTCTTCAAAAAATGTTTGGGAAATTAGTTGAGTTTGTGCCTTGGAAGTAGAGATTCTCCTCATCTCTCACTCAGATGGCCTCATAGCTGACAATATGTATCTTTTGCTCATTGAGAGTCTATAAATGATAACAAAAGGTACCTTTTTGACTTCTCCATTTTACATGTATTAATTCAGTCTTCCCTAGAACCTTAATAGTTAGTTATTACTTACCTTTTTACAGGGAAAAAAAAAAGTATCTGACAGTCAACAAGAATTATCCCAAATCTAAAAATCTGGTAAGTATTAGTGCCAAAACTTGTATTACTATCCTTCAACTTCCTCCAGGTGAAACAGTAACTCAATGGATGCATGTTAAGATGTACTTATAGTTATTGCTCAGAGTGCCAAAGTTTCAAGAATTGGCTGCCAAATGTTTGAGGGATTAGTCATTTAGAAAGTGTGTTTGTTAGAGGGAATTTTTTAAATAATTAAAATTGAAACTCTGAAGTTATAATAAATGAGCAGCAGATTTTCAAAATTAACTTCTTTGCACATTTTAGAAATGTTTACCTCAACCTTCAATTCCCAAGAAACTATTATATTTATTCAGTGTTTTGCCCAGAAGTTCTTAGGATCTTTCATTGGAACTGTTTGCTCTGCTCCTGACTAGAACATATGAAAACAGGCATGTTAGCCTGAAGACTTAGGCCTCAACCTAATCTCAGCTGTTACATTTTTACTACAGAGATTATGCCACAGAGAAGCTATGACTGAATTTCTAAGGGTTACATACAAGTTAACAGTAGAACATGGAATAGAACATGCAACATTTTATCATCTAGATAGATGGCAGACAGTTCTTGAGATCTTGGCACTTGGAATAATAATTATGATTATGTCTTAAAGCGCATCTGTTGAGTTATTACATCACCTAGGAGGAAGCTGATAGATGTGAATTTAATTTTGAATGTAATACTTAACCAGATTTTTAGATTCAGCCTTGCATCTAGTATTATATGAACTCTTTAATACAAAGGAAAGATTTACCAAGACACTTAGATGGTTGCTCCTAGACTAGCCTGTTAGGCACCAAGATTCCAAGAGCTTTGAAAATCAATACCCTATGATTGTGTTGACTGGCTCTGAGATCTATAGCTTCTATAACTTCTATAAAGCGAAGTGTCAATGTTTTATCCAAGTTCTATTTCTAAGATGTGCTTAGGACTCAGGACCAGCTCACATGCAGGAGTTAGGCAGTAGGCATGGACATGCCTTTCTTTTCTACCCATCTGAATATCCACAATTACATATTGACTTAATTCACCCTCAGATGGAATGTCAAGATTCCTAGAACAGCAGCAGAGATTACAAGTCAGTTACAATTTTCTGAAAACTAATTTAAACTGTGAATACAAAAAGGTGTTCAGCTACACCAAAGAAACTATAGTGAGAGAAGAGGTATAGAAATAGTTTTGGAAAAGGGGGTTTCTGTCAGCGGAAGAACACTGACATGCAAGAGCAGGAGTAGGGTGGAGAGAGGGAAGGCATTTCTAGAAAAACCTTTGCCCACCTCATTCTTTCTGTGGTGGACCATAGATGTGCCAGCGTAGTTCTAGCTGACACTGGATTCTCATCAGCAGTGGAAAGGAGCCTGGCTGTGTAGCACAGAGCAGCTGCGTGATAGGCCCCCCTCCCACCACTAACCTAGCCCCAGTAATTCTAGAGAATAATGGTTTATTGAAACAACAGAGCCAATTGGTCAAGGCTTGACCTGTGCTTGGTCTTGAGAATATGATTTTGCTTCACCCCTTGCATTCTTGTAATTGTGGTATAAAGACCAGTCCCATAGACACCCCTTAAGCAGAATAGGTGAAATATTTGCTGAGTGTACAAAGGGATATTCTCATATGTTGTTTTCTTGAGGTTTTTCAACCCTTATTCCCTAGAGAGCTATCGCACTCTTCCTTTGCACATCCCCACAAACAAGACTTTGTCTGTAGTTTGTGATATAAAATTAGCAGCTGTACCAGAAAACTTTTTTAGTTTATGCCTCCCAACCCCAGCATACACCCGCCATGGAGAGTTGAAAGACTTAGTTACCTAATAGCTAAATTCTCTTGATTCCCACTAATAATCAAGCCTACGCTCACTTCTAAATCTAATTGGAAAAATTCTAATATCGCTAATCAGTCCATTTCTGAATAATAATTTCACAAAGGCCTATCTGTATGTCAGTGGAGAAAATAGCTTTACAATCCTGTTGAATCTAGCCTCCATCATTCTCCTTCCAAATTATCATCTCTGTTCATATCAGAAAGTCTGATAATTTTTCTACACAACTCCTTAGAAACTTTTAAATAGCTCCTAAGGCCTCTTTGTGGGAGAAGGTGTACCACATTCATTTGTGTACACCTATGACCAAGCTTACAAAGGAAAATATAATTAAGAATATAAATATTACTTGGCTTTTTTTTTTCCAGTTTTAGGTGATCTTCCTCTCCCCCTTCTCTTAGATAATTCCTGCTTTGTCATTTAGAATTCAGCTCAGGCATTGGCATTGCTAGGGAAAGTTCCATCTGTGCTTGATAGCTTGTTGAAATACCCCTGCAACAGCCCTTATGGTGTGGTATCTATTTGCTCGGTCAAGCACTATATTGTATGTTCCAGAGGCTTGTTTGTGTTTGTGACCCAGCACCTTGCTAAGTCCCCGGCATGTGGTAGATACTCACTACACATTTCTTGGATGCATAAATGACAGAATTGTTCCATCTTTGCAAATTCCACACAACTTTCCTCTTCTTTGCTCTAATTTCTATTTCAAGGTACCCAGAAATCAACACAGTGATTTATGTAATTAAACACTGATTGGAGAGCAGACACTGACTAACAGGTAACAATTCTACAACAAATCTTTCTCTCTTTGGGGCATGGATAGAATACTTGAGAATGCACAAGTTAAAATGCCTTTGTTTGGGGATTTTATTAGGCAGAGATAGGAGGAACATCTGTTATCATGGTGGAACAGGGAAGGAGATACAAGCAAAGTGCTCATAACTTTTAAGTGAGAAAAGTCTTAGAACACTATGGGAGTGAATAGAGATCAACAAAGTCAAAAGAAGCTGGAGCCTTTCAGTTTTTTATGCTTCATGATTTAAAAATAATATAACAAGAGACAAGCAAAACTCTATATTTGGAAAGAAATATTAATCTTAGTATGCAAAAGAAATTGTTCATAGTGGAGACCTCTTACATCATCACCTTTTTAGTGTGTGTGTGTGTGTTTATGTGATTATATTCCCACAGGCCTGACAAACTGTTGGTATTGGGTAATACAATATTTGAAATAACCAAGTGAATTTGATGGGCTCACTGACCTGCTTTTGACTTCTGAGAAACACAACTTAACTATCTCAAATTGTACAAAACTTACCCTGGGCTTCTGGCAAAGATTATTTTATCCTAGTTTTAAAAGGTTGCCTGCCTATTTCTTCAGGAAAGATGACATAAATGGTATCTACAGATGTTGGATTTCTCATCTTTTCCCCTATTCTAATTTTCCCTTTTCTAACACATTGTGTACATCTGGTTCATCTCTTTTCTTCCCGAGGTACTCACTCTCATGGATTTCACCTACACCACATGCTGTGATGGGGTACTCAGAAAGGTACTTAGTTCCCAAGAAGCCTGACGAAAGTTGTCACACCCTGTCCATAGGCTAAGCAATGGAATGTGCTTTGAAGAATCCTGTGGCCCACTTTATCACCAAATAATTTGGGACTCAGGCTCTTCTGAGTAGGTAAAGGGAAAACAAAATCTGAATTGGCCGCCTAGATGGGAAGAAAAATTCATTATGTGCATTCTTCTACCTATATGTATTATTTCCTTGTCCAACCTCTGTAGAGTCCGATTTATATGTTAACTTCTGTTAACATCTCCCTTCTTGCACGTGAACTTGCTTATTTGTTCAGCCCTTCTGAGCTTACTCGTGATGATCTCATCCAGTCCAGTGGCTTTTAAACATCATCTCCATACTAATGACTCCTGAATTCATATCTCTAGTGAACCCTGCCCAGAATCTCAACCTGTGGCTCAGCCCCTTGTGTAACATCTCTATGAAGCTGTGTAAGAGTCTTCTAAAACTTCACACGTTCAAAACAAACATTGAACTTCACTCATCCGCACACACAAACCCAATCCTACCCTCAGTTTTGCAATTTCAGTAAATGTCACCCTCATTCATCTGGTCGCTGAAACTGAAATCCTTGAGCCATCTTAATTCATTTTCTCAAATCTACCTCCAGTCCACTAATAAATCCCATCGGCTCTACCTTCGACATATATGCCCAACCCACCACTTGTCACCACTTCTGCCTCCTGGGTAGTCTAATCCTGCATCACTGCCCACCTAACCTGCTATAAGAGGTCCCCAATACATTTCCAGTCTGATCCCACAACAGCTCCTCTGAGAAGTCAAAGTAAATGTTTAAAAATATAAATAGATGCTATCACTTGCCTGCCCATAGAACTCAGAATATGACCCAGGCTCCTTCCCGAAACTCAGGCCCTTTGCTGTCCTGAGTACAGTGGCGCCTTCTCAGGCCATGACACCAGGCTCTGATTTCTTGGCTAGCTGTCCACTCTGTCAGGAAGGCCCCTCTCTCAGATATCTGCATAGTTTATTCCCTTACTTGATTTGGAATCTGTTTAAATGAAATTTTCCATGACCATACTATCTAAAACAGGACCTTCCCACACACACATTTCTCATGCCCCGCCTTACGTTATTTCTCAACAACACATTTATTATAGATCTATTTGTTTGTTTGTATCTTGTCATCTCCCCAGGTAGAATGTAAACTCCTTAACTGTACTACTTTGCTGTGTTCATTACTGTGTACTCGGGCACTTAGTACGTGATAGCACATACTGTACGTGGTAACATTTAGTATTGATTGAACAAATGAAAACACTTATTGAGTACCCATCTTTGTTTCAGGTGTTATATTATAGCAGGAAGGGAAAAAGAAAGCATGGTTTCTGCCCTTGGGAAGTTTGCCCTGGGTGGCAGAGAGCGAGACATAAAAAACAGTGTGATGGTGATAAGGCTGGAATGCAGGGGAAGCTCAAGCAAGAATATCTCCAACTGTGCCTGCAGGAATCAGGAAGGTAACCAGAGGAACTGACATTTGAGATTATTCTTGAAGGATGAGCAGGTGTTTGCCAGACAAAGAAGTTGGGGAAGAGTACATACAATAGCCTGGAGCTGTGATGGCTGAAGATCCTGAATATGGCTAACTTATGGGAGTTGTGTGAGATGTGTTTGGATGGAGGAGCTGCCAGGATGCAATAATTTATTTCAATCCTAGCCCCCAAATATTATCCTGCTATGGAGTTTTCCCTTTCAGTAAATGACACATCTATTCATGCAATTGCTTATGATAAAATTCTCAGTTATCCTCAGTTCTTTTCATTGTCACACCCCACATTCATCCCATAGCAAATTCTGTCAGCTCTGCCTTCCAAACGCATGGCAGATCCAGCTTCTTATCCCCACATCGGCTGCTCCCTCCAGGACCGCCCCCTCCAACTGCAGCAGGTGCTTCCTTGCTTCCTACTTGCTTCCTACTTGCTTCCTTGCTTCCTACTTCTCTTTTGAACCCACAAAGTTCCATGTTCCATACAAAAACTAACATTGTCATTGCAAATTGCTTTTAATTTAAAAGAGGAAGAGCAACTTGGGTTAGTATCAACTAAATGGATGGCTATTAAAGTATGTAAATATTATATATAGGTAAACAGAGAAGAAGAATAGAAATTTTCATGACACAGTTCCTATCTTCCTTATGTTTGTATACCTTGTCCTATGGTAGATGTTCATACATATGGTTTCCTCTTTAACAATGGAAAGACAGAGACCCCTTAGTGTTCATCTTTTTTCTCTCAGTACCCAGTGTTGTGCCTGGCACACAGTCAGTATACTGTGAACATCTGTGAAAGACACTCTTCACATTACAACAAATTCACTGCTGCGTCCCTTTAATGATCTTTCCTCTAACCTTATATAATACCAGTTTCCTAAATTTTTTATACAGTCATTAGATAAACATCTATTACCTAAAACCAGCCCGATCTGCCTAAGCCAGAGTCTCTTTATCAGTATCCAAGAGCTGCAGCTTAAAGCCACAATCAGAATAACAGTCATGCCCCTAAATACTCATTTCGGTAAATAAGAATAACAGCAGTAAATGAACTAAGCATCTAACTCAAAAAGTTAGAGAAAGAAGAAGAACAAAACAAAGAGGGAGAAAGCAGGAAGGAAATAATAAACTTAAAGCAGAAACTATGAATTCAAACATTGGAAAAATTAATTAATACAGAAAGCACATTGCTTGAAGACAAAATAGAAACTTTAGCTAATGTGATAAGTTAAAATGGGGGAAATAATTTTTTAAAGATGAAAAAAAGGTACATTAAAAGGAATCATGAATTCTGTTTTACTCAACATTGCACAAATAGAGTTGAAAACCCAAATGAAATGCCTATGTGTCTAAGAAAATGTAATTTACACACTCTAACCTCCAAAAAATTTAAAAATTCATAGAACTACAAGGGTACGCTAAGGTGACAATCTAAACAAAATATTAGCAAGCAGTGTCTGGCAGTATTTTGAATTAACAATGTACAATGGCCTAATGAGGTTCATGAAGGGATACAAGAATGAAACAGTATTAGGAAGTCTAGTAATATAATTTACCATATTAATAGATCCTTTAAAGCAAACTTTTATTTGGTCACCTTTGTAGATGCTGCCAAGTTATTGAAGCAATACAAAATCGTTTTTTTGTTAAAAAACACTTTATAATATAGGACATAATGGCTGCCTTCTGAACATGATAAAACATATGTATTGCCACAACCCAAATTGTGTATCATGCTTAGGAGGTAAATATTAGAAGCCAGGTTGTGTCAGAAAGAATGAAGACAAGGGTGCCCATGGTTATAACTGCTGTTTGACATTTTTCTGAATGTACTCCCCAAGAAAAACAAGCTGGAAACATAAAAAAGTCAAAAGAAGAGGCGAACTAATGTTTTTAATTTATAAATGATATGCTGGTATAATTAGATAGTATACTTAGTTTTCATATAAACCTTTATTCATATATAGGAATGGAATGTTTTTAATTACCCTAAGATGCAGAAGGGGAAAAAAAGAAAAGATGTGAATTAATGGAAAGACAGCAATACATGTTCTTGGAAAGCAAATCTCAGCATCACAAATTTGACTTCATTCCACTAAAATACTAACAGAATTGTTTGTAGCCAAATAACCAGATGTTAAATTTTTTGTTGCAGTTAATCAAGAACAAAAAACAAGAACAAACAAGAGCAAGATATAAAATTAGATATTAGATATTAGAATTTATTAGATATTAGAATTTATTATAAATATATTTATATGCTTAAATTAGAGCATTAACACATCAGTGGCACAGTATGTCCAAAAATAATCTGAAATATAATTGAAAATTTATTTTACATTAAAGAAGAAATCTCAGATACATGTGATAAAACTGTATTTTTAAGTGAATGGTGTTGGGATGACTGAATAACTGCCTGGAAAAAAAATAAGTTTATTGGTGGTTCATATTTTATACTTAGATAAATTCTAAATAGGTCAAAAATACTTTAAAATGATAACATTAAAAGAGTCTAAGAGAAATATGTTTATATTCACAAAAGGAAGGCCTTTTAAAGTATGATACAAAATCCAGAAGTCATAAAAAGAATTCAATTACATAAAAACCAAAATTTCTGAGGTGCAAACACTACCATAAACAAAGGCAAAAGACAAGTGAAAGACTAATAAATATATTTTATAACCAATATAAGAGATTTCCCTGATATGTAAAGAGCTTCTACAAGACACTAAGAAAAATGGTCAACAATGCAATGAAAAAAAAAAAGGTTATTAACACACAGTTTATTAACACAGAAGCAGAAATAGAAATAGTTCTCTTAACATATGAAATATATCCAGCTTCATTTATGAAAATGAATGCAAATTAAAACTATAATGAGGTGCTATTTTTACCTATCAAACAGGCAATTTTTTTTAGTTTGATACAATCTAGCAAGACTGGATAAAGAGATACTTCTATATATTGTGGTAGGAATTTAAACTGCTACTATGTCAGGGGAGGGCATACAAAATTTAAAAATTGATATAATCTAATGGAGAACAATTTGGCATTGTCAAAATTATAAAATCTTATGTCATTTGATGTAGTAGGAAAATATATGGATGCACTTCACTACACAAAACTACAAGGTTACACATTGCAAACTTGTTTATAATAATGCAATGTTGGCAACAACTTAAAGAGAATTGGTTAAATTATACTATGTTCTTACTGTCAAATACTATGTAACAATAAATACTATGTAACCATAAAGCAAGGATGAGAGGCCTCCCCTGGTGGCGCAGCTGTGGTCCCACATGGCACACAGACCCCTCCTGCCACCCACTGCTCCCCTCAGCAGTGTATTTCGTCAGTCTGCCTGTTCTATTCCCCGCTCTGGCCCTGGTGAATTCTCTCACCCTCCCGCACTTTTGACTGTACCCAGTGCTTGTATAAATAAAAATAAATAAATCTTTTTTAAAAAAAAAAACAAGGATGAGGTAGCTTTTATGTGTTGGTATGAAATGATACCCAAGATATGTTTTTAAATGAAAGCACAAATTATATAATAGCAGTATAGTAGGTTAATGTTTGTGCAAAAAAGATTTACCCGTAAATGCATATTTCTTTGCTTAAATAAGCATAAAAGTCCTCTAAAAGGATACACAAGAAATATTTGTTGCCTGTAGTAAATGGAACTGTGTGACTTATAAGTGGGGACAAAGAGATTTTGATGATTTTCACTGTATACTATTTATACCAACTAAAACAAAAATAAATTTATTATTATTTTATTGAAGCAGTGTTGGTATACAACACCATATATGATCAAGAGGAATAGGGTCACACCTCTTTGGGTGTGTGCTACCACACCACACCCACCACCAAGGCACCCATAGTCCTCCAGCATAATCTGTTTGGCCCCTACACACTTTGCTCCCCACTTTCTCCCTCCTGCTCTGGTAACTTCAGATCAACGGTCAGATTTCTAGGGTTTATTTTGGTTTGGGTTTGTCTTGGTTTGCATTTTTCTGTGCCTTTGTTTGTTTCTCCTCTATTGCACATATGAGTGAAATCACCCGGTATTTGTCTTTCTCCTTCTGACTTATTTTGCTTAGCATTTTCCCTTCCAGTTGGATCCAGGTTGTCACAAATAACAAGATCTCATCTCTTTTTTATAGCTAAGTTGTATTCCACTGTGTATATATACCACATCTTCTTAATCCCCTCATCCATCTTTGGGCACTTAAGTTGTTCTTATAACTTGACTGTTGCAAACAGTGCTATAGTGACCATAGCAGTGTGTATATCCCTTCAAATGAGTGCAAAAATAATAATAATAATAATAACACATTTTTAATTGCCTTTGAAAGAAACCACTGTTGCACACAACATGGATGAATCTCACAAAATATTAAGCAAAAGAAGTCAGACACACCATACAAAATATGTAGTATATTTTTCCATATATTTAAATTTTCAAAGGAGTTAAAAATAATCTACAGTGAAGAAAGTTAGAATGGTGGTTAAGGGGAGAAAGGATAATGATTTGGACAGGGCATGAAATAGACTTCTGCAGCCTGGTAATATTCTTTTTTTTTTTTTTTTTAAAGTTCCTAAAGTTTATTTATTTTTTTTTATGTTTTTTTTAAATAATAAATTTTATTTTTATATTCCCCCATACAATTGCAAACGCCCCATTCTGACCCCAATCCCTCCCCTCCCGCCCCCCACCCCCCAAAAAGTGTCTCTGGTTCATAGTTTTTTGTTGATTTTGATTTTCACTTTCTTATAGTTATTCATTTTCCTGGTCCCATATTTAAGTTTTCTAGATTCCTGCTATGAGTGAGACCATCCGGTATTTTTCTTTTTCTTTATGGCTTATTTCGCTGAGCATGATCCCTTCCAATGCCATCCATGTTGCTGCAAATGGCATGTGTTTATCTTTTTTGAATGCTGAGTAATATTCCATGGTGTATATGTACCACATCTTCTTGATCCAGTCATCTATTTTTGGGCATTTGGGCTGTTTCCAAAGCTTAGCTATTGTAAATAGTGCTGCTATAAACATAGGGGTGCAGGTGTTCTTTGGAATTGATGTTTCTGTGTCCTTTGGGTAAATACCTAGGAGTGGAATTGCTGGATCATATGGAAGCTCTATGTTTAGTAGGTCCAGAAATCTCCACACAGCTCTCCACAGTGGTTGGACCAGTTTGCACTCCCACCAACAGTGCAGAAGAGTTCCTTTTTCTCCACACCCTCGCCAACATTTGTTGTTGCTAGTTTTTTTAATATGTGCCATTATCACTGGTGTGAGATGGTATCTCATGGTAGTTTTGATTTGCATTTCCCTGATTACAAGTGATGTTGAACATTTTTTCATATGTCTGTTTAGCCTGGTAATATTCTTGACGGTGGTTACATGGTGTGTTCACTGGGAAAAATTCATCGATCTTTACTCTTTTTTTTTAAATATATATATATATATATATATCTTTATTTATACAAGAATTAGGGTACAGGCCAGATGTGCTGGAGGGTGAGAGGATTCACCAGAGACAGAGCGGGGAACAGAACAGGCAGATTGACGAAATACATTGCTGAGGGGGGCAGCAGGCAAGACAGGAGAGGTCTGCTATGCCATGTGGGACACTCACCAGCCAGCCAGGATCAAACTAGCGCTGCAGAGGCTGTGGATATCTTCACAGCGCTGCGCTCAACCACCTGCGCCACCAGGGGAGGCCCAATCTTTACTCTTATGTTGGTGTAATTACTGCATGTAAATTATATTCAGAATTTTTTTAATTATCAAAGTCTTCTTTTGAGTTGTATTAGTTTCCTAGGACTGCTACAACAAATTACCACAAACTGGGTGGCTTAAAAAACAAAAATGTACTGTCTCCCTGTTCTGGATGTTACAAATCAAGGTGTTGGCAGGGCCATGCTCCCTTGGAACATGTGAGGAAGGGTCCTTCTTTGCTTCATCCTGACTTCTGTTGCTGTCCATTATTCCTGGCATTCCTTTGCTTCTAGCTGTATCACTCCAATCTCTGCCTTCATCTTCACCCAGTGTTGACTGTCTCTTTCTTCTCATAGAGTTCATTTCATAGGGATACCTGTCCTGTTGGATAAGACTACATATGCACACACTCCAGTAGAACTCATCTCAACTAAGTGCATCTGTAATGACCCTTTTTCCAAAGGAGATCGCTTTCTGAGGTACAGGGAATGAAAAATTCAACATATCTGGGGGGTTTTTTGGAGGGGGACACAAGAGTTAATGGAGGATTTTTTTAAGTATTGGAGTTACCGTAGAAGAATGTTTTAATCCCATTTTAGTGACTGATTTTGGAGTATACCATTATTGAGCTCTTACAGAGAAAAGTAACCCAGTGCTGTGTCTACCAAAGATGTTACCTCTATGACAGCCATTCAGCTGCTGGAAAATAAGGATCTAATCCACTGACTACCCACAGTTAGGTTAAAAGAAAATAAATGAGGAGTTTTTCAGCTCCTTTGGTAGCCTCCTTTTTTATTTTACCGCTCTATAAACAGTGTTTTAGCTTTCTAGGTGATAGCTTAGCACACCATAATATCATTCATCTTCATCGGAGGACAATAATGTTGAACTGGAAATGGACTTTTTTTAAAATCCTCATTTTTTTCAGATTTACTCCAAGGATCCTGCAGAGCCCTCATTTTTCACTGGGTATAGATATGGGTTTTATTTTTCTATCAGAGAGTCAGCAAGTTTCCAAATGAGTAACAGACACAGGGTGTGGTGTGTGGTTTCCCTTTTGGTTGTGTATCCAAATCGCCCTTAAGGTATAATTAATCCCACAATTCTCACCACCATCGAAGTTATTTTCCTAATTTAATGAGATAATTATTTTGTTTTCACTGGCTTCTAATGTGTGTAGCTTATTGTAGATGCTTAATAAGTGTTTGTTGACTGAAGGAGTAAAAACAGAACAATACTTAGTCACTTAACTGTCAAATGAGGCCTTTAACAGTTTCAAAAATCAGCTTTTCTAGGACTGGCAAAATTAGTATGTGTTAGAAAAGCATTAGAGCCGTAGTTGCCATTTGCAGAGGAGATTGGCTGGCACCAGGATCCTTTCTGGGCTGGCGGTGATGTTCTGCAGCTTGATAAGATTTTTTTTACATAGGTGCATGTGTGTTTTTATCAAAATTCAGTGAACATTCCATTTTATATAAATTTTATTGTATATAAATTTTACCACACAAGAAAAAAAGTGCCAATAAATTTTGAACTCTGACAAATGATACACAGTTTAATGTTTAGGGGAAAATGTGCTGATATCTGCAATTTCCCTTGATATGCATTGAAAAAATAAGATGATTTGACAACAGATACAGAGATATAGATGGATTGTGTATGAATTGAAATACAAATACAGAAAGTTAATTGTAGAATCTAGTTATGAGTATATATGTGTTCACTGTAAAATTCTTTAAACTTTTTCCTAAGTTTGAAATTTTTCATGATACAATGTTAGGAAACCTCAAAGTATAAAACTGTACAGGACCTTGCAAATGTGGGATCAAAGTCTATTTGCCATTCTAGTCACCTGTCACAAGCTTGAACGTGACTACTTAAACAGACACCAGTTGTCACCTGCTAGGAGCCTCCTGCTGAATCCAACAACAGTTACAGGAATATACAGAGGGCCTGTTTTATTGCCCTCCTGGGAGTAAGGAAAGAGATAGTTGAAAAGGGGTGAAGGACACTTACATTTCAGTGTGGTATCATAAATTATGACTTTGTGCCAGCCTCCCACACATGGCCCAGGAAGAAAGCTGACTAGGTCCCAGGAAAATAATGCCTTGTTTTATAATTGTGCTCATGATGTAAAGGAAACCCATTTTATTTTGTACTTGAAGGGAGCCATGAAGAACTACAATTCTGTGGTGTTCTCTTAGAATTACCCTTCCTCTCCCCACAACCAATCTTATACTTATCCCCCTGTAAATAGTTTAATTTTGAAACAAAAAAAAATCTGAATGTTCACCCATTCCTCTCCTCCTCCCATATATTCTCTTTTTTTAAAAAAAATATTTTATTTTCCTTTTTTGAGGTAACATTGGTTTATAACACTGTATAATTAGGGAATAGGTTTACACCTCTCCAGAGGTACACTGCCACACCACCCCCATAATGTAAGCACTTGTAGTCCTTTACCATTTGCCCCCTCCCCACATTGTTCCCACATCTACCCTCTCCCCCTCTAGTGACTTCAATTCTGCAGCCATATTTCTAGGGTTTATTTTCTGTTTAGTTTTGTCAATTCCTTCATGTGTGTTTTTTGTTTGTTTTCTCTATATTCCACATGAGTAAAATCATCTGGTATTTGTCTTTCTCCCTCTGATTTATTTCTCTTAGCGTAATCCACTCCAGTGCCATCCATGTTGTCACAAATGGAAAAAATTCATCTTTTTTTAAATAACTGAGTGGTGTTGCATTGTGTTTGTGTGTGTGTCACATCTAATACACTGCTTTGCCCATGGGCATTTAGGTTGTTCCCATAACTTGGCTATTGTAATAGTGCTGCAATGAACATAGGAGTGCGTATATCCCTTCAAATGAGTAATTTTGTGTTCTTCAGGTACCTAGGAGTAGAAATGCTGGGCTCATATGATTGCTCTTTTTTTTTTTTTTGGTGGGACCCTTGCTGGCGGTGGGGGATCAAACTGGCACCTGCAGAGGCTGCGGGCAGCCTCTCAACCCAGCGCTCAACCGCTGCGCCACCAGGAGGCCCTGATTGCTCTATTTTTAACATTTCGAGAAGCCTCTATGCTGTTTTCCATAAGGGCTGGACCAGTCTGCATTCCTACCATCAGTGTACGAGGGTTCCTTTTTCTCCATACCCTCACCAGCATTTGTTGTTTCTGGTTTACTTGATATGGGCCATTCTCACAGGAGCAAGATGGTATCTCATTGTGGTTTTGCTTTTCATTTTCCTGATAGTAAGTGATGTTGAACATTCTTTCATGTGCTGTTGGCCATCTGTATGTCTTCCTTGGAGAAGTGTCTATTTAACTCTTCTGCCCATTTTTTTGATTGGGTTCTTTGTTTCTTTCTGCTGAGTTGTTTGAGATCTTGGATGTTAGCCCCTCATCACATATATGATGTGTGCAGATACTCCCATTCCATAGGCTGTCTTTTTGTTTTAATGAAAGTTTCTTTTGCTGCACAGAAGTTTTTTAGCTTGATGTATTCCCATTTATTTTTGCCTTTGTTTTCCTTTCTGTTGGGATTGAGTCCCCAAAGACATCCCTGAAGCCAGTGTCATGGAGCGTTTAGCTTATGCTTTCTTCTGTGTAGTTTATGGTTTCCAATTGTATTTTCTTTAATACAGTGTCATACGAATCTGGAGTCCAAAACACTTGGGTTTGCCTGTTTCTATTACTAAATGGTTCTGCGACATTTGATAAATCATTTAATCTCTATGGGCCTAAATTTCCACAACTGTAAAATGAGCAGATTCAAATAGATGATCTATGAGTCCTTTGTAGTGCTGGAATGAAACTTTCCCTTTTTTTCCCCCATGTCTTCCTGTATCATCTTGTTTTGGAATCAGTTACAATAAAATCCTGAATCCATACCCTGCTACACTATAAAGAGGAGCCGCTAATTCTAGTAAGACATACAAAAGACACTGATAGGAGCTCATTTAAATAGTGCTTAGATATTCACTTTTTGCATCAACTTCTCCATATTAGTTGGATATGAAATTAGTCTAATACTTAAGGCATTCAAAAGGGGAAAGCCATGATGTCTTATACTGTAGCTTTTCCCAAAATATCAAGAACTGTGGAACTGTATGTTTTATTTACTTGGTCTTGTTCCCAGGTGAAATTTCACTTTAATGCTGATTGTGGGAAGAGGCTGTCAATCACTAGTCAGGTTTCTTTCCTAATGAGTTTTCCTAAGGAGTGAAAGCAGAGCAGACTAAGTCTTCCTAGCAGGATGAGTCTATTTTCATTCCTAAGGTATAATGGAACTCTTAGACTAGAGTAGTTTGGTGTGTCACAATGTATAAACAACCCAGAGAGGGTAATTGGACAAACTTTGTGTATCTTTGTATGCTGTTTACTCAACTGTATTGCCAAGAAGGAAGACTCAGCTTCCAGTATGGGTCACTGGGCAGGTATAATTACCTGAGGAATAATTATACAGATAGACATATATGTGTATTCATAACCATGCCACACCTGTTACATGGTAAATGTAGTTGTATTCATGTTGTACCTTTTCTATAGATGGTTTCTATGTTAAATTTCTATTTTTGCCTATTTTAACATATATGCATACCTGCATATTTTCTGCCTTCTGTTAGTTGTAACCAAATGTGAGTGGTGGGCTACTTAAATAATGAAAGAGGCTAATTACCAAGGACTTGACTTTACTAATGTACTCAAGTTTGAGATGTTTTAGGTGAGAACATGGGCAAGCCATCTGATTTCGTCCATTATTATATTTTCAATTATCTTTGGTGCTCAAAGAGAGACATTAATATAGCTGTGGATGACATAGCAAATTACCACAGCTCTCTAACCTTTTAAATTGCTAACACTGTTGTAATCTGTAATTATAGAAATCAGTGTGAGAATTGTGGCACTGCATAATTATCTTTCCTGATACTTTATTGCTGAATGAATTATTAATCAGAATCAGTCTTGTATAGTATTTGCAGCAACTCAGAAGAATAATGTATAATTAAATTTCATTATTCCTATTTTTGTGCTAATGTTTTATGATGTTGTAATTGATAATTAATTGGCCAAAAACTCATACAATACTTGGGTGTTTCAGGTGGCTGGAAAATATTCAGTATGCTGAGTTCATTAACTAAGTAATGATCATTCTATAAAGACCAAGGAGTCTGGTCCAATGTGTATGAGAAAGCTTTTGAAATTGGTATATTAATCATTAAGCCTTTCATATTTCCTTAACAGAAAGCAATAACTGTGAGCACATACAAATAATTAAGAGATCTTAATGGATTTCAAATCTGGTCAATTTTAAGTAATCAGATGTTGGTTATGAATATCAGACTAATGCATTAGATTCAGTTGGTATGCTTTTCTGTGTATCGTTTTCCCTTCTAATTAAACAACCATCAGTCTCCATATAACTACAGTTTCAAAGAGAGAATAATAACAGTGCAATAGCCTTTAAAAGCCATTTTCTTCTGCCTTTGATGAGTACAACCTATAGTGTAGCACATCTTATAGACAAAAAAGTCTGGTTTAATCTTCTTTTCCAATTGTCCAAAGTACTAAATGGTTTTCCTCCTCACAGACACGCAGAATTTAAAATCTGAAAGGATTATGAACTTTTCCTTGACTGGCATTCTAACTAAGAATTCCTGGTGTGAGTCTCTTTTGGTATCCTTTGCAACCTAGGTAACCAGCCAAAGCTCAGAATCCAAGAATGTCTTTCACTCGGTCTGAGTTCTATTGAAAAGAAACATCGCCGGGCATTTTATGTGAACTTCTGCTGTGCCATTCTATTTGATATTTTTAAAGAAGGTGATGCTTTTTTCTGGTTTTCAAGTGTCTCCTTTAGAAACATACAAGTTTTAAAAAAAAAACAGGTGAACATCTTTTTTTCTTTCTAAAGAATTTTGGAGGCATTGTGATAGGGAACTTTATAATGCATATGCTGTATTTTAATTAATCCTTTTCTAAGCTGATCAGAAAACCATCCAAAGAAGACTATTCCTGGTCCTTGCTGTGCAAATGCACCTCCACTTTCCCAGGAAGATCATGAATGGTTTATTTTTGTTTGGCTGCATAAGTTCCAAAGTCTTACAATTCCAAATTATAAACTATGAAAGAGGAGTTTGTCATAAGACCACTATATGTAAAACTACGGTACATTCCTGTAGTATCTGAGTGACTTCCATGCCTGCCTGCTTATGGAATGAAGATCAGAAGCTTTCCTCTTACCATCTTCTCTCAACCCCAGGTCCTCCCAAGCCATGTGTGCTCCCAAGAGTAGCAGAGCCCAGGCAGTGATTTCACCAAGCTCAGTCACACTCTGGAAATATCCTGAGAATGCAGTTGATTGTCCTGTATGCCCATTCTCTCCTGAGCGCTTGGAAGCAAGGTGCTATGGAAAGAGAAGGCATAATTAGTCTTCTGTTTGGCAGTTTGAGATTTGGGACCTATGAACTTAATGCAAAGGAATCAGAATCATCTTTCAGAAGCAAGGACAGCAACGAATGAAGGCTTTTCTAGGATAAAACAACTGAATTGCACTGTGATGCAGTGTAATTCTGTAAGGACTCCAAAGCTACAGAACGAGTGGATAAAAAATATGCTTTATTGTTCATGGATAATTGAGCCCAGAAACTTTGACAACAAAGCTCACTTAACCCCTTCTGTGTCCTCTTAGGAGGCAGCCTTTATGTACATTCCTTCCACATAGAAGGGACTCCAAGAACTCAAGCTGCCCACATCATCTACCTCTACCTAGGAGATGGCAGACTAGAAACCCCCACTTTCAGGGCTGCCTTGCATCAGCTGCCATGGGGGTTAAAAAGGCGGACTTCTGACCCTACTCCAGTTACCATAAATCCATGCAATTTCACAACTATCATAATTCCAAGTGATAGAAATGTGACTGGACAACCCTTCGTTAGGTAGGCAGAGCTAAAAGCAGGGGATACCAATGTAAAAAAAAACAAAAGTCATTATTTATCTGGGAATGAAAAGTGAAAAGGAAAAGTTGGCATAATGGAGACCTAATTTATTGAGCTCTTACTATATGTTGAATGAATTAATTAACGAGTAAGCAACAAGTGTATCTTAATCTTCCACAACCCTACAGGAAAAGTGCCCTTTTTGTACAAATCAGGAAACTGAGGCACGTTAAGTTTCTAACCAGAGATTTTTGCAGTTAGTGAGTGATCAAGTAGGAATTCAAAGCCAGGAAACCTGGCTCCGGAGCCTGCATTCTAAACCGTAGTGTCTGCCCTCTTTAGTGAGCACTTACTACAGTCCAAGAATTTTTCTAAACCCCATGCATATTTGTTTCTGAGTTGCTTACTCCTCATGGCCACTGGATTACAAGTGAGGAATCCTCATGGGAGTTTGTGCAGTTTGCCTGCAGGAGCAGAGTGGTCAACCTTCATATGCTGGCACACTGGCTCCAAGGTCTGCTCCACACTGCTACACCCTCCTGTCTCTCATGCTCCACACTGCCACACCCTCCTGTCTCTCATGATGAAAGTGAATTCTGGTTTGTATGAACACAAGCAAAAGGCAAAAGACAGAAAAAAAAAAAAAAAAAAAAAAAAACAGGAAAAGCCTGTAACAGGAAGGTGGTTTATTCAAAGCACGTACTCTTAGCAAATATAAGAGGTTAGAATCTTTTAGGAAATGTCATTAGATGAGAATCAATACAAGTCCACCATCTGCCAGACGCCTTCCCTTAGAATAAAAGAGAAATATATTAGGGTTAAGTGCCCATAAGAACAGACATTCTTGATATGTGTAGAATTAGTCAAATGATGGGGAAGATAATTCCTGATGCAAGCAGAGTGCTTTATCCTCCGCCGAGAGCTCTCAGATCCATTGCCTTATTTGACCTTCGTGGTCATTGTGGGATGTCTGTCTGGGAGGCAAGGCTGCAGTGGCATCATGGTTAAAGTTGCCGAAAAGCACCTGAACCCACACATTGTCCCACCATTTTCTCATAGGCCCTGAACAGAAATCAAGTAAATTGACCTTTTCCCAAATTTAAGCAGCAGAATCTGGCAAAGACATGCATCACTTGTTAGGCTGTCCAGATTTGCCCCAACATAAGAAACTCTGACTCTGTACATAATTACAAATTTATATAACCTACAAAGAAATTAGCTTTCCTTTCATTATGATAGCTTTATTTGTGGAGTGCTCACTGTAAAACAAAGACAGTCCTTAATACCTTATTGCTTTATCTCATTTAATCTCCACATACCCATTTTGCAGATGGTAAGACAAAGCATTATAGAATCTCTTAAGGTACCCAAAACCCTACAGCTCAGAAGTGGAAGAGCAGGATCTAAATGAGGCTCCTCTCTCTGGGCATGGCAAGCAGGTTTGCTGCAGAATCATGGGAGTGCTGAGAAGACATGGCTGCTGGTTCCTGATTCTTCTCCAGTACCAAATGCCAAAGGCTGGGCCTTTGTCACACCATTTGGAAAGAGAGTATTTTCTCTGCTGTGGCAGTGCAGTTTTGACTTGTTATAATGAACGAGTTAGGAAATCATCTCTTCTTTTTTTTTTTTTTTTTTTTTTTTAGGCATGTTATTTTTTATTTTTGTTGTTTGTTTGTTTTGTCTATACATGCATGGGTACAGTCAGAAGCGAGGTGAGAGAATTCACCAGAGCCAGAGCGGCAGAGCAGGCAGAAGACCGAAGTCTGCTGAGGGGAGCAGCGGGCAGGAGAGGTCTGCGCGCCATGTGGGATCCTCCGCCGGTGGCCGGAAGCAGCCGGGGATCGACCGGCGCCGCAGAGCCGCGGGCAGCTTCGCAACCCAGCGCTCAACCGCTGCGCCACCTGCAGCGTATCCTGTGGGAGACGAATGGTGTGCGGGAGTGGTGGGTTTATATTTTAAAACACAGACCCAATGTCACGAAGCATTTGTCCCTGCCCGTTGATAATAATCATCACTCTAAGAAGCTGCCAAGGACAGGACAGGGACTGGAGACTCCAACCACATGTTTTTTCCACTTCTCTTTTCATTGACCTCCTGCCTGTTCCCCATCTTCCCAGGAGAGCATTTCACTTGTGTTAATGCTCCGACTCCATTTGATCTTCTGTGGTGACAGATGGTCCAAGTGCTTTTATTACCTGATGCAGGATTTTAGAACCTGCTAACCAATGGGTTAGTCTCATAATTTTAATCATTTTTAAATGAATAAAGAGGAGTGAGGTTGCCCAGACTCCAGTGGATATTCACAAACCTTTCCCAAAGCACTTCCCGAAATGACCCTTGAGCCAAATGGCTTCCCTGCCCCAATTAGATGCTGCCTCCCTTGGGTGCTAAGTTTTGATTGTTTTAATTGGCAGGTAAGCCATCTTGCAATATAAACTTCATCCCAGCTTGCATCACTGCAGAGAAAATGGTATTTCAGAACAGAATCATGTTGTCCAGAAGACCCCAGTGTGTATAAGCAAGTTACCTTTTTTCAAGATTTTTTTTTCTGTTAAAGATGTATTTCCACCATGCCTCAGAATCTCCTGGGTTTTTCCTACCTGTAAACAGTGTGCCTCTCAAGAAGTGGGGCAGGCGATGGTGATCACAAGGATGAAGGGCACATCATTATAGATAGTCTTTATGTATAGGCAGATCTTTCTCTCAAAAGTATGTTTGGGGATGAACAACCTTGAGGAACTATGTTTATTAATACAGTTTCTAGCATCCTGATTCCTTGTCAGATGAATCTGCCTTGGCGATTCATTCACATCAGCACCTATAAGCAATAACTGGCCCTGAAAATGTGCTGGTAACTCTGGCATTGCTAATGTTTCTTGATTTCACATGGACGTCCAAGCCTAGCACTGATGAGTAAACTGACAGTGAGCGCGCAGTACAGTCTGCTGGAGCAATTTTAATGAGCAAATTTTAATTGTAACATTTAGGTATTCTCTCTTTTTTCTTCTCCCCCTCCTGCCATTCATCCTTCCCTCTCTCTCTCCCTTTCTCACTCCCGTAAACAGATTAGAAGTCCACTAATTATGGAGTTCAGTTTTTCAGATTGTGTTTTATGTTTGACAGTAATGCTAAACTTAGATTAGACGTGCAGTCTCCCCTTTCCTCTACATTTGACTCTCTGTTGTCTTTTCTTAGTCTTTGATTCTCTGTTGTGAGTTTTGACTTGGTTCTTTTCTAAGACAGAATAATTTCTGTCAGGTTCTGGGAACTCCCCTCCCACCCAGTGGAGAAGTTTTGGGGAGGGGATGTGCGCCCTGTGTTGAACTGTGCAGTAGGTACAAATCTGCAGCGCCTTCTATTAAAATGTAAAATGATCCGTTGAGTCATCCTCCCTCTGGTTTGACTCAGATGCTTTATGGTGTACTTTGCATGTCATTTCTCTGTAATGATTTCCCCATGGAGAAGGGTGTCTGATAGAATCCAGGCAGACTGAAGATTGCTCTGAGTCAAATGCATCTTTTATTCTTTTAATATTAACCCTTATCTCTCAGTTTCCCATCCTTGCATTTTCCCTCAAGGAACTTTAATGAAGTAAATAGGTTCCACCACCCTCATTTAGACTCCTAATCACTGTTCATAATTTCTTCTCACATTAGCAGCATGAAGCTCTAGGGAAATATTCTCTGTCTGGGAGGGGAGAGAAGAGGACACAAGAGAGAATATTTCATACAGATGCCCTGATAAAGAAAAATGTAGGGGAAAAAAATGACTTCTCTCTGTCCTCTAACTCCTAATAGGCAAGAAGCAAATGCTAATAAGAAGCAGAGATTGATATATGAGAAATGAATATAAATGAAGAACACAGATACAGAAAAGTAATACCAGAGACAAACTGAAAGTGACAAGGTAGAAAAGAAAACTTGTCTAGGACAAAACTTGTCTAGGAGCTGTCCCAGAAGAATAAATAGGTACTTTGGCTACATACTCTTAACTGGGGGTAACCACAAAATAACCAAAAGCAAGCATCAAAATATAGAAGAAAGGAACAGGTCATATGACCACAGAGCAGCATATCCAAATCTGTTGACTCCTGATTCCACACTTTCTCCCTGCTCGCCCTCCTCCCTCATTCACACCTGTACCCCACCATCACCCAGCCCCCACCAATTATAGTTGTATGTGCTATATAGCCTTGCCACTGATTTTAAGGCATGTAATTCTAAGTCAAATGCTACTTTTTGAGATGACAGTGTGTGTATCTTTAAACACAAGTAGAGCCACGTTGGTGGCGCAGGCGGTTGAACGCCGCACTGTGAATCTGTCTGCAGCCTCTGCAGTGCGGGTTCGATCCTGGCCGGCTGGCGAGAATCCCACATGGCTCGGCAGACCTCTCCGCTGCTCCCCTCAGCAGTGTGTTTTGTCAGTCTGCCTGTTCTTTTCCCCACTCTGTCTCTGGTGAATCCTCTCACCCTCCCATGCATCTGGCCTGTACCCCAGTTCTTGTATAAATAAATAAATCTTTTAAAAAAATAAACACAGGTAGCCTCCTCCTCAGTCCCTAAACAGTGTTGTCTCACCTGACCTGAGATCCAGACGGAGGAGTGGATGGGTGGGCATCCCCTCGATTTCAGAGCAACAAATCTAAGACAGCCTCTGAGAACCTCTCCTGCACATCCAAGCACTTGTGGATGTATATGGGTAGAGAGGGAAGAGAGCAAAGTGGTAAACTTTTGCTCAGTACAAATGGACACTATGTACCATTAATATGAGGAAACTGGCCCTTGATTCATCCTTCCTTTGAGTTAACTTCATTTATAAGGGGGGAAAGTTCAAACTGTTGTTGGGTAGGTTTTCCTCTCTTCTTCATCTCTCAAAAGTTATGTGATGGCATTTATCCCTTCCAGCAGTGTGTTATTTTGAACATCTAACTTGCTTTTTTTAAAAAGGCCTTCTCAAGAATTGTAGAGTTCATGTTTCAGATTTCTCCTAAAGTTTCTGTAGTTTCAGAGAACCATAGAAATTAGAACTAGAAATATCTTGCAGGGCACCAGGTCCATTTCCTCATTGTACAGATAAAGGAGTGGAAGCGCATTGAAGTGATTTGGTTTCACAGAAGAGGTGAACATGGGGTCTCTGAAGAGTTTTCGCCCAGGATCAAAATCCTGGGCTCAGATTTCTCACCATTTCCCAAAAGGCCTTGCCCTGGATTCTGCACTTTTTGGCCAGTTCTTATTTAAAATGCACTTGGAATTGGGGTGAGATTTGATAACCTTTAAGAATCTTTATCCTTAAATTATAGCTGCTAGGTGTAGGTCTCCATTTTCATTTGAAATCCAGAGTCCACCATACAATCTTTGTAATTACATTGCGGAACCTGAGGTAGATAGCTTGAGTCCTTAACACTTACCTGAAATCTTTGACTTGTGGGAAACCGGGTTTTTATTATAAAATATAATGTAAATACAGAAATGTGCATAAGACAAATGTGTAATTTACTAAAAAGTAAGAACACCTTTTGTCATTATCAAGAAATAGAACATTGTGAGAGCACCCCTGAGGCCATTCTTTGCGGCAGCAACAACTCTCCCACAAATGGAACGTCTGTTCTGAGTCTTTGTGATTTTATTGCCCATATATGTATCCCTCCATTGTAAACTTGGCACATTTTTTAACTTGACATAAGTGGAATCTCATCGTATGTTATGCTTTTGTGTCTCTCTTCTCTAGCTAAGTATTCAACATTAGGTTTGTGAGACTCGTCCATGTTGTTATTTGTGGCTCTAAGTTGCCTTGCATTCCTCCATTATATGAATATATGTCAGTGTACTTATTCATTCTACTGTTGACAGACATGCTGTTGTTTTCAGAGGGAGTTCATCTGACAACACTACCGTGAACACCTTGTACAGAGTTCCTGTTACAGAAGTGCAGGAGTGTCTCTAGGGTGTAGTCTAGAGAGGGAATCACTGGGTGGAAATCTGTGCACACCTTTAATTTTACTAGGTAATGCCAAGCTGTTTTCCTAAGAAGTTGAGCCAACCATCGGAGTGCAGGAGCAGTCCCTGTTGGTTTTACTTCATTTCAGACACTTGATATTGTCAGGCTTTCTAATTCTTTCTTGTTTCTTGGATGCATACTATATCTTTAATGCTTTAGATCAATACAGATAGTCTGCTACCAACATCCTCCTATTTCTCCTCTCTCAGCTGTGGTATCACGCCTTGTCTCTCCTCTCACTTTACATTTAAATATAGAAGTGCTAGTCGTTG
Organism: Talpa occidentalis; assembly: GCF_014898055.3. NCBI lineage: Eukaryota > Metazoa > Chordata > Mammalia > Eulipotyphla > Talpidae > Talpa > Talpa occidentalis. Next base: position 96,041,051 of record NW_023602073.1, on the reverse strand, counting down.
TCACTACTTTATTACCAGATATTTGGGGAGTTTGGGTTATTTTTTATTTTATTCTCTTCAAAATAATAAGTGAAACAGCATCAACAACAAAAACTGCCCCCAAATGGGGCTTATTATGATTGTCCTTAATTTTTTAAAAAATATATTTCAACCGTGCTGTGAAAACCATTGTTGCAAGCTATGTCAGTAACTTGAACTTCCTCCTGAGAGGTCAAGGAAAATGGAAGTTTATATTGAAGAATAAGAACCATTCAGAGCTATTAAGGAATTGATGATACAATTGCAAGTGCTTCCTCCTAACAACAGCCTTAAATTTCAGTTCCCTTGGCACTAACTAGCATGCACGCAGATGGAGTGTTTGAGTAAATAAGGAACACGAAACATTTTAGCTGCTCCATGTCAGACCCTTTACTTCAGCAAAGACATTGGAGACATTAAATGACAGGCACTGCAGTTTTCCATTAGAAAATACTGAAATTGGATTGCTTTCCACTTTAAGTAAGAAGTTTGAGTGATGCGATTGAAAAGTGTTTCCAATACAAAAGTAAGAACTTGGTAATTTTAGTTGTTCTATGCACTCTAAATTTTCTATAGACTTGATAACTTTCTTTTAAAAAACTAACCCTATGGTTTTATTGTAAATAACTTTTTTTAAGTGCATGGTAAGAGTAGACATTTACTCAGCAATTACTAAATAATTTAGTGTTTGATTCACAGAATTATTAATACACTGTTTTTTGGGGTAATATAATTGAATTTCAAGTTAAATAGTTCATAATTTGGTCTTTTTCATTATCTGCAAGGCATATTCATTTCTTTCCATCTGAAACATTCTAGTCATGACAGATTAACTGAAAAACTTAACATTCTCCTTTTTTGTGAATTACAGCTTTTCAAACTTCCCACTGTAGATTTTTTCTTTTTTAAATTTTTCTATTTCTACTTTTACCTTCAGAACTGTTAGACATTTTAATTTCTGAACCTGACCCAATAATGAAAAAAGAGTAAATGAGTAAGTTAATAAGTAATTATGCATTCGTATATCTTTGAATGATAAGAGTTGTGGTCTGTGTAGCTTTTCGAGGGGATGCACATACTATGATAAAATGATAGTAATTAACTTTTACTGCTGAACCATATGATAAGATGATTGGGGTATATGTATGTGCACGTGCAGCTGGGTTTTTTGGCCTACAAAAAGAAGAACGAGATCCAGCCAAAACCCAAATCAGAACCTTTGGAAAGCTTCCTTACAATCTGATTTCAGCTAATGTCTACACACTTTAACACATTGTCTAATGCTTAGTGTAAAGACTGGCTGTCAGACTTCTCCATGCTATTCTGGGCTCTGTTACTCACTACAAAATATTTCATTCTTAGATCCCATGGGTCCTTCTGTAAATTTCAGGATTTGAGGCATAGGGGTGGTTGGTGTAAGTTAATTAATATTAGCATGCAAGTCCAATAAAAAAATTCTTAATAGGTCATAATGCAATGGTAGGAGAAATAGAATTCAGGCTGGCTTTGGTCAGTAAAAAACAGACAAATTGGAAGAAGTTTCAAAAAGAGAACCCATAGTAATTATAAGATGGAAAGGGCTGACTGATTTCTAAAAGAAGAAACAGTATGTTCCATTATGCTTGAAGAGGGGCCAACAGAGAAGGGTATGATAGGATCCAATAAGAATGCAAAGGCCAAGAGGAAGAGTAGTGTTGGCATGGCATAAAGAAGGATTATCCAGAAATAATGTAAGAAAATCAGGAAAATCTTCAAACAGGTTAAAGTTTAGCAACAGCTTCATAACAAAAGATTTTAGATTAATAGCATGTGATGAACATGTATAGTACATTTTAAATGTCTTTTAAAAATCACTGGAAGGTTTAACCTCCAAAAGCAGGTGTCCACATTTATGTGACTATTATAACCTGCTTCATTGACTTGGAGTACATGTATTGCCACGCCTTTTCCCCAAACCTGCTCTACTAGCAGGATATGGAGTCTTTCCTTAAGGTGCCCCAAATATCTTAGACCCAGAAAAAGACCATCATGTTTGTGACCTGGAATGTGATAGGCTACTCACTGCCTGAAATCTGATAGGCCACCACTATTGATGACTGCTTCTGCCTGGTAGGGCTAGCCAGGGCTAACCAGCTGTGCATAGCTGTCAAGCATCCCCTCCACATTGGTGGAACTCCACATTGCATTCCCAGGTGACATACTCTTTCAGTTTATACTGCCTTGCTCAGCCATAGTACCTAGAACAAACCTCTGGCTAAGCCATCCAGAATTAGAGGAACATAATATCTGCTCCACATATTATGGCTGCATATCCTCCTAGGTTTGGTTGCCTCATTTTCTGAAGGTAATTTCATTTCAAGGAACTTGTTCTCCTCCATTTACTCAGGGACTCCATGGTCCGTCCATGTCTTCCAGTATATTGTCCACTTCGTTCCCTATAATCATCTCTGTGGAGGCAGTTTTGCTAAGTGGTGCAATATCAACAATAAAATGGTCTTTATGAAGTCAAAGAAAGCTAACTTTTCTTAATTAAAATGACAATATTCCTCTCCCTGTGATAAATTAGAAATATTTCTTTCACAGACTCTTAGACTCAGAGAGTACACATTTGTATAAAACCATGCTGGTCTTTGACCTCACCGGTGGCGCAGCGGTTGAGCGCTGGGCTGCGAACCTGCCTGCAGTCTCTGCAGCACCGGTTCGATCCCCGGCCAGCTGGCGAGGGTCCCACATGGTGTGCAGACCTCTCCTGCCACACCTGCTGCTCCCCTCAGCAGTGTCCTCCATCTGTCTGTCTGCTCTGCTCCCCGCTCTGACTCTGGTGAATTCTCTCACCCTCCCACGCTTCTGACTGTGCCCAGTGCTTGTATAAATGGATGGATGGATGGATCTTTAAAACAAAAAAAAACCACGCTAGTCTTCTAGTCCAGATTTTTTATTCAAACATGGAAAAGGTCCAGAGAAAGCTAGGTAATTTATCCAAGTTCAAATACTGCTAGTGCCAGGGTTTTTTTTTTTTTTTTTTTTTTTAAATATTAAATTTTATTTTTATATTCCCCCATACAATTGCAAACGACCCATTCTGACCCCAATCCTTCCCCTCCCGCCCCCCACCCCCCAAAAAGTGTCTCTGGTTCATAGTTTTTTGTTGATTTTGATTTTCACTTTCTTATATTCATTTTCCTGGTCCCTTATTTAAGTTTTCTAGATTCCTGCTATGAGTGAGACCATCCGGTATTTTTTCTTTTCTTTTTGGCTTATTTCGCTGAGCATGATCCCTTCCAGTGCCATCCATGTTGCTGCAAATTGCATGTGTTTATCTTTTTTGAATGCTGAGTAATATTCCATGGTATATATGTACCACATCTTCTTGATCCAGTCATCTATTTTTGGGCATTTGGGTTGTTTCCAAGCTTAGCTATTGTAAACAGTGCTGCTATAAACATAGGAGTGCAGGTGCTCTTTGGAATTGATGTTTCTGTGTCCTTTGGGTAAATACCTAGGAGTGGAATTGCTGGATCATATGGAAGCTCTATGTTTAGTAGGTCCAGAAATCTCCACACAGCTCTCCATAGTGGTTGGACCAGTTTGCACTCCCACCAACAGTGCACAAGAGTTCCTTTTTCTCCACATCCTCGCCAACATTTGTTGTTGCTAGTTTTTTTAATATGTGCCATTCTCACTGGTGTGAGATGGTATCTCATGGTAGTTTTGATTTGCATTTCCCTGATTACAAGTGATGTGAACATTTTTTCATATGTCTGTTGGCCATTTGCATTTCCTCTTCAGAGAAGTTTCTTTTTAGCTCTTCTGCCCATTTTTTGACTGGATTATATTCTTTGTTGTTGCTGAGTCTCATCAGCTCTTTGCAGATTTTTGTGATCAGTCCTTTATCATTAGTGTTGGGTGCAAAAATGTTCTCCCAGTTGGTGGGGTTTCTCTTGTTTTTGTTATTGTCTCTTTTGCTGTGCAGAAGCTCTTTAATTTGATGTAGTCCCAGCTGTTTATCTTTCTCTTCACTATCACTGCTTTGGGTGATGTGTCTGTAAAGATGTCTTTGATGTGCAAATCCCGTAGTGTTTCGCCTATATTTCCTTCTATGTATTTTATGGTTTCAGGTCTTATGTCTAGTTCTTTAATCCATTTTGAGTTGATTTTTGTGTATGGTGTGAGGTAGTGGTCAAGCTTCATTCTTTTGCATGTAGCGACCCAGTTTCCCAGCACCATTTATTGAACAAACTTTCTTTGCTCCAATGCATAGTCTTTGCTCCTTTGTCAAAGATTAGTTGACCATAAATCTGTGGGTTTATTTCTGGATTTTCTATTCGATTCCATTGGTCTGTATGTCTGTTCTTGTTCCAATACCATGCAGTTTTGATGATTATGGCTTGTAGTATAGTTTGAAGTCTGGGAGTGTAATGCCTCCATTTCCTTCTTTTTTTTCAGTAGAGCTTTGGCTATTCGGGGTTTTTGGTGATTCCATATGAATTTCATCAATAATTGTTCTATTTCTTTGAAGAATGCCATTGAGATTTGATTGGAATAGCATTGAATCTGTATATTGCTTTTGGTAGGATGGCCATTTTAATAATGTTTATTCTTCCAATCCATGAGCTGGTTTTAGCCAGAAGCTCTAGGTCCCTGGTCTACTCCTCTTTCTGCTGCACCTTTCCTTTCTCTTTTGATTTTCTTTCATCTCATCTTTCATTAAAGAACATACAATTTTGTATTCTTCATAGCAAGTTTCTCTCTTCTTGCTGGAGGTTAATCAATATATAGTATTTGTGAATGGATTGGAAAAATGAGATCTTGTATAGCTCTCCTGCTTCTTATGAATTAGGTGCACCATCTACATTCTCCAACAGTGATTGTTCCACCTAGTTTTGAGTGTTGTCTAATACATTCAAGCTATTATAACTTGAACTCAATAAATTTCCACAGACTAAATGAGAAAACTGAATGTTATAAAAGAAGAATTTGAGAACTAAGAATGGAAAAAATAAATCAGACTTGAGACCTTATATGGAAGATAAGAAAATTCTGAAAACATTCCAAGGAAAAGAAGCCAGAGTAAAAACCATTTATCTTCTTAGTAGATAACAAAGAACTTAGCAGCAATTAACTAAGCATAGAAAGAAAGTATGTAAATTTGATCTTTCCCCATGGTTTATGGTCTTTATAACTGAATTTTGTCATTTAGAATGTTATTCTTTTTAATTGAGGTAAGTTTAGTTTACAACACTGTATAGGTTTTAGGTGTACAATCTCTCACCTCTGTAACTGAATATATCACACCATGAGTGCCACTGAAAGTCCAATCACCACCCACCCTCAGTCACTAAGTCCCCTCTGTTTATTCCCTCCCTCCTCTTCCCCTCTGGTTATAAACACTCTGTTGTCAGTCTAAGTAAGGGCTTGATTTGTTTTGTTTGAATGATTTTTAGTCTTTACCTTCCACAAATGAGTGAAATCATATGTAATTTGTCTTTCTTCTTCTGACTTTATATCACTTAGCATAACTCCATCAAGTTCTACCCATGTTATCCTCAATAGCAAGCTTTTGTCTTTTTTATGACTAAGTATTATTCCACTGTTGGTATATTCCACATCACTGTTGGTATATTCCACATCACTGTTGGTATATCCATTCATTTATCACTTTGCACTCAGGTTGTTTCCATGTCTTGGTTGTCATGCAGTAAACACAGGGGTACATATCTCTTTTTAAATTAGTATTTTCATGTAGAATGCCATTTTCATTGTATTAAAAAAATGATTCCAGATAATAAAGCTTGCTGATACTTATTCTTTTATTGGAACACCAAAGAACTAAAAATTCTAAGTACAGAAACATTTTTATAATTAGGTATTGCAAACCATCATTTATAGTCAAATAAATTTTACACTATATGGTTAGTGGTGGGATCAATTGTTTGTATAGTGCTTAGAACAACTATAATATAGTGGATGAATCTACGATTTTTACTTCTAAACAATACAGAGTAACAGGTAATAGACTTATCCTCCTACCTGAAACAACTATAATACAGATAAAATATAGAAAGTAATGTTTTTCAAGATATTGCACACCAAGTGACAAAAGACATTTATCTCCAAGAGAGGGAAAGCAAGCTGAGCCCAGTATCTGTGTTGAGACAGTTTCCAGGTCATGGCATAGGAAGGAATAACCAAAGAGCCAGACTGACTCCTGGGTTGAAGAGATGGAGTGAATAGTATGGAAAGACTGTTGCAGCTTATGTTCAGAACACAAGGAAGCAGAGGAGAGTTGCACAGAGGAAAATTGCAGAGATCTACAAAGGGTTTCCCTTGAATGCAGAGTACCATTAATACTTGTGTATGGGTCTCCCTGGTGGTCTAAGGGTTTTAAGTCTCAGCGCTATCACTGCTGCAGCCTGAGTTCGATTCCCGGCCAGGGAGCTGGCCCACATGGAGCAGCAGACCTCTCCTGTTTCACCTACTGCTCTCCTCAGCAGTGTATTTCAATAGCTCCGCCTGTTCTGCTCCCTACCCTGTCTCTGGTGAATTCTCTCTCTCCCTGCACCTCTGGCCTACAGACCAGTTCGTCCATGCATAAAATAAATAAAAATAAATCTTTTTTTAAAAAAATACCTGTGTATGATAAAACAATGAAGAATAGGGAATGAACCACCAATAACAATTAAAAGGAACAGTACTCACAACTCTCAGAGGATCAGGAATAACACCTTTTCCAATCAGGAATAACAGTCAGACTAACAGACCCATAATTCAGGGTCATTGGGTAAAGGGTACTCAGAAGAGTTTTAATTCAGCATTGGGAATAATGAGCCCTAAACTAAATGTTCATGTTCTCACCTAACAGATCTTAAAAGCAAAGCCTGAAGGATTAGACTGTCTCTGTGTAACTCAACTGTATCTTAGAACAAAGCTTAAGACTGTTTATAAGAAGACAAAAATACCAGGCATTCAACAAGGTAAAATTCACTGTCTGGCATCCAATAAAAATTTCCTAGGCATGCTCAGAAACAGGAAAATATTACTCATAATAAATAGAAATATCAATCAGTTGAAACAGAACTGACACCAATGTTAGAATTAGTAGTCAAGGGCATTGAAATTGTTATTATTACAGTATTCCAAATATTCAGAACATTACAGGAATGATTTACTATCTTAAATGGCAATGCTGAAGATAGAAAAAGATCCAAATTGGACTTTCACATATGAGAAACACAGTCTGTGATAAAAAATTATATTGGAAGAAATTAATGGCAGATTAGGTATTACAAAAGAAAACATTAGTGAATTTGAAGGTCTGGCGATAGAAACTGTCCAAAGTGAAATACAGAAAGAAATATGACCAAAAAGAAACGAACAGAATATGTGAGCTCTAGGATAATTTCAGGTGGTCTAATAGACATGTAACTATACTGAGAAGAAAAAGGGAGGTAGATGAAATATTTGGCCAATATAATTGAAAAAATAATGGCTGAGATATTTCGGATTTGATGAAAACTATAAAACCATCCATCTAAGAAATGTAAGAATCGGGCCTCCCCTGGTGGCGCAGGTGGTTGAGCTCTGTGAAGCTGTCCGCAGCCTCTACAGCACCAGTTCGATCCCAGCCAACCGGCAAGGGTCCCACATGGCGCAGCAGACCTCTCCTGTTTTGCCCGCTGCTCCCCTCAACAGTGTATTTCGTCAGTCTGCCTGTTCTATTCCCCGCTCTGTCTCTGGTGAATGCTCTCACCCTCCTGCAAATTTGGCCTGTACCCTGGTTCTTGTGTAAATAAATAAATAAATCTTTTAAAAAAATGTAAGAATCATGAAGAAAATGATAACAAGAAATATCAATTTTAAATTGTTCAAAACAAGTGTTGAAGAGAAAATCTTAAAAGGTAAAAGATCTTAGTTTAAAGAGTTAAACTCCCCCCTTAGGAAATTAGAAAAAAGAAAAGCAAGTTAAACCCAAAATAAGCAAAAGAAAGGATATAGAAATGAGAGCAGAAATCAGTATAATAGAAAAGCAGAATATAAAGAAAATCAATTTAACTACAAGCTAATTCTTTGAGAATACCAATAATGTTATAAACCTCTAGCCAAAATGATTAGGGGAAAAAAGAGAAATGATGAAAACTTCCATGATCAAGAATGTGAGAGAGATGACATTCATACAGATTCTACTGATATTAGAATAAAAATAAGGAAATATTATATACAACTTTATGCCAGTAAATTTTTAATTTTTTAAAAAAATTGAATTTGTAGTTAAAATCCAGAACCAGAAGCCTTCACAGTTAAATTCTACCAAATATTTACAGAAGAAATCATGCCAGTTCTACAAATTCTTCTGGAAAACTGAAGAGGAAGAAATACATCCCAAATCATTTCTGAAATCTGCATTACACTGTTACTAAAATCAGATTTTAAAATAGAAAATAACTACAAACTAATATATCCTTTTAAGCATAGACGCAAAAATTTCTTAACAAAATGTTAGTGAATTAAGACAATGTATAACAAGACAAATACATCATGATCAAGTGGAATTTGTTCTAGAAGTGCAAGGTTGGTTTAACATTCAAAAAATCAGTCGGTGTTATTCATACTAGCTTACTATGAAAATAAAAACTACATGATATCTCAATAGATGCAGAAAAAGCATTTGACAAAATCCAGTATCCATTCTAGATTTTTTTTTAATTCCCAGCAAACTAACTATAGAAAGAAAGCTTCTCAACTCAGTAGGAGTATTTATGAAACATTTATAGATATCATCATAAATAGCATTTAAAGACTACATGGATTTCCATTAATGTCAAAAATAAGTTAAGGATGTTGCTCTTAACCCTTCTGTTCAACATTGGACAGGAGATTGTAGTCAATTCAGTAAGACCAAAAAAAGACATTGAAATCAATATTGAAAGAAGTAAACTGTCTTTATTTACACCAAATGTACTCTTCTCTGCTGAAAGTCTATGGACTCCACCCTTAAAATGGCTTAATGACAAGTTAAACAAAGGTGCATGATACAAGATTGGTGCACAAAATCATTTATAGTTCTGTGTACTAACAATGAAAAATCAGTAATTTAAGTAAAAAACAACAAAATCATTCAATTGCATTAAAATATTTGATATCTAGGTGTAATTCTGACAAAAAGTTGTCACCTTGTTTTAGATAAAGATATTTTTAGATACAACACCAAAAGCATGATCCATAAAAGGAAAAAGTTGCTCGATTGGATTATACCAAATGAATATTTTATACTCTGCAAAACACTGGTAAGAGAATGAAAAGACAAGCTACATCCTTGGGGAATATACTTGCAAAACACATAACTGATAAAGAACTTTTATTCAAAGCATATGAAAAGCTCTCAAAACTCATTAAGAAAACAACCCACTGAAAGAAAGGCAAAGATTAGGCTGGGGGTGATTGGGGGTTGGGGGCTTAGGCTGGGCATCCAGTTACTGTCTCATCTCGTCAAGGCTGTGCCTTTGACTTTAAAATGAAAGTCCACCCTGAGTGCAAACTGGTCCAACCACTATGGAGAGCTGTGTGGAGATTCCTCCACCTACTAAAGGTAGAGCTTCCATATGATCCAGCAATTCCACTCCTAGGTATTTACCCAAAGGACACAGAAACATTAATTCCAAAGAGCACCTGCACCCCTCTGTTTATAGCAGCACAATTTACAATGGCTAAGCTTTGAAAACAACCCAAATGCCCAAAAATAGATGACTGTATCAAGAAGATGTCGTCCATGTACACCATGGAATATTACTCAGCATTCAAAAAAGATAAACACATGCCATTTGCAGCAACATGGATGGATCTGGAAGGGATCATGCTCAGCAAAATAAGCCAGAAAGAAAAAGAAAAATACCGGATGGTCTCACTCATAGCAGGAATCTAGAAAACCTAAATAAGGGACCAGGAAAAAGAATAACTATAAGAAAGAAAAAAATGAAAATCAACAAACAACTATGAACCAGAGACACATTTGGGGGGGGGTGCGGGGAAAGAAGGGATTGGGGTCAAAATCAGGGGGTTGCAATTGTATGGGGAATATAAAAATTAAAAAATTAATTAAAAAAAAGAATAAACGAGTTGAAAAGAAAAAAAAATAAAAGTCCACCCAGCTGGAAAAAAATGTGGAAAGAATCTGAATAGACATTTCTCCAAAGATAGATGGACAGCAATAAGCACATGAAATATGCACAACTTTAGTCATTAGAGAAAAGCCAGCTAAAACCATGAAGAGATACTGTAGTCTGCAGAATAGCCAGAATTGGAAAGACTGACCATCCCAAGTTTTGGCAAGGATGTATAAGAACTAGAATTCTCACAGGTGGCTGGTGAAAATATAAAATTATATAGCCACTTTAGAAGACAATGGCAGTTTCTTAAAAAATTAGACTTACACATATAAAATACATTCTATTCTAATCCTAGATACAAAAGAAATGAAACGTGTTAAGATAAAGATTTACATACTAATCTACAGGAGCTTTGTTTGGAATGGTAAAAGCTTGGAAACACCCAAATATCCATCAATGGATGAATGGGTAAAAATTTGTGTTATACCCATATAATAGAACACTACTCAGCAAAAAAGGAACACACTCTTTTTTTAGTATTTTTGTTGACATAGTAATATTGGTTTATAGTATAGTAAAACATTCATGTGTACAGCTTTATGTTTTGTTTTCTGTATGTGCTATATTGCATGCATCACCAAAAGTCTAGTTTCTATTCACTATACATTTGACCCCCTCTACCTGTTTTACCCACCCACACCCTCTTTCCTTCAGAATCTAAGAGTTAGTTTTTATTTTGTTTTGTTCATTTGCCTTGTTCTTTTATCTTCCACATGAGTGAAATCATAGTGTTTTCTTTTCCCATCTGACTTTTGATGCATGCAACAACACGGATGAATTGCAAAATAACAAAGCTGAATTTTATTATTAAAATAACCAGACATAAAAGAATACAGTCTGGGCCTCCCCGGTGGCGCAGCGGTTGAGTGCTGGGTTGCGAAGCTGCGCGCGGCTTCTGCGGCGCCGGTTCGATCCCCGGCTGCTCCCCGGCCACCAGAGGAGGGTCCCACATGGCGCGCAGACCTCTCCTGCCGCCCGCTGCTCCCCTCAGCAGTGTACCTCGGTCCTTCTGCCTGCTCTGCTCCCCGCTCTGGCTCTGGTGGGTTCTCTCGCCCTCCCGCGCTTCTGACTGTACCCAGTGCATGTATAAACAAAACGGACAGACAAACCAGCAAACAAATAAATAAAGCATGCCTCTATAAAAAAAAAAAAAAAAAAAAAAAAAAAAAGAATACAGTCTGTAGGATCCCATTTGTATCCAAAAGAGAAAATATAAACTATCGGGAAGCAGATCTGTGATTTTACTGAGAAGTGTAAGTGGCATTCAGGGCATTAAGTTACTTTATGTGGTGAAGGATATGTTTACTGTCTTGATTGTGTTGATGATTTCATATCAAAATGCATACTACAAACATAAATACATGCAATTTGTTCTGTTAAATCTGTTAAAAAATAAGAATAAAGCCAAGGAGAAAGATACACTATTAGAATCCATGCTAATAGCAAACACTACTAAAAATCAGATTATATAAATTAATTACAGATACTATTTCTTAAAATACATCAATGAATACTTTGTAAAGCAGAGACTCCTTTTGTAAAAATAATTTTTGCTAGTGAATACAGCTTATCTTAGGACTCCTAATGTGGTAAATATATTGCCTCAAGGAGGATGTACATCAAGTTTGCTGGAATAACCACAACGTGATTCCACTTCTTTTCAAGAACTTTTTATGAGCAACAATAGCATTATGTTGGTAGCGCTTTGTCTTGAAGTGGCAGAGGGACATTGTAGTCACTGGCTGTATCTGCTCTTAGATGCACACAGTTTTGTTCACTTGCTAAATTATGTGCTGTGATTAGATATTTACTCTGCGTGGCATCTGGGCCAAATTTCAACCCAGGACCTTACATGTACTTTAAGAAAGCATTGCAAATACTTGAAAATGATTTATTTCCTCGTAACACAAAGCTCAATTTAATATTTTAATTGGGACTATATATGTGTGAATGTTCCTTCTCAATCTGATAAGAAAATCTAACTACCAAGTTGTAAAGTACCCATGTGTTGATAGCATTTAATACCACTTCATACTACAGTTGTAATACTATTTTAAGAACCTGTGGGGGTTTTTCTAGCTAACATTCTCTGTCAATAACCTGTGACCCCTAAGTTCCCATACTTTGTAAACTCCATAAAAGCAGGAATTCCTATCATGTAGCCAAGTGTTTAGAATAGAGGGGGCAGTCAATAAATATCTGCCAAATGATGAAATAAATAATAAAGTATACATGTGTTTTCAGTGTTTGGGGTGTGCCAGTTAAAGTCCTGGCATTGTCACCAAGTCTTGGCGTTGTCACCATGGTGTAAACGGCTGCAGTAAGTAGAAAGGATAAAGGTCAACCATGGAACATGACTTCCCATGTTCTCTGAGCTCATTGTGCTCAGCATGAATGTGTGAATTGGCAATTCTGTTCTTCTGCCTGGCTCCTGGCAATGAGACAGAGAAACTGTGATGTTCTTTCTCATCTTCTCTTTCTGACTCAGAGAGCAGTGGTGACCCAGCCTCTCTTTCTTGCAGGGTGTAAACGGCATGTCTGTGGATGAGAAGCCTGACTCCCCCATGTATGTGTATGAGTCCACAGTCCACTGCACCAACATCCTCCTGGGCCTCAATGACCAGCGGAAAAAGGATATTCTCTGTGACGTGACTCTGATCGTGGAAAGGAAGGAGTTCCGCGCCCACCGGGCTGTGCTGGCTGCGTGCAGTGAATATTTCTGGCAGGCGCTGGTGGGACAGACGAAAAATGACTTGGTGGTCAGCTTGCCTGAGGAGGTACAGTAGTTTGGTCTCTTTGTGTGGTGCCTGATGGAGGCTTATTGACTTGAGGACACTTGACTGAGGAGGAGCTAGCAGGTGGGCCCTGTGCCATGTTCCACTTGGGAGGCCCCCTACACGTGAGGTTTGTGGTGCAGCCAGTTTCCATTTGATGCACTTAGAGTCTCAGAGGCATGAATATGATCAGAGCATCTTTCTTTAAGGGAAATGAACCTCACCTGTGGCTCATAGTCACACACAGTTTCTAGTTCACTTATTCTTCAGGTTTTGAGTTGTTCAGCCAGAGATGGGTACGGTCCTAAAAGTGGGATCTGAATCACTGGGACTGTAGCTATGATTTTTCTCTTTCAGATGGTTGAAGGATCACTAGATTTCCCTTGAGAGAAAAAGCGTGAAAGTAGTCACAGCACCATTCTTGCTTGAGGGAAAAATAAAAGCAAGCAGTAATTTTTACAGTTAATATAGTAAGATTCTAAGAAGTGTAAACTTGCTTTTCTCACCATTGTTGAAAATACCCTACTCAAGTTTCTTAACTACTTCAGTGAGTCCAGTCATTTCTGTATGTTGGGGCCACTAGTAACTGGACCTGTGCTGTTCAGATATGACATTTAGTTAGATGGTTTCAGGTGCAGGAACTCCAAAGACGTGCTTCACCGGGACAAAACACCACATTGGTCCCCCTTTGAATGGTGTACGCGGTTCCTCTTCTTCCAGTCTCCAGACTTCCCTTCACTTTCATGAAACCCAGGGTAATACTGAACAGCCTTCAGCCTTATGTTGAAAGCCAGAATCATTCCCTGTGTGCCAGCACAGCGTTTAACACTAGCACAGCCCCCAACAACTATGCAGGGGTTCCACTCCTGGGGCACAATCCACATCCACAGTCTGTGCCAATAGAGCCCCAGAGCTGTGCACTGATCCTCTGAGCAGCTCTTCACAGCAACCCTTGGAAAAATGAAGATCCCGTCACCCCGATGTAAGGTGCCAATGAGTACAACTAACATTCAGTCCCAGTTTCACAAACCCAAATGCTTCCAGAGGCTCAACAAATAATATAAATGAGAAAGCAGACTGTGTATAAGACATTAGGAAACCGGATACAGAAAAGCATCCAATTTCAACAGAAAGAGCAGATAAGCAAACAAGACATGGGGATCACCAGGCCCAGTCCTTTGTTAAGCAATATCTGCTATTATCCCTGTAGTGGAGAGAGGCCAGATGATAAAGTGTGGATTGCGGAAACTCTCAGCATTTTTATATTAGTACTCTTCTTTAAGTACTCACATAAAAGCTCCACTATTGCTCCTCATACCACTAGTTTGTAGATAACTATTGGGATAGCATGTAGAAAGATCCCAATACTAGGAACAAAAGGAAAAATCAGTTAAATATAATTCGGACTGGGTTAAGGAGGGATGTTTAGACACCAAATAATATAGGAAGGTGAAGAAATGGCAGCTGTGGTGTGACTGGGTGACCCTGAGCTGGATTTCCCTTGTCTATACTATTAGGGTGCTTATGCTATCTTAGTTAATGATAAATAGAAAAGTTCTTAGGATGGTTCTTGTCCCATAGTAGGCATTCATCAAATTAGGGCTCTTTCTTCTTTTCTAGGCAGCATAAATGCCTTTCTTATTCCAACTCTAGAATTCTCTGGAAATATTTGGAAAACTTGCAGTTATCCAGGAAAAGAGTGGGCATAGAATTAATTTTTTTAAGATTTATTTATTTATGCATGCAAGAACTGGGTACAAGCCAAAGGTATGGGGAGTGAGAGGATTCACCAGAGATAGAATGGGGAACAGAACAGGCAGACTGTCTGAAATACACTGCTGAGGGGAGCAGCGGGAGAGATAGGAGAGGTCTGCTGCACCATGTGGGTTGCTCCCTGCCTGGCCAGGAATCGAACTCATGCTGCAGTGGCAGCGGATAGTTTCATAGGTTGCGTCTTAACCCCTTGCAGCACCACGGAGGCCCTAGAATTAATTTATTATCTGTGGCAAGCCACCTCATTTATGGTATTTTGCTAATTTTTTTTAAAAGTTGGATTATAGTAAATATAGTTATAAATGAAAAATCCTGCTTTATATATGTGTGCTTGGGTCTCTCTTCAGTGACTCTTGGCCCCATTGGGGACTCCCTGGACTATGTGCTCCAAGCCCTGGCCTGCCCCCAGTTAGCTCTGGAATCCTAGGCACTAACCTCTCTGAGCCCAATTCTTACTTGTAAATAATGCTAAAATTCTGAAGTTCTTGAATTATTAATCATAATATAATACCAAGGCAGTAAAATTTAAAGAAAACTGGGATATACATGTACATGACATAACCTGAAAGTTACCTCTTAGTCAAATCCCAGATTACTGTTTATTTCCTTAGCATGTGGCACGCACTTTACCTTTTAAAGTAAGAGACACACTATAGAGATATCACATAACATTCTGCTACTTGACTTTTGATTGCTTGTATTTCAGTTAGTGAGAATTTGCTATGTGCCAATTTTCTTTCTTTGTAGCTTTGTAAAATGTTTGATGTCCCTCTATTGTCTCCATCCCCCATACCATTCAGGTATTCTGGGTATTCATGGACCTGAAACCTTCAGATATAAGTAGACATTTTTTCTTTTACATATGAAACATGAATCCATATTAACAGTCACCCAGTTCTAAGCATCTTGCCAGTGGAGCCGCCCCCCATGGTATCTTCCTCTGTGGGCCTGTGATTTTCTCCCAGACCTCCTCCCTCTGCTCCCAGCACCTGCCTGTGGCTCCAAGTGCCAGCAGCTCTTTTCTCTCCTTGACTGTACACACTGAAAATTCCTTGCAGGCTCTCTAGTTACTGTCCTCCTTCGCTCAGTGAATTACTTCATAGAATTTGAATTAAGTGGTAAATAAACAAAAATGCCAATACTACCGTGAAAAGTAGCTGCCTGAAACCAACAGCACCTGGAACATATGATGTGAAAGAAGGTATTTGATTAGCTCCTTAGAAATCTTTAAACCTCATTAAACTCCTACCACCAAATTCAAATCAACTCTGGCCCTTTCCCAGCCTGTTCACCTTGGTCCACATCTACACATCCTGGCTAGCCAGTCTTCGTGAATCTCAGGAGGCCAGCACAGCCATGTCAGAGAGCTCCTCCTTGGATTAAGAAACTTCCAGATACTGTCATCACTCCCACCCCAAATTGGTCAGTTTAAGTCAA
The DNA here is from genome assembly GCF_014898055.3 of Talpa occidentalis. NCBI lineage: Eukaryota > Metazoa > Chordata > Mammalia > Eulipotyphla > Talpidae > Talpa > Talpa occidentalis. Next base: position 96,024,886 of record NW_023602073.1, on the reverse strand, counting down.
TCCCAACTCTGGCCTCCAGCTGCTGTTCAGTTGTTCAATTCTACCCCCAAGTCCTGACTCCCCTCAGGGAACACAATTACCAGCAAATCAGAGCCACTCACTCTTAGTACCCAGTGTAGCCTTGAACTGAAAGGGAGAGAGACTAAAATAGAGGTCTCCTTCTAGAAGTCAAAGACTAATTGAATGTTCTTGCTCTCTTTCCCTTTAAAATGGAATTATAGGGCCTCCCCGGTGGCGCAGCGGTTGAACACTGGGTTGCAAAGCTGCCCGCAGCCTCTGCATTGCTGGTTCGATCCCAGGCCACTGGGTGAGGGTCCCACATGGTGCGCAGACCTCTCCTGCCACGCCCGCTGCTCCCCTCAACAGTGTATTTCGTCAGTCTGTCTGTTCTGCTCCCTGCTCTGGCTCTGGTGAATCCTCTCACCTTCCCGCGCTTCTGACTGTACCCAGTGCTTGTATAAATAAATAAATAAATCTTTAAAAAAAAAATTAAAAAATAGGGCCTCCCCTGTGGCGCAGCGGTTGAGCGCTGGGTTGCGAAGCTGCCCGCAGCCTCTGCAGTGCCAGTTCGATCCCCGGCCACCGGCAAGGGTCCCACATGGCGTGCAGACCTCTCCTGCCACGCCCACTGCTCCCCTCAGCAGTGTATTTCGTTAGTCTGCCTGTTCTGTTCCCTGCTCTGGCTCTGGTGAATCCTCTCACCCTCCCGCGCTTCTGACTGTACCCAGTGCTTGTATAAATAAATAATAAATAAATAAATAAATCTTTAAAAAAAAAATCTTTAAAAAAAAAATTTAAAAATAAAATGGAATTGTAGTCCCTGGGATTTATATGACTTGAGTGTTGTCTCCCCATAGGAAAGGCATGCAGGAATTTCTTTCACCAAATTGTAAGACATAAGATATTGTACATAGTACTTCCATTAAATAATGAGGGATCACTTGATTTACAATTAGTAAGTGTATTTTGCACTAAGAGATGAAGAAAAAGTGGTTGATGTGCCCAGCATTGCAAGGCCATTCTTCCATTCCTCAGGATTACAATAGACTCAGTAATCACTCTCTTAGTTATAGAAACCATTTAGAACTGGATGCCCACTGTACCAGAAGTGTCATCATAGTCATGAACTTCAGTCTTATGATGTGACAGGTACTGAGCCAGAAATGGAGTGTGCCTCCTAGGAGACTTGTAACCAAATGGGTTTTTACATCAACCACATCCTCAGGAGGCTTACTGGCTCCCTCCCAGAATGTGTGCAAAACACACATTTGAAAAGGTCAAATGATAATAAGTATTGGAAAGTATAACAGAGAAAAGGGAGCCCTTGTGTACTCTTGGTAAGAATGTAAGTTGGTGCAGATACATGAGGAAAAGGTATGGAGGTGCCTCAAAAACTTTTAAATAGACCTATTAATTACATCCAACAATTCCCCTTCTTCCTATATCTGAAGAAAATAAAATGACTGCTTCAAGGGGATGCCTTAACTCCCATATTCATTCTGCATTATTCACAGTATCTAAGATATGGAGACAACCCAAGTATCTGCTGACAAATGATTGGATAAAGAAAATGTGAAGTATGTGCGCAGTGGAGTATTATTCAGCCTTATGAAAGAAAGAAATTCTATTTGCCGCAACATGGGCAGACCTGGAGGGCTAAGTGAATTGTGCTAAGTGAATTAAGCCTGACATAGAAAGGCAAATATTGCATGTTTTCACATGTGACATCTAAAAATGTCAAACTCATCGTAACAGAGAGTAGAATGGTGGTTACCAGAGGCTGAGGGGTAGAGCAAAAGGAAGATATTGATCAAAGGGTACAAACTTTCAGTTATAAGATGAATAAGCTCTGGAAACCTAATGTTTAACATGGTGACTGTAGTTAATAATAATGCATGATTTAACTGAAATGTGCTAAGAGAGTAGATCTCAACTGTTCTCACCACACACAAAAAAATGGTAACTTTGAGAGGTGATAGATATATTAGATTGTGGTGTACACATTTTACAGTGTATATTTCACAGTGTATACATATATCAAAACATTACATATATATCTCAAATATATTCTATTTTGTCAGTAAATTTTGATAAATATTAAGTACTAATTAATAAATATTTAGAAGAGGGGGAGAGAGATGATTGCTGAGACCACTTCCTTCTTGGGATTCTTTCCTTGTCCTTTCACCCTCTAGAGAAGAAGGTGTCTTGCAGGAAGTGGAAGAGTGTGGGGTAAGTATGGCTCCTTGAGGTGGGCCTTAGGCTTTCATAGGTATAAATATATTTCAGACTTCTGCTCACTCAGTCTATCACTATCATTTTCTCTCTCTGTCTCTCTCAACAGTTTAAGACAGATCTTTTTTTCTCAGTGCTAAACAAAAAAGAAAAATTGACTCAGAAGCATTCTGGAGAAAAGACATTTGTTGTTAAATCTTAACCAAAGGGTACAGTAAAGAGTTCAGCAGTATTACTGCTGAATATAGAGGGCAACAAGAAAATAGTGGGATCTTCATGTCTGAAAATTTTTAGAGGGTGTGGAAGTTGTTAATGTCTCTGAGATGATTTAGTTTCAGTCTTTTAAAAAAGCAATAAGGTAGGCATGGTTACATTTGGACAGTCTTTTCTGTGGTGTTACACACTGCACTAACTCTAGAGACTGCACTAACTCTAGAGAACAGACTGCACTAACTCTAGAGAACAGGATGCTGGTAGTATTCTGAGCCTGACTGTAGCTGTGGTGGGAAGTGAGGTTTGGTAATAAACTGTGGGTGAGGTCTTTGGGAAATTCCATCACCAGGATAAGAAAAAGAAAGCACTCACCAATCCCAAAGCACAGAGCCAACCCTTTGCCCTCCACATAAACAGAACTCCAAAGAAGCACAGGCAAATTTTAAGATCTGTAGAGAATCATGCAGGAGGGCTTGAGAAAGCTGCAATCTAGACCTTGGCACTAATTGCTTGTAAGGTCCTGAGCAAGTCAATCAACTTCTTTGTACTTCTCTCTCCAGACTCATTGATTAAGCAACTTTATTCAATAACAAATTCATTCAACGAGTATTTGTCAAGAGCCTACTGTGTAACAGGAGACACTGTGCTAGATACTGAGTTGAACCTTGTGAACAGAACAGTTTACATTCCAGTGAGGAAAAGGAGGAGAGACAGAAAATAAATCAATATGATCTATTCTTGATTGGATGCCATTGAGAAGATAATAACAGTGAAGGCGGGTTAAGGGAACCAGGGTATGGGTATTGTATTTTAAATATGGTGGCCAAGAATGGTCTGCTTGAGAGGATGACTTTTGAGCAAGACTTAAAGGAGATGAGGGAGCCAACCATACTGATGGCTAGGGGAGGAGTAATCTAGGTAGGAGGAATGGCAAGGAAAAGGCTCTGAGGCTGTAGGAGGCTTGGCATGTCTGACACACAGTAAGCAGAATGAGCAATGGGTAGACTGAGAAGAGACATATGAGAGCATCTTAGATCCAGACTGCACCTTGTTGGGCATATTACCTTTTTGGAATGAGCTGGGAGGCAGTTGGAGGGTTTAGTAAAAGAAGGTCCTTTTGGCTATATGAAAATAGATTAAAAGAGGGGAAGGGCAGAAGCAGGAAAAGCATTTAAGATCTAATGCAACAGCCTTGCCATGATGTAATTGGCCTAGACCAGGATGACAATAATGATATAGTATCAGCATCAGATTCTGGTGATACTTTGAAGGCAGAGCTTATCAGATGTTCTTAGAAATTGGATTTAGGATGGAAGTAAAAGAGAGGAGTCAAGGATAAGTCCAAAGTTTGGACTCTGAGCTATTGGAAGAACCCAGTTGCCATTAACTGAGATTGGTGAAGACTAGGGAAAGTAGGCTTGGAGTGCAGAGAGAGAGGGGAATGGACTAGGAGTTCTGTTTTGTACATATTAAGTTTAAGAGGCCTGTTTACATCTACGTGGTAATAACTAGTGCACGGTAGGATATACATGGATGGCATCATGAGAGAAATCCAGCCTGGAGATAGGACTTTTAGTACTAGAATTTCGGGGATATTGAAAGCCATAGGACAGGATACAATAATCAAAGGAATGAGAGTAAGTAGAAAAAAAGATGTCCCAGGATTGAGCCTTGAAGCTTTCTGCAAGTAAGTCAGGGAAATGAGGAGGAGCCTGCAGGGTAGACCAAGAAGAGGAGTAACTTTAAGGTGGAAGGAAAAGTAAACACATGTGCTGGAATCCAGGTAAAGAAAGTATTTCAATGAGGAAAGAGTAGGTAATTATGTCAAATGATTCCAGTATCCAACTAAAATGAAGGCTGAAAATTGACTGTCCCACAGCTTGGAAGCCATTTTTTATTTCACTGAGCATTTTTGAGGGTGCAGTCAGAGGAAAAACAAACTCTATGGTACTCAAGACAGTGTGGGAAGAGAGAAATTTTGAGAAAGCTAATGGAGGCTACATTTATTTTAGACCTTTTCAGTTAAAGAGAACAGAAAAGTGGGCCAGGAGTTCCAGGGAAAGTTTCAAAGGAGATTTCATTGTGGTTCTTTTGTTTTCAGTAGGAAGAAATTTCAGCATGCTTGCACTCCACGTTGGGTATTATCTGTATTCACCCTTCCCCAATTTTCCTCTTTCCTGGACACACAGGGAGACCAACTTTTTAATCAGTTGTGTTATGTGACTAGCATCTAATCAATGAAATGTGAAGAAAAATAATGTATCACTTCTGCTCTGAGGCAGTTCAAAGTATATATGGGTTCTTCATGTTGTTTTCTGTCCATTTAACTGGTGTCAGAGAACACCAAATAGTAGAACTGCAACCTAAGTCCCTGAGTCACTATTAGAGAAGAGTCATCTGACTTAAATTAATGACATGAATGAGAAGCAAAGTTTTATGTTAAGCCTTTCCAGTTTGGTGTTTGTGTTTATCTGTTACCACAGCATAGCTTAGCTCATGCTGACTAATACTTGGGCTGATGGAAAAGTTTCAAAAGAAAAAAAAATCTTAATGATACAGGAAACAGAAAACCTTTGCACAACAAATGTCATTGAGTATTTGAGAGAAAATGAGACCTACTAACTAGTTGGGCAAACTCAACTTAGCAAGACACATCTTTTTCTGAAAATGAAGTTGAACTGGAGGATCTCTGAAGTCCTCTCCTAGCCTGTAGGTTTTGGTCCTTGAACTTTTCTAGGTTCCTGCTGGAGGGAGAGAAGAAATCTTGCTGATCAGAAAGAGGAAAGATGTTGGATTGAGATTTAGGGAAAGAGAAAAGAAAAAGAACTATAGGATTTCAAGAGGAGTGAGTTTACTCCTCTAACTTCTCTTTGTAAATATTCTCTGACTTTTCAGAAATGGGCTCACAAGAGTGCACAGGTGCTGACCGCTAAAGAACTATAGAACCTTTGGGCTCTTTGATAAGGCAGATTGTAGAAGAAACAGATCATTGCTCACTAACCATTTTAGAAGGTGCTAGGATTAAAAAAAAGGATTTTACATTTAATGACCTCAATTTCAGTAGGATTGTTCAGGGAGTAACAATACTGGTTACCAACTTGGCTTGCAGAGCTGCTCTTCAGATTAATGAAATGTAATATGTTAAACTTCTTGGAAGGATGGTGCTATATAAACAGAAGGTGTTATTATTCCCATAAAAGGAAAGCACAGTCTCTCTGATGAAATGGCTCTTACCTCAGAATCCTCATTAAAAACTGTGGTGCAATTTTCCAAGTTGCATTAGTGAGACTTGGCAGCAGATGAAAAAAAAAAAAAAGCAAATAAATAGTAAGTCAAAGTATTCCAGGTAGTTACTTGCTAGGAAGTATGAAGTTTTCAAGTCCTAGAATCATGCTGATAATTTTGAAATGCCTAAAGGCAGAATTTATTTATAGTTATACAAAGGTGACTTCCAGCCCTGAAATCTGGGCTTGGGTATCAAATGAGAGTGCCATAAAGCAAAGCCATGAAAAAGAAGCTAATACTATTGTGATTCCATCTCCGAAGGCTGCTCGATGGAGCTGATACAGAGGAGGGGAAATCTAGTGTGAAAATAGCCACAGCAATAACTAATTTTAAAACTGAAATGCATAAGCTGTTTCCAAACCTCTTACATTTTTTAAATCCTGAGGCCAGTAAGTCCTATTTAAAGAAACTTATGGAGAGATGCGTTCCTCTTTTGGCATAGTAGAAGGAGTTGAGTAGACAAAAATGAAGACATATTTAAAAATTATTTTAAATGACCTGATTTCAAGACCAGGTTTAAAGATTCTTTTTTCTGTACCTATTTATCCCTATATTAATACCAGATGACCATAATAACAACATTTTAAAATGGATTTATAGCGCCTTTGACAGTGTAGTTGTTTGCATTAAATTTTATAAAACTTGTTACCACTGTATCCATTTTAAAACTATTCTTTGTATATGAGTTAAATGTCTCTTACATGTCTTTCTTTTCCCTCTTATGGAGCGTCTTAGGTATTTCAATTAAAATTAATAATAGCTTTAAAGACAGAGTTCAGAGCTATAAAGTTGCTCACTTGATCAGTAATCATAACTATTATTTTGTCATATTTAATCACAGAACCAGAGCCTTTAACAGGATATTTAATTAAACTTTTAATTCATGATAAGAAGTTAAATAGCACTTGGGAGGAGGTTTTTTTAAAATTATTTCCACTTCTCATCCAGATTACCCCCATCCAAAAAAAAAAAAAGGTGTGATAGAAAGACATAATGGCTGTCAGCCAAGGGTATTGTAGGTCATGCCAGCATGAGTTGGCAGCGAGCCATTGTCCAATTAGCATGGCTTCATCGTTGCAGAGTAATCACTCTTGTGTAGATGGTTGAGTCACTCATGATGTAGTGGTGCTTCACTCGAGCCAGTACTTCTTAGAATAGGTTTCTTGTTCGCTGTTATTACCTGCCCTACTTTACCAATAAAAGCACAGGACCGGTTAGGCTGAAAGCCGAACAGAAGAGAAACATCGATTATATATCTCATTTTTCTTTGCTTCCTGAAAACTGAGATTGCAATTAAACAGTGAAAGCATGGTGTGTTTTGTAAATGAGTTACAAGAAAATACAGTTTCTACATCAAAATACTCAGTGTTGCAATCCAAGAGTCGGTTTTTATTCTGTCTTTTCTTTGGCAGCTTTAGCACTTGGCAAAAATGTAAGGATATCAGTAAAGTTACCTAATAATCTTAATAGATTCACATTCCATTCAAAAACTTGGAATGCCACCAAACTGCTTCAGGTTTCAGCTCCATTGTTGGAGTGCCCTTGACATTTCTGGTGGGTATGGAGTTATACAAGCAGACAGCTTTTGAAAGAGACCCTTCTTATGGTGAGAACACCTGGAGCCTGGTTGGACAAGTTGTAAACCAGGAAACTGATTCAGGAATTTCTTAACAAAATGGATGATATCCAGACATTGGAGTGGTGGGTAGTTGTCAGTAGAAAAAGACTGTTCTTAGAAGCACAAAGAACAGAACATTAGTGTTGGCACTAATGAGTTCATACTTTTATGTTCATTCTTGTATGTTTGGGTTATTCATCAAATCACAGGCTAGATAAAGGGTTGGGTGGTTTTTGCTTTCAGGACTAGAGCAATTCAGTAATGGCACTTATGGTTTCCTAATATCTCAGAAGTGTTCTTTTTCCCATTAACTTGGTGCATAAGTAAAATTCATCACTTTGCCATAGATTCCTAAAATATGTTGACAGTCTTTCTAACTGACATTGGCAACACCTTCCAAGTAGCTGGTGATGCAGTGAGCTTTACTGTCTGAGGTGGACTTCTGTGTGCCGCCTGGCAAAGGCAGTGTGTGAAAAAGTGAATGTATCCAGCACCCTGGGTGGGATGGAGCCAGGCCTCCACTATGAGCAAGTTTTTTGACTGACTGGCAGCAAAGAGAAATACTGGCAGCTGTTCCCAAGCAAGCCAAAAGTTGGCCCTGGGGTGAAAAAAATATGCTGGAATTTAGCCAACAGAAGATTCCTGGGTTTAGAAGAAAATCAAAGGAAACATAAAGAAGGTCACAATTATAGCCTTCCAACTTGTTCAAGTAACAACAGTTTTATCTTCTGCTTTATAAAAGACAATATTAAATGTCATTGCTACTCATTCTTTTCTGTTTCTTTTTTTCTTTCCTGTTTTATTTTTGTTCTGTTGATTTTTTTTTATTTTTTTATATGCAAAATCAAATGGCAGATTACTCTTCCTAAAAGTGGTACATAGATGATGTCACTGGAGGCAGCACCAGCAACCAGAGCTAGAGACCAGAGCCGGTCTCTCAGAGCCATGGTCACACATATGCCCAACTGTGTTGAGTGATACAGGGTGGAATGGAATGATGTGTGGAGGTCACATCAAAAATCTATCCAGAAAGGCCCTTAACACCTCACAACTTGCCTATTATTCTTGTTTTATCAGTTATTCAAAGAGAAGTGTGGGGAAAATGGAAAGTTACTAAAAGGTCAGGAAATGTCTGCAGAAAGTCAGGCCCCCTCAAGGTCTTGCCTTACAATCATGAGTGCTCCAGTAAGACAAGATACTTTCATGTATGCATTGTCATTCTTCCTTCCCAACGAACAGCTTGAACTGTGTGGAAATATTTTTTCTGCCAAGTTGAGCTATGGTCGCCTAGGAATTAATTGACTTGTGCCCTACAAATATGAAGGTGGAAAGACTAAAAATGTGCAATACCAAGATTCAGAGCAAGAACTTCATAGTCAGGAAATCAGCAGGGTACTAAGAGGAGCTATCTGAACCACACCTTTTGTAACTCTGGAGACTTTTGGGGTCAGTTATATCCATTATTAGATTAATAGGATGTTCGTGTAGAGAAATGGGATGACCTTTCAAAGTTCTGTTTGACAAAGTATCTCCATGCCACCTATCTCAGACAGTTGATGTTGATTAGATGTTTCTGTTCACTAACAAGAAAAAGTATCCCAGTTACATAGGAGGGACTTTAAAGGAGAATTTTGTAACAGTGCAAGGTGCTTCATACTGAAGTGAAGTATAAAAGTAAATACAGAAAATTAAGAATTTCCTTCAAAGGAATTGAGAAAGAGAGAATGAGATTGAGATTAAAGTAGATATCCAAAAGGACAAGATGACTTAAGTACACCACTTCATAGAAGCAGGGGAATAGAGCCCATGACCCCTTCATATGTCACTTTGGGGAGCAGGGGGGTAACTAAGAAATATAAAGCAAGACCATCTCTTTTAAAGAGCCTACAATATCGTGGAAGAATCAATATAAAACTTTAGAAATCACAAGTAACCAATTCATTGTTGATGCCAAATTGTATTGGCTGTTATTTGTGCTTCAGAAGTTCAGGTGCGGGGAGCAAGGGGCAACAGTGAGGAGGACAGGATTATCCTTCCATCTCCCCCAGGAATTTTAGACCACCTATAACCATTGATTAGGACTTTGTTAGGGAATGCGTGGGGAGAGGTTATTCAGGACAGGATAGCAACAAAGCAAAGGCCCAAAAGAAAGCATTCACAGAGCATGGAGGACCCAACTTTGAGCAGCACAGAGGGTAGCAGCACAGATCTGACCATTCAAAATATGGTCAGATTATATGAGCTTACCATGAGAGAGTAAAATTTAGGCACAATAATTTAGTTTTGATAGGGTAAGCAATAACAGTTAACTGAATCACCATGAAATGAGATGTGGCATGGTGAGAACAACTTCAGGACTGTCTAGTAATGAAACACTTGATGGATGGAGCAGCAAACTGCTCCAGACAGAGGGCATAGCCAGGAGACTTCCATGGCACTAGCATGAGCTGACGAAGGAGTCTGCCTGTGGAGGAACTGGGAGGATGCTGGTGCCTTTCAGAGATCCTGAAAAACTGGGTGTGGGATCACATAGGTGAGGAAAGCAGCCATCAAGCCTTGCTGTTTGTCTGTAGTGCTGTGCATATACTCAAGGCACTGAGCATGCAGAACTGAAGGTACAGATATGAAGAACACCAGCACACAGATTATGGCTGAAACCACTGGGAATGCCTGATCCCTCTGAGAAAAGAGAAGCAAAAATACTCGGCGCTGTCGTGGCGGGTTTGCTGAAGAAGACCACTGGCCTTGTGGGACTGGCTGTATGTGACACTCTGCATGAGAGGCTAAGAATATTGTACACAAAGATTCTTGATGTTCTTGAGCAAATCCCTAAAAATGCAGCATATAGGAAGTACACAGAACAGATTACCAATGAGAAGCTGGGTATTGTTAAAGCAAAAACAGATGTTAAAAAATTAGAGGATCGGCTTCAGGGTGGTGAAATAGAAGAGGTGAGTCTTCAGGCTGAAAATGAACTAAGTCTGGCAAGAAAAATAATACAATGGAAACCATGGGAACCTTTAGTGGAAGAGCCTCCTGCCAACCAGTGGAAATGGCCAATATAATGACATGTGTGTTGATGAGAAACTGATGCAATTAAATGTTCTGTTAAATTTAAAAAAAAAAAAAAAGAGAGAAGCAAAAATAGGGCCGGGGCTGAGATTGAGCTTCAACACCTAGACTCCCATTGCTGTTTCCTCTACTGAGAACAGATTTTCTCTGGATTGCTGCTTTTAATTCTGTCTTCACTTATTTAGGAAATATTAAAGACCCAATAGTTTATCAGACTGAGGATGCTATATATTTATAGATGTTCTCTAAGGTACCTTCTAAAAACTATGCCTATATTGCCCCATAGTCAGTACAGCCAAATACAAGCACCTGCAAGGAGATGCTTAATTTCTAAAGAATAAAACCCTGAAAACACAACCCCAGTGTTGTTTGTAATCCACTGCTACATTTTTAAATGCCAGAAACAGATTCAGGCCAAGATGGCCACTGGGGGCTAAGACCATTATGATGAGTGTTTGATGGACATTAATATATCACCAGAGCAACATGCACAGACACAAGTAGCACCACACACACACACTAACCCAGGAAGGGGTTAATCTGAATATTACTCCTAGTGGGTCAACCAAATCTTAGCTGTCATGTGATGTGAACATTCATGAAATACACATATTCCCAGTCATGTATTCAGGGTACAGCTTGACTTCATAAAACCTTTAGATCTAGCTTCCAGTTAGAGGGAAGTCAAAGATTAGAGAAACTGGCTTAATAGCAACATTGAAAACAATGAGGCAAGTCCAGAGGGTAGGACCTTCTGCAGGATAAATGACCTGATCTCTCCTGAAAGTCCATGTCATGAGAATGGGACTATGCTAAATTAAACAAGTTTTAAGAGATTTAAAAAAACAGATTTAGTGTATCATCCTGTCATCCTGGAGTGATTACTAGATAGGACAAATCAGTTACAAAGGCTTTGGGGAGCGAATTTCTAAGATTCAAGTGTATTTTGAGTATTAGATGAAAATTCCCTGAAATGGAAAGGTGCTGACAATTGGCAAAGGCAGACTGAGGAAGAACATCCACAATATAATGTTGGTTTGGTTAAAAATATATAATGGAGGGACATAGAGGGGGCAAGAAAAGAGCCATGAAGACATTTGCTAAAGTGTTAAGTGTTGACCTGTGAATGATGGGAATGTGATGAGTTTTGTTTTGCTTGTCTGTGTTTTCCAATTTCCTACAGTTGTACATTACTACATTTCTGTGCTATTAAAATGGCCATTTGAACAGTTTGGTGCATAGAAGGGAATGAGGGAGAAGACCAGGTGAAATATGGAAGTATAATCCTGGGAAAATGAAACTCCACAGTACGGCTTTGTGTGTGATTTCAAAGGTTCTGTGAACCTCATCAGTTTCTCCTAAAAGCACCAGTGCTGCCCCCAACCTTCCTCCTCCCTTCTGTCCAGTCAAAGCTCTCCATTCTCTTAAGAAACTCAAGTTCCTAACTTAGAGCAGACATGCTTGGACTCACAGTCTCATTTGTTATATGAGAACCCAAAAGCAGTAAGGGAATAGATTTCTTCTAGTTTCTTCTCATTACAAGTTTGACTTTTTTCATATTTAAATTTACTTGGATCATTGAAACCTACAGATGCCCTTGCCATCCTGTATGCTTTTTGGAGTTACATCTTTGGAAATTAGCAGTGCAAGTTTCAGTGGAAATAACTCAGACGTTTGCCAAGTCTCTGACCCTGTCTATCCCCAGACAGAGAACGAAGTTCTCACCATCTAGTCAAATCTTGTGTGACTCTGAAGGAAAGTGGGGGTGTGGGCTTGTCTCTCCTTTCCTGTCACCCTGGTAGACAGGTACTAAAACTGAAGAAAAAGGAGAGTCTTTTCATGAATATTTTCAAACATTTAAATATCTATAAATGTATTCTTTGGGAAGTCACTTGATAGGCTTAGTATTTACTTCAGACTCTTATTATATACAGAATATCTCCAAGTAGCTACTTCATCGTGAATGTGGCAGGATTAAATAAAGACATGCTTTTATTTAATCAAATGGATGTTGACATTTTTGAAATCTAACAGTAAAAGAAGCTCATCCCATCCTTCCCTGGCCTTTGTTAAAGAAGGGCATCATACCTTCACCCCCTGATTCTAGGAAGCCTGGACCCGTGGGTCTCGCTGGAATTCACACTGTTTCCTTCCCTCTCCACAGTCCCCTGCCTCAGAGGGGCTGCTCACTGGGGGACCTACAGCAAAGAGGTGGTTTCCCTCCATCATACCCAAAGTCTGGAAGAAGACAACCGACACATGTGTTATTGGTACTTCAGAAGAGTGAGTCACTCTAGAAAGTGATGCTCTGGTGAGTCTGTACTGGTAAGGCTCACACAACCTGCTTTGTGGTCAGTGGAAATGTGCTGGTTCTTCCTTGCTTCTCCTTCGGAGTCTCTAGAAATGTCTTTTTTTTCTTGACTTTTTCAAGTGATTTTTTTTCTTACATCAATCTTTAGCCTGTTTTCATGGGATATCTACAGTATTTAACTCTTCTAATACCCATGTGTTCGGCTGCTTAGGCTGCGTAACAAAATATCACACACTGGGTGACTTAAAGCAACAGACATTTAATGTTCTCACAGTTCTGGTGCTCGAAGTGCAAGACCAGGTGCTGCAAAGTTGGTTTCTGATGAACCCATTTTTCCTGGCTTGCAGACAGCAGCCTTCCGCTGTGTCCTAATGTGACTTTTCCTCCATGTGGAATGAGAGGGAGAGAGAAAGACGGGAAGGGACACTCACTGTATATACTTACTGCGTATTGAACTGGTTAATCACACAGAATAAATGAATCAATTAGATTAACTTTTGAACCCAGTACTATTGCTAACCGTGTGCTATGTCCTAGAATAAAGGAAATTAAATAGGACCAAATGAGTGATCTTTGATTGACTCTCAGATAGAAAAAAAATCTATAAGTATATCTGTAAAGGGCAGGAATGGCTACTGAGCAGGTTTTCTGATCCCATGCAGACCGGGTAAAGGAGGAGTCAGAGTCCTCAGTGGTTTTGCAGGTTTTATTGGGATTACCAGGTACACGGCAGGCAGGGGCGCTGCGGGGCCGGTAGGCTGGCAGGCCTCCCAGCCCCCAGCAGGTCTTCACTCTGGGCTCTCCGGCCTTCTCTCGGCTTCTGCTTCTCTTGCTTCTCTCTCTGCTTCTACTCATTCTTGACTTCTTCTGGCGTCCCCGTGATGCCACCCTTAAAAGCCCAGTCTTTCTGCCTAGGTGTACCCACTTCAGGTGCCTGCCATCAGGCATGCATTCAGGACCACAGGGTTCCCTCATCTATCCTAATGGCGGGAGGGCAGAAAAGCCTGATACCTTTTACCTACCCTGCAGTCCACCCCCTCAGGGTTTTCTGCCATACAATCTACATATATACAATTTTCTTAGCAAACATAAACAATGCAGCCATGGCCCACAAAAGCAAATACATCGCAATATAACAAAATACAACAGAACACAAAGTCCAGGCAGGGCCCCAACCTAGTGGCAAAAGACAATTATTGGTACCAGCAGATGAGCCACCAAATCTGCTGCCGAAGGCACTGCTCATGCAAGGAAGGGGAACCACTCACAGCATCTACTGTAACATGCCAGGAGCCATCAGGCTTCCTGGTCTTCTCTGGCTGTGGTCTCAGCCACTAGCCACACACAGCATCCACCCCCAGGATGCACTCACTCTGGGATTGGCGATTCTATTATACTGTTGGTGGTAATCGCCAACCCTCAGGGTTTCTGTCTGCTGTCACTCCAACACTCGGCTTTCTCAGCCACCAATGCGACTCACAGACCCCTGCACTCAGGCCAACCCACTGAGCAAGCACATGGGTCGGGGATCCAAACTCTACACGCGGCCTCTCTCGGGTCCCCTCTTCGGCTTGGGCTCCACCCCAAGCCACGTTCCCCACCTGTCTCCCAAGGACAGGTTCTTCAGCTCCTCACCCTCACTCGAGAATGAGCAGGGCATCACCCACAGGTGATTTTACAAGACTCACTGGCCTTCCTCAGCTTACTTAGTGCTTATCAGCCACTCAGGGCTTCCCAAACTTAGCATCAGTACCAGCTTTTGCCTTCTCAGTTGGCTTTTCTCCTCCGCCTGGCTGCTGGGCATAGACAGGCTGCTTTTGGCCATCAAGGGCCACTGGCCACCCCCAGATTCCCATCTCCTGGGGTGTACAAACAATAGCATCCTCCCCCAGGGTCCCAAAAACTTAACTTGCCAAAGTTCCTCAGCCTTCTGGCAGGATTGTCAGTCCAATTTCATCAGTCCATCAGTGCAAGTCCGTTGGCCTCTCCCTGCATCAGCACTGGCGAGTTCTGAATTGTGGTCCTCTCCTCCCCGACGATTCTGCTGCCTCAGGGGTCGTTGGCTGGTCCTCTCGGGCATCTCCTCCACGCGAGGTCTCGTCCCGCAGTTCCTGGACCTTGTCCCACTCCTGTGACACCATGACGCCTCCAGCGTTGTCACAAGCAAACAGTCTGTTACTCCTTAGTCCCTTCAGAGAGCTCCAATACCCATCTGCATGGATCATCTTGCCGATTTACACCAATTATAAGGTCAGGAATGGACACTGTGCAGGTTTTCTAAGATCCCATGCAGACCGGGTAAAGGAGGAGTCAGAGTCCTCAGTGGTTTTGCAGGTTTTTATTGGGATTACCAGGTACACGGCAGGCAGGGGTGCTGGGGGGCCGGTAGGCCTCCCAGCCCCCAGCAGGTCTTCACTCTGGGCTCTCTGGCCTCTCGGCTTCTGCTTCTCTTGCTCTTCTCTCTGCTTCTACTCGTTCTTGGCTTTTTCTGGCGTCCGCATGACACCACCCTTAAAAGCCCAGTCTTTCAGCCTAGGTGTACCCACTTCAGGTGCCTGCCATCAGGCATGCATTCAGGAACACAGGGTTCCCTCATCTATCCTAATGGCGGGAGGGCAGAAAAGCCTGATACCTTTTACCTACCCTACAATATCCTTGGGACAATTCAGTGAAAATAGACAGTGTATTAGTTTATAATAATATGTCAATATTACTTTTTTTGGTAGGAAAAATGGTATTTTCATTATGTAGAATGTCCTTTTTCCCCCCAGAAATAAATTATCAAATAGTTAGGGGTGAAATGTCATTTTTTGTTTTCAAATGGTTCTGGAAAGAAAAGAGAAAGAAATGTGCAGATACAGAGAAGAGAGCACACAGATTTAGCAAAACTTAACATTTTGGTGAATCCAGATTAAAGGTATATGGATGTATATTCCTTTCATCTTTTCCGTGGATTGATACTTCCAAGTTTAAAGTGTCAGGAAAAACAAGTAATGGATTGAGACTGACTTTGTCATGAAGGTGTACCATTCATGCAAGAAGCATTTCCTGAGTACCTACTGTGTACAAGTCCTGTTGTCAGTGTTGGGAATGTAGCAGTGGATAGAACAGATGAAGCTGGGGTTCTCATATGTCTACATTTTAGTGTGGAGGGCAAGTGAGAAAATAGGATCATTTTTGATCAAGGAATGCTTCCCTAAGGAGATCTGCGAGCTGAGAACTGAATGACTAGAAGCAGCCTTTTGTTGCTTTCACAGGTTTGCATTGAACACCAGCTATGTGTGCTCTTCAAGGTACTGGGGTGTAACAGTGATCTAAACGGATTAAGGCTCTCCCTTTTAGGACAAACAATAAACAGGAATACATAAATTCATGGTCAGTGTCACAGAGGAAAATAAAGTAGGGAGGGGAGTAGTTCGTGAGGACAGAAGTTGAAATTGTAGCTTGGAAAAGGCTCACCAAGCAGGCGGCATAAAGGGCAAGAGGGAGGATGCTAAAAGGAGATGTATCGTGAGGGCCCTATGGGCCATGGTAATGACTTTGACGTGTACTAGGGAAACGGATCTTTTGGAGAGGGTTCTGGACAGTAACATAACCCTTATCTTCCGAAAGGATGGCCCTGGGCATTGACTTGAGAACAGGTGTGAAGGAGCAAGGGCAGATGCAAGGACACCACAGGTTAAGCATCTCCTGCAGTAATTTAAGTGAGAGGTAGCTTGTGCAAGGGTGATAGCAGCAAAGGTTTGGATTCTGAATCTGTTTTGAAGGCAAAGCTACCAATATTTCCTGCTAACTGATTAGAAATGGAATGTGAAAGAAAAAAAAAAGAATCCCAGATAACTGAAGTTTTGGCCTGAAAAACCAAAAGGATGGGAGCTGCTGTTCACCGAAGTCAGAAAAGAAAGACTGCTCAAGGAGTAAGTTTGAGAGGAAATAAGGGGCTGGATGAGCAGGGGGGTCTGAATGAGAGGGTCATTAGCAGTCAGGCAAAAGCCCGAAGTTCTGAGAATTCCACAGTAGGCTTGTGTATGGATAACTAGGATTGTCCTGTATAAATCTTTTCATAGAGTTTTTTCCACTTACAAATTAACCCTAGTAATTTGAGGGCTACCAGCTCAGAAAGAAGGTTAACGCTGGGTGCAGTGACTTCTGTCGCTCACTCTAGCTTCCACCTGGAGCTGCTGTAGGAAGGAGCTCCCTTGTTCTGGGTGCTGAGTAGAAGTTTTGGTGGGAAGGGGGAATTTGTGCTGTGTGTGAATTTGGCCCTGTTCACAGCGACAGGCAGCGTGGTGGGCGTGGCCTGCAAGATTCAGTCAGAGTGTAGCAATGGTTCCCAGACATTTTTTGCCAGTGACCCCTTAGACATGTGACTAAGTTTCACAGACAGCCTTTCAGTTTTGGACCCAAATTTTCCTTCCTTCTATGCCCCACGCCTGCATCCATGAGGGGAAACACATTCTAAGCATATTTTGTTCCTCAAGAGCAGGCTCTGGCAGCTTTTAAGACTATTCATTCACATTCCATTGCCTCTTCTGCTCTCCCTCCAGGATTCCTACAGAGGCTGCTCTTAAAATAATGAGGCCTTCTTTATTCAGATTCTTCCTCCCCCAGGAAGATGCTGAGAGCATTTCATGAGAATTCTTCAAGGATTGCTGAGGTTCTGTGGAACTTCAGAAAGTGTACTTGAAAGGGAGACTGAAACAACTGGGCCCTCAGTGGATGCTCATTGATGGAGAAGATGGACCTTGAACCGCTCTGCTAGGCCCTTCTTTCTGCAGTCAGTATGACCTGTTGACTGTGGACCAGGTCAGGAGTACACTCCAGGAAGCTTCCCTTTCTAGCCTACACCAAAAAAAAGGAGATAGATTTGTTCCTTTCTCTCTTGTTTTTCTTAGCCTCTCTGGGTTTATTTAAAAATCTGTATCAGTGAAATAAGTCAGTCACAAAAGACAAATACTGGGTGATTCCTCTTATATGAGGTATCTAAATTAGTCAGATTTATAGAAATAGAATGAGAGTTACCAGGGCTGGGGACTATGAGAAAAGGGGTAGCTATTTAATCATTATAGAGTTTTAAATTTGCAAGATAAAAAAGTTCTGAAGGTCTGTTTCACAACAATGTAAATATACTTAACACTTCCATGCTAAAATTGGTTGAGATGATAAATTTTATTTTCATGTTTTCTATCACAATTTTTTAAAAAGCCACATTAACAACATTGTTTCCATGAAAGGACAAATAAACAAGTTCTAAAATGTGAACTGCCTTAGGACATAGCAAACATAGAGTAAGGTTTTTATATTATAACTGTACATGTTTCTCCTCCATCTCCCCATTATTTTACAGTATACATATATGCATACGTGTGTGTGTGTGTGTGTGTGTGTGTGTGTGTGTGTGTGTAAACAAGCCAAAATTCTGTAGACATTTGTTACTTTGAGGGATTCATCTACACGAAGGAGCTCACACTGTTTCATCTTTTCAAGAAAGACCAAGGAGCAGTGTGAAATACTCAATGTCACATGCCAAATGGCTGGAAAATACTAGATGCCTATGTCTGCCTGAGAACTAGCCTCAGAATTACTCTTCCTCTTTATTTAATGCAACCCTTCCTCTCAGATCAGGAGTAGTTGTTCAAGCAGTAGATAGCAAAATGTGTGGAGAGAGCAGTTTCTTGAAAGTGGTTCTTATGGGTCTGAGCCCAGGTCCTGCACCAACTGGTATAACCCTGGGCAAGTCCTGAGACCCTGAGCCTGCCTCTGGGGGATAATATCATTGCTCTGCTGGATTGAAGTGCATACTGGCACCTGGCCCATGGATCCTCCATAGGTGGTTATTATCATCATTTCCTGACAGAGGGAAAAGGCTTCAAAGTCACTGGGCAATCCTCTGCTAGGTTTATTATCAAAGCAGCTGCCCAAGTCAGCTCTACTGGGGGAAGTTGCTGTCCTACTATTTTCTTCAAATACAGTTGTATTTTTTTAATGAAGTACCATTGTTTTCCATCCTTGTTAATATTTTGCAATTGTCTTTTGGTCCAGATGTCCCCCTTTTGTTGTTCTTCATTCTCTCTTAGACCCCTTTTGTAACCAGTTATTGAAGTATGTAATTCCCTGGGTCCCATGGAGTCTGGCCTCCATTGTTCCCTCAGTCTGTATTAGGAGGTTATTTTTGAATTCTTGGTCCCTCCACTGCCAACTGCACAATATGAGGCCCTAGTTTGAGTGTTTACCTCAACTTTGTGTCTATAGATTGAGTTAGAAGCACTGAGTAGATTATAAGGTCACAGACATGGGATAACTACCCCAAAATGCCAAGCCAGTCAGGCCCTAACTATTGGCACAGGAAATAGATATCTAAATAGGAGCTAGGACAGATGACCTCCAGGTACCCAGGCAGTCCCATCATTGCATGGGCACATCTTTAGCATCAGATCACTGATACAGAATTATGTTCTCTCCTGAAGTATGAATAGTAATTGAATATCATTACTGATAAAATGTAGATATTGTCAATCATGACTAAATCACAATACTTTACCGTTATCTCACATAATTCATACATTTCCACCTCTTCTACGTGTAATTCTATCTTCTGGTTTGTTTTCCATTGATTGATAAAGATTTCAAAATTGCCTAAAACCTACCCAAGAGGTTATTAAGAAAGAAAAGTTTTGGGTTATTTTCTCCTGCCACTTACACTATATAGAATGTCAGGATGTATGCAACTTTTATGGCATTTTTAAATGGCTGTTGTTATGTCAAGCCCAGGAAAATACCAGATGGGGCATGAGGCTATCCATTCAAACAAAACTGTGGGTCCATGTGGCTGACTGCACTTGCTCCCCTGGCAGGTCTAAGCCCTGGAAAGAGCTTGCTTCTTCAGCTAAGGAAAATCATGCCTGGAAATAATGCCTGTATGAATGTCTTGAAACTCAGACTGCTGAGTCTGCATTTGTTTAATTCCAGAGTTCTGCAACTGTACAGTTGAATTTTTGTTGAATAGGTATGATCGCCTTTGAAAACTTACTTACTTAGGAAATCACTGGCTGTCTTATTTTTCTTAATACTGCCTTCCATTACAGCCTATCAAGGCTCCCTGTGTTCTCTGCAAATTGTTCATGATCTCAGCAGACTGGTTGGACTGGGTCAGTGTTTCAAACTAAAGTGGCTTACAGGACATTTCATTCATAGACTGAGAGGAGACCTGGGGAAGTTCAAGAAAACTCTGTTTGTTTTGCCAACTTACAAGACCATGTATTTTCCCAATGGTATCCAGAGTGAATATAAATACTATCAGCCTTGTCTTTCTTCCTTGTCAATTTTTGTATAAAGTGTTTGAGGAATACTAAGAACCATGACTTCTCTAGATTATTATGGTAGGAAATGAAGAATATCAAGGATTGAAGGTTAAAAAAATAATGTCAGAAGTCTTTTAGTCCCATTTCCTGTCCAATTTACAATACTTTTATGATAATGACATGGGTAATTCTACAGCTTCTGCTGGGATACTTCAAGCAATGAGGAGCTCATCAGCATTGTAGAACACCTTCCATTTTGTGTAACTGTGATTACTAGAAAATTCTTACTCAATTTTTAGAGAAATCTACCTCCCTTAATTTTTTTTAATGATCCTATTTGTGTCCTCTAGAATAGAAGAGAAAAAAAAAGTCATCTCATCTTTTCATGATAACCAATTAGTCTCTGAAGACAAAGCTTGGTGGACCCCATAAGTCTCCCTTTCTCAGAGTTTAACACACCACCTGGGGACATAGATTCAGTGCTTTTCATGATCCTTGTTGGTCAGGCCTGCTCTTAACACATGGCACAAGACTAACAATCAGAGTCTCAATGTATCTAAGTAGTAAAGAGCAGAGTGGAGCTATGACCCCATCTCTGCATTATACATCTCAGTGTAGCCCAGGACTATGTTGAGTTTCCTAGTGACTGTGTCACAGTACTAACCCACCACATTAAGAAGCATTTTTTTCATCCTGTCCTTACAAAGGACTTTTTCATCTCAATGTAGGATTTGACATCTATTTTTGTTAAATTGCATCCTTATGCATTTATCATATAGTATCAGCCTGTGGTTGTCTTTGGAGTTCATAATTCTGTTGCCTAGGGTATCTTACCAGCTTGCCACCCACATCTTCCAAGTCAGAGACACAGTCAAACATGACAGAGAAGACCACAGAAGGCTGGGTCACATCCTGAGACACTTTTCCTAGGGTTGAAGTTGACAGTGATTTACCACCCAGTTACTAGTTAATTTTTTCATAGTATTCAAATAGTGACCGAAGAGATGTCAGCTAACTTACTAAAAATCCTGAGATGCTATTTCTACTGCATTCTCTGAGTAATAACTCCATTAAAATCAGAAATGAATTTATTTTGGCATGAGTTGTTCCTAATGAAGCTTGAATCATATGCCACTTTCATGTCTAGGTTCTGAGTGGGTGATGGTTTGTTTGCCAAGGCCAAAAAGATAAAGTATACAATTCAGGTGGAAGTATTGTTAAGAGATTTAGTTTTACTAACCAAGCATCAACATTTTCAGAGAGTGGATATAAAGATGGAAAGAAGATGCACATCTGCGTTGAGTAAGGATATATGTCAGTGTAATGACAGGAAGGGCACTGAGCAGGATCTCTATGATCAGAGCAGATGTGGTAAAGGAGGAGTGAGTCCTGGAGCCCTCGGTGGCTTTTCAGGCTTTTATTGGGATTTACCAGGCATACGGCAGGCAGGGATGCTGGGGGGCCGGAGGCTGGCATGCCTCCCAGCCCCCAGCAAGTCTTCACTCTGTCTGGGCTCTCTGGCGTTCTCTTGTGGTTCCCTTTCTTGGTGTCCCTGTGACGCTGCCCTTATAAGTCCAGTCTCAGCCCAGGTGAATCCCATCCACACATGCCCACACCCTACTCCAGGTTCCCGCCATCAGGCATGCATTCAGGACCACAGGGATCCATCATCAATCCTAATGGCGGGAGGGCAGAAAAGCTTCATACTTTACTTACCCTACAGTCAGGGAAAAGACTCATCCACTATAGGGGTGTGTGTGTATGTGTGTATGTGATATGTATGTGTACACATTATAAAATGAAAAGAAACCCTCCCCAAATAATTAATTCACAACAATTCTTGGGGAAATGGCTGCAATTGGGATATGATTAAAATATAGGAATGGAGACTAGATGTTGGGAAGGGGAATGGTTTTTTGGTTGTTTTTGTATTTGTTTTGTAGTCCAGTGTGCTGCAAATCTCTATCGGAGAGAAAGCAAGTTAAGCAGAAAGATGATAGAAGATAGCCACATCCAGCAATTCAGGGAGAGGAATCTTTAGGAAAAAGGTCCCTAAAATGGTTCCTTGACCATGGAATGGGCTTGTAAATTGCACAGAATGAAATGAAAATTAAAAATACTTGCCCAAAAAGAGCCATCCGCACCAGCTCCCCCAGTGCCAGTCCAGGTGCTAAGAGCCCCCACCCTGCCTGCCAGAAGCTGAGTTCAGTTCACCTCCAACATCAGTCTCCTACTTTGTCTTTCCACCTTTGTTACAGTCTTTCTCTTGTAAGTTTTCTGCAAAAGGCCTTGTAAGTCCTCTGTAACAGGACTGGTACGTGCAGGCAGGTACCCACAGCCCTCGTCCCTCCAGCCCCTTCAGTATTTTCATAGAGCTGTTTTCAGTTCCTCAAGCTCCATCTTTCCAGCCTCAGAAATGATTGAATCCTGAAAAATGCTGCTGTGGAGTTATTTTTGGCTCCCTTCCTTCCAGCCCTGGTGTCTGCCTGCTCATCAACAACCATTAACAGCTGTAAGAAGGAGCTTTCAATTGCCTGGCTTCTTGCTGAAGTGCTTTAACACGGGTTTCCTAAGCACTCAGCTACACTGTAGAAGTGAGGGAAAATGGAAAAGAGTTACATAAAATCCCCTTCATTTGGGGAATCATCTATTTCTTCCCCTTTTTGGAGGAAAGCTAAGCCTCTGACAGAGCTGAAGGCACCACCCAACTGAGTCCCTGTGGAGGCAAACTAATTTAGAGGATCTCATATGACAGCCCCAGAAGTGACCCTGTGTTATCCTTAGGGACATGATCCAGGAGTGCCAGCATCTGTGCATCCTTAATGTGAGGATGTTAGTATCCAGCCCTCACTGAGATCCTGTCACCTCACCACAGCATCTAGAGCTCTGAACTAAACAGAGAGGAGGTGGCCTCTTACCACAGAGGACAGAAGCTGTCCCCAAGGCCTGCTGGGCCACCCACAAGCCCAAACCCCAACGCCTCTGCAGGAGTCCATTGCTACCAATGCCCCCAGGTGGCTGCCTCCTCAGTTGATTACAGCCCTGTAGGCACTCAGAAAGTTCTGTGTTTCTGTAAACATTAATTCATTAATTCTCAGTCCCAGAAAGGATAGTGCTGCTGTTGCTGACCAATGACAAGAGCTTCAAGTCTACTAACATGATGCCCCCTTGTGCTCCTTCACTCTTTATGACAACTACCACCCATCCCTACCACAGAGGAGTAGCACACAGTCTCAGCACTTTATTTCAGACTGGAAAATATGAAAGGCCATATCCAAATGTCTTCTCCCACAGCCCTTAGCCAGAATAATTGTTCAGGCTCCCAATTCCAACATTCCCCAAATGTGAATAAATGTAGCACAATTTGGAAGCAAATGATTTCAAATGTTATATGAAAATGATTTTTTCAAAATTATTTTGCATTTATTTTACTATGTATTAGAAAAAGTGTACTCATATGCTGAAGCTCAGGTAATGTTCCTTAAGACATGTTTCTTTTTACTATTTTTTTTATATTGAGGTGACACTGATTGAGGTGACATTGGTGTAGAGCGCTGTATATGCTTTAGGGAAATAAGTTCACTTCTCCACAGATGTGTGTCACCACCCCCACCGCCACCAAGTACTCATAGTCCTTTACCATGGACCATTAGGCCCCCTCACTCCTTTACTCCCAGCCCCTCCCTCCCTCCCTCCCTCTCTAGTAGCCTCAATTCTGCAATTTTCTAGGTTTTGGTTTAGTTTTGTCTTTTTTTAAAGATTTATTTATTTATGCATACAAGAACTGGGGTATAAGCCAAAGGTGTTAGGGCGGGGTGAGAGGATTCACTAGAGACAGAGTGGGGAGCAGTACAGGCAGATCTTCTGAAATACACTGCTGAGGGAAGCAGCGGTAGAGGCAGGAGAGGTCTGCTGCACCATGTGGGTTGCTCCCTGGCCATCCAGGGTTGGCTGGGGATCGAGCTCTTGCTGAGGATCGAACTCTTGCTGCAGTGGCTTCAGACAGCCTGCAGTGCTGCAACCCAACCCCTTGTGCCATCAGGGAGGCTCCTAATTTTGTCCTTTTTGTTGTTTTTCCCTGTTCTACATATAAGTGAAATCATCTGGGTTTTGTCTTTTCTCCTGATTTATTTCACTTAGCGTTATCCCCTCCAGTTCCATCCATTCTTTTTGTTTTATATATAGCTGAGTTGTATTCCATTGTGTGAAGAAACCATATCTTAATCCACTGCTCTATGATGGGCATTTAGGTTGTTTCCATGACTTGGCTATTGTAAATAGTGCTACAATTAACATAATAATGCATATTAGTGATTTTGTATTCAGGCAGATACCCAAGAGTAGGATTGCTGGATCATATGGTATATCTACTTTTAATATTTTGGGGGTCCTCTGTACTGTTTCCCACAGGGGCTGAACCAGTCTACATTCCGACTAGCAGTGTATGAGGGTTCCTTTTTATTCAGACCCACACTGGAACACGTTTCTTTTTACGTTAAGCTTATTTAAAGAAGAAACTGAGTTGTATTAGAGAAAATACTGAAAAATAATGACAGTGTACTGTAAGTGTCTATAGTTGGGAAATGCTCTAGTACTTTTTCTCTCCACTAGCTCTGTTTATACAGTTTCTAGTCAAAGCTACAATGGCATCTTAATGAGAGCACATGGGATCATGTCTATTTTCCTAAGTTTTGTACAAAATATAGGAACAGATTTTTGCATTCAGTACAATCAAGTGAAACATTCTTGGTTACCAAATTATCCTAGCTCTCCCTCTTGGGTCTCTAAGCATCTTGTATTGCCTCCTTGATCTGTTTCTGTAGCCCTATGGTCAGAACAGAGATTAACATGCTACTTGTCCACTACTTAGTGTTACCGAATTTCCTCGGTACCAACTTAGATGATTTACACTGCTCAGTTCTCTGTCACCATACCTCTGCCCCCCTCCTCCCTTCTCATGTTTCAACTCTGTGAAATTTTAAAGAGCACCAATCTGTTTGGCTGTTGTGGACATCCATATTATTTAGATGTTCTTCTAAATAATGGCTATGAAGGGCAATGAGTTTGATATCAATAACCCCATTTTCAATTGCTAAAGTGTGGGGTAGAGGGGAAGGACATGACAGGAGACAGGATAGGTCAGTTGTATGGAACCTCAAATACTGTGCTGAGGGTCTTGGGTTTAATTGTGCAGGTAGCAGGGAGATAAAATGTTTGTCTTTAGGAAGATAAATTAGGCACCAATACAAAGGAAGAATTGAGGAAGAAAGAGATACTGGCCAGGTTGTTGCAATAGTCTAAGCAAAAGGTGATAAAACCATGAGGTAAGACATGTTTGTTGGTAAAGAAAGAGGTGGGTGACTTGTAAAGACTGAAGAAAAACCTAAAATTGTACAAGAATTTTCAATTATACATTGATTTACTTAGTATCTGTTTCATTCTCTAGATGTGTTCTGTCCAACAGCATTTTCTATGATGATGGAAATGTTTTTCTACACTGGTTCAATACAGTAGCCACATGTGGCTCTTGAGGACTTGAAATATGGGTAGTGTAAGAAACAGAATTTTTTTAATTTTTAGTTAATTTTAATGTAAATATTCACATGTGGCTATGGACTGCCATATTATACTAGCCAATATGGGATGAGAGTGAAGTTCAAGTTCCATGCATCATGTCTGCCTTGTTTTCCATTCTGTTCCTAGAACAGTATCGGGCACATAGTAGGGACCTGTGTCTGGCACATAGTAGGGACTCAATAATTTTTTTTAATAAATAAATAAAGGGAAGCCCAATAAAAGAGGCAAGGGTTATGTTCTATTCAAAACAATATACTTCTTTGTAGAGCACGTTGGCCCCCATTTAAATAAGGCAAAGGATATGATTTTTCATACACATTTGGCTATTTTCCAAATGTTTAAACTGAAGTTCTCAGGCTGTGCAGGTATAGCTAAATCAAACCAAAGGGGGTGAAAGTTGGCCATATGGTGGGAAAATCCAAAGCCAGGGTCTCTTCTGTGATCTCTGTCTCTTGGTCTTCATTTCTGGCTCTTACAATACACAACGCCCACGCTATTTCTTGAAATATGTAAGAGTTGTAATCAAAATGGAAAAACATATTTTAAAAGGAATGTGAAAAAGAAAATGTGTTAGAACTGTGTTATTAGAATGGCTGTAGAAATATGGGGGAAATCACACATGATCTGGAGTGAGGGACTCAGGATTCAAACCCCATGATCTTAGGCAAGTTGCAAACTCAGTTTTCTTCTTAGAAAATAAGAATAAGAATTACAGCACTTCACTTAACTAATTGTTGGGAGGAAGGAATGATAACATAACAGGAAAATCCATAAAGTACCATTTAGGAGTTTATTATAATTCACACACAGGAGTTATCTAGGAAATATGTTTAAAAGGCACAGCTATATTATAAAATACAGTTCTAATCTGTGCCTTTTATAAAAAGAATATGTCATGAAATTCTGGACAAACTTCATCTAAGACAGATCTCAACTATTCAAAAAAAGACATATTCAAACAAACAATCTCTAGGAAAGCTGACACCACAGCCTCCTCATCACTTGCCATAAAGGGCCACAATGTAAACAATTCAAATAAATGTTTATCAGTTTAGGCAACCTGAAGAGTGCTTGTTGCCAGGAAGTTTTTTATGTCTTTCCAGGCTTCTCTGCCCTTCTAGATTTCTGGGGCTACCTCCTGCTCCCCATTTGCCCAAGACCACCCGACTTGGCACTGCAGTTCTTCATACCCTTCTCTCATCTTCCCTGATCTGGACTTTCATCACCTGCCTGTGGCCCCCTGTCTTAGAAATAGATTTAGACTCTTTTTCTCCCTGAACTCAGCTTCTGCAGCACCTATAACCTCTATTTAGGAATATCTCTAGCGACTTAGTCCCAAAAATCTCTGTCCCTCCTCTCACCCTCCCTATTTCCCTATCTTCATTCTGTTATTATTCCACAGACACAGAAATCAGTATCACTTTGTCAAATAATATCACATTCACTTTGGTGTATCAAGTCACATGCTTCCTGTAGGAATACCCTTACAGTTGGGCTCAAAATGGGCTCAAAATTTGGCCCATGTGTCAAGTTCTCACACTGTGCCCCAGATCCAGGATTTTTAAAGGGTTTCCTATTGAAAACAGTTATCAGGTCAACATCAGAATTATTTTCTCATAGTGCATAATCCATTTCAAGACTTTTTTTTAATGATATCTTTTTTGAGATTTTTTGTCATTTTATTTCTCAGAATTAAATACAATGGGCCATAACTGTATACAACTCAGATACTCATCAGTCCAAGAAACCCAGACAATAATTTTCAGTATTTGCCATCATGTTACCTAATATTTTCCCTACTGAGAACTTGTTCTTTCTCTAGCCATATCTAAATGCAGACCACTTTACATCTTGTTGGTTTTCATCATATTAAAAATTATTTTCTATCTTGCGTTTGGGTTTTGTCTTTTTTTCCTTCCCAGAATATTAACCTCTAATTAAGCCTAACCAGAATTTTTACCACTTGACATCTTTAAACTTTAATCAGAATTTAAACATCTCTTTATGGTTAATACAGAAAGACTAAGGCCCCTCTAATCCCAGCTGTTACCAAAAGTACTGAAAAATCAATGGGCCTATAGCTAGTCAATAGTATGACACCTGAATGTGTTGATGACAAATGGGCAAAATGGCAAATGTACCAAAATTATGCAAAAGATAAACCATGAAAATAATATACTTTAAAATCCTGTGATATTAAGAAATAAAAGCTCTATGGACATTACAAAAAAGGAAAAAGCAACACCTTCTGGTAGAGATCAGTAGGGTTCTACAGATATACTGTTAGTGATTAAATACCAGGGTCTCGAGTCTCAGGTGAGAGTCCTTAAAGCTGAAAAGCAGTAAAGAAAAACATTCCTAGCACTTCTGTTACCGCTGGAAGGTGACCACTCAGGTTTGGCACCTGATAGTGTTAGCACTTACGGTCTAGTTTTCCCTAGATCTGCTACTGTGAGCAGTAATCAGTAACCTGATGTTGGTAATAATAATAATAGATCATCTTGGATACTTAAAAAGTACCTTTATGTACAGTACAACCAAACATGGTCCCATGTTCATGGGGTAGACCAGCTGTGTTTTTCACTTTTCATTTCACTCGGCCGAGTTTAAGATAGGATTCCTTCTCTGAAATGGATTTTTTTTAAATATGCAAGTTACATGACTATAAAAAGGATCTTCATTTCACCTTTGCACTACATGAGATATTTCCATTGTCTCATGCATTGGTTCATGCAAATGCAGGTTATATTTTTGGTGGCCCAGCGTCTGAGGAACAAAGGCTAGGATAGGCAGTTAGGAAAATCGCATTCCAAAAGTTTTAAGAATTTAGTTGTTTGAACCTAGAATGCATTTTTTTTCTGAAAAAAAAAATAAGTTATGAATACTGGTTAGTTTCCTAAATCATTGCCTTTCGTTTTAAAAAAATTTCATGAGTGAGCAGAGAAATTTATCATCGTGCAAAGAGACGGAAATTATGTCGGTAGTCTAGGAATCAGTAAAGGGCTATGAAAATACAGAGGAGGATAATTCTAGTGAGCGAGCCTATCTCCTGGAAGAGAGGGGCAGAATAGGATTTCAATAATTGGGAAAAGTCCATCTTGGCTTAAATGCCCTTTCTGTGTGCCTGTAGCACCTTCTCTGTATTTTTGTCATAGCAGCTATAATGTTGTATTCTAACTGAATTATTGCTTGTCTGTCTCCTCATTTGAACAGTAAGGTCCTTGTAGAAGATTTCTGTGTTGTGGTAGTGGTGATACTGTTTTCAATCTATAAATCTGCCTTCTAGCACAATGCCAACATTTGATTAACATTGGTCAAATAAATGAAGGGCATCCTTTAGTAAAGTTCTAGAGGCAGAAAAATGTGTGGGGTGTAGTAGATAAGAGTGAGAAGAGGGATTGGAACCAAATCATTGAGGGCCAGATGCCTGAGTATCAGCGAAAATATATCATTGGAGTCTAGTTCTATGTACTTTTTTTCAGCTACACCTAATTTTTGGCTTTTGTGGGAAAACATCTTTGGAATTCCACCTGAGGAGGCTAACTTCTGTTAGTAGCAAGGATATATGAGCCTCAGAGGAGGAGGGCTAGAGATCGAGGGCAGCAGTCATTCGTCTCTGTCCATTGGTGTAAATGAGCCCATGGACCTGTCTCCACTCAGCGACCCAAGAGTCCACAACTGGAGAACAAAGGACAGTTGCTCCCATGAGCCTTCTTGAGGACTCACTCGCCATTCACTTTTAAGTGCAGTTTTTTCATAAAGTGGAGTCTATTATACGCTGGGGACA
The DNA here is from genome assembly GCF_014898055.3 of Talpa occidentalis. Classification (NCBI taxonomy): domain Eukaryota; kingdom Metazoa; phylum Chordata; class Mammalia; order Eulipotyphla; family Talpidae; genus Talpa; species Talpa occidentalis. Next base: position 95,995,487 of record NW_023602073.1, on the reverse strand, counting down.
ATGTGTTTTATAAAAATGCTCTCAGATTCTCTTTATCAGATTCTCTTTATTTCTACCATTTGCACCAGCATACATGGAAATTTCTGCTCATCTTTTCTTTGCGTTACCAATTTATCTCCCACCCACACCCCCTTTTAAAGCCTTAAGTTAATGTTTTTATGTTATGCCCGCATAACCTAGCCCGTAAATGGAGGTCGGAGTGACAGCTGCCCCAGCTGACGGCAAGCAGCCTTGATCTAGCCTGGGCAGCCTTCTCTGGCTAGCAGCAGAATTCACTCTCTAGGCTTCAGCTTCACCACTATAATTATGAGGGAGAAGCCTGTACTTAATTACGATGCATGAATGGGAGATATTCCTGGACTTATTTGCATTCATTACTTGCTGGTAGTTTCTCTGTTGAGGTCTCCATCCTTGTTTTTACTGAGCTTTTGGCAGTGTTTCTCCAGTTTGTATGTGAATTTTTATGATCTGTTGCATGTTATTCATGCAATTTCCTGCCCCGTAATGGTATCAGTTTTCCAGACGCAGAGGAATACAGACTAAAACCCAGGAGCCTACATTAGCATAAAATGTCCCAGTTCTGTCAGTTTGATTAATTTGTCTCTTTGTCTCCACTCTATATGATAAGTGCTATTAATGGTTGCAACACTTCATATGTCAAAGTCTTTCTTCCTAATGACTTGAAAATGCGGTTTATTTCCCCCCTTTTTGTATTATTTTTCTCATTTAGCATTCCACTCAAGTATAGATTTATGCCATGCTCTTTCATTATCTTACTGGTTGCAGCACTGGAGTGATTACATATGGTGTAGAGTATGCGTAAAGATGTGATCCCAGGGGCAGCAGCTGCTGATGCAAGCTGAAAATAGATCCAGCGTACGCTCAGCACTTTTCCCACAGGCCTTTTATTTATTAGTAACAGTCTTGGTACAGGACAGCTTGGATCCTCATTTAGCAGGATGACTTCTTGCCTTTCCGAACACTGCAGTGACTTTGCTCTATTTACTGACATTGCTGTGTAATTTTTTTAACCGCCTGTATCTCAGCAATGACTTAACCTAACATAAATTGTAATATAATCTCGATATATAATGAACTCAAGAAGCGACAGGCTCCATTTGAAGTAATGGAGCTTGACAGATCTAAGGTTTAAATTAAATAATCCTATTTGTAAGACAGCATTTGTACATGGTACACTGCTTTAAAATGGATTTCTATTCTTCTCCAGTGCTTCTTACACCATTTTTAGTATTCTCCCTTTCAAAAGGATTTTTTCCCAGAAAGAAATGCGTTGCAAAGCCAACAGCTCTTTCATAAAGAAAGAATAAAATGAATTTTTTTTTTACCCATTTCAATCACTGAGCTGGAACCAGCATCATTAATGATTTGAGATGGGTAGTTATTAATCCAAGCAGGCAAATCCAAATAGCTCAGACTTTTCTATCAGCATAGAGCATCTGTGATATAAAAGGACTTCAGCAGAATTTAGGACTAAGATAATAGCTAACATTCTCCACAGGTTTTAGGTTCAAATATATTTTTGTTGGAAAATTTGAAGTCGGAGTAATGAATATATGTTTTTATTTTCTGAATAAATGCAAGAAGAATTTCGTAATGTCCTCCTTCTCTTTGGGATAAGGAGGAGGTTACATGTATAATGAACACATACAGTCACCTAGTCCCATGATGAGGATGCCTCAGAGTATGATGAGCCTAGAGGGGATAATGCATGAAATAAGTCAGACAGAGAAAGACTAACATTGCGTGATTTTATTCGTGTGTGGTATGTAAAGAAACAAAATAAATGAATGAGCTAAATAAAACAAAACCAAACTTTTAGACTATAAGGATAAAACAGTGGTTACCAGAAGGGAAGAGGGAAGGAAGTGGACTAAATCTGGTAGAAAGGGTCCATTCTATGGAGAATAATTGAAACTTGAATCCTGGTGGTGAGCATGAGATAGTGGATACAGATGTTGATTTTAAAGGATATATACCTGAAACCCATGTTACAAACCAATATTACTTTTGAATAAAAAAACAGGTTATTTATAAATGAATTTATAAATAGAGAATTCGCCTCTTTCTGGTGAAGTAGTGAATAAGGGAGGCAATTACGTAAATTTGCTTTTTGCTCTTTTTTTTTTGTGATTTTACTTGCGTCAGGGCCAAGCAGGTATCAGAGAAGAAGAGGCGGATTCCCTCCTTAGATTTGCCATTGCCCTGATATAGTGCTGAAGGTTCTTCTGTTTGGTCACAGAGATTTTATTCATCCCATGATCAAATAAAAGTTTTATGAATTCCTATTAGATTAGGTTAAAGATTAAAATAGTGGTTCATGATGAAGAAACAAAATCTGATTATTTCATTTCAGTGGGGATACGGTCCATAATGTTGTTGAAAGAGTGGTGACTCCAGCCATTCGTAAAAATCAGCAAATCAAGGAACACTTCAGTTGAGTAGAAGAGAAGCCCCCCCTTTTCCTGCCCTCATGTACAACTGCATGAGAAGGTATAAGACCAGAGCATCTTATCAGCTGTGATCACTGTGGTTCATATTTTCTTTCAAGTTTGTTTGGCAGTTAGACTGCTGATGGCTGGGGCTGTGGTCATGAGAGCGGCAGCCGGTGCTCTGCCTGAAAGATGCCCCCAGCAGGAATGGGAGAGAAGACAAGCAGGAGCTTGCCTGTGGCTAATGTGCCTGTTTTCTAATGCTTTTAATTTTTTCCTCCTTTCCTTCCTTCCCGTCCTGCTTCCCATTCTCACATAAAAAGAGCACCCAAGCTTATTCTCCGGGCTCATCCCAATTCTCTCCAGGGTGACACAGTAAAGTTAGAGTCGTGTTCATTCTCTGTCTAGTGGCCTCAGAACAGCAGGTGATCTTGCTCGCTATAGGGGAAGTGATACTCAGGCATGACAGGATGAATTAAGGATGAGGTTTAAGCATTAACTCTTAATTTCCTAGTCCTGGGGTTTTAAATTAGATTCAGCATTGTTGTAAGTGGGAGACTGTGAGCCCTTCTATGTATGTGTGTCTGTCGCTGAAACCACCTTTGATCAGTTGAATTGACCTTGTTTTTCTCTTGAAATATGTCAACTCTATTATAAAACAAGCAGCCCAAATGAAGAAAAACTTTTCACATATCTTGTCAAATATCTCATTGGGACTTCTGAAAACTGATATTTCCCTTCTGCCACCAAATCTGAAATGAGAACAAAAACAATTTTATGTGGGACTTTGTTTTTCTCCAAACCTTTTTATTTCCAAAATGCCCTTCTGAGAGTTATCTCATCTCAGTGTGGCCTAAACTTCCCAATAAATGATACAGACTCTGAAGAAGGATCTCAAAGCCAGTATTTAACAAATGACTTGCAAAGCTAATATTAAAGAGGGAATACGTTACCAGCTAGGGACTAGGCAGAGAAAGAAGGGAGAAACCTACTTTACTGAGCACCTATTGTGTGCCAAGTGAATATGAAAATACTTTGAGCAAAGTAACAAAGATTTTAGTATCCAAAGAACAAAAGGAAAAGATCTATAGACTTACAGAGATGGGGTTTTTTCCTTCTTAATGGAACACTGTTTTATAGAAGTGTGTGAATAGAAGAGAAAAAAGAGAAAGGAGGAAAAAATGAAGTTGTTAAAATCTGTCAAAATACATCATAATAAGGTGGAAGAATTTCAGCCACTAGAACAGACTAAATTAGTTGAGTTTAATACCAAGATAGTGCAGGCAAGTAGAAATGTAATATTCATTTTTGTTCTGTATTCTGCTAACAATTTCTGCCTCTTCACTTGCTTCTGAAAGTAGAGAAGAAATCTGCATCTGAAGCTTTTCTTGGCTCTCAGTCTAGGATCTGCCTCACCCAGAAAACATCATCAGGAAGCCCAAAATCAATGGCATTTTTTTTCAATGGCTAACACCAGCCAATTTTGAGTCTGATTTCAGATTACTGTATAAATTCCTCCTGGCTTGCTACAGCGGTGAGTGTACTCTATTTTCTATTGCTGACTCTTTCAGTAAAACATACATCCACTCCACTTGCCACACTTCACATTTCAAGTGGAAGAGAGCTATTTGAAAGCCTACTCTCAAAACTGACTTATTGGACCTTGTAGAACTTACTTTGAAAGCCACCATGAGTATAGATGTATATGTGTCTTCTTTTTGAAAATGATCTTTGAACCAAGAAAATTACACTGTTTGTACTTATGGGCATGCAGTTGTGCACCAAGCCTCTTTAAGGTACTGTTGTAAACAAGCCAGAGCCCTTAGAGCTCTAGTTTTGGTAATACTCTGTCCTACTAAAAAAAAAAAAAAAAATATGCTTCATGTAGCTAAGATTTATTAACAAGGCCATTGGGTAATAATGGGACAGTAATTTTTACATATCAACTTTGACTTGGTGCTCTTAATTGGCATCAAGGAGAAATATTAAAAGATCTTGCTAACTCAGCATGATACATGGGAAGTGGCAATGTCAAGGGAGTTGTTTTTTTCCCCCCATGATATATTGGGAATCATAAAACCTTGTTCTTAAAAATCATCTGACCCAGCAGTAAGGAAAAGAGTTATATTTTATCTTTTCTATATCCCTTGTGTCTAATACAGTGATGATAATAAAAAATAACCTTTATTGATCACTCACTGTGTGCCAGGCACTGCTCCATGCACTCTACATGTTTAACTCATTGACATGGGATTGCTGCACTTACTATCTCCATATGAAGAATGAAGAAACCGAGACAAGAGAGGTTCATTAACTTTCACAAAGCTCAGTTCTAATATCAAGGATCCCAAATATAAGGCTGTATAGTCTAACTCTAGAGCCCATGTTCTTAAACCCTGGCCTCAGTGGTGACCATAATAAGTTATTACAGATGCACATGTCTCTGTTTCTAACAAGTGAGAAATCAAGGCCAACAGTCACAGTCAGCTGTAGATTTGGAGACAGCAAAGTATCTCTAGCTCCTGTTCAAGGTTTTCCAGTGCCACAGATAAGTCACATAAACCCTGCACTAGAAAGTAACCTTCTCACAAGAAATGATGAAAAGGTCTTTAAAAATTGAGATGTAAAATGATAGCAAGGGGAAAATACCTGAACTCTGAAATAAACATTTATCATTTTTCTTTACCCATTGTTGGTTCCTCAATTCATTCCACTTGATCACATGAATACCTCAATATCTCAGTCACCTTGAATTATTTAAGATCTGCCTTTGTTTGGAACCTTTGTTTGGAAGCACTGAAAACATAAGACACTTCAAAAGAAACCAGCTACATAGATTTTATAGTAACCCAGTGTGGCAGGCAAAATAACAGCCTCCTACAGATATCCATATCCTAATCTCCAAAACCTGTGACTGTGTTACCTTACATGGCAAAAGGAACATTGCAGATGTGATTAAGTTAAACATCCTGAGATGGGGAGATTATCCTGGATTATCCAGTAGGACCCAATGTAATCACAAGAATTCTTATGAAAGGAAGCAGGAGGATCAGAGTCAGCACTGTGAAGTCTGAAGGCCACTCAAGTGATGATGGAAGAAGCTTCTAGAGGCCCAAGTAGAAACCCTGGCCACTGCCCTAGTCAGTTTTAATTATCAAAGTCACTGAACAGGGCCAGGGAGGTAGGCTGCCTTTCCCCTGCTTTTTCCCCATCGCTGACATAGCTATTTTCAACAAGTCAGCTTATAAAGTATTAATTCATCTATCTTTATTTAAAGATTAAAAAAAAGGACTCCTCAAATTCTCTAAGAACTTGCTAGACCAAAATGATTTATTGGGCAAGTTTGCTGTTTGGGGGCAAGTCAGCTACCTATGTAGCTAAAACAACTGACTAGCATCGATGGTTGTCTTCCCTTCAAGAAAGGTCTAGGCTACAGAATTCTGAGACACCTCAGTAATTTATGTTTCTGAATCCTAAACTATCCTGGTTACTCCTGTGAACCTTTGTATCATTCCTATGCTAACAGTCACCAGCAGTGTCCCTGGTGACTTCTGACAAGAACCTTATTTTCCACAATGTGGTATCTAGTTATGGTTTTGGTTAATTAGCTAGAAGCAACGTGAGCCTCCTCTGATTGTTCTCAGTCTTGACTCAGCCTGTATTCTGACACATCACCAACTTTTCCTCCTAATGATCTCTCTCATCTGGCTACATACATCTCCCTTCCGCCGCTGCCGCATTTGACATGTGCCTGGATTTCTGAGACCTGTGTTCCCCTCCCCAGATGTAGCCAGAGTAATGGCCCCAATACTCTTCTGCTTAAGACTCCGGTGGCCCTTCATGGATGGCCAGCCTCCTCAGCCTGACACAGAACAGCCTCCCTGGTCCTGCTCTCTTCTCCAGGGTCAGCCATGGCCACCCCAAAGCCCCATCAAAGCCATATTCCTGCTACACCACTCCACGTGCAGAGTCTCCCCTTTCATTGCATGTCCCTCTCTCTCCACCCAGTACCTGACTAGTCCTCACTCAGAGTTCAGGATAAACACCACTTCCTCAGAGTTAGATGCCCTTCTGCCAACACCTGTGTTTCCACTTTTATACTTTTTGTAGTAATTTTCCACTGACTTGTCTCTGTCCTTCCATCTCTCGAGCCAGGCACCCTTTCCTCCTTATTCACTGTTTTAGCTTGCAAGCACATGCACGCACGCGCACACACACACACACACACACACACACACAGAGCACCTAAGATGCTATGGAATCCCAGGGGTTGGTCAGTATGCATCTGTTAAAGGAATCAAATGGTCTGTACCCTACAAGGGATAGGTGATCATCAGTAACATCCCATATAATGAATCCCCCAAGGAGTGAGATTCCTGGTCCCCGCCTTGTTCTGGCAGTGGATGACACAGCCTTCTCATCCCATCAGCCTGATCCAGCTCAATATTGTAGTTTGAGACCCACTGGTCTGTATTTGAGTCTGTACATGTGCCGTTTCAACACATTTTCTGCTGCACCGGTGTGCGCTGAAGGTAAACTAAAACATCTAGGCAAAGTGGCTGGCTCTAAAGTTTGCTACTAATCACTGACAGATTTAGCATTTCATAAAGTAATGTTAGCACCCAGGGATAAACTAGTCACCTTTTAGATCTGCATTCAGTATAATCAGCTAAAAATATGTATCCTCTGTGATGAACAAATAACCGGTTCCAAATTCCCTTTTCTTTTCTCCAAAAAGTACACTCTTCAGATTCCATATACAGTTCTGGAGGCAGTGTGCTTCTGCTTGCCTGGCTCTCTTTCTAAGACTTGCCCTGCGACCCAGATATAGAATTATCTTGTGTTCTTGTGCTCCCTCTCCTGGTCTCTTCTGTCTGTCAGCAAGACCATCTTCCTAGAATTGTGCACCACCCAGGTGGGGGCCTGGCGTGTGAACAAAGAAGCTTTCCAGCTCCACAGGGCTTGTTGTGTGATCCGTGGGGAACCAGGAGTAGATTCGTTTCTTTTTTGTTTGCAGTCCAGCTTGACTAAGTGAAAGAGGGCCATACTGACACGGAGAAGGAACGTGCCTGGCATCCTTTTTGAGAAACGAAATGCTCTCCAGGAAAAAATTATAATAAAAAGCTCTTGTTAGTACATTTTTGAAAATATGCCTCCCTGGAGATGTGCAGCTGCATGTAGGATGTGCCCTACCAGTTAACAGTGCTAATTACCTAATTATCTGGTCAGGTGCAATAAAAACCCCTTTGACATTCTGTACCTTCCATATGCCAGATAAAGCGTTCCGCTGTCTGCTCTGTGACCCTGGTGAGAAGCAAACTATATACTCTCCTACCACCAGTGAGAGGGTAGGATGTCTTCGCAGCTGGCTAGGATGGTGCTTTGCTTCAGGGACACAAGGCTAGGAACAGGACAACAGAAGGCCTGTCACAGAGCTGGCAGAATGACACTCCCTGGAGAGGGAGAGGGGACGTCACACTCCCTCCTTGGCTTCAGTGTCCCTGGAGCTACGTGTGAACTTTGACCCTGCCCAGCTTCTTTCTCCTGTTGTGCTTGCTTCTTAGACATTTCAGTTTTACCCGTTCACCTTATATTCTTTCCTTTTCCCGTTTGACTTTCTGAAATATTTTCCAAGCTAATTCTCATTTTTCCTACTTTCATGTAAAAGAGATTTTTGTTTTTCCTCAAGCTGATCTAGAAGAGCCCCCCCTTATGCCCCCAAAACCTATAGTTCTGTTATTCTCACTTAGCAGACTAAGGAAGGCTCCATTTTGCTCACCCACTTTGCAACTCAGTCTTCATTTTCAAACCAGCTTCCAGTCTTTTCCCCTCGATCTTACAGTTCCTACAGCGATGGTCTCTGCGTCCTCTCCTGAAATCCCATCTGCTTGGCTCTGTGGCTTTCTGTGCACTATCAGCCTTTCCCCTCAGATAATTTCTTTTTCTATTGTGCTGTTTGTTCCCTTTCATGAGTTACAGTTGAAGTTTCTCCACCAGGTTCTCTCCAGTGGAGAAAGATTTTAAATCTTAGGTGCTTATGGAAGAGCCTTTCCCCGAAAGCCATGAGGCTGTTTTTGACATTTGCCAAGGCCAGGCCATTTTGGGAGGACAGAGGTTGACTTGCCTGGGTGGTGCGCTCTCCTGTCATCCCACCTGTAGGCCTTGTTTTTCATTATGACTTGTTAGGTTTCTGCTTTCCAGCTTCACTGACTAAAATACCACCAAAATTCTGTAACCCCCCCCCCTCAGGCATTTTAGATGCTGAAACCCACATCCATTAAGGTATGTTCAGAATCTGTTTGATTCACCCCAAACAAGAATAGCAGGTGTTCTTGAGACTTGGTATTTATCAAAAACCAAAAGTTAGTTTTCAGGATGTTTGGATATTTTTATTTATAGTAGAAAGGCTGTTTTCCTCGTTAGGCACTGTAAGTAAATAGGTCTTTCATAACAGTTCCAAGCCACATTCAAAATAGATGACCCAAACAGCTTCCAAAGTACCTTCTGGATGCACCTGTGACCTCTTTCCTTTTATCACCACCCTTTCGGTGGCATGAGAAGTATGTTTCAGCCCCACAGAAACAGGACATAACCAACTAGTCACTGTTGGAAATTTTGCCTCACCTGCTTCAGCAACAGTGCTGCCAGAGATGATAGCATTGTCAAAAACAGGACCCTGCCTTCAGGCCCCAGCTGCCTGAAGTCTTCTCAACAAAGACTTGCTCCCCAGTCCCCACAGATGTCACGTGCAAGACTGAAAGTCTAGCAGCCCAGGAAAGGCTGAAGAGCAAGAGCCCAACAGACCAGACAAAAATAGCAGCTGTGTCATGCTGGTGGATGGAATCTTCATTCCCTCCCTTGACAAGTAGAATCACATCTAGAAAAGATTAGAACTCAGGGACAAGGAAGGGGAGGTGGCTGAGTGGCAAACCTGGCTTCGCAATGAAGCAGGAGTGCAGAAAATGTGCCCAGATTGCTGCAGAGCTGTGTGTCCTGTGTGCTAGCCTTCTGATTCCAGGGCAGCCATTATCCGATTCACACTCGGGGGGTTTGTGTTGATGGCCTCTGTTTAAATCCCAGAGAGCACAGATGGTGCCTGCATTGCATCAGCCTTAACTCTTGCCCATTGACAGAGCCCACTGAGGAAACAGAAGAGTGAGGAGAAGTCAGACATGTACAGTCCCTTTGGCAAAAGGTCTCATTCCCATATGTAAATTTTCCCTGACTTACTACTGTATAGCCTTGGGTAACCCAGTCAGCATGTCTCAACTTCTGTTATATGGTGGTTAGTCAAGGACTTAGATGAAGGAAACTAAAGATAGTAGACATACTGTTATTTCTATTGTATAGGCCATGCCCATCAGGTAATATGTAGCCTTGTTCCTTCTGTAAACCGTAGTAACACCCACTTTCATTGCACAGGAGAGGGCTCTGCTTGAGAAGATGATATGCTTATTTTTAGAATTTGTAGTGTTTCTTGAAGAAAAAGAAATTTCCTAATCAGGCATGGCAGATGTCTTTAAATATATGATGGATTATCATGTGAAGGAGGAATTTGAATCGCCTGCTTGCTCCAGTGGGCACTGCCAAGGCGATCTCAATTCAGTTCACCTACTAGCTATTGAGAACATACAGTGCACAAGAACTCGTATTTTAAACTGAAAGTGATGGGAGATGAAGGAAATGAATATCCTGCTAAATTCACGATGCCAATTACTGCAGAAGCAATCAGGTTTGACACTGATGTGAAGTATGAATTTGGTGAATCATTGGATAAACCAGGGGGACAGCAGAGACAAAAGCAATACTTAAAGAGTCTGTTGTCTACCATCAATGGGTAAAGCAGGAGTAAAAAATTAAATTGGAGATTATTACCAGGGTGATAAACAATTCCTTAGGTAACCCAAGTAACATAAATGAGCAAAAAGTACATCACATTGGAATATGATTATGAGAAGAAATTCCATATTCAAATAAAAAAAGCAACTACTAAGTGGAAAAGCAGAGCAGCACTGTATGTTCAGAAGCTCTATAAGCAAATCCTGAAGACACAGGCCCTCAGAAGAGTCCTAGGAGGAGATTAGAAAAGAGAGAACAAAATTGATATTGTCGTAGGAGCTCACTGAGAGTTAGGTATTCAGGGCAATTACAGGTTCCAAGTTCCTGTTTTCATTTATGAAATCAGAGCAGGACAGAGGCATGATGCAGAACTCAGCTAGAAGAATAGCAACCAGAATTCCCTTCAACTAATAGAATACCTGAGTGGTTATTGATTTGCCTTATTGGCAATTTCACTTTCAAAAAAAATAGACAATTCAAGGGTAGAATTGCTATATTGGTCCTAATAGTGACTAGCTAAAGGAATTGTCAAGCATACACAGGAGAGGATCCTTATAATTCTGAAAGACAGAAAGAATTGGTGGTGGGAATTTCACGGGGACTATAACCTAGATGAGAAAGCATACATTGTACAAAAATGAAGAATGATGTAAAAAATATATAAAATAATATTTTTTAAAAATTCTGAAAGACAGCATCCTAGAGAACATAGCAGCCAAAGAGGAGATTTTGCACATTCTAAAATATTTCAAGACTTTTTTATTGTGATAAAAAAATACACAACATAAAAATTTCCCATCTTAACCATTTTTAAGTATACTAATATCCAGCAAGCCTTCATCTTAATTAAAAAATAGTCACCATGCTATTAAATGGATCTTCAAAACTACTATTATCTGGTAAAGCTGAAACTCTCTACCCATTAAACAACCTCCCTTCCCCTAACCCCAGCCCCTGGTAACCACCATTCTACTTTCTCTGTCTATGAGTTTGACTACTTAATGTACTTCATATAAATGGAATCATACAGTATTTGTCTTTTTGTGACTGGCTTATTTCAATTAGCATAATGAACTCAAGGTTTACCCATATTGTAGCATGAGATAGGATTTCTATTTTTTTTTAAGGCTTCACGATATTTCATTGTGTGTAGACAATTTGTTTATCCATTCATTCATCGATGGACATGTGGGTTGTTTCTTTTTTTTTTTTTAAATAATAAATTTTATTTTTATATTCCCCATACAATTGCAGCCCCCTCATTCTGACCCCAATCCCTCCCCTCCCGCCCCCGCCCCCCTAAAAGTGTCTCTGGTTCATAGTTTTTTGTTGATTTTGATTTTCACTTTCTTATAGTTATTCATTTTCCTGGTCCCTTATTTAAGTTTTCTAGATTCCTGCTATGAGTGAGACCATCCGGTATTTTTCTTTTTCTTTTTGGCTTATTTCGCTGAGCATGATCCCTTCCAGCGCCATCTATGTTGCTGCAAATTGCATGTGTTTATCTTTTTTGAATGCTGAGTAATATTCCATGGTATATATGTACCACATCTTCTTGATCCAGTCATCTATTTTTGGGCATTTGGGCTGTTTCCAAAGCTTAGCTATTGTAAATAGTGTTGCTATAAACATAGGGGTGCAGGTGTTCTTTGGAATTGATGTTTCTGTGTCCTTTGGGTAAATACCTAGGAGTGGAATTGCTGGATCATATGGAAGCTCTATGTTTAGTAGGTCCAGAAATCTCCACACAGCTCTCCACAGTGGTTGGACTAGTTTGCACTCCTGACATGTGGGTTGTTTCTACCTCTTCTTGGCTATTGTGAACAGTGCTGCTATGAACATGGATATGCAAATATCTCTTCCAGACCCTGCTTTTGATATTTTTGCATTTATACCCTGGAATACAATGTGTTATGACCAGATGTGTAAGCACAGGGCAGGTTCACTATCGATTCAGGCAAAGAGAGTCCCCAGGCCCTTAGTGGATTTTCAAGCTTTAACGCTCTCTCAGGAAACCAGGTACACAAGCATACCAAACAGGGAGGCTGGCATGTAAAGAGACAGGCACAGCCCGGGCAGGGTGACAGGAGGGCCAGGAGGCTGACAGCCACGGAGTGTCCCAGTCCCCTGAGAATCTTCATGCTCTTTGGACTCCCTCTGCTGATCTCTCTTGCGTGTTGTCTCATGGTCTGTCCTCTTCCGCAGCCATACCACTAGCCTCACTGCCGCTGCTGCCACAGCTTTTATCCCAGTCTCTAGGCTCAGGTGTGCACGTACACATGCATGCACACCCATGCTCCAGGTGTCCATAGTCGCGCACTCATGCCCTGCACCCAAGCTCCCAAGCACCTTTTGCATGAACATGATCAAGGCCACAGGTGATGGCCACAGAGGCTAGTGGCATAAATAGCCTGCTTAATTCATTTACCCTATACCAGGAAAACATCAACTGGCAATCAAAAAGGGGCATCATGGTTTAAGAAAAAAAATGGAAGAAAGTAGACCTTACAAAGTTTGACTTGTAAGTACAATTTGTATAAAAGGAATTATTTCTAAATATCGAGGCAATCACTCTTGGGTCAAAAAAATTGATTTTGCAAGATGAAGAGACATGTGGTTTATCAGTAGCACATACTGAAACAAAAGTTCAACAATGTTTACTAATTAATTAGCAGCACCAGAAATAAGTGGCAATGAAATAAATCTTTGTTAGCATTCCTAGAAAATAGGATATGGGCTGAGGGAGATGATAGTTCTGTCCTCTATAGCAGTGGCTGGAATGTTTGTTGAAGCCTGTGGCATAGCTGGCTGGGTTTCAAGAAGGAGAATTTTGTTCAATATGAAGAGCCTTAGAAGGCTTCAGTGAAGAATAGAACTTGATCATCCCTGGAGTCCGTGGATGTTTTGTGTTTTCTGGTTGAAAATCAAGTGGTTGATGGTGGGTTTGAAATGACTGGAGGGGTTGGAAAAGATAAAACCAAATCTTGACTCAAGAAACTTCTGGTCTAGAAACATCATTGGTTTCTTGAATACAGCAAGGGTCATTTAAAATAGAAATTAGGTAGTTTTTTTAATCTTTTTAAAAAATAATTTTCTGTTGGAGGTGGTTTTTCAAATGAAACTATAAACCTCGATGCAGGTTTTACTACTTCATTACCAGTGAGTGGGATGCTTCTCACTTTCATTTTATACCAAAAAATGTTAAACATTACTACTACTTAATGCCTATTTTAGGATCTACACTTACACTGAAATTGAATTTAAAAAAAAATTTCCATGAACTTCATATTATCTTCAGAAGGGAGACGTTGTTTTCATTGTATATGTGTAAGTATATATATGACCATTTAACTGTCTCCTGTCACCTGGGAAATATAACCACCTATACCTGATAAAATGAAGCCCACACATGAAGAAAGAGAGATGAGGGGTTAAAACCATCCAGTTGAAATGAAGATTCCACAGGCCAAGGTGTCACCAGGAAAGATAATAATGAATGTTCACTTCCCCTTCTCTATTCTCATCCATCCTGACATAATCAAAGAAATACCAGAGAGGCAGTTTCAGCTGTTACATAGCCCCTTAATAATTCTGAGCCAGCTGACATAGACAGGGGACACGCCATGTTCCCTCTAAACGTCAGCTTTATCAGGCTGCCTTTCTAATTTGGTGTCACCTGACTCCCCCAGAGAAAGGCATTTCTGCTTTGATGTCTCCCAAATTCTAAGCACTGATACTAAGCTGAGGTAGCTAACTTATATTCCGGTGTGAGAAAGGGCTTCCTGAGTTTCAATAAGCAAGAGAGGGAGATAGCCATTTTCTTCATTCATCAGGAGAAATCTAGAAACTGAATTGGTATAATATTAATAACGTCAGGAACAAGGGTGAGATTCACTTTTCTTCATTCTCAGGGAAGTTCCACATCCATCTGGCCAGACGCTTTTGGATAGAGCTGCATAAAACTGAGTATTTTAGAGAGTAAGTAATAAAACTTAGTTATGTGTTTCCCTGTGAAAGACCATTTTTTTTCTGACTCTCTCTGAAGTGAGACAGCACTTCCCTTCAGAGAGACAGCAACAGGTAGGAAAGGAGAATGAGAGTTAATCTCTATAGCCAGAAGACTTGAGATAAGCCCTGACTGACCAGCTGTGTACTTTGGGAAAATCCCTTCACCTTTCTGGGCTCTCTGGGTTTCACCTTTTTTGGCTTCCTTATCTGAAAAATGGATGAGGATTGAGTCAGGGAAACAGAAACCACACCAGGTGTTTCACACAGAGGGGATGTAAAGCAAGGAATTGGTTACACAGGTGTTGGAAGAGTGGAAGACCAGAAAGGGGAAGGAGAATTAACCCAGTGATTAGTGGCTGCAGGAAACCACTACTACTCCTCAGCTGGAGGGGACAAAGGGACTTATGAGCATGGAGGAAGGACTGTTGCCTAGAGCTGCATAGATTGAGGAGACAGCCCCTTCCAAACACACCACTAGGGAGTCAGGGATACAGCCATTTTGAGAACACTCCCCCAGGGAAGGAAAGGAAAAGCATAAGAAACAGAAGAAACCAGAGACTATCACCCACCAATACCTTCTATGCACAAAGTAAAGTCAGCCAGAAAAGGAGGCTGGGAAATGTAGTTTATGAACTCCTAGTCTCAGCATTACAGAGGGGAACATAAGAGTTGGCATGAGATTAAGACAATAATAAATAACCAGCATGTGAGTTTATAATGACAGACTAAAGTTAAATTAAAATACAGAAGTCAAAGTTAGTGGTTGGACAGAACTAGATTTCCCTGCTTTGTTCATATTAAAGTAGTGCAACTTTAAAGCATAAAGACATTAGATAGATTGATGGGTGGGTGGATGGATGGGTGGATGGATGGGAAGGATAGGGATTTGGTTCTGATGAACAGTTTCTGAATACTTTTTAAAAAGCTTTTTTGATTTAAAAAGGTTGAATTTAGGGCCTCCCTGATGGTGCAGGGGTTTAAGACACAACCTACGAAGCTATCCGCAGCCACTGCAGCACGAGTTCAATCCCCGGCCAGGGAGATGTCCACATGGCCCAGGAGACCTCTCCTGACTCCCCCGCTGCTCCCCTCAGCAGTGTATTTCATCAGTCTGCCTGTTCTTTTCCCCACTCTGTCTCTGGTGAATCCTCTCACCCCCCCACACCCCTGGCCTGTTCCTGTAAGCATAAATAGATAAATCTTTAAAAAATAATAAAATAAAAAGGTTGAATTTAGTTCATGATTTAGGAAAACCACAAGAAGTACATTTCTGTAAGCCCTTGTGAGAAGGTAATCATAGCAAAAGCATGAGTTTTGTTGAGTCCTTCCTCAAGAGTTCCTGGGAAAGAATCCCCAGTCTCTGCCCTGACTCAAGTCTGGGGTCATGCCTGCATCATGGGGACTCTAGCCTGGTCTTTTATTTTCTAGACCTACAGGATTTTCTTTTTAACCAATAAAAAAATAACTTAGTAGACTGACCATGTATTTCAGTACAAGATATCTCTGATCTTGCCCGTCACCACCCACCTCCCTGCTGATTTCCAGTGGCCATAACAGGTAGCCTTTGGAGATTAACTCAGATGGAGTGCCACTGTTTGACCTGTACCCTAGAATGCCATTACCCCACTAAAATCAGGGCACCGGTTGCAACTGCAAGTGACAGGTTGATAAGAAAGGCTGTGTGTGTGTGTGTGTGTGTGTGTGTGTGTGTGTTGACAGGGCTATATTAATGGGCATATGACCTATGCACTCTCACAGGGATGCTCAGATGTATACTGTTGTCATCTTGACGTTCTTAATATCTGAACAAGAAGGCCACATTTTCACTATGGACTGGGTCCCGAAAACCATGTAGCCAGTCATGGTATTGGGGTGGGAGAGGACGCTTATAAATAAGGCCCAGGAAAGCGGGCTCTGTGGGAGAGCCTGAACATGAGGGAGGCAGTCATCCCCTACTTTAATTTAGTCTAATGAACTTCAACTTAGCCTTCAACACTGAGGCAAAAGTCACCCCTTCTAGCAAGACTTTCACTACTCTCCTCAGCAGTTAATGCCCCCCACTTTGTCCTCCCTCCTTGCCAATGGCTGGTACCCACTTAGATTGCACTTAGATTACATTGTAGTTATTCGCTTTAAACATCTGTCTCCCTGGGCACCCTCTTTGCTCCTTGGATAAAGAGACTACATTTTATTTATCTTTTTAATAACACCAGTGATAATTGTTATTCAGTACTGGGCACTGTTCCAAAGGTTTTACTAACAGCAGGTACCGTGGGTATCCCTATCTCAGAGTAGTAAAAACTAAATCACAAAAAAGTTAAATAACCAGCCCAAATTACACAAATGGTACAGAGTCAAACTGGGATTTAAATCCAAGCAAGCTTGCTCCCCAGACCTCACACAGTACACAGTGAGTGCCTGTGTGGTTGGTAGATGAATGAATGAGGAAATAAACAAAAAATTAAGTGACTGAATAGGCAATCTCAGGGACAGATTTACAAATAGGAGAGGAACTTTATATTGTGACTGCAGACCCAAATTCAAGCCTGCACAGTAGAGAAAAGTCAGTCTTATGCTTCTGACTATATTCCCCAGCACAGAAAATGCTTTTCTTTAGCAAAAAAAAAAAACAAAAAAACAACTCACTATATAAAAGAATATACTTATTTGTATAAATCAATTTGGATATTGATTTAGTTTTGTGTTGTTACTTAGGAATGGAAACAAGATCATTTTTCTGGCTCTATCTTCAACTAAAATTAATACTAAAATCACCAGAAGCTTTGTTGAAATAATGAGATTAATTAATTTAACAACTATATCCTGAAAATAGTGTGTTTTATAGCATGTTGTTTTGGGGAGAAAAATGTGATAATATGGGTATTCATTATAGAAAATTAAGATTAGATGTGATAGCCCCATGCTAAAGTGGTCCCTGCAGGATGGGATGCATTGTAGTGAGGTTAGGAGCAAGAGCTTGTTGTCACCAGTGTTGTTTCTTCATTTGACCAGTGCCTGCTGTGCAAATAATATCTAGCGGGGTGGTCAGTGGCCTCATGTTTTAAAAATCCTGTTGGTGTAACTGTTATCTTCATCTCCTCAACTCTTGTAGTGTCTAGAAGATTTAGCATCATTGGGGAAGTGTATGTGTGTGGTGTTTGTGAAGGTAGAGGCTGTTTTGTAAGGTTGTAATAAAAGGACCTTGAGAAGCATGTTTCTTCTCTCCTAGGGAGCAGTCACAAATTTGCAGAGTCCTCTAACCAGCCTTCTGCACTTGAACTTGGTGCTGCAGCCATGTGTGTATACTGCCAAAACCACTGAGAGACTGTAACATGGGCCTTAAATAGAGAGTGATAGTCCAGGTCTCATAAAAATTCCCAAGCCCTGTTTTCAGTATATACCTGAGGTCTGACTGCCTGATGGCTGTAATCGTCCAGAAAGATGAAACTGTTAGGTTCTCCCTGGTGGTGCAAGGGGTTAAGCATCGCGCTATGAAGCAATCCGCAGCCTCTGCAGCACAAGTTCAATCCCCAGCCCGGCCAGAGAGAAACCCACATGGTGAAGCAGACCTCTCCTGTCTCGCCCGCTGCTCCCCTCAGCAGTGTATTTCAGTCAGTCTGCCTGTTCTGTTCCCCGCTTTGTCTCTGGTGAATCCTCTCACACACACACACACCCCGCTCCCCCCCACCACCACATCTCTGGCCTATATCCCAGCTCTTTAAAAAAAAAAAACATGAAACTGTTAGAAATTCCCTAGCATACACCCTGTCCACCAGCAATTTGGCACTTCCTGAGAGAGTAAGCTCCCCAGCTCTGCAGCAGCATCCAAACATGTGCCCTCTGCCAGTGGAGTTTTCAACTGGGAGGCTAAAAAAAAGTGGCGTTTGTGGGAAAACCTGAAGATAAGCAAGGCAGTCCTCCTGTACTTTAACTTATTCTAATGAACTTCAACTCAGCCCTCAACAATGAGGCAAATGTCACTCCTTCCAGACTTACACTGGTGCCCTTAGCAGTTAATGCCCCCACTTTGTCCACCCTTAGCACCCTGCCAATATCTGGTACCTACTTAGATTACATTGTAGATATTTGCTCTGAACATCTGTCTCCCTGGGCACCCGCTTAGCACCTCCTTTTTATCAGCAGTATAGACATGCTACATCAGAACTCAAAGAAATAAAGGACTAAGGGTCATAGTCAGTGGGTTATATTTCCAATTCAGTATCCACAGGTGGATTCACTATAGCTCATGACTCTGGTGGTTGAGCTTGTTTCTTTTAGACCTGAAACCTAACAGTGCCACTCGCCTTGAGTGTGCCAAATGCTAGATGAGGTCAGCACTCTTTGTAAGCACCCGAGAACAAGGTGTGTGTTACTTCCTGCCCTCACCCAGACCTTAGTCCCACAAGGCCTGCTCCGTTCTCCTCTGCAGCACAATGTATGTTGTACTTTATGGAATTGTGTATGTGATAAAAGATTCTCTTAAAAGTTATCCATCCAGGTCTCCCTAGTGGCACAGGGGTTGAGTCTCAGCACTATTAAGCTATTGCCAGCCACTGCAGCATGGATTTGATCCCCGGCCAGGGAACTAAGCCTTGTGGAGCAGCAGACCTCTCCTATTTTGCCCACTGCTGCCATCAGCAGTGTATTTCACTAGATCTGCCTGTTCTGCTCCCCACTCTGTCTCTGGTGAATCCTCTCACCCCCCGCATGTCTGGCCTACACCCCAGTTCTTATATGTATACATAAATAAAATAAATCTTTTTTTAAAAAAATCCTTCCAAAACATCTCACCCAAAATGCAAGTCTGTTATCCCAGGTGTCTCTAATATTTGGTATTTGTTTATCAAACCTCTGTCCATTCCTGACCAATGAATTTTACTACAGAGCTGCCTGTTTCCCCTTAGAGCAGTGAATCTCGGCTCCAGTAGCATCTGTGAAATGGTTCTGGTTTGCTATTTCTAGTCACTTCATTCCACTTTAACTTATGATCATTACCTTTTTAAATAACATTTTTATGAGTCATTAGTTTTGTGTGTGATTCTCCACCTACCACCCTCTCTTATTTGTTAAAACCTTATTTGTTCAAAACAGAAAGTAAAAACAATGCAGACTTGTGGTCACAGTCAGTTTCATAAACATACAACTTCACTTGGTATCTGGATATTTATTTCTAAGTACAATGAGTGAGTTTAAGTGGTTCCTAAAAATAGAAAGACAGCTACTCAAGATGGAGGCTAAACCAATATTTAAAAAGCCTCTGGCTTGCAGGTGTGAAGGGCACATGCTTTCTGCTCTTTGTTTTTGGAGCAATTACAACTGGTGTGAAGTGCACCAGAGATGGGTTCCTGGGAGGAACTCCCTTGGCAGTTCAGAAGGTATCCTTGATCCAGAGCAAACACAGACAGGGAATTCATTGCATTGAGGCAAGCTGCTCTGCTTCCTAGCTCTAAGATTCTTTCGCCTCCCTGCTTCTCAGTTTCCTTGTCTATAAAATAAAAACAATTATGCCTGACTTGTTGGGTGTTATGAAAGCCTGCTAACATGATGCTGGGTACTAGGAGGTGCCTGGTGAATGGTAACTGAGTCACAAAGCCTTGCACACAGAAACTGAGCAAAATTTAGCAGAATTCAATATAACAACGCAGTATTTAAACTCCTTTGAGGTGCCGCAGGCTTTTAGATGTGACCCTAGGAAATACCCAAGGTTGGGACAGGGCCCACTGGCACCAGACTGTGAGCTCACCAAGTCTGCAGGTTCCTCCAGGCTCTGTGAGCTCACCAAGTCTGCAGGTTCCTCCTGGCTCAACCCAGCCCTACAGTCCCAGTGCCACCAATGCCAGAAAGAGTAGCTTAACACCATATGGATGGATGGATGGATGGATGGATGGATGGATGGATGGATGGATGACTTCAAGTTGAAGCAGAAAGTTTCCCAGGTCTGCTGCTTGGGGAAGTCTGCTCCCTAGATTCTGCTGGTTGCTGGAGCAGAGTTGCTGGGTGTACTGCACTGCTTGTTCACAGTGGTAGCCATGGCGACTCTGACCCCCTTCCCAAACAATAAAGAAAGCTTATGCAATGATAGATAGGATAGCAAACTATATCCCATACAATTTGTATCCCAAACTCATACAAACTGTATAAATCCCTGCCATTTTTATTCTTGGGTGCTCAGCCTTTTGGGAGCTATTCCACTGAGCCCTCTGGTGTGACAAGTAAATCTCTCTCTCCAGCTCTTTGAGTGCCACCTGATTTCTCTGGGAAATTGCCATAACAATGTGGGAGAAGAGCTAGTTGTGGACTCTCAAAATTTCATCATCAAGATATTTACTCTGTGGCCTCCCTGGTGGCGCAAGGGTTAAGACGCAACCTATGAAGCTATCCGCAGCCACTGCAGCGCAAGTTCAATTCCCAGTCAGCCAGAGAGCAACCCACCTGGCGCAGCAGACCTCTCCTGACTCGCCTCGCTGCTCCCCTCAGCGGTGTACTACGGTCAATCTGCCTGTTCTGTTCCCTACTCTGTCTCTGGTGAATCCTCTCACCCCCCGCCACACACATCTCTGGCCTGTACCCCAGCTCTTGTATGCATAAATAAATATTTTTTTAAAAAAAGATTTTTAAAAAAAGATATTTACTCTGGCCTTGGGTTTAGATGAGTTTCCAATCTTGTTTTTATTTGTGACTCTTTCTTGACCATATGGTGACCATTTAAAGCTCATCTTGTCTTCTAAGCCCATAAGGATTGGTGATCAGAATTGGGATGTGGACACTGTTCTCAATGATGCCTGTTCACTGAGGGGAGAAGCTTTCTCCAGCTCCTTGCAGCCATGAGGCGAGTGATTATGCCCACAGCTGATCTGATGATCCCATCGGGTGTCTGACTTCATAGGAATTTTCTGTAGAAAAGGCATAGTGAGGCACAGTGGTGAAGTTTACTGAAACCATCAGTATCAAAAAGAGAAATGGTGATAACAATGAGAGTATGAGGAGCACTGTATAAAAACGTAAATGACATTGAGATGCGTTTGTCCCATTTCCTGTATAGTAAGCACATCTGCCAACACTCAAGATGTGTATTATCCACTCAGCAACTGGCAGGTTGCCTAGTTGCTGAGCAGAAGATGCTTATTTATGGAGGGGTCAACTCTGCCTGGATTCTGCCATTTCACTCATTGCGGTGAAGCCATGCTACAGTGAAGAAATAGGTCTTGTGACAGTCTTATTGCCTTTTTTGGTTACATGTAAATATGTGCTTCCTTGCTTTGCACTATCTTATAAGGGTTCCTTGAAGCATGTATAAAAAATGGATATAGTAAGTATTACACTTACTGAATCTATTACCTTGTCAGCTTAGTAGGTCTCAAAAATGTAGGTCAGATGAGCTCCTTTTTGGTCCTACGAGACAGGACAAATAAGAACTCTTGCCTGCCTTTGGTTGGTTGGTTGACTTGATTTGTTGGCTTACATAATACCTTGCTCCAAAAGTAACTTGAGACAACCATCTCCATGCAGACTGTGTTGTCACCTTCTGTATACTAGTTACATGTTAGCAGCACAGATGGACATACTCAGTAATATACAAGCTTTTAAACAGGTGTTTTCCACGTTAGAGACGCTAGTTACAAAGAGTTGCAAAGAGAAATGAAATAATCACTGATCTGAAAAAGCTTGCTGTTTTATGGTGGAAACAGACATAAGTAAGTGTAATAATAGTAAGACAGCCATAAGTGCTCTTACACAACTATGATGTGGGTCTGTTAGTCAGGAGGGGTTGATTTTTGTTTGTGCATTTTTCTTTTTTTAAAAAAAGATTTTATTTATTTTTGCGCAGAAGAGCTGGGATGCAGGCCAGAGGTGCGGGGGGGAGGGAAGGGGGAAAAGGATTCACCAGAGACAGAGTGGAGAGCATAATAGGCAGATCCACTAAAATACACTGCGGAGGGGAGCAGCGGGTAAGACAGGAGAGGTCTGCTGCACCATGTGGGTAGCTCCCTGGCCAGGGATCAAACTCAGGCCATCACAGTGATAGCACCAAGACTCAACCCTTAGGCTACCAGGGAGCCTGTGTGTGTGCGTTTTTCTTAACCAAATGTCTCAACGACTCATTTTTTAAATTTGAAATTTTATTTAAAGTGCTTCAAAACATTACATTAAAATCCCTTTCAGTTTCCTTACTGGAGAGCATGCAGCATTATAAAATCAGTGCTTCCCTGGGGAATCTAGGCCATTTCCTCATTCTGGGTATGGAACTGACAGGATGGTATAATACATTTTCTCAAAGAGGCCTGGGGAGGGTTCCCAGGGGAATTGATGCCCACACCAAATCTTGAACAAGAGTTTGTGAGAACAATATAAGTCCTCACAAGAATTTTGGCTCTGTGTGCTGTAGGGAATTTAATACACATGGAAGTTAACTACAGAGCTTGCCAGTTTATCTCGCGCGGCACTTATTCCCTAGCAGGTATGTTTTAGTTTTTTTCCAACTATGTTTATTGAGGCAAAATTCTAGCAGGTATTTTTTAATCACTGCTACAATAGCTTCCAAGAAGGATCCCCATGATTGTCGCTTTCATTTGAGTTGTACACATAATTCATAGACCTGCTTCATTTCCTATGGGGTCAGCAATGATCGCAAGAAACTGGAGGATGCATGATTTGCATATTGGGTAAGCAAGTCTATCCTGAACACTAGCAAGTTCAATCCATTTCCATCTGAAAAAACAGTTGGCCTTTAGCAACATATTTCTAATTGCCTAAGTCATTCTCTATGTGTATGTGCGTGTTATGCACAAACTGTGCATAAATAGCACATTTTCAATCTGTGGAAAATGTAATGGATGAACAGCACATGACAGTGGGCTTAGCCCCTGAAGATTTACCAGAAAAGAAGACAGCTGCATGACAAAGCTGCAGCTAATAATTAGGGAAGGAATAGTCCATGTCCTGTGCCCCTCAGCAGCTTCAGCCATTTAAATGACAGCTGATTTGTTTAGCTCTGTCACCCCATTGTTTATGAATCAGGATTTCATTTCTGGTATCATTGTAAGATCAGGTATGACTTGATGACTGAAAAGTCCCAACTAGAGACCGTGATGAATGAGCAAAACAGGGAGTTGTTTTTTAATGTCTCTTTTAACACTGTGAGTGGGGAAAAACTGTTTTTGAAACCTCATGGACTTTCAGTTTTCAATGGGGCAATTGCCAGTATTGCGGTTGACAAGAAATTTCGAAGCCTTTCTTTGGCTCGAGTAAGCTGCAAGAAGTGTCACAGCACTCCTTATGGAGAATGGCTCTCAACAGAACTGATTGGGAGGCCAGCTAATAGGCTTGCCATTGTTACCGTGCATTTTTGCCAGGATATTTCATTAGTGTAAACACAGAACCCGTTGTCATCTTGTTTAGCCACTTGACCCTGGTGCTTTTCAATTCTGTGTGCCAGTGATGAAGTACAGCGGTGGCTTGCAACAGACAGACACTAATTATTGGAAGCAGAATCATTGCTGACCC
Source organism: Talpa occidentalis (assembly GCF_014898055.3). NCBI lineage: Eukaryota > Metazoa > Chordata > Mammalia > Eulipotyphla > Talpidae > Talpa > Talpa occidentalis. Next base: position 95,971,686 of record NW_023602073.1, on the reverse strand, counting down.
AGTGCGAGATTAACTGCTCCTTTGCAGGCTTTATTCTGGGACATTAGCACTGTCTGGTTATCTTGCTACAGTTGAGGGATTCGGGACAATAGCGGTGCTGCTGGTAACGTGGGCAATTTCCCTGTTTGTTTTGCAGGTCACGGCCAGGGGCTTTGGGCCGCTGTTACAGTTTGCCTACACCGCCAAGCTGTTACTCAGCAGAGAAAACATCCGCGAGGTCATCCGCTGTGCTGAGTTCCTGCGCATGCACAACCTGGAGGACTCGTGCTTCAGCTTCCTGCAGACCCAGCTCCTGAACAGCGAGGATGGCCTGTTTGTGTGCCGAAAGGACACCACGTGCCAGCGACCCCATGAGGACCATGAGAACTCCGCCGGGGAGGAGGAAGACGAAGAGGAGGAGACGATGGATTCCGAGACGGCCAAGATGGCTTGCCCCAGGAACCAGATTCTTCCAGACCCTATCAGCTTCGAGGCCACTGCCATCCCAGTAGCAGAAAAGGAAGAGACTCTGTTGCCTGAGTCGGAAGTGCCCGCCGACACCAAGGAGAGCTCAGAAAAGGACACGTTAACACAGTATCCCAGATACAAGAAATACCAGCTTGCATGTACCAAGAATGTCTATAATGCATCATCACACAGTACCTCAGGTTTTGCAAGCACATTCAATGAAGATAACTCTGGCAACAGCATCAAGCCGGGGCTTGCCATGGGGCAGATTAAAAGTGAGCCACCCAGCGAAGAGAATGAGGAAGAGAGCATCACACTCTGCCTGTCTGGGGATGAGCCTGACATCAAGGACAGAGTGGGGGATGTTGAAATGGACAGGAAACAACCTACCCCCACCCCTGCCCCCGCCCCCCCTGTGGGGGCCACCTGCCTGGAGCGATCCAGGAGTGTGTCCTCTCCCTCCTGTTTAAGGTCTCTATTCAGCATAACAAAAAGTGTAGAGTTGTCCGGCTTGCCCAGTACATCTCAGCAGCACTTTGCCAGGAGTTCGGCATGCCCTTTTGACAAGGGGATCACTCAGGGTGACCTTAAAACTGACTATGCCCCTTTCCCGGGGAATTACGGACAGCCCCACATGGGCCAGAAGGATGCGTCCAACTTCACGATGGGGTCGCCCCTAAAGGGGCCTGGGTTGGAGGCACTCTGTAAACAGGAAGGAGAGCTGGACCGGAGAAGTGTCATCTTCTCCTCCAGCACATGTGACCAAGTGAGCACTTCAGTGCATTCATATTCTGGGGTAAGCAGTTTGGACAAAGACCTCTCTGAGCCGGTGTCAAAGGGGCTGTGGGTGGGGGCTAGCCAGTCCCTCCCCAGCTCACAGGCCTACTCCCATGGTGGGCTGATGACTGACCACTTGCCAGGAAGAATGCGGCCCAACACTAGCTGCCCGGTGCCAATCAAAGTCTGCCCCCGCTCGCCCCCCTTGGAGACCAGGACCAGGACTTCCAGTTCTTGCTCCTCCTATTCCTACGCAGAAGATGGGAGCGGGGGCTCGCCCTGCAGCCTCCCTCTCTGTGAGTTCTCCTCCTCGCCCTGTTCCCAAGGAGCCAGATTCCTTGCCACAGAACATCAGGAACCAGGCCTGATGGCAGATGGAATGTACAACCAAGTCCGACCCCAAATTAAATGTGAGCAATCTTATGGAACCAACTCCAGCGACGAATCCGGATCGTTCTCGGAAGCAGACAGTGAGTCGTGTCCTGTGCAGGACAGGGGCCAGGAGGTAGGGAACCAGCATAAATTTGAGCATGTGACCCACTCTCTCAGTCCTTTATCTGGACTCTCCCTTTCCCTGACCCTTCCCTACTCCCAGGTTGTTCTTCTTTACCAAGATTAAAGGTTACAGTGAAGAGATTATCTCCCCATCCATGGAGGCAGGGTGTTTCAAGATGCTTCCAAATTAACCACTTTGTCCTAGAAGGCACTTGCTATTTGATCTTGATTTCAATCTCAACAAACAAAGGCAAGCTTCTTAGTAAAAAAAAAGTAAGTCGAGTGCATGAAAGTGTGCTCGAGGACGTCAGAACTCCCCCCTCACCTCCTTTTTTCCTTTCTTCTTTATCTGCTTTGAAAGAACGCTGTACTCATCACCCTCCTCTTTGCTCTTCACCCTTCAGTGTAAAGGAAAATCACTTTCAAAACTGATTGATTGAAACAAAATAGATGCACATCAAGCAGGTGCTTCCCTAACCCCCTTTAAGTTTGGCTTGTCAACGGAGGGCTCTGGGGCTCTCCCATGTCCATCGACACACAGGTGACCGGCAGCTCACCATCCGTCCTGGTCCCAGGGTCACTGTAGAAGCACCCTGCTCAACCACAGGTAACTGATATAACTTCCCCCAAATGCTGAGAAGCCTCTGAGCAGCAGTGGGCTTGAGTAGTAGTTTCACCTAGACGGCTAAGTGCCTCATAGATAAAAATTTCTGAAGGTGCCATCCATGTTGTACCAATGCTGAGAGAGGAAACAGGGACAATACCAGCCTCATCATGGCTGGTATTGGCTAAGGAGAGAAAACAGACGCCCCATATGTTTCCCCTCCCCCCTGGAGCCTGAGAGAGCTCTCGGAAGACGTGAGGTTGTGTGTGTCATGATCTGGCACCGTGTGGCTCATTGACAAGGAAGCAACCTGAGACTGCCACTTGTGCCTCAGACCTGCCCGGGAGCTGGTGCGGGCTAACCAGAGAGATGTCCCAGCTCAGAGCTGCTTCTGGGAGGCACACAGGAGGAGACACGCATGAGCCTCGTTAGCCAGTGCTCTGAGTAGGCATCTGCGCTCCCAGCATATTAACTCCTAGGAAAGCGGGGCCCCAACCAGAGAGCAGAGATGCCACACAGGGCGAAGGAGCTTTTCACAGAGACATGTGCGGTTTATTCAGCAACTGCAAGGTTACCCAGAAGCACGTGAGGTTTTTGTTCGGGCATGTTTTGAAAGTAGATTCCATAGCTTCCCCGTGCCAACCACAGAAATGCCCTGTGGCCACGTCCTTGTCTTTGCTAGCTAGCCTGGCCCCTGCTTCTCTGTCACTTTCTAGAAAAAAGGAGAAAAACAGAAAAACACTGAAAGGATTTAATTTAGCTCTAAGAAATTATAAAGGAAATTGGATGGAAACTACTCCTATTCAAATATACCTTGCCCCTCAGGTTTGTGGGTGCTGGGTAGTGCCCAGTGTCCCCAAGTCAGTCATGTCTGTGTCCCTGACCTGAGATGACTTAGGGTTTGTAGAAACAAGGGCTGTGCCCTCTCTTTGTTTTATATTTTACATTTTTGCTCTTCCAGATGCATTGTCCCTCCTCTTTCCTCATTTTTTTTTTAAAAAGATTATTTATGCATACAAGAACTGGGGTACAGACCAGAGGTGTGGGAGGTGAGAGGATTCACCAGAAACAGAGTGGGGAGCAGAACAGGCAGACTGACTGAAATACACTGCTGAGGGGAGCAGCAGGCGAGACAGGAGAGGTCTGCAGCGCCATGTAGATCACCTCCCCGGCCAGGATCGAACTCAGATTCCTTCAGAGTGCTGCGACTTAACTCCTTGCACCACCAGGGAGGCCCGCCTCATTCATTTCTATCCCCCCATCACAACTTCTGTTTTTGTTTCTTTTCCCTCTCCCTGAAATTGTTAGTAAGTGTCCCTGACAAAGGCCTAGCCACCAATTCAGTTCATTGGCAGAATGCTTTCTCTTAGCAAGGATTGGTGTAGCGAGAAGGCGAAAGCTTCTGAGTCTGTTTTTCATCTCTCCCTTAAAAGAAGCCCCACTATTAATTTAAAGGGGGTGTTTTTACAATATTTGCATACATTCAAGGAACTGTCAGTTTCAGATCAATCTCCTTTTGTCTGTCTAATATCCCCAAAGAGCATAAAGTCACTTCTTGGAACTGACTGCCATCAATAAGAACCCCTGTGCTTCTCCTGTGTGGGCTGTGTCCACCATAGAACTTTTCAGTTGTATGGAAGATGGCTTCAAACTATAAAATAGTCATAAACAGGACTAATGTTCCCTGGAAAAATACCTCTGCATTTTAAAATGCTTTTTATTTTTACTTTTTAAAAAATCAATTTTTTGCATTTCTAAATAGTAAAAAAAAAGAGACTACCAAAGGGCCACGCCACTCAGCCCCTCTCTGCAGTGCATTTTGGATAAGGTTCTTATAATAAAGCTCTGATTATTTTCCCAATTTGACATTTTAGTTCTCCTAGAGTAGAGGAGATTAGGTTTTCCAAAACTGTCTCAGGGATTCACCACAGCTTCTCTGTGGGCTAATAACTTGCTCTCAGAAGTTTCTTTGACCTTGATGGAAGCATTATCCCCAGCGATGATGGTTGAAGGCAAATCGTTCACATGAAGCATAACTTGTTTTCCTGAACTGATCCAGAAGAAGCCAAATCTTTTGACTGATTCTGACCTGATCTGCTCTTGCATCAGGTCCAGTGAACCCCAAAGACCACCAGAGTCAGAAACCCAAAAAAGAGTTCCCATCTTTGGCCCTCCACCAGTCCAGTACGTTAGACCAGTGAGTCTGCTCCTTCCCAGTCACTTCCTCCAGCTCTGTAAGGAACCCAATTGTTAGAAGCAAAGAAAAGCATGAGCATACTTTCTATGTTGTAAGATGTTGGAGTTACTCCCTGTTAACTCCTCTATCTCACTGACATTGACTTCTCCCTTCTTTTGAACTACCCCCTTGCTTTGAACAAAGCTTAAATTAGGCAAAAATTGGCCTTTATCAACAATCAGCTTTTTATAAAATTGCCTTCTTTTTCTAAGTAATCAAACACAGCATACTCAACACCAAATATGACCAAACTTAACAGGCTTTCTCTCTGCCTACAACAATATACAAACAATTATTCACATCTGTAGGAGGTTGGGTTTCATTTTAATGACAATTATTACATAATGACTCAGCAACTTGCTTTTTTGCACATAGCTGTCTACTGTGTACATGCCTCTAGGTCAGTAACAGAGGGCTAACACCTGCTGCTTTAACATCCATGGTTCCCATAAATCACAATGTTTTTTAGAGATCCAAGATCATGTTTTATGCCTATGTACCCCTGGGGTTTTTCTTTTTCTGGGCTTTGCTTTGAAACAAACTAACTTCATTAAAATAGGTACCCAAAAATAGTAAGCAAATGTGAAAGCATATCATGTTTCAGAAGAAGATCCCAGAAAACAAACCCAAAGATACACAGACTATTAGAACACAGTTTATTCAATTGTCACCTTTCAACATACATTCCAGTTGGCTCCAATTTTCCCCCTCTTATAAACATTGCTATAATTAACATTTTTGTGAACATATTTAGTAGTGGCACTTTTATTTTTGTGGGTTAGAGTCCTGTAAGTGGGTTAAAGGATATGTGCTTTTGCAAATGCCACTTGCTTCCTCAAAACATGGGTGCCTTGGGGAAGGAAATTCTATGGGGACTCAACCTGAGTAGGTGGGGGGAAGCAAATATTGTCTAAAAAATGTAAAAAATGATAAATGTTAAAATTAAAAAATCTAAAAAAAATACAAAAAAAAAAACCTGAAAAATCCAAAAAAATAAACATTGCAGCAATTCACTTATCTTTCAGCAGTTTTTGAAATGTCCGTTTTGCCCTGTACTTGCCAGAGCTGCTTGTTACAAGCAGTGAAAAGGTGGCAAAAAGTGACAACTAATTAAGTTGATATCTTTTTTTTTTGTATGTAATCGCCATTTTACTTTCATCCCTGTGAAAACCAGTTTGCATCTTTGCTCATTAATTTTTTGTGGTATTTGACATTAAGCCCTGTAAGGGCAGGACATGGGCACAGTGCAGGTTTTCTGATCCAGCAGACTGGGTGAAGGAGGAGTCAGAGTCCTCAGGGGCTTTTTGCAGGCTTTTATTGGGATTTACCCAGTACACAGCAGGCAGAGGTGGTGGGGGGCCGGGAGGCTGGCAGTCCTCCCAGCCCCCAGCAAATCCTCACTCTATCTGGGCTCTCTGGTGATCTCTGCTTCTGCTTCTCTGCTTCTCTCTCAGCTTCTCTTTCGGCTTCTGCTCTTCTTGGCTTCTCCTGGTATCCCCGTGACACCGCCCTTAAAAAGCCCAGTCTTAGCCCAGGTGAATCCCATCTACCTATGCCCACACCCTACTCCAGGTGTCCGCCATCAGGCATGCATTCAGGACTGTAGGGATCCATCATCTATCCTGATGGCGGGAGGGCAGAAAAGCCTGACATTTTTCCTTACCCTACAATCCCCTTAGCCCTTACTATTGGAGTAATAACCCTTTCTTAGAAATATTGCATATAGTTTCTCTATTTTTAAATTTATATCTTTTCCTGTACAGAAAAATTTGTGATGTAATCGAGTTAGCATTATTTTTCTTTATGATTTCTGGGCTTGCTATTCTATTACTTACAAAGTCAACTTGTAAATCTCTTTTTTCCAGTAATGAAAAATAAACCAGTCATATTAAGTGAAAAAACTGGTAAAAACGGTATACATAACAAGGTCCTAGTTTGCTTCACAAATAAGCATAAATGATAAAAAGCAGTATAAGAAATAAGATAAGAAATGCAAGGCAAGGTGGGGAGAGGGAAATTTTCTATTATTTTTGTAATGTCTAAATTTTTTATGTGTATTACTCATACAGGTTTTTTTTTTTCATTGAGATACAATTTACTTTCCATAAAATTCACCCCAATAAAGGGAATAATTCAGCAGTTTTTAAGGACTCAAAAATTGTATGACCATCACCAATATCTAATTCCATAACTTTCTCACATCACCCATTAGCAGTCACTCCTCATTGCCCCCTCCTCATTGCCTTTTCTAGACAGTTCATGTCAATGGAATCTTGCACTACATGACCTTTCATGTCTGCTTCTTTCACTTAGCATAATGGTTTCGAGGATCATATTTAGCAAGTACAAGATGTACTTGCCAGGTACATTGCCATGTATCAGTAATTCATTCCTTTTTACTGCTGAGTAATATTCCACTGGTTGATCCATCATCAACTGTGGGACATTTGGGTTGTTTCCACCATTGGGGCTATTAGCAATAACATTGCTGTGAGTGTTTGTGTGCAAGTTTTTTGTAGATGCATTTTTCAGAACTGTCTGACTTCCAGACACACTGACTTCCAGACACATGTTGCATGTAAAATTTTACTGTCATTTTTGTGGTTTGTTAAATCAACTGTTTTTTTTTTAAGCGTCTGTAATTGATCTGCTTAAAAAAAAGAAAAACTTGCTGGACAGCATAGAAGTCAGCCACATTTCTAATTAAAACAATGTTTTCATGTTGTCTCAAAAGATGTTCTTAGCATCTGGAACTCCAAAACATACTGTATGTATGTAAAAAGAAACCATGTGACAGGAAAGATAAGGCTGGCAAACAGAAATAATAATATTTCAGCTCTACAAGGCAGTTCAAAATTTTCAAAGCACTTTGTCCATCTACCATCCAATTTTATTTTTCATGGCAACCTTATAAGCTAAGTAGGGCAGATATTGTTTCCCTATGACTTGCAAATCCTCAAAAAACTTAAGGACAGAGGAAATGAAAGTCTTGCCTGAGATCACACAACTAGTTAATTGCAGTATCAAGCTAAGTCCCAGGTGTCCTGCATTTGTTCCAGAAACTGGGCCATGAGGATAAAGTGTAGAAGGACAGTTGAAAAGGAAATATTTCTTGTCCAAGGGGGTTACTTTGTCATTGGCACCTGCCTGGCATTGTGCTGCTGTCCCCATTCCAGCTGTATTAGAATCATCAACCCAGTAGGCATCTTGCCTCCTCCCCTGACAACACCTAGGGGTTTGAGATGTCTTCAAAGCAAAGGTGGTAAAGTACCTCAGGGTGTTGTTAGCAGGATCTGACTGACTGTTGTGACTTAGACTTATAGCTGGTAGTGAAACCAAGTGAAGAAATAGGAGATACACAAACTAGCTACTGCTGGTAATTTTAGAACAAATAGATGTCTGTTTTTGATTGTTCATACATTTGCCTCTCCATCCTGCACCCCCATTAGCTCCCATCCAGCAAACCAGACACCGAGCAAGGGAAATGTGTGTTAAGAGGTATGGTGAGGTGGGGCCTCCGTGGTGGTACAGGGGTTAAGTCGCAGCATTATGAAGCTTTTGGCAGCCACTGCAGCACAGGTTTGATCCCCGGCCAGGTAGCTGACCCACGTGGCACAGCAAACCTCTCCTGTCTCACCCACTGCTTCCCTCAGCAGTGCATTTCAGTAGATCTGCCTGTTCTGCTCCTCACTCTGTCTCTGGTGAATCCTCTCACTACCCCCTCTCCCCCCGCATGTCTAACCTACATCCAGTTCTTGTATGAATGAATAAATAAAATAAATCTTAAAAAAAAAAAAAACAGTGGCAGGTCATACTGGCTGTGGCAGCACTTCTCAGTGCCCTGTTTGGCCCTCAGTTTGCTGACTCAGTGGTGACTCAGTCTATACAGAGAACCAAAGGGGGACAGCACCTTAGATAGCCCCCTGGGCCTAAAGAGAAGTCAGCATCCTCGAGTGCCACAGGCCTTTTCCCTTGTATGCAGCCCTCTTAAGTGCACAGGTTAAGACCTGTGGTCGCTCATTAGTCCTGTAGGCTGTAAGCCGGCTTGTTAGACAGGGGCTGGAGGAAGTGGGAGGACTCTTTACCTTGTCACTGTGGGTGTTTTGCAGTTACCTATGGGAGTCCAGTAAATGAAAATCAAACCACTGCTGAAAAGTAAAATCCTGAAAGAACAGTGGGGGTGAGGAAGAAGAGGGATAGTAAATAAGACATTAAGTTCTATTGGGCCTATATTGATTGTAAGAATTCTCTGGTGGAGAGGAGGGAGATGTGTTCAACTTTCCAAGGCTAAGTCCTATCAGTTGACTTTTGGGCCCCACTTGGGGAATGTTTGGGTGTCTGTTAACCTCTGAATGGAATATTCCTCAGCCCCTTAAGGGGTTCTGTGGCGGCCCTTGATCTCCAGGGAAGATGCCCATTGGCTTGAAACTTACTACTCTGAAAATGTTAAACAGATGTGGTGACATTCCCTCTGTGCCTTTCCAAAAACTCTTCAGGGACTTCCCTCTTGGAAGTCGGTGTAAGTTCTCCTTAGCCAGAGAAGTAACAGAGTCAAAACAAACTAGAGTAGTTGGTTTTGTCTTGTTTTGTTGTTTTGTTTTGTTTTTTTTTTCATATGGAAGAAGTCTATAGCCGACTATTTTCTTTTCCTTTGACCTCTTTAGAGAGCAGCTTGAGTTGCGACAGCTCTGCTGAAATTTTATATGGCCTTTTGCTTCAAGGACTTTGAAACCAGCATTGTTGATTTTTCCTATTTCCTGTCAGCCTCTCCTGTGCTTTTCTCCTAGAGTTTTATATTCGCTGTGTAGATGATTTTTAAATACAGTAGCACTTGGTACAGAAGGCCTTTTGACTCTCTGTGTAGCCGGAACTATAGGTATATTTTCTTTCTGAAAGTAAGTAAACACAATTGAGAGCAGAAGCAGAATTGCTTTGTTGTCAGCAGAGGGGGAGACGCCACAAGGGCCAAAGTGCTGCAAACTCTGCTGTGCAAACAAGGCTTCTGCCTGGTGTGGAAACCTCCGTGTCCCCAACACACAGACCTCTGTGTTATTTAGGAACCGTCCAGGATCTGAGTGTCTGTTATCCAAAGGGCATAAAAGGGAAATCAAACAGTCTTTTATATCATTATAAGCCCTGGGCAAACACAGCCCCATGGACAAAGCCCTTTCCCGGGCCCACAACAAGGAGCTGTTTGTCCCTGCGGCCGCCTTTAGCCGTCAGTGAGGGCTGAGGAGAGAGCACTGTAATGCACTCTGTGGTGACTTTGCTCTCTTGGGCCAAGATTGTACAGGTGTCATGGGACAGAGTTCACCACGTGGAAATTGAATGAGAGCATCCATTGGGAGCCTTCAGCAAATGCCACGTCTCACAGGCTCCTAGCTATGAAGTAACCTGACAGAGCAATTGCACCCAGCCATGCAAAAGTCAAATGACCACTTAGCATGATTTCCTTTGTGCATGAGTATTGACTAGGCTCAAATGCCAGGATCTGGACTCGTGTTGCCTGCATCTGATGCCGCCAAAGAAAAGGCCTAAGCTCAGGATAAAATATCTTCCTCTCACTCACCTGAGCCCTACAGGTATAACTCTGCAGCATCTGAATACTAACAAAGGGCTGATTTCTTCACCCAAAATATTTTGCTCAATTAAACTCAGATCTGCCCAGCTGTTTTTCTGTTACTCCAGTTCACTCAAGTGTATTTATTCAGTCTTCTAAATCTGTGTTTTTCAGTGTAATAGCCTAGTGTGGCTGTTGATTCCTAGAATTGTGACTAGTCTGAATTGTGATCTGCTCCAAGTGTAAAATAGGCTTTGCATTTTGACATTTTACTATCAAAACAATTTAAAATATCTCATTAATAATTTTTATATTCATCATATGTTGAAAATATTTTAGATCCGTCAGGTTAAATATGTTACTGCAATTAATTTCACCTGTTTCTTTTTGCGTCTTTTAATATAGCTGCTAGGAAATGTAAAATCACATGTGTGGCTGACTTTTGCATTGGACAGTGCTGGTTGGGGCTTGAAGCAAATATAAGTTTATAGTGCCATCTGCTGGTCCATGCACAGCGGACACTAATGGTAGCAAGGAGGAAGCAGCCTGAGCTGGAAAATGCTTTGTCTCTTGGCCAAGCAACACTCAGCCTTCCTTTTTCTAGAGCTGCTAAAATAGGACCAGAACTGAATCTGGAAGCCCTTGCATTAGCATGGGTCTTGGAAAGGGTAGTGACAAAATGCTGGAAAGCCTGTTCTCCACCTTTGTGGGAGCTGAGGAGACCTTGGAGATCAGCTGTTCTTACTCTTAAATACAATCATCCCTCCGCATCGACCAGAGACTGGTTCCAAGACCCTCACATCCACAGATACTCAGTCCCTTATGTAAAATGGCATATGTTTCCATAAAACCTATGTGTATCCTCCCATAATCTTTAGATTGTGGCTAGATTGCTTTTAATACCTACTTCATTGTAAATTCTATGTAGAGTCATATTGTATAGTGTTTAGGAAATAATGACAAGAAAAAAATTGGTATATGTTCAGACTCAGGGTCTGAAGTCTTATATATAATATTTTCCATCCACTGTTGGTTGACTCCAACCCATGGATACAGAGAGCTGCCTGTATTTCAAACTGTCATGGGTTGTATGCAAGAATTTAGCAGACTATAAGAACACACATGTACATTCCTCAAGAGACTTTGACCATGCTTCTTGATTTGTTGAAAGTTTGATAGTAAGAATCTTGCTGAGAATAGTTTCTGCAGTTATATATTATTGCACAACAAATCACCCCGAAGTTTAGTGACTTAAAACAATAATTATTTTACCTCTCTCACCATTTCTGTGGGTCAGGTGTTCAGGAGTGGCCCACCTGCACACTTCTGGCTCAGAGTATCTTGTAAGGTTGAAATCATATTGACTGGGGCTTCAGTCCCCTGAAGGTATGACAGGGCTGGGAGATTCTTGTGCAGGTGGCTTGCTCATGTGACCAGTAAGGCAAGGCTTGTTGGAGGCTGGAACCTCCATCCTTCTCCACTGGGCCCTCCCTAGCCTGCTCCAGTGTCCTCAAGGCATGGCAGCTGGTTTCTTCCAGAAAGAGCTATCTGAGCAGATGTGGTCCCTTTTATGATCTAGTTTCAGAAGTGACCTCAGTACTCCCACCATTTTATATTGGTCAAGAGGCAGGAAATTGCACCCCACCTCTTGATAGAGGGATACCCACACCCTGTTGCAGAAAGAAATGTGAGCTGGGATGGCCATTTTTGGAAAATACACTCTGCCAAAGTGCCTGACCCTAGTACAGCACTGTGCAGACCAAAAACTTGCCCCATTTTGCAGAAGAGGAGATCGAGGCTCAAAGAAACCACTAGCCTGAGGTCTTGTGTCCTGTAGGAAGGATCAGAGTCCAGTTCTTCTAAATCCTAATCTTGCTGCTGTAACTAAGAGCCAGGCCGACTATTTCAATGTTCCAGCACCTTCAAAGTGTTTTAGTCCTTAGATGGTATCTGTCTCTAAATTGTCATTTTATTGAAAGAGACTCAATGAAGTCTTAGGGAAATAAGTTTCTACTATCGAGCCCTTTTTACAAAGGTGCCATAGCAATGAAGACTTACATCTTCAGTAATCTCCATCCCGTCGGCTCCAAAAATCTCAGGAATGACAACCAAATTGTAACTTGTGTGTTCATCTTCTGTTTTATTATCTGGGTATTCCATCTTATTTATATCTGAAACAGGAAAAAGTTCATCACTGCTTGCTTTCAGTAGTGTCCATATTACTAGCTCATCTTGAGAAGGTTTTACCATTTTTTGATGTTCTACCTGCCAGCATTAAAACTAAAACCCAACTGTCATATCACATGATATTATTCTTGTTCCAGGTCAAACTTCCCTTTCCTGTAGATCAAATCACAGATCTTCCAAGGAACGATTTCCAGATGATGATTAAGATGCACAAGCTAACCTCAGAACAGTTAGAGTTCATTCACGATGTCCGACGGCGCAGCAAGAACCGCATTGCAGCCCAGCGCTGCCGCAAGAGGAAACTGGACTGCATTCAGAATTTAGAATGTGAAATCCGCAAATTGGTGAGTTGACCCATCCACTGCAGCCAGTAACCTAACGTGTGCAGAAATGGTGCGGAGTTACAGCCTGGAGAGGTAGAGCACAGGGCCACCATTCAGAGAATTTTCGGTTTATTTTTCATTAGACGTGTAATGACAGCTAACATTTATTTACTGCGTGCATAGATGGACCATGTATTATTTCACACTATGTTCATAGATGATCATATTTAATCTTACCACCCACCCTATGACTTAGGTACTGTTTATCCACATTTACACAGGAGTAACTAGTGTGCAGAGAGGTTAGGTAATTTCCCGGTGCATGGTAGAGCTTAAATGCCAACCATTGTCTCATTCCAAATCTTGTGTTTTCCCGCTGCTTCTCCTGCCTCCCACAGAAAAGAGTAGGTAAAAGGAAACGGCCCACAGTCGCTCAGCCACATGATCCAAATTCTTTCACAGCCCGAGGTCCTTGATTTTGTAATTCTGCCTCGAAATGACTTCCACCCTTTCCCTGTGCCTGGAAGTGTTTTATCTCAGGTAACTAACTCCCATCTCCCAGGCCCCACCACACTCATACCTGAGCGTTCCCTGCTCCGTGATAAGCAACCTTCGGCTGCAGGAACCACCAGGTGGCCTGTGGCTCCTGACAGCAGCTTGGATACCAGTCAGCCCAGCCTTATTCAGCTCCATCATTCTTCTGGCTAGGTACTGGAAACTCCTCTCAGGTAACGCTGTCTAGGTCAGGCTGAAGAATAGGGAGGCCACATAATGTGGTCACCTTCTAAAGTGGGACCCTCAGACTCTCTGTGGTAGCTCTTCACCTCATGAGAAGCTACTGACCCAATGAGAACCTAAGAACAAAGATAAGACATTTGAAAAGCATGAGGAAATGTTCCCTGTTACTAACATAGCCCTACACCTCAGGCTCTTTATTTTTAACCCACACCAAGCAGAGGAAAGCCTGACGTGTTTAGTGGCTTCCATCCAGGGAAAGCCCAAGCTCCACGTTCCCCATGACTCAGTCTGCAGCTGCCCTTCCAGCATCACCTTCTACTCCTGCTCAACTTGACCCCACAGTGTCTGCCCTGCCTCCTAGCCCCATTTCCTGCTCCTTGGGGCATCTGCCTCTGCAGTTTGCTCTCTGTCTTGGTCCTTTCTCCACTGTTTTTTCTGACCACGTCAGGTACCATCACCTCTCCAGGAGGCCCTTTCCTGGAGTCCTGGGGAGGCCAGGTGCCTGGAGCCCTAATCTGACCTCTGGCACCATGCTGAGAATGTTGGTCCTACATCACCTGTGTGTGTGTCCGTCCGCCCAACCCCCATCCCTGGACCACTGGTTCTTCATGACAAGGACAGTGACTTGATCATCTGTTGCCCTAAAATTTTCTAAAAATTGTAAATAGTTGTGGGACTATGAATGAATGTCTTTCAAGTTTTTCTCTAATGTTATTTTTATTTTAATAACCAATATTGTTTTAACTTAAGCCACCTGAAGAAGCAAGACTTCGCTGCTATGAGTGTGGGTCTCCTGAGAGCCTGCTGGGCTGTGGGAGGGGCCCAGGCTAGGCTGAGGCCACAGTGCCCATCATCAGGGCCTCAGGCCCGTGTCATGGTAATGCTGGGCTTGTACTTCTTTTTTTTTTTTTTTTAAGATTTATTTTTTATTTATACAAGAGCCGGGGTACAGGCCAGATGCACAGGAGTGTGAGAGGATTCACCAGAGACAGAGCGAGGAACAGAATAGGCAGACTGACGAAATACACTGCTGAGGGGAGCAGCGGGCAAGGCAGGAGAGGTCTGCTTGCCATGTGGGTTGCTCCGAGGCTGGTGGGGATTGAACCAGCACTGCAGAGGCTGCGGACAGCTTAACAGCGCTGCGCTCAACCGCCTGTGCCACCAGGGAAGCCCTGAGCTTGTACTTCTTTTCTGGTAGTTGAACACTTCTCATTACCCATATTTGAGAAATACCTGACTTGTGTAGCTACATTCTTTTCCATGAAATTTTATAATCCTAAACAAGTACGTAAACTGAGCCACACAGCAGGCAGATCTGAGCCATACTTTGCTCGTGTTCTATTGAAGCACCAAGAGGGCATCTCCTTGTTCTCCCCCTGCCTTTTTTTTTAAAACCGCCACAGTAGGCTGCAGTTCACAGCTGAGTGGGTTTCGTGTCCATCAGTGTAGCTCTGTGACTTAGAGCTTCATGCCCTTAACAGAGGCCTTGCTCTCCACTGCCTTTCCTGCAGAGAGCCAACACTGTCACCCGCTGTACCTCATTTTCTTTCCCCTAGAAAGTGGCCTAGAATCATTTACAAATGAGTAGGTGTGGAAGGAAGGGTCAGTGGTTTGGCCAAGAGGATGCACCTGAATTGAGACTGGGACTCCCCTCCTTGGGCTGGACCATATCACCTCTCACTTTGAAGATTTCTAGATTACAGGGAGGGAGATCCAGGTTGTACAGCCAGGTGTGTTAGACCTTGTTTCTTAGCCACCCTTCTAACTAGGGTGCCACATCCACTCACCTGGTCTGAGCGGCAAGGTCAGAGAGGCAGGTGGGGAGGCAGATCCCGCCTGCAAGTCCCTGGCACGTGCACACTCACCCCCACTCCCACGCTGTCTCCGCACCACACTCAGTTTTTGCAAACTCGCATAATGTATTTCTCTCGAGTTGCACTTGTACATCTGTTTATTTTTCATTTTTAAAACATGTTTTCTTGATAAATTTATAAATATTTTAGCAGGTGCCCTTTCCCCGTGTAAATCTCTGTCTCCGACACACATGCCCACGCTGCCTGCCAGATTGCGTTCATGTGACGGCACGTGCAGCTCTCGTGGAGGGGACCCCCATGTCATATGCTTGCCCCCTCCCTCACTCTCTCCCTCCCCCCCCCCTTCTGTGTCTTCCTGCTTCATTCTCTTTCCCATTGTCTCCTCACCTCTCTTTCTCCTCACCCTTGCATGGAGCTGGTGACAACTCACTTCTTGTGCTTCAGATGTCCAGTTGTCCCCAGCCGGCGCATGTGTGCCATATTGCCTCCCTGTCTCCTCTCCTCACACAAATAGTAATGATGAAACCTTAATCAGCCTCCCATCTGGCAGCTGAATTCATCTCTCTGATGGGATGAGGACTCAGTAATACAAGCCCTTGTGTAGAATTTTCTTTAAGGAGAAGAGCATCTCAGAACCTGGAGCTAGTATGCCAGGGTGCAGCCTCTACCCTCCCTGCTTCCAGGCAGGACCAGTGCTCAAGCCTCAGTTGTCCTAGGGAGGATCTGTCACATTGAGTCTCCTCTGCCACAAAGACAAGACATCCTGCTAATTCTGGGTTGAACCAGAAGAAATTGCCAGTGTTTTTTTTTTTCCCCCATTGATTTTTTTTATATAGAGTTTCTTTAATAAAGCAGTATAGGTTCACAGCAAAAGTGGATGAAAAAGAGTCCCCATATGTTCCCTGCCCCTACACACATACATCTTCCTCCTTCAGGAACATCCCTTAACATAGTGGTACATTTTTTTACAATTATCAACCTACATTGATATCACCCAAAGTCCATAATTTACCTTAAATCTCTCTGTGTTCTACATTCTGTGGGTTTGGACATGTATCTGTCACTATCATCTACAAAGTATATGTTCACTGCCCCTCAAATCCTCTATGCTTCCACCCCTAACAACTGGCAACAACTGATCTTTTCATTGTCCATAGTTTTGCCTTTTTCCAGAGTGTCCTATAGTTGGAATTGGTCAGTCTCAAAAGATAATATATCAGGGGGAGATTATCAACTACAAGATTGGAGACTGAGAGTTTTCCAGTCGAATCTCTGCAAACTACAAATTCCAGAAAAGCAGAATCTTGGTTCCCAGCAGTTTTCTGGTTGGTGGAGATTTTGCTGGCCCTATCACCAGGCCTCAGAAACAGATAAAGAGATGCCACAGGGAAGGTGTCAGAGTGGCACATCTGGATGGGCTGCTCAGGTGGGAGACTTGGCAGAAGTATATGTCCAGCCTCTCTAGATATGTATGGCTTAAGGTTCTACATCCTGACCTAGTAATTCATGAACACTAAATGTAGGACAGCAGCAACAAAGGTTGGAAACCCCCAGAAATAAGGTCTTGTATCGTCTGTCCAGTTGAGACTTGACCAGGCCCTCTCTTTTGTCTCTGTGGTCCAGGTATGTGAGAAAGAGAAGCTGTTGTCAGAGAGGAATCAACTGAAAGCATGCATGGGGGAACTGTTAGACAACTTCTCCTGCCTTTCCCAAGAAGTCTGCCGAGATATTCAGAGTCCCGAGCAGATCCAGGCCCTGCATCGGTACTGCCCTGTCCTCAGACCCATGGGTCTCCCTGCAGCCTCCAGTATTAACCCTGCACCCTTGGGCGTCGAGCAGAACCTTGCTGCCTCCCAGTGTGCAGCAGGGGAAAGTGTGTCCTGCTGCCTGGAGCAGGGTGCAGCTCCCCCTGGCCCCCCCTGGGGCCCCAGCAACACCTCAGAGAATTGTACTTCTGCAAGGAGGTTGGAAGGCACCGACCCAGGAACCTTCCCAGAAAGAGGCCCTCCTCTAGAACCCAGGAGCCAGACGGTGACCGTAGACTTCTGCCAGGAAATGACTGACAAGTGTACAACTGATGAACAGCCCAGGAAAGATTACACCTAGCGTCCCGGCCTCCTCCAGTCCACACCTACCCCACCCAGGTGTTCTTCGGTCAGCCTATGGCCTGTTCATCTGTTGTCTGGAAGAACCAAGAAGGAATTTGGTGCACACTACAGCGGTCTCAGCAGCAATACTGTTTCTAAATATTCCCTCCTCTTTCAAGCAGGAGTGACATATAGTTACCTTCACAATGGTGCTACCCCTTGCTCAGGCAAGGAAAGACAGCAGTGATAACACTGTCTGTCTGTGGGTTAATTTCAATCTTAACAGGGATAGACTATAACACCTCTAGGACCCAACCACGGATTTTTTTTCTCAGTGGCCCATGTCACAAACCCTATCTCAGGAATTTCTTCTGAATGTTCAATTTTTTTCATTGAAGACAGCTTCTATACACATCAAAGTTTTATAGCTAGACTGTACATATTATATATAATATATATAAAATTATATATATATCTCCATATGCAAAAGTCCTGCATGCCTCAATTTTCTCATCCTATAACTGGAAACTTCATTTCTCGTTTATGAACAGGTTCCAACATTCCTCTTCTTTTGTCTCTGATGCTAGAACTAGTTTGGTAACCGTTAACATGCTCATTTTTCTTGCTTCACAGTTCCATTTCAATTCGTACTTATTTATGGACAGAATTCCATGTTGGAAGCTATTTTTGAGGTTTTCTTTTCAGACCTTTTTTTTTCCGTTCGGTTTGGTTTGGCTTTGGCACCATCAGATGGTGTCGTTTGAGCATTGTGGGTTTGTTTGTTTCTTGCAGATACTGTACAGTCATGGTCAACTTTGCCACTTGCACTGAGTTTTGGGTCAAACCTATTTTCTTAAATGAAGTTGTAACTTCAGTATAACTCAAGTATACTGTATATTCTTGCTTTTAGTTGAAAAGTAAAACATTTTAGCTAATTAAAAAAAGCACTCAGGTGATAATTATGTAGGAAAAACAATCTTGCCAAATAATGAATTCATCCTAGGATGTGTAGACAATAATCTGCTTGAATATTTTTATATTTCACCTCCTCCCCACCCTTCCCTAAACAAAGTTTAAGTGCAGATAGAGAATTCAGAGTTGATGCTGGATGTTCAGATTTCTAAGTGGGGAGAGAGTTTGGACGTCTCAGTCAGAAGTGCATGATAACGGTAGGAATTCATGATTTTATACCAGAACTCAGCAGGCATTGGCTCCTAGAAATCAAGTTAGAACTGTTTTCTCATCCAGGGAGTAAGTCCCATTCATTTCAGCACTTCACGGGGCCTCTGCTTGCTCTGGGAAGTGTAGTGCAGTAGGACCTTCCCCTTCGAAGGACTTGGCAGATCAGCCACCCAGCTTCCCTCCCAGGACAGCACACCTGAGGGGATTTGAATCTTAGCTCAGGGGGGGTCCTGCCTGGCCACCCATGTTAGTGCAGCTCATCCAGAGAGAAAGAGAGCAGGGCAGATGTGAGCCTGAGGTCTGTTCCAGGCACAGGCAAAAGCATTTTTATCTCCCTTCTTTCTCCAAATGCTTTGAGTTGAATTCTGGGGTTTTTCCTCCGGTCTCTTGTCTGAAGGCAGATTTCATTCTGAGGCTTTGGACACCATAATCCCCTCCCTAAGCCCCTCCGGAACCACAACCACACACACACACCTACCCTCACCTGATTTCTTCTCTTGCTGCAAAACTGGTTGGCTCGCAACCCGCAGAGAGCAGCTTCCTTTGGCTCTGGAGGTGTGTTGGCCCCTGGCCACGTTTACAGGAAGGTGAGCCCGCTGTCCGGCCACACGGAGGAGGAGGAATCAGCTCCCTCCCTTTATCCAGCAGGCCCTCCAGCCTGGCTGTGAAAGAGAGTCCCCCAACGGTTTGATGTGGGGTGGGGTGGTGGGCAGTGGGGACTAGATGATTGACTTCGTTTCTTTATTTGTGCCATTGTTTGGACAATATTAAAGCTGCATGTAAAAGGGGAAATTAGTATATGATGTAGGCGAAAAGTGAAATCATAGTAACATGTTTTAGTATTATTAACTTTTTTCTGTACAAATATTAGTGCTAAATGTTTAAATATGTATGAATGCCAGAAATGTGTTGGTTCATGCAGTAGGATTTAAAAAAAAAAAAAAAGACTTTTCTTTTAAAATAGTTCCACTTTTAAAACCTGCCTCTGGGTTTTTTGCTTTTTCTCGTGTGTGTGTGTGTGTGTGTGTGTGTGTGTGTGTGTGTGAGAGAGAGAGAGAGAGAGAGAGCGAGCGCGTGCGTGTGCGTGCACGTGCGCCTTTGTATGAGACTGACTTTGATAAAGCGCTATGTGGAGCTGCCATTTTTATTATGGTTGTTGGAATTTCTTGGCCTAGTAGAACAGTTCCTTGCTTCACCAAGAGGTTTGCCTTTGTGGAAAACTGGTGACAGCTAGAATTTAAACTCAATGTGAATCACATGATCCATCACAGAGTGTGTCGTGGTAGAGGAGTCAGCCAGCAGTATTTTGTTTCTCACCTCTCTTGTTGCCTTTTTTAAGTGACCTCCTCTTCTTTTAAAAAAGGAATGTTTTCTGCTCATATCATAACCAGGTCCAAACCAGCTTGTTGGCATGAATTATCCTGGTAACAACTCATGTGCAACTGGTAGTCTTGACCACATTCCATCCTTTTCCTGTTTCCATTGTTTGGTGCACACAACACCTGTGTGGCAGCCATTTCTGGGTGGAGAAGGGGTTCTATTTCTTTCCACCCTTACTCCCCTCCTCAATTTTCTTCCTCTTCCCCAACCAAAACCCTGCCATGGGAACTGGTTAAAAACACTGCTCAGAAAAACTCTTTCAATTTCTTCAAGATTTTTAACAAGTTGCTATTATTATGTTGTTCACTATCCACAAAGAACAGTGACTGGCTTTGTGCAATTGTTTCTGTGACATATCTGTGTCCTTTTATTTCTCTGAACCATGTGTTTGTCAAAGTTACTTCTTAGTTGAGTCAAAGGGAGAACTAGCTGGGACCAGACTCCAATTGCCCCAAGTGCTATTTTGAAAACCAGCCTGTCTCCTTTCTCTGGGATACCTAAGTGAGGCCCATGTCTTTTTTGTAAAAGAAAAATGAGTGAACAGCAAGGAATAGTGTGCACAGTGGGGTAACATTTAGCTGTGTGTTTAAGGGTCCTTCCTTCGAAAAATAGGGGCCTCTCCAATGAAGGACTGTTTGGAAGGATCCCTGTGTCAGGCTGTTTGGGGTAAAAGCTTGGGTGTGGAGATGGGCGCGGTGCAACCCCATGAGTAGCTGACAGGGCCTGAATCTAGTTCTCCCCTTGGATCATCCTTTGTTCTACTTGTGTTTCCAGACAACCTCATTTCATTCAGGTTGGACAGGCTTTGGGCAGGTGAGTGCTTTGTTGTATGTGTTCTTTTCTCTGCGTTATCTGGGGGTGCCTTGAATAAAATCGAGCTTCATTAACATACTGATTCTGGAACAAAACAGCTACAAAAACTGAAAAAAAAGAGCTAGCAAAATTAGTAGGCCATCCTGCTACTTCTCTTCCCAGTTCCCTAACAATGACTCAGGCGTCAGAGGTGATGCTGCAGTAGAAAACATTATTTTGTATATTATACAAGTAATTTATTGTCTATCTAAAGGTATGCTGCTTTTAAGATGCACTATAATTTTGGATTTAATCCTTGTATTGCTTTCCTAAGGAAGTAAAAGAGGCTGATAATTAGTATGCCAACTTGCCACTTCTTGAAAAAGGAGGGAGGCAGGGACCAGCTACAGGACGGGCATGAGAGGACTGCTAAAAGTCAAATGGATGCTAGGGGAAGTTCAGTGCTATTGTTAAGAGATCTAAACCTACACTTTCTCTTGTAATATTTTGATTGCCATTAAATAAAAATAAGAAACCATCGTTTGACAATTATTAGTCGTTAGGAAACCACAAAGTCCTGCCTCTACAAGCTGCTCCAAATTCTATGAAGTAGCATAATCCTGTTGAAATGAGTAAAAGTCTGCAAAGCTCTTTCAAATCCCTAACTCCCTAGTTGTACACATTCTACCCCATTTAAACTAGTTGCTGCTTGATACATGACTTCAAATTGCTCTTTTACAGTTTAGGTGGAGTCATAGATCTAGAAAGGAGCAGAAATTAAGTTTTGCCCTCAAATCCTTTAAATACATTAAGCAACTTTTTTTTAATGGAACTGTTCATTGTATTATGAGATAGTGTTTCTTCTCAAAATTGAGGATTGTGTTTTAGGTTCCGTTTCTGGTGAGTCAGTACCGGTGCAATGCCCTGTGTGGAGTTGGGATCTATGCAGGACATCTGTGTGCAGGAGGCTTTCTGTGTCCAAGCTGTATGTTTATAATACTGCCCGAGCCAACTCAAGACCCAAGCGTCAAAGGTTGATGCTGTAGAATAGAATATATCTGTGCACCAATAGTATTTGTACATAGAAAAGATCTATTGTGGCAGATTGAGGCTAAATTATTCAACTGACGGTGCAAAAAGATTTCTTGCAAAGCAAAGTAAGTGTATAGTATTTTCCTACACTCCATCCTGGGAGAAAATATTTATATCAAATGAATATCAGTGCATTTTAATTGTAATATGAAAATGATGCTGCCATTTTGTGAAGAATATTCACTTGGTTGCAGAGGCCCACTTTCGTAGCTTTGACAACGTGGTGATGTGGTGTGTGCATTTCATTATCAAGCAATGGATAAACTCTGACTTTCATTTTTCATTCCAGTTTATTGACCTCAGATAAAACAGTGGCCCTCCTTAAGAAGCAGAAGTGCACCAAGATCATTATTTCAGGTAGATTCGCGTTCAGTGCCAAATGCTCCCATCAGGGTGATCAGACATGTGTATGAGGAGATAGTGAAGGGACTTGGTCAAAAAGGGTATTTCCCACAGACTGATGCTAAGTCTTCTACCAAAACATTGGAGGCAGAGGGTGACCTCCACTTGACTCCTAACAATGCATTTTTTATGTGTGAATGCTGGGATGCTCGTTTACACTCTTTTTATTCACACATAAAAGACCTGCCCCATCTTGTGAGTGAGCAGGAAGATTCCAAATGCATTTGGGAGCTCTGGGTGCTGGTTAGACACCGTGAGCCATTCATGGCAAGTACCAACTTTGCCTAGGAGGCCGAAAGGGCCTGTAAAATTTGTTCCAGAACCAGTCTGATGCAAGTGCACCTCTAATATATGCCTTACAAACTCCAGAGGCCATATTCAAAACAGGGTCTTCTCAGTGTATGCAAGGGGCTGCAGCCCCTCTCCTCTTCCTCCCCAGGTCGAACAATACGGACAGTTTTCACACATATCTACCTGTATAACCCTCTGTACCTCTCATAACTGGTCAACGACTGTAACAGGTTACATCAGGTGTTTTTCTACATACTTTTTACACAGATTCTATGCGATTAATGTAACTTAATTCAATGCATCATTTTATTGTACTAGTTGTTAGGCTTGTCTTTTTTTTCTAAGTGACTGTGGTTTTTCTTGTGGTTTTTATTGTAAAATGAAATGGCTGTTGATGCTTAGTCTCTGTAACTAAGAATTTTTACCTTTTTGGGGAAAAAAAACATTGCTATGAACTAATGAATTGAAACTTCATTTACTCATTGTAAATACACTATTGTGCAAAAAAAAATTTTCACTCAATTGAATTGCTAGTGTTAACTGAATTTTGTCTAGACACCATTTCTGTTGATGAAATAAAGACATATCATTATGCATTGTAAACTGATTTCCTCTCCTTTGATCCCTTGTTGCAGATGACAGAGCTGGAAGCCTTAGGAAGTTTTTCTCCCAGAAAGGCCATGTCTATCCATTCATCTAACTTCAATCCTTACCTGTTACCTGATAGTCATAAAAGAGTCAATAATGCAAATGTGACTCCTCTAAATTTAAAAATGTCCTAGTGCCTATGAATAGATTAAAGCCATTAAACCAAGTGTCTTGGTTTTGATATTGTGCTAGAGAGCCATGTAGAATGTCACCACTGGGGGGAACTAAGTGAACGGTTCTTACAATGGCATGAAGTGCTACATTTATCTCAAAATAAAAGGTTTAATTTAAGACAAAAAATATAGGGGGGAGACATCAAACCAACACCAAGATACAGTACAATGAATTGCAGGGGAAGGAGTTCAGAATTGTGTTTAGGGAATGAATATAGTTAAAACAGAAAAGTTATTTGAGTCTTTGATTTTGATGTTGAGGTTGAATTCACACACTGCATGGTGGACACACCAGAGGACCACAAGTAGCTCTGGACTTGAGAGCAGGAGGTCTGGCCAGGTTGTCAGCGATGCTATACCTAATAAATGTGAATGAGGGCCGGGCAATGTGGTGCTCCCAAGATCCTGCCAAGTTTCAATAAATGCCTGACCATACCCCATCTGCCAGATGGGAAATGAATGAAATGCAATGAAAAGATGAATTCCATTCCCTCCAGCAAAGCTCCAGAAACACCCTGCTGAGTGAAGAGGGCAGCTTCCAGTGAGCATGATTGATTGACAAATGTGGCCTGGTCTGAGAAACATGACCATCAGTGCAAGTGAGAGGAAAAGCAGTGCTGTTGATGTGCAGTCCGTTCATTCAAGGCAAAAACAGGTGGGTCACCAGAGTTCCACATTCTCTGTAGGAAATCCTGGTCATTCAGAACTGATGGTCATTTACATCTTCAACCCTGACGTTTGTGCTTATAGGAGGAATGACATTCATGATTTCATGTAGAAGAAATTTGTGTCCCACAAAAGTGTTCAGTGCTTGTTGATACACCTCCTGGATGGCAAGATGCCAAAGAGAGGGCAGTGGGGGTGCAGGAGACATACTGGCTTCAGTCCTGGAAGTCCAGACTGTGATCCTGCTGGGTTCCTGTAAACCCAGTGTCATGGCATCACCATGGACAAGGCATGATCCAAGCAGAAGGATAAAATAAAATCATGCAATTCAAGTGTTTGCCAGTGGTGTAATCAATATTTTACGTCTGGCATTTATGAATGAAAATTCAGCTGGCTCATCCCCAAGAAGTGAACAATGAGAGGAAGAGAAAGAAGTTTCTCGTCAACATCTCCTTTACAGACAGGGAGCAGGTTTGAGCCTAAACTGAAGACAACACTCCCAGTCTGCTCTGGACCCATGTTCAGGAACCAAACTACTATTGCTGCTACTAACACAGAGCTAGTGTGCTCTCTCAGCAACATGTCTTGCTGAGCTGCTGGGCTGAGGAAGGGTATCCATATCCCAGTCGTCCCCTCCTCAGGGTGATAGCAGCCCTTGTCTCTAGATTTTTCTCTGAGGGTGCAAGATTCCTCCTTACCTGAGCATTGAATCTGTCACAGGCATTGTCACCAAAAGGAAGAGTAGGAGGCAATCCTCAGTCTCCATAAGGGTAGGATCTTCTGTAGAGGTTAGTCCAGTTGGGAGCACCCTGAGTAAAGCCTTGTGGGAATCTCTGATGGGTTGGCTCCCATAGTTCTTTCTTCATTTAAGTGGACAAAGGCAAAACTTTTTTCCTGCAAATACTCATTGCCTCTGGGTTCATTTTTTCTGGCCCTAGACACACATTTTTTCATAATTGATGGCAGTTCAAGAAGTGTGTTCTGAAAGATTGGAAACAAAACAAAACAAAATGGGGCCTCCCTGGTGGTACAAGGGGTTAAGCACCACACTAGGAAGCAATCTGCAGCCTCTGCAGCATGAGTTCAATCCCCAGTTGTCCAGGGAGTAACTCACATGGCGAAGCAGACCGCTCCTGTCTCGCCTGTTGCTCCCCTCAGCAGTGTACTTCGTTTGGTCAGTCTGCCTGTTCTGTTCCCCACTCTGTCTCTGGTGAATCCTCTCACACCCCGCATCTCTGGCCTGTACCCCAGCTCTTGTATGCATAAGTAAATAAATCTTATTTAGAAAAATAGACTTAAAAGGCATATAAAGTCAGTCATGTCCACCCACCTGGGACACTCTGGGTCACAAATACCAAGGATCCAAACAAAACCTGCTGCAGGAAATAATTCTCCCAATGTTGCACCAGAGATGAATGTCCATGTAAGAGGTTCTATTTGTTGCCGGACAGTGTTAGTGAATCTGAATTCCACATGCTATCTTTTTACCTCCAGTTGTTGATCTACTCAAACTCCAGGTCAAAAACTAAAAGGCTAACCTTTTCCTAAATTCTATATTTGCCTCCTCTATAATTAGTCAGAGTTTTGATTTGTATAATGTAGAAGGGGGGAATGTGTTCGAAATGTGGAAAGTTCCATTTTGAAATGATCTTGCCTTAATTCAAAAAAAAATATGGGCAGCCTTGAACAGGGAGTGCAAGAAGCAGCTATGGGATAAGGGAAAGGGGGCTTGGTTTGAGTTAGACAGACTTGGGATAAAATTCCAGTTTATTCACTCATCCAACAAATATTAGTTTATCCACTACTATGCCCCAAGGACTGTCCTTCACCACATCCTAATTTCATGACTTTGGGCGAGTCATCTATTTCCTTATCTATAAAATGGAAATGACAGGGTTACAGTGAGGAAGTCCAGGGCAGTGTTTAGACACAGTCAGGACCTCAAAGTGTGTGTCTTCCCTCCTGTTTGGGAATTGATCTATTATGTAAAACTTCTGTAAAAAGATGCAAAAAAATTATAGCATCTCACCCCATCACTCCCCTACATGATCATGGCCCAAGAACATTCTCCAGGCAGGACCTTGGCACAGCTGGCCCCATTGGTCATGCCAAGGTCGTGGTGGGTGGCACCTCTCAAGAAAAAGAGCAAGGACAAAAAAGTCCCTACCTCTTGAGAGCTACAGAAGAGTAATGCCAAAATGCCCCTCTATAGGTGTGGTTCTGACCTCTGGCTGCACACTGGAATCACCTGGGAGTTTTAAAAATATGGTGGTCCAGTCTCCATCTCCAGAGATTTTTACTGGGACATTTTTCAAATATTCCCTAATGATTTAATGTGGAATTGGGCATGAGAATTACTAGTTCACAACATCCCTGACAGGCAAAAGCATTCAGCAAGCTGGTAAGTTCTACACCACAGAGGGAAGCATGGATCTTAATTCAGCTGGCCTTCCTCCCCATGATCACCTGACCAGACTAACGTGCCCAGTTAAGTCTGTCCTCAAAGAATCAACTTTGATAGGGCCTCCCTGGTGGCACAAGGGGTTAAGACGCAAACTGTGAAGCTATCCACAGCCACTGAAGCACAAGTTCTATCCCTGGCCAGGGAGCTACCCACATGGCGCAGAAGACCTCTCCTGACTTGCCTGCTGTTCCCCTCAGCAGTGTATTTCAGTCAGTCTGCCTGTTCTGTCTCTGGTGAATCCTCTCACTCCCTGCCCCTCTGGCCTGTCCCCCAGTTCTTGTATGCATAAATAAATAAATCTTAAAAAATAAAAGAATCAACCTTGATAGAAACAAACTTATTTTGTTGTCAACAAGTTTGGACTTGAAGAAATTGTGGGGTTTGGGCAATGCAGAGAAATGTCTTGAAATATAAAATCACGGTTCTTCCAAGTAGCTTTTCTGAACTTCCAAAGTCAGATGGCTTTCTTTCACAGATGATTCTCCATAAGAACAAATCATAGGGCCTCCCCAGATGGCGCAGCAGTTGAGCACTGGGCTGCGAGTCTACCTGAAGCCTCTGCAGTGCAGTTCAATCCCCGGCCACCAGCGAGGGGCCCACATGGCACGACAGACTCTCCTGCCGCACAGGCTATTCCCCTCAGCAGTGTATTTCGTCAGTCTGCCTGTTCTGTTCCCCGCTCTGGTTCTGGTGAATTCTCTCACCCTCCCGCACTTCTGACTGTACCCAGTGCTTGTATAAATAAATAAAAATAAATCTAAAAAATAATAATTATAATAAATTTTTTAAAAAGAACATATCATAAATGGAAAAGCAACTATGGTTCTATCAGAAGTCATTTCCCTCTGAAAAGTCAGCTCCTGAAATCAGATTGTTATCTGATTAAGCCCTGCAGATTCTGCCATCTGGACTTAATGCAATGTAATCAGCAGTTTACAGTCTGTATATTGAAAATGGATGATCACAATCCTCTGTTTGTTGCACTAATTTCTAATGAAATATTCCTCTATTTGCTAGAATCATATCAGCCAAAGTGCAATGGAGTTGACTGCTGTGGCCTCGATCTCCAAGTCTTCCCACCTTTAAAGAGTAAACTAACCTGTCAGTTCTTTTTTTTTTAAGATTTATTTATTTATGCATACAAGAGCTGGAGTACAGGCCAGAGGTGTGGGGGTGTGTAGGGTAAGGAAAAATGTCAGACTTTTCTGCCCTCCCGCCATCAGGATAGATGATGGATCCTTGCGGTCCTGAATGCATGCCTGATGGCAGGCACCTGGAGTAGGGTGTGGGCATAGGTAGATGGGATTCACCTGCATTGAGACTGTGCTTTTTTAAGGGCGGCGTCACGGGGACACCAGCAGCAGCAGAAGCCGAGAAGCAGAAAGCAGAAGCCAAGAGAAGGCTGGAGAGCCCAGAGTGAAGACTTGCTGGGGGCTGGGAGGCCTGCCAGCCTCCAGGCCCCCCAGCTCCCCTGCCTGCTGTATGCCTGGTGAACCCCAATAAAAAACCTGCAAAAACCACTGAGGACTCTGACTCCTCCTTTACCCAGTCTGCTGGATCAGAAAACCTGCTCAGCGTCATTCCTGTCCTTACAGGGTGAGAGAATTCACCAGAAAGATTGGTGAACAGAACAGGCAGACTAACTGAAATACACTGCTGAGGGAAGCAGCAGGAGAGACAGGAGAGGTCTGCCATGCCATGTGGTTATCCCCGCCAGCCGTGATCAAACCTGCACTGCAGAGGCCACCAGGGAGGCCCATGTTTGCTTTTTAAACTAGTCCAACTGGATTGACAATTGTTCTTTCAGATCATCAACAGAGGAAGCTAGTGGAGAGCTGAAAGCTCGTAACAAATCTTTTTTGTGAAAATCCCAGGAATATGAAGTTACATTTTTAGCAGTATAATGAGTGACACAGCCAGGTAAATCCGGAATCACATCTCAAAAGAGAACAAGTACATAAGGCTTGTTGATGCTCACCAAGCCATAGAACTGCTGATTCAAGAGCATCTAATCTAAGTAAAATCTGCTGGTCAATGTGCACCTGTTCTAGCAAGTCCTGAGCAGTATTGGTCATATATTTTTTTAAAGATTTATTTATGCATACAAGAGCTAGGGTACAGGCCAGAGGTGTCGGGGGTGAGAGGATTCACTAGAGATAGAGTGGGGTACAGAACAGGCAGGCTGACTGAAATATACTGCTGAGGGGAGCAGCGGGTGAGACGGGAGAGGTCTGCTGCACCATGAGCTGCTCCCAGGCCAGCCGGGGAACCAACCCATGTTTCAGAGGCAATGGATTGCTTCATAGTGCCTTGCTTAACCCCTTGTGCTACCAGGAAGGCCCAGTATTGGTCATATATTGATGTACCTCATTGGCAGTTTGTAATGATTTGTCCAATGTAGTGGATGCCACTGCCACAGTAGCAGCCAAGGAGACTAATGTGATTCCAGCAATTAATGCTCCTAAAAAGCGGCGCACATGGCAGACTCCGTCTAAAGCCTGAACTAGTCGGCTTAAAGGGGAGCCGCCATCCCATGGATGAGTCAGATTGACTGGAATCCGTGCATGCATATGTTGTTTAATAAAGAAAATTGAGTGTTTAGATGAAACCAAAGAATCAATACAAGAGGTGACTGTAGTAGCTTTTTTTTAAAAAAAAAGATTTATTTATTTATGCATACAAGAGCTGGGGTACAAGCCAAAGGTGTGGGGGGTGGGAGGATTCACCAGAGAGAGTAGGGAACAGAACAGGCAGATTGACCGAAGTACACTGCTGAGGGGAGCAGCAGGGGAGCTCCCTGGCCAGCTGGGGATTGAACTTATGCTGCAGAGGCTGTGGACTGCTTCATAGGTTGTGTCTTAACCCCTTGCACCACCAGTGAGGCCCTGTAGTACCTTTTGGAAAAGTAATATCTTATGAACGTAAGGGGAGAGCAGGAGACAAGAGAAACAAATAGGGATGGGGAGTGCAAACTTTAGAAAAATTGTGTTTATCAGTAAAATCCCAAATAAACTATCCTTGGGTAAAGGAAGCTTGATCTTGGCGAATGGTATAAGGGAAATAAGGTATAGCTGCACACCAAGATCTTGTTTTAAGAGGTGAACACTGAGTGTTACCACATAAACAAAATAAGGGACCAGCCAATCCTGGATTCCAATCAGCTGAAACATTCACATGTGGCATTGTCCAGTTCCATGGATGCCCTTTGTAATGTTTCTTTTTATCTTGGACTACCACCCCCTGTGGTCCCCAATTTTGTAGAACAAAATCACCTTCTAAAAAGGGAAGAATGCCGTATGTAGAACAACAAAGTTTCCAGTGAAAGGGGGGATTGGTTTCAGGTGTATTTTGAAGGTTGTGGCATACAGGTATGGTTGGAGCCTTTGAAGGGTCATCAGTGAAAAGGAAATTAACACCACATTTACCGTGTGGATGAAGATTTAATGACTAGTGGTTGTTTTGGATGGGTCAGAAGGTTTTGGGGAACTATCATTCATATACCACTGAGAAGAGATTGGAGCACAATCTGGAGATGGATGCATAGCATAGTTTGTGCTGGACATAAAACAAAGTGGATAATTTGGTGAGTGAATAGTCCAGGTAGAAGGTAAGCTATGGATGGGGAACATAGTCACATCACCAGGTATCTCTGGTCCACCTGAAGGGGAGGAAACATTAGTGCCCACGGGTAGTTCTGGATCATTCCAACCTACAACTTAGAAAGCTGGGTCCTGGGGGTGGGTGTGCCCCTGGACATACGGCCAGATCCATTGCATGGTGAGGGGACAGGCAGCCGCCAGGGTTCACCCTGGGGGAATCTGGTGCCCCCTACCTATGCTTCTGATGTTGTCATTTTTTTTTTTTTTTTTTTTTTTTGTTTATACATGCACTGGGTACAGTCAGAAGCGCGGGAGGGTGAGAGAATTCACCAGAGCCAGAGCGGGGAGCAGAGCAGGCAGAAGGACCGAAGTACACTGCTGAGGGGAGCAGCGGGCGGCAGGAGAGGTCTGCGCACCATGTGGGACCCTCATCCGGTGGCCGGGGAGCAGCCGGGGATCGAACCGGCGCCTCAGAGGCTGCGGGCAGCTTCGCAACCCAGCGCTCAACCGCTGCGCCACCGGGGAGGCCCCTGATGTTGTCATTTTTTGTCTCCACCCATGTCTTCACAGTGGGCCAGGCGGGGGCTTCTGGGCATCAGCTCAGTGGCTGCACCTGGCAGCTTCTCAGCTTTTCTCCATCACCTGCCGGCGTTTCCTGATCAGAGACCCTTTTTGGCCCCGGCTCTTGCGGGGTTGGGGTGTCTGGGTCCGGTAATTTGCATTTCCTTGTATCTGGGATGTTTATGTATCAGCCTCTGCCTAGAGAGGTGGGTTGTCTTCCTAGCGGAATCACATCGGGCTCCTTTCCCACTGCTTCTTCGGGGCACACATTCTTAGATGTGTGAGTGTGTGTGCATGGTGGAGATGACACCCACTGTAGGGTAAGGTAAAATATCAGGCTTTTCTGCCCTTCTGCCATTAGGATTGATGATGGATCCCTGCGGTCCTGAATGCATGCCTGATGGTGGGCACCTGGAGTAGGGTGTGGGTGTGCATAAGTGGGTACACCTGGGCTGAGAGACCAAGCTTATAAGGGCAGAGTCACGGGGACACCCACCGAACCACAAGAGCAGAGAGCAAAAGAGAAGGAAAGAGCGAAAGGAACAGAGAAAAAAAGGCCACTAGAGAACGCTGAGAGCCCAGAAAATGTGAAGACTTGCTGTGGGCTGGAAGGCCTGCCAGCCTCCGGGCCGCCCTGCCTGCTGTGTACCCAGTAAAATCCCAGTAAGAGCCTGAAAAGCCAGGAGGGCTCCAGGACTCCCTTACCCCATCTGCTTGGATGATAGAAAGCCTGAACTGTCCCTTCCTGCCAGGACACCCATGTCAGCCGCAGGGTGTGCAGGTGCTTTTTTTGGTTCTGGGGGTTGCCTTTTGTTTTGTGATGGTTTCTTTTGAAGTGGAAACAGTTTTCAAGTTTGCACTGATCTCTGTTGTTTAGCTTTCCTTTTGTTTCCATGCCTCAGGCAGCGGTTCCGGTTCCCAGTCCCCTGTGCTGGGATCCGACCTCTGGGGCCTCAGTTTCCCACCGCCAAAGAAAGGAGACAGAGCTGGAGAGGAAAGTAGTTCAGCTGTGGACACACTGAGGACAGCAGCCCCTCGTGTCTGGCAGACCCCGTCCTGCTCTTGGGCTGAGGGCAGGGGCTTGTAGACACGAGAGGAAAAAAAGGGGGAGATGGGCGAGTGTTCGGCAAGTCCTGGTGATGCAGCAGCTGGAGACCTGGGGAGGCCTGCGAGGGTGCGTTCGCCCCTGCTCTGCTCGGTGAACCCCCTGGTGTCTCATGGTCGCTGGCATCACGGCAGCCTTGAGCAGCACTGCCTCAGCCCAGGGAGGTCAGAGAAGCCCTGGCCTCCTGCGGGTCTCCGACCCCTCAGGAAGCCGCTGCCTGCGGAGGGAGGGAGCTGGTGAGAAGGAGCACCGCATAGTCCCAGCTGGGCAGAAGGATGGCTGCCTTGAGCTTGTTCTTTCCATCATGATTTCACTGGCGGGTACATCTCATCCAGCGCAGGCTGTGCTCAGCTTCATAATGAGAATTGGTCGGCCATTTAAAGTCATCTTGTATGGGCCTCCCTGGGCGCACAGGGGTCAGAGACCATGCTCTCAAGCTCTGGGCAGCCGCTGCAGCACAAGTTCATCCCCTCCGCCAGGAGTAGCCCACATGGCACAGCAGACCTCTCCTGTCTCGCCTGCTGCTCCCCTCAGCAGTGTATTTCAGTCAGTCTGCCTGTTCTGTTCCCCACTCTGTCTCTGGTGAATCCTCTTATCCCCTACATCTCTGGCCTGTATCCCAGCTCTTGTGTGCATAAATATATTTTTTTTTTGTGTGTGGGACCCTCGCCAGTGGCTGGGGAATGAACGAGCGTTGCTGCTGGCAGCCTTGCAACCGAGCACTCAACCGCTGCGCCACCAGGGGAGGCCCAATAAATAAATCTTAAAAAAAAAAAAAAAAAATCTCTTAAAAATTAAAAAAAAAATAAAGAAACAAGTGCAACTTCTTCAATGTTTCTCTCCACGTGCCTCCTCCAGGTCTCCCTCTCTCCCCCACCCTGCTTCCCTCTCCTCATTCTCCTATCCAGTTTCTTTCTCCTCCAGACTCTACCCTTTCCCTGGGGATCCCCCTCCTGCAACATGATTTGGGAAGTTTTTTTTTTGAAGTTTTACAAGTTCATTTATAAAGGGAACAGGGAAGTGTTGGGTTTATATTACTGTTGCTTTTAGATTTTGGTAGCATTAGTGATCATTTCATAAAATCAGCTAAGTCGTTTTGGGTAATTTTCAGGCATTTGGAGCTATTGAGAAGGCACCTTTTCCTTTAAAAATCACACTGAGCTGACGAATGCTATTTGGGGATAGTGAGGGAGGAAGCAAGGAATTGATTCCAGCAGTCAATTAGGAAGAGGGTGCCCCAGCCCCCAAGTCCTCTTCTCAGCCTGATTAAGAAACACTGGGCTGGAACCAAGACAGCGCCTTTAGCAGCCCCCCAATCCCACAGGCCCCCTCACCCTAGGTCATTTAATAATCTGATTGTTGAGTTCAGATTCCAACACAGTAACACAATGCTAGAGAATTGAAAGGCTGCTTTCAGGAAGGTTGGCCTGGTAATGTGGGCACCTTCAGTTCTCCTGGGTAGCCCAGGAGACCCCTCTCGCTGCATAAGCACCCACTTCTTGCCCCAAAGACTGCCCAGCAGGACCCTCTCTCTGCAGAGAGCTTTCCTCTTCTTCTCCCTCCCTGCCTCTCATTAAGTTGTCTTGCTTTCCTGTAACTCTGTTCTCCAGGTTGATTCTTGTTCTCTCTTAAGACCAGACTGAGAAAGAGCCTGCCCCAGGTCGTCGGAGACTCCGGGCCTGTCCCCAGACCCCAATTCTTCAGTAGTCATTTGGATTTTACTAGTTTGTGTTCCTTTCTTCATCTAGCCCTGCAGTCCTGATGACACTGATATTTTCCCCGGAAAATGAAATGAACTCATCCAGTTGACAGTTGGTTGTCATGATGATGTGATGAATGATGGAAAAAGCAGTGGCAGGTATTGCTGACACCTCTAAGAATTGTTTCCATTGCGGGTATGGTTCTTAGTGCTTTTTTTTTTAAAGATTTATTTATTTATGCACACAAGAGCTGGGGTACAGGCCAGCGATGCAGGGATGAGAGGATTCACCAGAGACAGAGTGGGGCACAGAACAGGCAGATTGAAATACACTGCTGAAGGGAGCAGCAGACGAGACAGGAGAGGTCTGCCTCGCCATGTGGGTTGCTCCCTGGCCCACAGGGGATCGAACTTGTGCTGCAGAGCCTGAGGATTGCTTCGTAGTGCGGAGCTTAATCCCTTGCACAGCCAGGGAGGTCCCTTAGTGCTTCTAATGGGGTTTTTGGAGTCAGTGGATTTGGAGTGCAGGGTCCTTTGGTTCACTCTGAGAAAGGTCTCAACAGAGCTCTCCTTTCAGCTGCACGCGGCAAGTTTCCCAGGTGAGTTTCTGCGTGAGACGAAGCCGTTAGTTATATTTAACAGGCAGGTTTATTAGGGAAAGGGACAGAGAAGCAAAACACACTTGCCTATACACAAGCGGGCAGAAGACCTGCCCCGAAAGGGACAGGTGTGCTAAGATGCCTGCATGGTTACAGGCAGGCGGTCTTGAGGAGAGCTGCCTCTGCTGAGAGAGGTCAGGAAGAGAAGCCCCTGCATGGTACAGGGCATGGGCAGGCAGGGAGGCTCTGCCCTGCAGAGGGAAAGGGTTGGTGAAAAGAACTATGCAGGTGGGCAGAGTGCAGCCACCAGCCAGTGCAGAGACCACACTGATACAGTGGTTTCTGTTAGGGAGGGGCTCACTCTTTGTGAGCCTTCCGGTTAGTTGCTGATTTTGGATCACTATGCAGAATCTGAAAGACCGGAGATTCTACAATGGGCTCGATCTCCATATTTTTTTTTTTTAAGATTTATTTACCCATGCCTATAAGAGCTGGGGCACAGGCCAGAGATTGGGGGTGGGGGGCGGCGGCGGTGAGAGGATTCACCAGAGACTGAGTGGGGAACATAACAGGCAGATTGAAATACACTGCTGAGGGGAGCAGCGGGCGGGACAGGAGAGGTCAGCCTCGCCATGTGGGTTGCTGCCTGGCCAGGGATAGAACTCATGCTGCAGAGGCTGTAGATTGCTTCACAGTGCTGTGCTCAACCCCTTGCGCCACCAGGGAGGCCCTCAATCTCCATATCTTTACCTTTGGGGTCTCTTGGGCTCAATCTCCATATCTTTACCCTTGGGCCTGTGCTCTAGACACTCCCTATAGCAGCCTGATACCTGCTTGGGTGTTATGCTTTGTAATCTAGGTATTGGGCCTAAGGATCTTGGTTTCCATAGCTGTGTCAATGGCTATGCTAATCCCTTCTACCCCCACCTCCAGCTCTTGTGAGCCAGGGTTACTGTCTTGTGGGCAGGCAGAAAGGCTGTTGCCCTGCAGAGGGAGAGAGTAGGTGAAATGAAGCACCGCACAGTCACAGGTGGGCAGACAGAAAGCTGCCCCATTGTGGGGGAAGCGTTAGGTTTTATCTTCAGGGAGGGGCTCATCTTTGTGGGTGGATGGTTTGTGCCCCTGATAGTGCCCCAGACCCCCTAGAGCAGTCTGATAGTTTCTGTTGTGGTTCGAGTTAGTGCGGGGTCCTTGGGTTCACTCCGGGAAAGGTTTTGTAACAGGGTGGTCCCCAGGAAAGGGGAACCTGGAACCTCCCCCTTTCCTGGGGACCACCCTGTTACAGTTTCACCTGAGCTCCCCTTTCAGCGACATGCGGCGAGTTTTCCGGCGAGTCTCTCAGTTGCATCTTGCTCCGTTTCCATGTATAGTGGGGGTTCCTTGCTCTTTTCATAGCTGATTTCTAGTTTGATGCTGACGGGTGTCCAGGCCCGCGAGATCGCGCGTGGGACGTCCCGCATCTCGGGTCAGTGAGGGCCCAGACCCGCCCCAGACCCGCCCCAGACCGCGCTGGGCCCGGCCAGGCCTCGCAGGACCTCGCCCCTCGGGGGCACAGGGCCCGCCACTTACTTTCCAATTTACCTTCAAGCCCTGTGGGACCACCTAGCACTGGGCATAGGGGTGGGTCCTGGAAATGGGGCATCTAGGTGGATCCCACCCCTGATACCGTGCGCAGTAGTTGGGGTCCGGGCCGGTTCTCGTGTGCGGTGTGTCCCCCGCGCTCGGCTCCCCGGCCCCGCTCAGCCCTTCCCCGCCCGCCTTCCTCTCCTTTCAGGCCGCACCGCCCCTCCGCCACCACCAGGTGGCGCTGCGCCCCGCCCCTCGGCCCTTTCCCGTGGCCGCAGGTGTCCCCGCCAGGCTGGGGGGCGGGGAGGAGGGCTCGAAGGGGCGGTGCCCCCCCCCCCCCCCCCCCCCCCGCGGGCCCTGATCTCCACCCTCGACCCCTCCCGGGAAGCTGGCGGAGAAGGGAGGGACCCGAGTCCAGCTCAGTGGAGGCCGGCAGGGAGGGCGCAGAGCACAGAGGCTCCCAGGGTCGAGGGGCGTCAGCAGGCCCAGCAGGGAGGCAAGAGGGGAGCGGGGAGAGGAGACTGGGGTCAGGGACCGGAACTGGGGTGCGTGGGGGAGAGAGATGTGTGTCAAAGCCTTGAGGAGGGCGCTTGGATGGAGCAAAGTAGCGCGAGGAAGAGCTGACTCCTGGGCTCTCGCTCATTCCTGAGAGCGTCCATGCCTACCACCCCTCTGCAGGCGGCTGGGAATTGAGAATCTAGGCAATAATAGAAGTGGTCATTCAGTGTTTGGGAAGTGACTTTGACCACATAAAAATCTTGATTCGTGAAAACGTTCCCCAGCACTTTCTTTACAGGAACAAATGATTGGAAACCATCTCAATGAAAACCCCAGGATATAGTCCAGTAGATCTCATAGATGGATCAAATGTTACAGTGTTCAGTGGAATGTAAAACTCTTGGGATAGTGTTATTCCAGCATGTAGAAAATATGAATGAAGTCATCTAGTGTGAATGGAATATGGTCTTTTTGTTTTATGTAGCTCAAATAATTATATATTTTAAAACCAAAAAAAAAAAAAAAGATCACCTAGTGTGCATATGGAATAGAATGGAGAAATAACTTGACGTCAAGTGGAATAATATGCAGCAGTGACAACATGAGACTCTAGCTACAGGCCCATCCTGTGGATCATCTTGCCCGCATTTTGTTGAGTGAAAGAGTCTAGATAGAAAATGAACATAATAGGATTGACTTCTAATTTAAATACCAGACAAAATGAAAACCATGTTTTAATGATACATTTCATTATACATCATTATGTGATAACTTGTGAAGAAAGTGGGAAGTAACTATGGAAACTGTCACCTATTGGTGCGAACTCAGAGAAGAAGTTGTTGCTATGTGATGGTATGTTTCTTCTCCCAGTTCATGGGAGTTCATTTTGAGATTCTTAAACTCTACATGTATATGACCTGACCTTATACACGGCTGTTGTAGTTCACAATTCCAAATAATGGAAGTTACCCAGAAGAAAGTCACCTAACTTTTAAAAGTATTTCTCTTTGGATGAAAAATTATCGAGACCATTGGTCATTTTGATACCGGAATTGTCAGGCCTAGTCTCCCAGCCAGGAACGGATTCCAGGCTGCAGGGCAGTGCTGAGCCCCAGCCGCTAGGCCCCCCACGGGTTGGTGTCTCAGGAAGCCGCAGCAGGAACTTCGCAGACGCTCAGGCAAGCAAGCGAGAAGAGGCAGTTTGTTTAGAAAAAGAAAAAGTTTATTGAGGAGAAAAAGAACAGAAATAAAGTGGGACTCCCAGGCCAGGGAACCAGGCCTGGGAGGGGCAAGGAAGCCAAAGTGGAATTGTGTTTCAGGGAATATATACCTTTTTCCCTCATTATTCTAAAACTTCACCAGTCTCTCTGTGATTGGTTAGTTCTCGGCTGTCTCACTTAATTTGCTACTGAGTGGGGATTTTCACATTCCTTATCTAACAGCTTTCTCTTTCCCCATTTGTTGCATCTTTAAATTTATGGCCCAGTCTTCTGGATGGGCATCCCTGCATTGAAGTTAAACAGCTGCCCTTCTAATGTGACCATAAATTAAACCACTCTCCATTTCTCCAATCTCCGCCTCCCTTTACCACCTGAAGGAAACCAGGACCAGCATTAACAATGTTGTCCTTGGTCCTGGCATGTTTGTTTTTCCTAATGGAATTGGTTATATTTCTTTGGTTGTCCTTATCTCTGAAGCCTCCCTAAATTCTTCAGAGGTCCCCTCCTGCACTGTCCCTAAAACTGCCTAATAACCCTAGCTTGCCCTGTCTCAATTTTATTTTATTCTACTGTTCAAATTTCCTAGAATGTGCACAGCCCTCTCTTAGGATCAGAAGCAGTCGACTCCAGCTAATAAACAACTCACTGGTGTACTCACATCCCTAGTCCTGGGCAGGTGAAAAGAAACTGGTCAAATTATTTTTAAAGTTAATTATTCCATTGTGGTCATAGAAAAACTACTTTTGAGGTTGAAAACATGGCCTTCCTGCCTGTCAAGCAGGCATGGGCAGAGCATATTCATTTGGAGTGAATGTCAAGTTCACCTCCTTGATCTTAGTGATGGGGTTTGGGCTTCTCACCCGAACCTAGGCTCCTGCTCCTTTGTAAATCCAGACTAACACATTTTGCCTTTTTTTAAAAAAGATTTATTTATTGGGCCTCCCCGGTGGCGCAGCAGTTGAGCTCTGGGTTGCGAAGCTGCCCGCAGCCTCTGCAGCACCGGTTCGATCACCGGCTGCTCGCTGGCCACCGGAGGAGGGTCCCCCATGGCACGCAGACCTCTCCTGCCACCCGCTGCTCCCCTCAGCAGTGTACTTCAGTCCTTCTGCCTGCTCTGCTCCCTGCTCTGGCTCTGGTGAATTCTCTCACCCTCCCGCGCTTCTGACTGTATCCAGTGCTTGTATAAATAAATAAATCTTTTTAAAAAAATTTTATTTATGCATACAAGATCAGGGGTACAAGACAGAGGCAGGGGGGTGGGGAGGGAGATGGTGGTGAGAAGATTCACCAGAGGGGAAAAGAACAGGCAGATTGACTGAAACACACTGCTGAGGGGAGCAGCAGGTGAGACAGGAGAGGTCTGCTGCACCATGTGGGTAGTTCCCTGGCCGGGGATTGAACTCGTGCTGCAGAGGCTGCAGACAGCTTCATAGGTTGCGTCTTAACTCCTTGCACCACCAGGGAGGCCCCATTTTGCCTTTTTTTTTAACTTTTAAAATTATAAATATATTCTATTTAATCAACAAGCTTTATATTGCTTTGATTTAAAAAGA
This sequence comes from Talpa occidentalis, assembly GCF_014898055.3. NCBI lineage: Eukaryota > Metazoa > Chordata > Mammalia > Eulipotyphla > Talpidae > Talpa > Talpa occidentalis. The sequence goes on along the minus strand of NW_023602073.1, from coordinate 95,932,928 downwards.
AAAAAGTGAAAATAAGACACTAATCCAAAGTCCAGGCCCTTCCAGCTTTCAAATACAAGAGCTCTGAAAGTTGTACATACCAACGGAAAGAAAAAGCAAAATGATGGAGTCTTGCCATTTCATAAAGCAAGATTTGAAATGACTGAAAGATCCTCCCCCTGCCTAGTTCATTGTCTTTACCAAAACACAAACCTAAAAAAAAATATAGGACAGAATAGAATGAAATTCCTGTGTTGTGTTCCAAATCAACTTGCCCCATGTAAATAGTCATCCTCAGTGTCCTGCCAGACAGCACACTTTCATTTTCTGTCTCATCCTAGAGCTCAAATCCTGATAATGTGAGCAGAGATTCCACAGTCAACAAGAAAGTTGGTGGCAGCAAAATACAGATTTCTACTTTTGTGGAAGTGCAGCCATGGGCTGACTTCTGGGCGCCAACCCTCTGATGTCAGAAGCATCATCAATTACTTGGGTGTTAAGACTAAATTCAGTTATGAGGAGGAAAAAAACCTCTGGGAATAACCAGAGCCATGTCAAAGAACAATAAAGATGCCAGTAGAGATGACCAGAGGAGGAACAGCATAACTCAGTAGCACTACTAAGTGAAAGAATTAAAATAACTGAAAGTTTAGGAGGTAAAATAACAGAGTAAAGGACTAAAACCACGGCAGAATGACCAGAACTCTCCAAACACATGTTCTCTGGGGATGACCAATGACATCATGTTTGCTGGGATCCCTCAGAGCTGGAGGCTGAACAGTTCTTACCACCCGAATGGGAACAGGGCATAAGTCACCCCAACTCCTCCTGTCTTCTCTGTCCCCATCCTTTGGCTGGATGCAGGCGACTCCATGAACACAGAGGACAGAATCACCAAAACAAGAGCCTGAGTTCCTATATAATCATGTGGATGCCACCTGGCCAGGAAGACACAGAAATGAGAGGAGGGAAGGATTCTAGAGGATGAAGCATCTGGAATTCCAGGTTTCAAAGCAGCTGGGCTCACTGTGGCCATGACAAATGACTTTTCGAGTAATAAGTATATGCTGGTCACTTTAATGTGTCATGTTTTCTTGTTTAATCCTTTCACTCATTCTAGGAGAGTCCTATGCCATTAATACCATCTTAAAGACAGTGATTTGCTAAACATGTATTTTCTTCCTAAACTGAGATTTATCACGCTCCGTAGAGATAATCCTCAGAATCAACTGTTGTCTGCTACTTCTTGACTTTTATGAACTCTAAATTTGACTTGGCTCTAAACAACAACTCCAGTTTCACTGTTATGATCGTTTCTCTTATAAAGGAAAAGAGAAAACACACAAATGGTGGCTCCTGTGAATGTTCTGTCCATGTCTGCTACACTCTGTTCTCCTTGATGGTGAGAGTATCCCTTACCTACATGAGGAAGATAATTGTCTTTGAAAAAAAGCACATGAATGTATCCTTCACCCATCATCAAGGTCTCCTATGGTGCCCTTTTATGATATACATACTTGGGTTTTTTCTTAAATTAGAAATAATCAAATCAATTACCAAAAAATGACCAGAGCCAATTATAAAAGCACACCTCTCCATAGAGAGGGACATACATCCCCTACGTTCCCCTAGAGACCTGCATTGTATTGGAGGAGAGATCTCAATCAGATGATGAGGCACAGAGTAATCAGTTTCCAACTACCACCTGGTACCCGTAAGACAGACCCGGAAGGGAGGAGAGTGAGAAGCACCTTCCACTGGATTGAAGAGGGAAGTGTTCAGTCCAGAGGTGGGGTTCATCTGGGTCTTGAAACCTTGAATGGATTTTTACAGGGAAGGCCTGGGACCGGCCAGAGTGAAGGGGGAAAAGCAGGGGCTGTGGTCGGAGTCGACGAGGGAGGGTGACCTCATGGAGAAAGGAGTGGACACAAGTTTGGAAAGATGGTTGGGGTCAAAATATGAAAAACTTTAAACAACAGAACAAGGAATTCTGCCTTTCTACAGTTGGTGGTGGGGAGCTGTTGAACGTTTCTAGGCAATATAAGACATGATGAAAGTGGTACAGAAAATAAACTGGCAAAGATAGTAGTACTGTTTTGTAACCTTTTTCTTCATTATTGTCCTTGACATGTTGTGCCTACTCGCCAACCCCCATGAAATTTTAATATCACAGATAATTATCTGTTGATGCACTATATGTATACACAGCTATGCTTTAATGCAAGAGAATAACTGTTTCCTCAGTCTCCAAGAACTAGTTCTCACCCAGTAATGGTCGCTAATGCCACCTCTGAGAATGTACCCAGGCCGGGCTGGGGCCAGCCTGCAGGTCGACCTCCTAAGACACACACACACACCCCCCCCCCAAGCTGGGATGGGGCCAGCCTGCAGGTAGACCTCCTCTGCTCCCAGGATGGGCTGGGGTCTACATGCATGTCAACCTCCTCAGCCCCCAGGCTGTGCTGGGGCCGTCCTGTAGGTTGACCTCTTAAGCCCCCAGGCTGCTCTGGGGCAGGCCTGCATGTCCACCTCCTCAACCCCCAGGTTGGGCTGGGGCCGGACTGCAGGTAAAAATCCACAGCCTCCACCCTGTTGGGGCCGGGCTGCAGGTCGACCTCCTCAGCCCCCAGGCTGGGCTGGGGCCGGCCTACAGGTTGACCTCATCAGCCCCAAGGCTGGGTTGGGGATGGCCTGCAGGTCGACCTCCTCAGCCCCCAGGCTGGCCTGGGGCCATCCTGCAGGTTGACCTCCTCAGCCCCCAGGCTGGACCGGGGCCGGCCAGCATGTTCACCTCCTCCTCCCACAGGCTTGCCTGGGGCCATCCTGAAGGTCACCTCCTCAGCCCCCAGGCTTGATTGGGCAGGCCTGCAGGTCGACCTCCTCAGCCCCCAAGCTGGGCGGGGCCGGACTACAGGTAAACATCCTCAGCCTCCACCTTGTTGGAGCCGGGCCTCAGGTGGACCTCCTCAGCCTCCAGGGTGGTCAGGGGATGCCCTACATTTCGACTTCCTCACGCCCCAGGCTGGGCAGTGGCCGGCCTGCAGATTGACCTCCTCAGCCCCCAGGTTGGCCTGGGCCGGCCTGCAGCTCGACCTTTTAAGCCCCCAGGCTGCTCTGGGGCAGGCCTGCATGTCCACCTCCTCAACCCCCTGGCTGGGCTGGGGCTGGCCTGCAGGTCGACCTCTTAAGCCCCCAGGCTGCTCTGGGGCAGGCCTGCATGTCCACCTCCTCAGCCCCCAGGTTGAGCTGGGGCTGGACTGCCGGTAAACTTCTGCAGCCTCCACCCTGTTGGGGCCGGGCTGCAGGTGGGCATCCTCAGCCTCCAGGCTGGGTTGGGGCCAGCCTACAGGTCGACCTCCTCAGCCCCCAGGCTGGGCTGGGGCCGGCCTGCATGTTCACCTCCTCTTCCCACAGGCTTGCATGGGGCCGGCCTGCAGGGCGACCTCCTCAGCCCCCAGATTGGGCTGGGCCGGCCTGCAGGTTGACCTCTTAAGCCCCCAGGCTGGCCTGGTGCTAGCCTGCAGGTCGACCTCCTCAACCTCCAGGCTGCTGGGATGGCCGGCAGTTCAACCTCCTCAGCATCCAGGCTGCTGGGGCTGGCCTGCAGTTCTTCCTCCTCAGCCTCAAGTCAGCCCGATGGTGGTCTGAATGTCAACCTATTTTGTTTTCAAAAGCCCTGAGGCAGCCTTTAAGGCAAACTTCTGGACCTGAGATTGGGCTGGAGTTCGGCTCTGATCATACTACTTAGCATCCAGGCCTGACTAGGGCGGGACTGCCGGTCGACCTCCTCAGCTCCCAGGATGGGCTGGGTTCTGCATGCATGTCGACCTCCTCAGCCCGCAGGCTGTGCTGGGGCAGTCCTGTAGGTTGACCTCTTAAGCCCCCAGGCTACTCGGGGGCAGGCCTGCATGTCACCTCCTCAGCCACCAGGTTGGGCTGGGGCCAGATTGCCCATAAACATCCAAAGCCACCAACCTGTTGGGGCCAGCCTGCAGGTCGACCTCCTCAGCCCCCAGGCTGGGCTGAGTTCTGCCTGCATGTCGACCTCCTCAGCACCCAGGCTAGCCTGGGGCCATCCTGTAGGTCGACCTCTTCAGCCCCGAGGCTGGGCTGGGGCCGGCCTGCAGGTAAACATCGGCAGACTCCACCCTGTTGGGGCCAGGCTGCAGGTGGACATCCTCAGCCTCCACCTTTTTGGGCCGGGCCTCAGGTGGACCTCCTCAGCCTCCAGGGTGGTCAGGGGCCGGCCTGCATTTCGACTTCCTCACGTCCCAGGCTGGGCAGTGGCCGCCTTGCAGGTCGACCTCCTCAGTCCCCAGGTTGGCCTGGGCCAGCCTGCAGCTCTACCTCTTAAGCCCCCAGGCTGGCCTGGGGCCGTCCTGTAGGTTGACCTCCTCAGCCCCCAGGCTGGCTGGGGCCGGACTGCAGGTAAACATCCGCAGCCTCCACCCTGTTGGGGCTGGACTGCAGGTGGACATTCTCAGCCTCCAGTCTAGGCTGGGGCCGGCCTGCAGGTTGACTTCCTCAGCCCCCATGTTGGGCTGGGGCCAGCCTGCAGGTCAACCTCTTAAGCCCGCAGGCTGGGCTGGAGCCAGCCTGCAGGTCGACCTCCTCAGCCCCCAGGCTTGGCTGGGGCTGTCCTGCAAGCAACCTCCTCAGCTCCCAGGCTGAGCTGGGGCAGGCCTGCAGGCCGACCTTCTCGGCCCCCAGGCTGGGCTGGCACCAGAATGCAGGTAAACATCCGCAGCCTCCTCCCTGTTGGGGCTGGGCTGCAGGTGGAACTAATCAGCCTCCAGGCTGGGCTGGGCCAGCCTGCAGGTAGACCTCCTCAGCCCCCAGGATGGGCTGGGCCGGCCTGCAGGTCAACCTCTTAAGCCCCCAGGGCTGGGCTAGGGCCAGCCTGCAGGTTGACCTCCTCAGCCCCCAGTCGGCATGGGAGCAGCCTGCAGGTCGACCTCTTAAGCCCCCAGGCTGGGCTGGGACTGGCCTGCAAGTCAACCTCCTCATCCCACATGTTGGGCTGGGCCGGCCTGCAGGTCGACTTCCTCAGTCCCCAGGCTGGGCTGGGCTCTGCCTGCATGTGGAACTCGTCAGCCCCAGGCTGGGTTGGGGACAGCCTGCAGGTCGACCTCCTCAGTCCCCAGGCATGTGGGGCCGGCCTGGGGGTCAACCACCTCAGCCCCCAGGTTGGCCTGGGACGGCATGCACCTCGACCTCCTCAACCCCCAGGCTGGGCTGGGCAGGACTGCAGGTTGACCTCTTAAGCCCAAGGCTGGGCTGGGCCGTCCTGCAGGTCAACCTCCTCAGCCCCCAGGCTGGGCTCAGTTCTGTCTGTGGGTCGACCTCCTCAGGCCCCAGGTTGGGCTGGGCCTTCCTGCACGTCGACCTCCTCAGCTCCCAGGCTAGGTTGGTGCTGGACTACAGGTAAACATCCTCAGCCTCTATCCTTCTGGGGCTGGGCTGCAGGTCGACCTAAACAGCCTCTTGGCTGGGCTGGGGCAAGCCTGCAGGTAGAACTCCTCAGCCCCCAGGATGGGCTGGGCCGGCCTGCAGGCCGACGTCTTAAGCCCCCAGGCTTGTCTGGGGCCGTCCTGCAGGTGACCTCCTCAGCATCCAGGCTGGGCTGGGGCCCGCCTGCCTGTTGACTTCTTAAACCCCCAGGCTGGGCTGGTACTGGCCTGCTGGTCGACCTCCTCAGCACCCAGGCTTGCCTGGGGCCGGACTACAGGTAAACATCCGCAGACTCCACCCTTTTGGAGCCAGGCTGCAGATGGACATCCTCAGCCTCTAGGCTGAGCTGGAGCCGGCCTTCTTGTCGAACTCCTCAGACCCCAGTCTGGGCTGGGGCCAGCCTACAGGTCGATCTCCTCACCCCACCAGGCTGGGCTGGGGCCAGCCTGCAGTTCGACCTCCTCAGCCCCCAGGCTGGCTGGCCGATCTGCAGGTCTACCTCTTAAGCCTACAGGTGGGCTGGGGCCGCCCTGCAGGTTGACCTCCGCAGCTCCCAGGCTGGGCTGGGTCCGGTATCCAGGTCGTCCGCCTCAGCTTCTGGCTACGCTGGGGCCAGCCTCCTGGTGGACCTCCTCAGCCTCAAGTCTGGGCTTTGGCGGTCTGAATATCAACCTATTTAGTTTTCAGAATGGGCTGTAGTTGGCCTTTAAGGTGAACTACTGGACCCAGTTTGGGCTGGGGTTCGGCTGTGTTCAAACTCCTCATCATCCAGGCTGGGCTGAGGTCGGACTACAGGTCGACCTCCTCAGCCTCCATGCTGGCTGGGGCCAGCTTGAATGTCGACCTCCTGGGCAACAGGGCTGGGCTGGGGCCGACCTCCAGGCTGGCCCAGCCCAACAGGTTTGGACCAAAGCAGGACCACTGTAGCTCGAGAGCTGCCCCAAATCAGAAAAAGGTCAAAAAGAGCCAGAACCTCACACCCTGGGTCCCGGGGGCAGGGGTCCCTCCGTGAACGATCTGGCACCCCCTCCTCTGCTTCTGGGCTCGGTGTCCTTGTTTCCATGCCCTGTCTTCATGCTGGGAGGTGTGTGGGGTCTGCTCAGTGGCCTCACCTGCTAGCTTCTCCAGCTGCTGTCAATTGGGTCTGCCTGCTTGCTGCTGCATTTCAGGAGTCATGGAATGTTCTTTCTTGGACCATCTTACAGCGGTCAGGCTCCTCTCCTGCGGTTCATTTTATTTCTCCTCTAATAAGGATGTCAAAGAGTCTGCTCATGTCTACAGCGATGGGATCTCTCTCTGAGAAGTGACTAAAGGGCTCCTTTGCCCTCTGTGTATTGGGGTCCATATGCAGGCAAGTTTAATCCACATTATTGGATGCAGCTAGAGCTTGATGATTTTCATTGCTTGTAATATCCTACCTCACGCAAAGTAATTTTCACATTCTAATCTTGCTACACATAAGGGGAAGGGTTAGAAAGAGTACATTTCTTTACTATTTTCCTTCTGTGGTGGAACTACATTCTCTCTGGGGGTTTTTATTCTACTCTCATCATCTCAAACGGTAAAAAGTATTTTCTACATCATTAAAAACTTCAGCATTATTGTATCTAACGGTTACATTTCTTTATGTAGATGCTGATTTAAGCAGTCCCTGGATGCTTCATTTAGATAGCTTCCCATCACTTGTTACCATAAAGTGCTGGTGAACATGTTTACACAAAGATTTTGATCGACACGTCAAAGCATTTCCCTAGATCGTTTCCCAAAAACAGATCGCCTATTTCTATTTAATAAAAGTATTTTAAATTCAAGGATGTCCGCAGGAGGGTGGCGTGAATTTATTTTCTCAGGAATGAACGAGAGTACCTGTTTCATGCCATCCTTACGGCATTTCCATCTCTCTAGCCTTGTTCTTAAAGCCTTTGGGCACTGCGCTGCTCGCACGCCCGCCTCTGCTTGCCCCGCCCTGCCCGGGCCTCAGAACTTACATTTATTCTCCGCATTTGTCCCATTACTCCTAGCCACCAGGGCCGCGCTCCGTCGCTTTTCTCCACGGCCACCCCAAGGCCCTTTCCTTCCTCCTCCTCCTCATTCTGTTACAGGGCAACCCCAACATAAAACGGGTTGCCTGACTGTGGGTCCTCACCCCTGCATTTAGAAAGGGACTTATTAATACTCCACTGCAGGCACACACAAAAGGTTAATAAAAGGTTTATTCATAAGGGAAGGGGAAATGAGGACATGTACAACTCAGGGAGAAAAGAGGGAGATAAAGGCTTAAATGCGCCCTACAAGTTCCGCAGACCTAGAATCCCAATGGCACGCTGAGAGCTGGCGGAGAGCTAAGAGCCAGGAGGCCAAGAGAGCGCCCCAAGGCCCACGTGTCTGGTTTAATACCAACCCTGACAGCTTAACTCCACCCTCAGGTCCCAGCCACCTTCCCTTTGGTGGTGACGGGATTTGTCTTTCCCAGTGTCTTGATGGCTTTGGTCTGGGGTGGGAGTGGAGTCCACAAAGCCTGCATGGAGTTAGCTCAGGACATCCTTTCCCCCTAACAATTTCTCTGCTTTCCATTCACCATCTACTACGTCCTTCATCATTCTGCACTTACCCAGTTTACCTCGCTCCTTTCCCTTTTTGTCTTTCTCTGCACTTTCCGCAGATTTACCCCTTCTAACTTGCCCATCCGATGCTGCCATCGTTACACAGCGTTCTTCCCGCATCCTTGCAGCCCTCCTGTTATAGGGCAGCCCCTATATTGAACGGGTTGCCTGGCCGTGGGTCCTCACCCGCGTGCTTACAAGGGACTTATGAATACTCCACTACAGGCACACACAAAAGGTTAATAAAAGGTTTATTTACAAGGGAAAAGGAAACAAGGAAAATGTACAACTCAGGGAGAAAATAGGGAAATAAAGTGCGTCCTACCCGATCCGCCGACCTGGAAACCCAAAAAGCACTCTCCGAGCTGGCCGGACGCTGCGAGCTGGCGGAGAGCCAAAATGGGGGACCCCCCCCCCCCAAAGCCCACGTGTCTGTCTTTATACTCACTTGGCTGCTTAACCCCACCCTCAGGTCCCAGCCACCTTCCCTTTGGTGGTGATGGGATTTGGAGTTCCCAGTGTCTTTGGCTTTGGCCTGGGGTGGGGGTGGAGTCCACAAAGCCTGTATGGAATTAGCTGTAGGACATCCTTTTCCCCCTTACCCTCCCAGCGGCATTCTCCATTCCTCCACACCCTCCACACCCTCCCCACCCGGCCATTTCCTTGGCGCCTAATGGCTGGGGCTGCGATTTTCCCACGGTACCACTCGCGTCCACAAGACGGCGCTATTCGCGTGTAGTTTCCCGCGTTACCCCAGGACCCTCTCCCGGCTCGCCTCAGGCTAAGCGTTCAAGGGGGGCTTACAGCGTCCAGGGCGAGCAGGTAGGGCCCGGAAGATGGGGGGGCGGGGCGCGTCCCGGTGGGCGGGGGGATTGGGGAGAAAGCTGCCTGAGGAGGCCGCCCGCAGGGCGCATGGGCGGGGTAAAGAGCGGGGAAATGTGCGGGGAGCGCAGACGAGGCGCGGAAGGGCCGGAGGAGCGAAGTGACGGGGTGAGGTGCAGAGTAATGAAGGACGTGGTCGGTGGTGGATGAAGTACTGGGGAATGAGAGGGTGGGAGCGACCTGAAAGGGCCTTGGGGTGGCCTTGGAGAAAAGCGGCAGAGCGCGGCCCTGGCGGCGAGGAGTCACGGGACAAACGCGGAGAATAAATGTAAGTTCTGAGGCCCGGGCAGGGCGGGGCAGCAGAGGCGGGCGGGCGAGCAGCGCGGTGCCCAAAGGCTTTAGAACAAGGCTAGACATTCAAAAAAGATAAACACATGCAATTTGCAGCAACATGGATGGTGCTGGAAGGGATCATGCTCAGCGAAATAAGCCAGAAAGGAAAAGAAAAATACCGGATGGTCTCACTCGTAGCAGGAATCTAGAAAACTTAAATAAGGGACCAGGAAAATGAATATCTATAAGAAAGAAAATATCAAAATCAACAAATAACTATGAATAAGAGACTCTCTATGGGGAGTAGGGGGCGGGGAGGGGAGGGATTGGGGTCAAAATAAGGGGGTCGCAATTGTATGGGGAACATAAAAATAAAATTAAAAAAAAAAAGAACAAGGCTAGAGAGATGGAAATGCCGTAAGGATGGCATGAAACAGGTATTCTCGTTCATTCCTGAGAAATAAATTCACGCCACCCTCCTGCGGACATCCTTGAATTTAAAATACTTTTATTTTAAATAGAAATAGGCGATCTGTTTTTGGGAAACGATCTAGGGAAATGCTTTGACGTGTAGATCAAAATCTTTGTGTAAACATGTTCACCAGCACTTTCTTTATGGTAACAAGTGATGGGAAGCTATCTAAATGAAGCATCCAGGGACTACTTAAATCAGCATCTACATAAAGAAATGTAGCCGTTAGATACAATAATGCTGAAGTTTTTAATGATGTAGAAAATACTTATGTTACCGTTTGAGATGATGAGAGTAGAATAAAAACCCCCAGAGAGAATGTAGTTCCACCACAGAATGTAGTTCCACCACAGAAGTAAAGAAATGTACTCTTTCTAACCTTTCCCCTTATGTGTAGCAAGACTAGAATGTGAAAATTACTTTGTGTGAGGTGGGATATTACAAGCAATGAAAATCATCAAGCTCTAGCTGCATCCAATAATGTGGATTAAACTTGCCTGCATATGGACCCCAATACGCAGCGAGCAAAGGAGCCCCTTAGTCACTTCTCAGAGAGAGACCCTGTAGGGTAAGGAAAAATGTCAGGCTTTTCTGCCCTCCCGCCATCAGGAGAGATGATGGATCCTTGCGGTCCTGAATGCATGCCTGATGGCGGACACCTGGAGTAGGGTGTGGGCATAGGTAGATGGGATTCACCTGGGCTAAGACTGGGCTTTTAAGGGCGGCGTCATGGAGACGCCAGCAGCAGCCAAAAGAGAAGCCGAAAGAGACGCCGAGAGAGAAGCAAGAGAAGCAGAAGAAGCCGAAAGAGAAGAAGCCCGAAGCAGAAGCAGAGAACGCCAGAGAGCCCAAATAGAGTGAAGATTTGCTGGGGGCTGGGAGGACTGCCAGCCTCCCAGCCCTCCAGCACCCCTGCCTGCCATGTGCCTTGTGAACCCCAATAAAAAACCTGCAAAAACCACTGAGGACCCTGACTCCTCCTTTACCCTGTCTGCATGGGATCAGGAAACCTGCACTGTGTCCTTCCTGCCCCTACAGACCCCATCGCTGTAGACATGTGCAGACTCTTTGACATCCTTATTAGAGGAGGAATAAAATGAACCGCAGGAGAGGAGCCTGACCACTGTAAGATGGTCCAAGAAAGAACATTCCATGACTCCTGAAATGCAGCAGCAAGCAGGCAGACCCAATTGACAGCAGCTGGAGAAGCTAGCAGGTGAGGCCACTGAGCAGACCCCACGCACCTCCCAGCATGAAGACAGGGCATGGAAACAAGGACGCCGAGCCCAGAAGCAGAAGAGAGGGTGCCAGATCGTTCACGGAGTAACCCCTGCTCCTGGGACCCAGGGTGTGAGGTTCTGGCTCTTTTTGACCTTTTTCTGACTTGGGGCAGCTCTCGAGCTTCAGTGGCCCTGCTTTGGTCCAAACCTGTTGGGCTGGGCCTTTACCCACCAGGAGACAGGTAACGTTGGGTGCTGAGTTTGGAAATTTTATTCTTCCTCTTTTCGTTGTTGCACAATTGCACTAATTGTATTAAAGTTCCCTTCCATGAAAGGTCTCACATAGTAGAGGATGTCTTGTCTTAATGAATTGATGGCAGAACCTATTTAGAATGGGCAGGTTTGGGGGTCATAGCATGTCCTCACCCTGCCCTTTAACACTTTGTAGTAAAGCAAGTGAGAATGACAAAGACAAATATCCGCCATTGACATAGCAGGTGAGAAAACAAAGTAAAATGCCTAGAAAAACGACTGGACTCTAAGAAGCAAGTGAGGTTGCTGAGGTTAAGAGGGAAGGGGACAGCGGACAGGACAAAGGGAAAAATGTCAGGGACTAACAGGTATTAGGAAGGAAAGGTCTGGAAAATAGATTGAGGTTATGGGGATGCTATTATAGAGTGATCTAGGGAGGGTCTCTCTGAGGAGTGATTATTGGATAATGGCCTGAATGAAGAGACAAAGTGGGCGCTTCAAGCAGAGTGAACCTCCAAAGCAAAAGTCCCGACAACGAAAACGTGTTATTGTGAGCGAAGTTAATAGGGCCTATGTGTGTATATTGTGGGGGAAGGGGGCGGTGGTGAGTGAAATGAGAGCTGAAACACTGCCCTGTTTTTGTCATGGTTATTTGATAATCTGCCGTATAAATGGTAATTTGATTTTCCCCTTGGTTGAACACCACCTAGGAAGTCACCCCTAAGTCTGGGGAAACAAACTGATCAGCAGCCATGAGGGAAATGGGAAATCAATCAATCAATCAATCAAAATTGCAGCATGAAATCCTAAGCCAACGAGTCAAAACAGAAAAGACCCCCAGAGGGCCTCCCTTGTGGTGCAGGGGTTAAAGACAGTGCTCTCAAGCTATCAGCCAGCCACTGCAGCAAGAGTTCAATCCCTCATCAGCCAGGAGCAACCTATTTGGCACAGCAGACCTCTCCTTTCTTGCCCACGTGTATTTTTTTAAAAAAAGATTATTTATGCATGAAAGAGTGGGGGTACAGGCCAGAGATGTAAGGGGTGAGAGGATTTACCAGAGACAGAGTGGGGAACAGAACAGGCAGATTGACTGAAGTACACTGCTGTGGGGAGCAGCGGGTGAATCAGGAGAGATCTGCTGCACCATCTGGGCAGCTCCCTGGCCGGGGATAGTTTCATAGGTTGCGTCTTAACCCCTTGCGCCACCAGGGAGGCCATTGCCCGCGTGTATTTCAGTAGATCCGCCAGTTCTGCTCCCCACTCTCTCTGGTGAATCCTCTCACCACTCCCCCACACCTCTGGTCTACACTCTAGTGCTTGTATATATAACTAAGTTAATAAATCTTTAAAAGAAGAAAAGACCCCCACAGTGCAAGCACTCTAACCCCATCATGGTTGTGAAAATGAGCAGTGTCGGAACAGTTGCAAAGGAGAAAAGTCGATCCGATGGAAGAAGATGATATAACCCAGTTGGAGCAGGTGGTCACAGTTGAAATGGATTATAACATGGGAACCAAGGTGATTTATTTGGGGGGGGGGAGATGTTACCATCGATGTTCTGTGTCCAACAGCTGAAGGCAGAAGTGAGGGGCTATTTTTCTGGTGTAGAAAGTCCAAGCAAGAGCTATTCTGATAAATTGAGCTTCCTGAGTCATTGTGCAGCTGCTGCTTTTCGAAAGGCAATTTGGACAGAAAGCTAGCCTCGCGACTGGCAGAGTTGAAATCTGTCTGTCCAGACCCCACTCTTCCCTCACACTGCTATTGCTGTCTCTGCAGTGATGGTGCAGATCTGTGAGAAGGCCCTCTGAAGGTTGCTGGTCCTGAGACTGCCCCCAGATTCCTGTTGCATAGGATGAACAGAGTCCAGGAGCCTTCATTGTACCTAGCCAGGGCTGGAAGGTTGTATTCCATAGGCCAGAGAAAAGAGGTCTTGATAGTTGCTGTCCAGCGTGCTGAATTGTAGTACCGGCAACCCAGGGATGTAGCCTGTAGACATGGAGCTGTCCGCTGTGCTGATCCTTCTCAGACCACTCTTTGTTACTACAAGGGTCCACCTCAAGTTGCTTGGGCTGTGGGATTTGCCGGAGGGTTTTGGACTTTGGCATATTGACTTGGATGGCTTGCTATTGTTTGCTTGCAGTAGAGAAGTTCTTTCATGCAATGGAGAGCAAAATCTTACAAAATCTTACACTGCTGGGCCACTGAATATTTTTTAGAATGAAATGGAGGGTACTTTCCAGACTCAGTGCCCTCATTGCTAGATTTCTCATAAACTGCCCTCATGATTTTCCTAATTCCCAGATGAAATATTTCTAGTACATTGAGGAGCAAAGAAAGGCCTGCAATGCTGTGCATATAGATCATGAATATGGTTTTCTCTGTTAGCCTTGATACAAAGAAATCCACTGAATTGGGACAAGGAGGTTGAGTGCATTTGTAAAGGGAATGCATTTGAAATCCACAAAGAATATATTGACCACTCATGAACCCTACTTCTAGCACAGATCTGGTCAAAGTGTGTAAGTCACAGGACCTCCCTGGTGGTGCAGGTGTTAAATACAGCACTATCAAGCTATCGCCGGCCACTGCAGCATGAGTTCGATTCCCGACCAGCCAGGGAGCAACCTACATGGTGCAGCAGACCTCTTCTGTCTTGCCCACTGCTCCCCTCAGCAGTGTATTTCAGTAGATCTGCCTGTTTTGCTCCCCACAGTCTCTGGTGAATTCTCTCGTGCCCCTACCCCTCTGGCCTTCACCCTAGCTCTGGCATGCATAAATAAACATCTTTTTTTTTTTTTTAAAAAAAAAGAAAGTATCAATAAATAATATTAGATGGAATTGTCTTCTTTCAAATTTTGGTTCCTTGACTCTATCATTGGAATAATCATGGAAAAAATATTCTTTATTAAAGAAGAATTCCTCCAGCATTTAAAAAATTAAAGCTTCAATTTTATATAAAAACCCTGAAAGCGGGAAAGCCAACTCATTTCATTAATTTATTCTCCATTTGGCAATCCTAAACTATTTAAAACTTCTTTCTGCCACTATCTCTTCAAGGCTTGGAAATCACCATAGCAATTCAAGGAAACTAGGCTACATGAAAATATAATCATGAAAACTAACATGCAAGAGCAAGATTCTTTAGACAAGCATTCCTATGTTTCCCCAAAATAACTTTTTACCATTGAAAGACTATATCTTAAAAATATTCTGAATTTTATTATTGAATATTAATTCAGCATCTCTTATATAGTTGGTGGCTCTTTCCTTAATTTTATTTTCCTGCCTCATAAGAATTTCTTATTTTAAAATAAAGAGACACCAAGATATATTTTATTTTAAAATATATCTTATTTTAAAATAAATAGTTGGGCCTCCCCGGTGGCGCAGCAGTTGAGTGCCCCGCTGTGAAGCTGTCCACAGCCTCCGCAGTGCGGGTTCCATTCCCCGCCGGCCAGGGGGAACTCCACATGGCACGGCAGACCTCTCCTGCCTCACCCACTGCTCCCTTCAGCAGTGTTTTTGGTTCGTCTGCCTGTTCTGCTCCCTGCTCTGGCTCTCGTGGATTCTCTCACCCTCCTGCGCTTCTGACCTGTACCCCAGTTCTTGTATAAAATAAATAAAATCTTTTAAAAAAATAGAGTTCACATATTTTCCCCTTACCTTATTGGTGGACACACACACAGAAAATCACAACTGAGCTGAAAGAACCTTAAAGTTGGACCATGTATGACTAATTACAAAAACAACTGCTGGTGGTTGCAAATATAGACTCTGATCAGCTGATTATGAAGCCCAGTTCGGAATTAGCACAGTAATTTTAATAAATGGAATGTAACCTAGTCTTCCCCCCAAATTCTACATGTCCTTAGTGTTTACAAGGCTCTTGTAAAATTTTTTCTAATTTACAGTATGCTGGGAGCCTCTTGGTGTATACTATTTGGAAATGAAAAATGAAACAGGGAGAATTTTCTTTTTTTGGAATATTTGCACTTGAGTGTTTTTCAGTCAATTGATTGCTCTGGCAATCTATGCTCACAGATCAATGGGTCATGTTCAATTTCATCAAAAGCTGCTTGGGATGAAGACTGGCCACATCAAAATGCAAACAAGTTATAATGGCGTGACAATAAACCTGAAGTGTTCTTGCAAATCATGCCATGCTAAAGGGAGAAACAAAGAGAGCAAGCAAATTTAGAACCACTGAGAGGGGTTTGTGCTTGCCTGTAGACTATTTTGTTCTGTTAGGATGAAATAGATAGGTGAGGGGAAAAAATATTTTTCTGTAAAGAATATGAAAGTTGGGACCTCCCTGGTGCACAAGGGGTTAAAGTCTTAACACTATCAAGCTATTACTAGCCACTGTGGTATCACCAGCCCAGATATGTAACATCTTACATTTGCCATTTCTCAAGTATATAATCTTACTGCCAGAGTAACTGCTCCTTACTTAGAGGAGTTAACAGCACAAGTATCAGTAGAATCCAATGATGGTTAAGACCATGGCTCCTAGGGCCTCCCCGATGGCACAGGGGTTAAAGTCTCAGCACTATCAAGCTATTGCCAGCCACTGGGCCTGAGTTTGATCCCTGGCCAGGGAGCTGACCCACATGGTGCAGCAGATCTCTCGTGTCTCGCCCGCTGCTCCCCTCAGCAGTGTATTTCAGCAGATCTGCCTGTTCTGCTCCCCATTCTATCTCTAGTGAATCCTCTCACCGCTCCCCACCACACCTCTAGCCTACACCCCAGTTCTTGTACACCTAAGTAAATAAAAATAAATCTTAAAAAAAAAAAACCACATGGCTCCTAGGTACATTTCTAAGTGTACTCTTCTCCATATAAAATATAGAAAGTACATAAAATTATTGATGGCTCATAACTTGCCACCTGCCTATCCTATTTTCTGATATATAGTTTTTTTAAAGATTTATTTCTGCATACAAGAGCTGGGGTACAGGCCAGACATGTGGGGGGTGAGAGGATTCACCAGAGCCAGAGTGGAGAGCAGGACAGGCAGATGGACCAAAATACATTGCTGAGGGGAGCAGCGGGCAAGTCAGGAGAGGTCTGCTGTGCCATGGGGGTACTTCCCTGGCAGGGATTCGAACTCATGATGCAGTGGCTGTGGATAGTTTCATAGGTTGCGTCTTAACCCCTTGCACCACCAGGGAGGCCCCTGGTATATAGTTTTTTAAAAAAGATAATAAAAGGTAAGCAAGTGAGATTAAGTTTCCACTACCTACTATTCCAGCCTCAGAACAAATTGTCAGAATTGACTAAAAAAAAGCTTGAAAACAGGGGCTTCCCCTGGTGGCGCAGTGGTTGAGCGCTGGGTTGCAAGGCTATCTGCAGCGCCAGTTTAATCCCTGGCGAGGGTCTCACCAAAAAAAAAAAAAAAAAAAAAAAAAGCTTGAAAACATATGTATTAATGTGTATATGTATATTTTGGGTACAATGTCCAAGAAACTCCTTGACATTTAATTCTAAATTCACCTGCCAAACATCTAATACCCTTAAACATTTTATCAACATCAAAACCTTCATGTGTAGAATTACTCAAATGAGCACACAAGAAACTCCTAACAGTAGTTGCCTCAAGAGAAGATATTTAGGGTAACCTGACATCAATTCCAATGAGTATGTAGAGGCTTTCCCACACCAACAAGCAATTTCCAGACACCAGCAGACTGTCCAAGAATTCAACTATATTCTAACACTGTCTACCAGAAGTGTCAGATTCTACAAGTTAAGTGTTCAGTTTTCCAAACCCATCTTCCATTTCAGATGTTGCCACCTGAGCTTCTGACCAACCAGCTAATTTGGAGGTTCAAACGATGCCCTCCGCAGACTTCAGGTGCCCTACACAAGCCCAGAGTATTAGCTGTGCTTGTGACCTAACCTACTAGCTATAGATCAGAGTTTCTAGAACACCCTCTTCAAGTAATTGCAAGAATGTTTCACAGAACTCAAAAAACCAGCTCATTCACTAGATCACTGATTTATTACTATTGAGATTATCATACTCACCTTTCCTTTTGTTTTGGTCAATGGCATTAATTTGAGCATCCTTGCAACAATGCTATATATTCCATTAGGTCATGGAGTATGATTTTATTTTATTTAATTCAGTTTGCAACTTTTGTTGAGGATTTCCGTATCCATGTTCATCATGGATATTGGTCTGTAGTTGTGTGTGATATCCTTGTTGCTTTTGATATCAGGTAATGTTGACCTCATAAATTGTTCTTGGAAGTGTTCTCTTATTCAATTTTTGGGAAATTTGAGGATAGTTATTGATCTTTGAAGGTTTGGTGGAAATCACTAGTGAAGCCACTGGCCCTGGGCTTTTGTTTGAGAGATTTTTAATTACTGTTTCAATTTTCTTGCTTGAATTCCTTTCTTCAAATTTTTGTTTCTTCCTGATACAATCTTGGAGATTTCAAGACTCTAAAGATTTGTCCATTTCTTCTAGATCTTCCAATTTGTTTGCAATAAAGATGTTACACCAGCACCTTATGATTCTTTCTCTATATTTTAAAAGATTTATTTATGCATACAAGAGCTGGGGTATAGGCCAGAGATGCAGAGGGTGAGAGGATTCACTAGAGGCAGAGTGGGGAGCAGAACAGGCAGAACTACTGAAAATACACTGCTGAGGGGAGCAGCAGGCGAGCCAGGAGAGGTCTGTTACCCCATGTGGGTTGTTCCCTGGCTGGCTGGGATCAAACTCGTGCTGCAGAGGCTGCAGATTGCTTCATAGTGCGGTGCTTAACCCTTTGCGCCACCAGGGAGGCCCCTGTATGCTGTTTAGTCTCCACATATTTGAGGTTTTTTCCTGTCATTTTGTGGTTGATTTCAGAAGATACTTGGTATTATTTCAGTCTTCTTGAACTTATAACACATTTTGTGATCCAACATAGTCTTTCTCAAGAAAGCTCCAAGTGCAACAAGAACATATCCTTAGCTTTTATAAGGCATAGTGTACTATGTCAATTAAGCTCAACTGATCTAATTCCTCATTTTAAGGTTGTTGATTTTGTCGATCTGTCCATTGATGTAAATGGGGTGTTAAAGTAGCCTACTACTAATGTGTTGATGTGTTTTTAGATTTGCTAAGAGTTGCTTTACATATTTTGATACTCAAAGTTTTTTTTAAAGATTTATTTGTGCATACAAGAACTGGGGTACAGGCCAGAGGTGCGGGGGGTAGGGGGAGGGTGAGAGAATTCATCAAAAGACAGAGTGAGGAACAGAACAGGAAGACTGACCGAAATATACTGCTGCAGGGAGCAGCGGGCAAGACAGGAGAGGTCTGCTTCGCCATGTGGGTTGCTCCCTGGCCAGCTGGGGATTGAACTCATGCTGCAGAGGCTGTGATTGCTTCATAGTGCGGTGCTCAACCCCCTGTGTCACCAGGGAGGCCCTCTAGGAGATTTTTAATTTGATTTTACAATTCATTCATTCTTCAGCTGTATCCATTTTATTTTACTCTATTGTACTTCATTCTAAACATGCTTTTATATTTCTACTTGGGTCGTTATCCCTTATTCTTGCATTACATTGCTAAAATCTTCCCCTTTTTCTTTAAAAATTTATTGGCTTTATTTTATATTCTGCTGGTGTTAGGTAATCCAGTTCGTTTTCTTTTAAACCAATAGCATCTTAGTTCTTTCATATTTCTTTGGCTTGTATACTCATTTACAGTAGTATGAGCTCTTCCAAGTCATAGCATGCATTGGGGAAGAGCTTAGAATCAACCCTCCAACCTATATTGCAGGTTCAGAAGAAAGAAATAACCCCTATAAGTGGTCAGCCCCGTGTATGAAACTATAGTTAATTATTTCAGTTTGTAATCTACCAAGCAATCCTTGATATCAGGGTATTTGATAAGACATTTCCTAAAGTCCAGGGCCTAGATCAAAATCCACTAGTCCTATGAGTCTGGTGGGGGAAGGGTGAATAAAGCACAAGCTAGGGCCTCCCTGGTGGCACAAGGGGTTAAGACGCATCCTATGAAGCAATCCACAGCCACTGCAGCACAAGTTTGATCCCTGGCTGGCCAGGGAACAACCCATATGGTGCAGCAGACCTCTCCTGCTGCCCACTGCTCCCCTCACCAGTGTCTTTGGTCCATCTGCCTGTTCTGTTCCCCACTCTGTCTCTGGTGAATCCTCTCACCCCCCCCGCACCTCTGGCCTGTACCCCAGTTCTTGCATGCATAAATAAATAAATCTTAAAAAAAAAATAAAGCACAATCTAGCCAGTGCTTACCTGCTTTCATCAAATCTTTACCCAAAAGGCTTTTGTGGTAGACTGATTACATTTGTGAGGACACCTGCAGCAAAGGTCTGTACCTGCTGTAAGAAAGCAGGTAAAAGCTTTCTACTCATAAACATACAGCCAGTCTCTCTCTTTCCGCCCTCTCGCTTCTGTGCTTCCCCCACCTCTCTCGCTCACACACATATCAAAAACTACTTTTGAGTAAATCCTACATCTCCTGGGAGTTTTACCTCTTTTTTAAATAGCTATTATCCATAGACACTGAAAGAAACACTCTAATCATAATGTAATAGAACTTTACATGGTTTTATTCATACATTACTGGTAATGAAAGCAAACTTTATACAAAAACATTTATACAGATAAAAAAAATCCTTGGCTAAGCAAAGCCATTTATGTGTGTATATACACACAAATACACATACATAAACAAAGTATTTTACAACATTAGACATATTTACAAATACAATATTTAAATTATTTTACAATTTGCCAAAATGAGGCAATTAGAAAAACAAATAAAAATGGGTGAAACCAAGTATTTGTTAAGTTTAATGTTACAAAACTGTTTTTAAAAATGTAGAAAAGAAAGTAATTTCTTTGAAATACAAAACTAAGGGTTCGGTACTATATTGTTGTTTTTATCTAACAAATTCTAACCTGTTTAAAAATAAATATATTGATCAGATTGATATGCTGAACATGCTGACTTGAGATTAAAGAGTCAGCAAATAGTAACAATTGTAGGTTATTATTTGGTAATCAAATATGTCATAAAGCTGCCCTCTACTTCCCCATTTAAAACATGAGGAAGTCCAAGCTTCTGTGTCATATACGATATCAATTAAGACTTCAAGTAATTCAGCAACTCATCTGTAATGTAAGAAAATGCTAAAGTTATGATCCCATTTTATGTTCATAAACTATTCTTTAAAATGAGTTCTACTTTGATAAAATTGATATTAAAGGATTAACTTTATACAGAATCAGTTTGGCAACTTTATCATTATACCCTGATAATTTCATCAGACTATAGTACTTGGAGGGGAAAATACCAGTTAAGAGACAAGCCAGGAATGAAATACCCATTATTTATGCTGTCATGCAAGCAAATAAAATCTCAAATATCAGAACCATTAAAAAAATTTAGGAAAAAATGAAAAAAATTAATTTGTAATGGAATTTAGAACTATTAAACTAATCAGCATCATCTACAGATCCAATTTTGATTCTTTTGTGACTACATATTATCTTCATAAGAGAATGAAATTTATATAACCAGGTCATTTTGCTTGAAGTTTTTTTTTAGAGATTCTTTAGAATAAGCTTTTTCTTCAAATTCTCCATTATTCAAGTTACATTTTGAATTATATAAAATTTTTAACTTCACAGTAAACTACCAATTATCTTTTGAAGATCCCATTAGCAAACCAATTCTTTAAAAGTATACTGAAGTCAATAGATTATCTAAAGAGAATTTTTCAATGGGTCTAGAAACAAATTTATAACTCAAAAACATTTAGAACCTTTTCTCAATGATATCTATGTCCAAATCTGATTTCTATTCAGATTTAATACTAATTTCATTAAAAATGTTCTGAAAATAATGACTAATCAATTGAAAAATGGTGATAGGTTAAACATCTTTATCATTTTCCTTACACAAAAATCCCAAATATTTAAATTCAGTCTTACAGAAAAAAACAAAACAAAACAAAACAAAACAAAAAAACCTATTGATAAGTATTACTGCCTTAATTGTTGTCTTAACAAACCTGTGCAAATGTGGCCTAAAGAGGCTAAGGAAACAAGTCTAATGAACGTTATCAAAAATTTAATACGGTAAATCATGTCATCTATTCAGATGACAATGGATTTCAGGTTTATGAATGTATGTTTTGTATTTTCAAGTATTTCAGCACTCCTAATTAAAAATGTGAATACTAAATTACAATGACTGCATAGACTTCATTTGCTATGAAATACACTATTCAAGAATCTTTTTCTTCACCTATGAAAAACTTATTGTTAATCATCAAATGGATTCCCCTCCACCCTAGACTCATCAGTAATCAGAAGGCTAAGGAGAGATCCAAGCTGATCCGAACTGTAGTAGGCTTCACTCTGAGCATATCCCTGTGGACGAGGTGAACTTAGCAGGCTGAACAAGCCACAGTGCTCCAATCTGTGACTGAAGCAGGAACTCAACTGGATGTCTCACCCGTTACTTACATCTTCAGTGGCTACCTGATTATTAACTGCAGTTACAGTGTCACACATTTAACAGTCTTTACTCATCTCCTGTAGTATAACCATTAACTACCTGCATTTTGACTTTTCAAAGAGCTCCTTTAGTTGCTGGAATCTTTCTGAGACCTGAAAAATTTTAAATTGAGTGTTAACTATAAATATCTCAACAGTAGTCCTTTATCTTTGATTAATATTTTCAATAGTATATAGGCAAAGTTATCTTCAATACTAGAGACAGTGATGTTTAGAAAAATGAAGTATCTTTATACTAACAGTGATTTAAATTTCCAATAATAAACTCTTTCAAACAAGAAACATCATTACAACATTTTTAAACATTAAATAAGTACAGCAGACCCATGAGTAACAATTTGTTCAACACTGTGTCATTATAACATTGATAAGTGAGGACTTAATGGTAACACAAGAGAAAAATTAGACTCACTCTAAACTTCTTCAAAAATTACCAAGTTTTTAAGTCTTAGATGAAGAACCACACATATAAAAAAAAAACTAAATGGCTAACACTTAAATTTTTAAACATGCTAAAAAGTAAATCTAAGTAATTAGAGTAGTAATAACTATAGAATTGAGGTGTGAAAATGGCATGGTTACCTGATACGGCTTTTTATTCAACTTGGCAGCTAAATAAGAAAATGTTTTCGATGATGGTGCTCTTTTCTGACACTCCAATAGAATTTCCCGGTCATCATTTCTGAAGGGGGAAAATAAGATTTAAAATAAGAGCAGAAATGTCCTCCCTGGTGGCGCAAGGGGTTAAGCACAGCACTATGAAGCAATCCACAGCCACTGCAGCAGGAGTTCGATTCCTGGCCAGGGAGGTAACCCACCTGTCTCACCCACTACTTCCCTCAGCAGTGCATTTCATTCAGTCTGCCTGTTCTGCTCCCCACTGTGTCTCTGGTGAATCCTGTCATCCCCTGCACCTCTGGCCTGTACCCCAGACTTGTATGCAAAAATATTTAAATCTTTAAAAAAAATAAGAGCAGAGAGCTAACAAGAATCTCAAATGACAAATGCCCACCAATAAGAGGTGGAATTCTTATTAGAACCCAGAGGAAAAAGTATACTATGAAAAATGGCTGTCTCTGAGATATAAGATTATGAATAATTTTAATCTTTATTTAAAACAAATGCAGTAATTCAAAAACAAGTGTAGTAATTCATCTTTATGACAAAATTATAGCCCCCCCACTTAATTTTATTTTTAATGTATATAATACTTTAAAAATTTCAGCCCAAACATGATCACTGACTTAAACAGCACAAGAACCAAAAGTAAACTAGAACCAAGATCTAATTCCCAGACTCTCTTTTTCCTACATGGTTTGGGCCAATGTGTGTTATTATAATCTCTTGAAATCTTATTCTGTCACCTCCAAGTTATCTGAAATGAAGGCACAGTGGACTACAGTATTAAACAAAACTGATCGTATCATGTAATTTCATCAAATCCAGAAATCATGCACCTATAGTACAATGATTCACAACTGTGGCTTCCCTTACCACTGAAATGGGGCTTTTAAATCTGCATTTCTTAGGGGCTTCCCTGGTGGCACAGGGGTTAAAGACAGTACTATCAAGCTATCACCAGCCACAGCAGCATGAGTTCAGTCCCTGGCTGGCTAGGGACAGTAGACCTCTCCAGACTCGCCCGCTGCTCCCCTCAACAGTGTATTTCAGCAGATCTGCCTGTTCTGCTCCCCACTCTCTGTTGAACACACACACACACACACACACACACACTCTCTTCTTGTATGCATAAATAAATCTTTTTAAAAAAAACCTGCCTTTTTTAAAAAAAATTTTTTTAAGGATTTATTTATTTATGCATACAAGAACTGGGGGACAGGCCAGAGGTGTGGGGGGTAAGAGGACTCACCAGAGACAGAGTGGGGAACAGAACAGGCAGACAGACTGAAATACACTGCTGAGGGAAGCAGCAGGTGAGTAAGGATAAGTCTGCTGCGCCATGTGGGTAGCTCCCTGGCCGGGGATCAAACTCGGGCTGCAGTGGCTGAGGCTAGCTTCATAGGCTGCGTCTTAACACCTTATGCTACCAGGAAGGCCCTAAAAAATCTGCCTTTCTTAAAAGGTTCACAGAAAAGTTGTAAGTACAACTTGTTCATAAAACTTTTTTGAAGCTTTTCACTTAGGGGAAAACTCAAACTACAAATGCTCACTTTTTGCCATGTTTCCCCATCTGCCATTCCTTTCTAAAATGTGCTCAAACCAGTTCCCTAAAAATGAAATAACTTTTTTAATTAAAAAGTGAAGTTAAAACAGTGAGTTCTATCTGCAATGCTAAAGCATATTCCTTGGCCATTGCTCTAACCTGTTCTACAATTCAGCTGGATTGTACCCTAGAATGTGATCTCTTACCACTTTTGAAGTCATCATTTCCCTCATTTCAGGATAGGATAAAACTATAATGGACAAATTTCTGCCTCTCAAAATTTCTTTGTGATTTAAATCGCTCAGTATTCTTACCTTGTCCATGAAACTACAATTTCTCCTTTCTTTTTAACAACATTCTTTGCAGACAGGCTTGTAGAAGTGGCAGGTGTTGCTGATGGATCCTTAGCGACTGAGCTTGCCTTTGATGAGGAGGGATCTTTAGTCACTGTATAGGCTTTTTTCTTACTTGTTTTCCTTCGGTGAACTTCACCATTCTCACCAGAAACATGGGTGATTTTCTTGGTCTTTTCCTTAGTGGTTAAGTTTGTTTCCTTTCTTTGTTTTTTCTGAGAATGATTTATATCAGAAAGGTTTTTTCTCTTTTTGTGAGGATTATCCAAAACTCCAGGCAACTCTGTGCTATCAGAATGTGATGCTGGCTCTGATTTTAAATCACTCTTTTTAATTTCACAAGAACTGGGAGATTCTGAGGTTAAATCAATATAGGATTCCCTAACAATGCATTCCAAAGTCTTATTTGTCACTTTCATCTTTTCTTCCTTACAGTTATCTTCATCTACACATATCACCTGACACCCCAATCCTTCAATAGCTAGAGGACAGTTGCCTTCATTTTTACTCTCACTTGAAACATCTTGTGTCAAATCAATAAAGGCATCTACAGCATCAGATTGCATACTATCTAGTATTTGAGCATTTTGATTCAAATTGTCTCCAGAACATCCCAATTGATCAATACTTAAAACTGTTACTTCTATGAAGTCCCCTATGTTTTTGGTCTCAGTGACTGTATCTTTAGTGAGGTCTATGTATGTGTTTGGAAGATGATCCTCAACAGAATTTGGAATTTCTTCCATTGAAGGTACTTCTTCAATGTTTCCAGGTACTTTTGTTTCCCATACTTGATGCAACTTGAAACACTCATCAGTCACTTCATTACTATGATCTGCTTTACCTGAAGCATCTTTAAGAAATTCATATATATCAGGAACCTGTGTTGATATCATACAGTCCTGTTCTCCATGAGCAGACTTACTATCAACATTATTGTTGCTATTTTTCAGTTCCTCCATAGATTTACAAACTCTGGTCTGACATGAAATGTATTCTTTCTCTGCTGCTTCATCAGCTTCCTTTCCCACTCCGGGCAAAGATGCCAATGACTCATCAGTCACCATATTCTGTTTAAGAGTGGGGGAGGTAGATGGTGGTGCACGCCGTATTTTCACAATGAAATGATCATTGGACTTTTCCATTATGACAGCATGCATAGGTAGATTAGGGTGGTACTGAAAACCTGGAGTAATAACAGACCGGCTTGTCCATGATGAAGAGCAACTTGATTTACTACTTGAATTATCAGACTCCAAAGCTAAATGAATATCTTGCTCAGATGCATCCTCTTCTTCCAGTAAGGCATCTTCACTAAAATGAGCACTAATAACTTCTTCAGGAGTTGAACTGGACAAAACTTCAGGCTTTAAGAAACTGAGATGACCATCTGACTTCAGAGGTGATGGTACTGTTAAAGAGACTGCTAGATCTTCAAGAAGTATGGAAGAAATACAGGGCTTGCTCTTTTCTGAGCTACATACATTATCTTTACTTAAAGCTATGTTAGAGGCCACTTCAAACATACAGCTCTCATCCAACACATCAGGATGAACAGGCAAAGAAAGTCCTGAAGACAGAGACGGACCTTTCTCAGATGATAATAGTGACCAATTATCATCACTAATCATTTTAGGACATGGAGAAACTACCCCCGAAACTAGCTCTTCTGTTGTACAAGTCGGCAAAGATTCACACTTCAGGGTCTCCAGCAGCTGTTTTTCCGGAGTCTTTAATTCCCACTCATTTTTTTCATTACAGTTAACACTGTTGTCCAAAAGATCAGAACCTTGCAACAAACTTTTAAATATTTCACCCATTTGTGCATCACTCACTAAATTAAAAGTAAGGCTAGATGCTTGTTGTTCAGTAAGAATCTCAAAACTGCGTTCTGGCTTCAGAGCTACATGCTGGGAAGTCTGTGCATCCTCTATGGTGTTGCCTTCATTTTTTTCTGGCTTTGGCATGCTTGAACAGTTCAGTTCTAAGGAGTGCCCATTAGAATGAGAGTTCTTAATATTATCAAAGCAAGTGTTAAAATTTTTTTTAGTGTCATGCTTTATTGTGTGAATACCGGAGTTACTTTGGTCTTGATGTTTTTCTTCAGATTTTTTACTTCCCAATAACAAACATTTTTTAGTGTCATGCTTTACTGTGTTAATACCAGAGTTACTTTGGTCTTGATGTTTTTCTTCAGATTTTTTACTTCCCAATAAAGACTTAGAATAAGCAGAATCTTCTAATTTTGGGGATTTCTCTTTCAGCATTTCTTTTTTGGAGTTGTTCACATTCCCCTTCTGATATTTGGAATGTGGTGCTTTCTCTTTATTTATCTTTTCAACTTTTCCTTCATCACTGTCACTGACAAAGTTCACGGACTCACAAAACTTTAGTAAGATTTTCTTAAGCTTTGCAAACAAGTAATCAAGTTGTTCATCTACAAATTTCCACAACTTCTTTTTCATATCTGGTAGTTGCTGTTCAAATAGACGATCCACTATGCCATTCTTTTTAACTTGCTTAAGCTTGGATTCTATAACATCACAGAGATTCTTCTGTAAAGCTGCTGCTGACTTAGATATTTTGGATAAATCAAGGTGTTTAATTAGTGATGTAAAATTCAAAATTGCTGACTCAATAATTCTATGAAATTGTATCAATGAAAATTTTACCTTGAATTTCATATAATTTTTCCTTACATGTTTTCTTATCACTCGTAGCATGTGCAGAACTTCTGGTACAGAAGCGGGTACAGCAATAATTGGAACTATTTTTTCAAGGCTAGAAGTACTCATTATCTTCTCTTTCTTCTCTGTGTTTGAAGATCTACTTGAGCCACTTCGTCTTTTATTCCACTTGCTTTTGGTCTGATGGATTTTTGTAGATGTTTTCCTATTGTCTTTCTCCAAATACACAGTACTTTTCCTACTTCCTGGGCTAGTTTTTGTGCTCTGAATTTTAGTAGATACTCTCGGTTTGGCACTTTTTCCAAAATGTTTCTGTGGTTTAGAATTTTCACTATCACTTAGTATTTCCCCTTCTTCCAATTCATCTAATGATGGATTCTTACAGGAATCTGCTTCTATACATTTGTCAGGTTTTTGGGTTGGCTTTTGATTTTCTTTATTGAGATCAGACTGGCTCTTAGAGGTAGACTGAGTTGAATTTTGTGGAAATACATCTGTGGAAGAAGAAAAAGTATGTTATAGACACACAACCACTGAATTTTAATAACTTGGCATTTACATACTAAATATGACCAAAAAATGAAGTACTGAGGCAATTCATTATTTTTAATAGCTTTTTCTTTTTTTTTTTTTTTGGCAGAACATTAATGCCTAATATGTATTCATGCCATTTGTCTTTACTGGTCTTAGACTATGCTTAGGTGATAGTGTAGAGTTTGGCCATGTAGATAGCCATTAACTAACTGTTCAGATACCTTTACCTGATAGCAACAACACCGATTCTTTGCCATCTGATGAAGACTTTTGAAGGCCAAAAATAAATCTAAAGCAAGCAGAGTATCTGAAACAATCTGTCCTACCACCTCCTACTCCCCCCCAACCCTCCACACATACTTTTTGCATTATGAATTACTAAAATTTAGACGGGATCTGAATGTCAATTATCTTATAAAAAAGAAACCATACTAATTCACCTTGCTTATGTTTTTACATTCTTACAAACATATAGTTTTAGAGGATAATATAGACTATTACCTTTATGACTGTTAAATAATGGAACTCGAGAGGGGCTTTCCAACCTAGGAAGTTTTGCTGCTGGTCTCACCGGACTATTCAGAGGACTAATGGCTTCTGGGATAGGTCTCAAGTGATTAAAGTCAATGCTCAGTACTGAGTTCTCATCATCATGATACACTGAGTTTGTTTCACCAATTTCCATTCTATGGTCCATTAACACAGTCTGCTGAATTGATTCTAGAGTCTCTTTAGGTAAACAAGGCTCCAAATGACAAGATTTACTCTCAACCAGTTGTGTATCTACAAGAGCAGGCTCAAATTTGGGGTTACCATCTTCTGAAGGAACTACTGGCAAAATGCCAGCTTCTTCAATGGAAGGCTGCAAAATGCTTTCATTGGATTTGGCCACTTCTGTAGAAAGAGTTTCCTTCATTTCTATATCTTCAGAAATACTACAAGAATTTAAACCATCAGTTCTTTTGGTATCCAATTCCAACCCAAAATTTTGAGAAAGATTTGTTTGTAATATGTCCATTACCATGGGAATTGTTGTGCTTGCACCATTAATAGTTTGTTCCATTTCTATTGATGGAAACAAAGACTTGTTTTGTTCCACTTCCACAGGTGCTGAGAAAGAAGTTTCTGTACCACAAATAGGCATATCACAATTTATAGCATTATCAGCAGATTTAATTATCAAACCATGTTCTTCTGTTTTCCTTTCTGGAATACAAGTCCTGGGTTCAGATATTGCTGCAAGAGCCTCTGGTTCCAGTAACTTTGGCTTGGTCTCCTCTGTGATATGTTCATTGACAGAGGGAACACATGTCACTGTTTTAGTTTGCACTGAGTCCAAATCACATATGTCATTGGATTTGGGAGTATTGGTTACTTTATGCTGATTATCCTGAGAAACAGGTTGCTTTTTAGCAGGAGAAAGAGTTAAGTTCAGTTTCTCCATAAAACTCAATTTTAAATCTTTGTTTTTTGTTTCATTTGGACCACTCTCACCTTTATTTGCAAGCTCTTTATTAGCTGTCCCTTCAGAAGCAATATTATTAGAAATTTCACTTTTATCATCTTTTGGCCCATTCTGTCTCTTTAAATCAGTAGTTGTTTTCTTAACTTCTTTGTTAGTCTTCTGCAAATGTTCCGCAGGTGTTTTTTTTTCGTATCTCATATGTCTATTTTCTTCTTTGCTTTCTCGTTCTCTTTTCCTCTTATCTTCAGTTCTATGTCTTTCTGCTTTTAAAGTTACATTTTCCCTTTTCCCCTCTATTTCCTTAGAGTCAATGTGTTTGTGAGTTCTACTGGTTGAAAGACAAGAAGGATATCTTCCTTCTGAAAAACTATGACTACTCACACCCCTGTCTCTTTTGCAATCTTCTCTTCCTCTTCTCTCTTCTAAATGGTATTTATTGGAATTCTGAGATTTTATTTCATTCTTGGAATGAGGAAACAATGCTCGCTCAGATCTTCTCCAATGATCCTGATCTTTTACTACTGATTTAGGTTTTTGATCAGCTTTTCTTTCTTCTCTGTCTTGTGATTTTAGTTCTTTTCTATTTGTACTTTGTGATCTTTCACTTTGTCTTTCCAGTTTTTTGTCATTTTGAGAGTCTACTCGAGCATATGACCTTTCTCTAGAGGCCTCTTTTTCCCAAGAAGTGTTCATGTGTTCATTTTTATAATCCAAATCTGAGTTACTTTTAAACTTCGAATTTTTTTCAGTCTTTGGTTCACCTTTACCATATTTCTCAGGACGTCCTTGTAGCCTCTGACTAGCCTCTGTGTTCCTTGGTTCACCATCACAAGCAGTATTGAACTCTTTTCGTAGTCTATCAGTTCCTCTACTACACTGGCTATGTCTAATATCTATTCTCCCTCTTCTATTATCCTCATTTGAACTACCTTCACCAATCTGATAATGGGAACGTGACCAAATGCCATTGGCACAGTGTTTTTCACTAGATGTAGGCAAATGGGAAGTGCTCTTTTTTTCAGAATGTGATTTTCCTTCCTTTTCGAGTTTTGGCGGTGAAGTGCTATGATGTACATCTTTAGAAACATCACTTTTCACTCTGTGATCAGTCTTTGAACAATCATCCAAATGGGGAGAAGATCTGGATTTAAAATCTTTTGTTTTAACTATGTCTGATGTCCTCGCAATCTTATGATTATTTCGAAAATGTGGAAACTCCGACAATCTATTGAGAAATATAGACATTATCAACAATGACAAAAAAACAAAGTTAATGGCTTTTTTAGCAATCCAAATTTCATACACATTTGATACTCTTTAAATTTTGGGGAACCACCTATGGCAAAATTATTTTTGCTTTGCATAAAGGAGTGAGTGGTAAGAATTGACAAGCTTCTCACTAACTGGGTCAGTTTTTAAAACTGGGTCAATTATTAAAACAGGGAACTCTTTTATTTGCTTTGCTCAAAGTCTGAAGGACAAAAGTCCTATCCCAGCATTTGCAAATGTCTTTCAGCTTTCCCCCCACAAGCATACACAACTCAAAACTGATCACAGATTTATTTCTCTTAGGATAAGTGAAATTATTTTCTTGCCCTCACTAACTCTAGCCCAACTGAAGCAGAACAAAAGTGAAGCCCTGATGAACAACAGATGCAATCAAAATAGGACTCTATGTAGCTTCCTATCCTAGTTTTCTGTTTCACATACAATTCCACAATGAGCCAAAGCATTGATAGCCATGTTAAAAGTGATACATACTGTGCAAAATAAAAAGGAATAGTTTCTATTAAAAAAGAAGTTTCAATAAATGATAACTATTTACCATGTGCATATAGTTCACAACAGAAAGTGCAAATAATTGACAAAACATTAGATTATATAAAACTAAGATCAATCTAATGACACAACTTTCATCATTTATTCACAGTTTCTCTTTTCACCCTGTTCAAACACCATACTTCTCCCCTAAAACATTCAAACATATTTAAAATTCCCCCAAACTTCAGAAAACAATCTTATATGAGTAGTACTGGTGGGATTTAGGTTAGTAAACACACACACAGCCATCTTTCTTTTCAAAAGGGGTAACATGTTTTATAATGCCATATGGTATACACACAGGATTGTCAACACAACCTTTAATCATTTCTTATGTATCTACCATGTGCCAGGCACTATGCTAGGTGTGAGAAAATGACAAAGACACAGATTTCGTGTTTCCATGAAGCTTACATTTTAATGGAAGAGAAAGATACCAGTCAAGCAATCCCATTCATGATTCTAAAAACTGCAAGTATACATAAGCTACAACAGATGTATCCTAATCAGGGAGATCAGAAAAATATCTGTGAAAGGAAGTCTGTGCTGAGACCTGAAGATGAGTAGTTATTCAGAAGATGGAGAAATGCATTCCAGGCAACTGAAACAACCCATGCTCATTGGAATGTTAGTTGCTACTCACAATCTTAAATATCTAATTAAACGCATGATTTTTATGTCTTCCCAGTCAAAGTTAACAACCCATGTAATCTACAAACAAATCCACACCCCACAATTATACCTTTGGTGAAGATTATTTATTTCTTCATCCTTGCGGTTTATTTCCACTCTGGCAGTTTTGATAAGTGCTGAAATATTCTTCTTAAGAGACTGGTTTTCATTTTTTAAGCTGAAATTCTAAAGAACATAAAATATATTTACTAAGGTGTTTATCTACAGCTTCATCAAATTACTACTTATAATAGCTAATGACTACTGCTAACTACATGCCAGGCATCACATATTTTATGCAATTCTCCTAAAAGTTCTATGATCATTACATAAATGGGGAAGCTAGAGATTCAGAGAAAATAACTGGTCCTGGAGAGAGGTCACTTAAAGGGATCAAAATGGCAGGGGGGACACACAGGGCTATTTTCTCAAAAATTAAAAACAAAAGTGATAAAACAACATAAATTTAGCACACAAAAAATGTACTAACTCTCAGTACTCTGGCAACAACAGTGAAGACATCACTATTTTCCTCCAAAATCATTCTAAATCTTTGTTTTTCAAACAATTCTCTTTTAAACCAACTAATATCATCTTTATTAATTTTCTGTTATTTAGCTACAAAGTAGTCTAACATATCTTTTATATCAATATCAACAAATCAAAAAGGTTTTCTTTTTTTTTTTTTTTTTATAGAGGCATGCTTTATTTATTTGTTTGCTGGTTTGTTTGTTTGTTTTGTTTATACATGCACTGGGTACAGTCAGAAGCGCGGGAGGGTGAGAGAATTCACCAGAGCCAGAGCGGGGAGCAGAGCAGGCAGAAGGACCAAGGTACACTGCTGAGGGGAGCAGCGGGCAGCAGGAGAGGTCTGCACGCCATGTGGGACCCTCCTCCGGTGGCCGGGGAGCAGCCGGGGATCGAACCGGCGCCACAGAGGCCGCGGGCAGCTTCTCAACCCAGCGCTCAACCGCTGCGCCACCGGGGAGGCCCCAAAAAGGTTTTCTATATCAATTTCATTAACACAGGCAATGCACGTTTTGCCAGACTTACTAATTCATTTAATACTAAAACAAAGCTGTCTAATAAACTGCTAACACTTTAGCATTTTAACGTCTAAAAAATTATTTATTAAATTTTGACTTAAAATAATTTAATAAAGCAAAAATAAAATACTCATTATAATCTTACCTGTGTCTGTATTTCCTTAAACTTTTTCATCAACTCTTTCATTTGCAGCTGACATTTTCCATATTCTACCTGTAACTATAACATATAAAAAAGATTAAGCATCATTCTAAATTATTTTAACCTAAATATCATTCCTAAATATCTAAAATTTTGCAAATAAACCCACTAAAAAAAGAGTAAATGAGATCTATGTCTACTATGAGATGTTCAAAAGATTTATTTTTAATGTTCGACCTCTCTATATTCTATTTTGTTTCTCTTCATATTTAATCCCCACACCTTAAAATTGAAATAAGGTAGAAAGAAAATTGTCCTATGTAAGTCTTGTGATATTTTTTAGCTTACTACAAATCTGGAAAGACAAAATGTTTTATCATACTGATTGTCTGTTGAAGTTTTACATTCAGACATTTCAATTTAATCAAGCAAAATTACAGCTAAATTCAGATAAGCATTCAGAAAACACTGTTTTAAGAAGCAGATCTAAGGCAGAAACTGACTTAAATATTCCTTCAATCTAACCTCCACTTCCTAAATACAGCATGCATGTTCAATAGTGAGTTTACGCTTATACTACAGGAATTACAAAAAAGTAAAATAACTGTGTTTAATAATTCTAGCAACCCATACATCATTATATGTTGCCTCTTTTGCAGTTCCTTCTTCAGTCAGGATTTCTTCATATAAATCCAAACAATTTCTAAATGGGACACAGGATTTGGAAGCACTGTCTAAAACAAACAAAAAATCCTCACGTTAAAATATGTTCCAGAGTCAATGCAAACCCTCTAAAAATTCCAATGACATTTTCCACAGAAAAAAGAAAAAAAAGTCCTAAGGATTGTGTGGATCCACAAGAAACTGCAAACAGCAAAAGCAATTTTGAAAAAGAACAAAGCTGAAGGCATCACATCTCTTGCTTTAAAACTACAATACAAAGCTAACATAAACAAAACTGTACATTAATGGCATGAAAAATAGACACATCAGGGGAACAGAATAGAGTTAAAAGTAAACCCATGCATGAGCATATATGTGCAATTAATTTATAACAAAGGAGCAAGAATATACAACGATGAAGAGACAGTCTCTCTAATAAACAGCGCTGGGAAAACTGAACAGCCACATGCAAAGGAATAAACTGGGCCTCTGTCTTACACCATACACAAAAAACAACCCAAAATGGACTGAAATTGAATAAGACCTTAAGTCATAAAACCCCTAGGCAAAAAAAAAAAGAGGTTTCTAACCATCAATCTTGGTAATGATTTTCTGGATCTGAAACCAAAAGCAAGGGCAACAAAAGCAAAACTCAATAAACATAACTACATCAAAGTTTAAAAATCTGCATAACAATGGAAACAATCAGCAAAATAAAAAGGCAACCAAAAGAAAAGGGAAGGTATTTACATATTATGTATCTGATAAGGGGTTAATATGAAAAAATATATAAAGAATTAACAACTCAGTAGAAAGAAATCCAACTAAGAAACGGGCAAAAGAATGCAATAAACATCTTTTAAAAAAAAAAAGATGTACAGATGGCCAACAGGTACATGAAAAAGTGCCAAACATCACTAACATCAGGAAAAAACAAATCAAAACCACAATGAGATATCATCTCACACCTGTCAGAATATCTATCATCAAAAAGATAGAGAAAACAAGTGTTGGTAGGGGTAAGGATGGTTGTACATTGTTGGCAGGAAAATAAACTGGTTGCAGCTACTATGGAACAGAGTGAAAGTTCCTCATAAATTTGAAAATTAAACTACCATATGATACTATAATCCTACTTTCTGGGAATCTATGCAAGGAAAATGAAAACAGGATCTCAGAGAGTTATCTGCACTGCCATATTCACTGCAGCATTATTTACAATAGCTAAGACATGGGAACAACAACATGGAATAGAGAAGACATGAAAACACACACACAGAGGAATCAAATTCAGCCATGAAAAAGGACATCTTGCCATTTACAAAAACATGGATGGACCTTGAGGACATTGTACTAAGTGAAAAAAAATCAGACAAATACTGTATGAAATCACTTATATGTGGAACCTAAAAAAAGCTGAATGTATAGAACCAGAGACTAGAATGGTGGTTACATGGGGCAGGGAGTAGGGGAAAAGAGATGCTGATCCAAGAGTATAAACTTCAAGCTATAAGATGAATAAGTTCTATATTATTCTTATCTAATACACAGCACAGTGATAGAGACTGCAGTTAACTATACTTATTATATAGTAGAAAGTTGCTAAGAAAGTAGATCTTAATGTTCTTAAATGTGATTAAAAAAAGTGATGGCAATCATTTTGAAATCTGTATATCAAATCAACACACTGTACATTTTAAACTTATACAGTGTTATATATGTCAATTATATATATCTCAAGAGAGCTGGAAAAAAATAGAAAAATATGTTAAGCTTTTGGTGTTATATCTAGCTCAACTCAAAAGGCTATACATTTCCCCAACTCCTACATTTCATCCAAAACTATAGTGATTTCAGAGATAAGAGCTGGAAGATTTAGCTAAAAATGCTTATGTCAACAAATCAGTTGTAAGAAT
Organism: Talpa occidentalis; assembly: GCF_014898055.3. NCBI lineage: Eukaryota > Metazoa > Chordata > Mammalia > Eulipotyphla > Talpidae > Talpa > Talpa occidentalis. Next base: position 95,897,770 of record NW_023602073.1, on the reverse strand, counting down.
CATGTACCTGTTAAACACATTTGATTAAACAAATCATATATTTACTTAATTTGGGTAAGTTATGAGACTGTATATCCCACTCTTACACATTTGGGACTATTTATTGTCACTACTCTTTTCAAGAACTCCATTATCATATAACCTGTTGACAATATGAGTAGTTAATACATGTACAGACAGCACCACCATTTTAATGGTACAAAGTATTTTTGCACAAGATCCAATTAAATCCAAGACCTAGATAAATAACAAACCTGAGTGCAATTTAGTTTACTAATCAAGTTTTGGGTAGGAAAATATTTATCGGATTATAATCATTTCAAGGAATGAACAAATGGACTATAAGTACTTTCTATAAACTGACCAAACAAAATGAAACTATCTCATTATAGATCTTACATACCAGAAACAACATTGTCCAACCCAGCATATATGTCCAATGAACCTTCATCATTACTTTTAAGAGGAGAAGCTGCAAGAAAAATAAAAAAATAGTTAAAATTAACTTTATCACTTAGTAAATTTTTTCAATTCCTACTTAGAAAGACTAGTACTCTGAAGGACTAGCAAAAGACTATTAAAAAAGGGAATTGTGGCCTCCCTGGTGGCGCACGGGGTTAAAATGCAACCTATGAAGTTATCTGCAGCCACTGCAGCACGAGTTTGATCCTGGGCCAGGGAGCTACCCACATGGTGCAGCAGACCTCTCCTGTCTCACCTGCTGCTTCCCTCAGCAGTGTATTTCAGTCAATCCGCCCATTCTGTTCCCCATCCTGTCTCTAGTGAATCCTCTCACCCCTTGCATCTCTGGCCTATACCCTAGTTCTTCTACAAAATAAATATTTGAAAAATAATTCTATGTCTATTACTTATATTTTATAAATTTTATATTCATATTTTCTATTGTATTGATTTGTGTGTGGGGAGAAAAAATTTATGACAGTATTTTTAGTGCGAGTAAGTGAATGATTTAGTAATTAAATACATTTAGAAAGACAATTAAAAATGAGCTCTTACCGGAAAAGACATCAAATAAATTTGTTCCATCACCATTGTCATCATCTGCTGCCATGATCCTACTTCCTTTTGATAGTTGCCATCTAAATTTTTTAAAATAAAGATTTTCCACTGTTAAAACCAACCTCACAATTAAGATAATAAACCTAACTTTGGGCCTCCCTGGTGGCGCAACGGGTTAAGCACCGCACTATGGAGCAGTCCACGGCCTCTGCAGCGCGAGTTCAATCCCCTGCCAGCCAGGGAGCAACTCACATGGCAAGGCAAGCCTCTCCTGTCTTGCGCTCCCACTCCCCTCAGCAGTGTGTTTCAGTCAGTCTGTCTGTTCTGTTCCCTGCTCTGTCTCTGATGAATCCTCTCACTCCCCAAATCTCTGGCCTGTGCCCCAGCTCTTGTATGCATAAATAAATAAATCTTTAAAAAAAACCTAACTTTAAGTTAAACCTCAGCTTTTAAATTTGACATACAAAGGGTCACTCATGATTAAAAACAAATAACATTTTTCAAAAGTTAAAACTACAAAATAAAAACATTGAACTTCACATGGTTAAACCATGTCATAAAATAAATTATTATTTTTAAAAATGTACCAAAATGTACTTAACTTTTATGCTAAAATAAGTCAACTGTCATACTAAACAAGCGCAACTATACGGTGACTTCTGTTAGTTCTCTTGGCAAGTCATCAAACCTGGAAGTAGTCTTTGGAATTTGAGATACACATGTTTTCACCAATAAGAAGGTAAGATAGGCAAATAGCAAAGTGTCTGATACTATACTGGGTTGGTAAAGGTCTAGAAAAAGAGGTAATCTCATACCTTGACAGAAATTTTCAAGTGTATATGGCTGCAAGTTCCACAAAGGCAATTTTGCAATAGCTGTCTTTGTTGATAAATTTGTAAATTTTCTCTTTGTAAATTCTCTTGATATGATGTAATAAACTGGCACTTTACCTGTCATCCTCCCCCAAACCCATAACTACATTCTAGCCATGACATAAACATCAAATTCTAATAGAGGAATATTCTGTAATAACCTGATTAAATAGTCTTCAATAATTACAGGGACATCAAAAACAAAGTGAGAAAACGTCAGTCAAGAGGAACCTAAGAAAACATGGCAACTAAAGGTGACATGGTGTCCTGTAACAAAAAAAGGATAAAACCTAGGTAAAAATGAAGGAAATATAAATAAAATATACCCTTTGATAATGTATAAACGTTGGTTAATTTCTTAGAATATACTACAATAATATAACATAAGATGTTAATAATGGAATATGGGGGTATAGAGTGGGTGATATATGGGAACTCCTTGTTCTCAATTTTTCTGTAAACCTAAAACTATTCTAACAAAGAGTACATTAATTTTAAAATCAGTATATCTGATCATAAGAAAAAATCATTTTAATATCAAGAGCATATGATAGGGCCTCCCTTGGTGGCCCAGGCGGTTGAGCACAGCGCTGTTAAGCTGTCTGCAGCCTCTGCAGCCTGGGTTCAATCCTGACCGGCGAGGGTCCCACATGGCGCAGCAGACCTCTCCTGTCTCATCCACTGCTCCCCTTAGCAGTGTACTTTGTCAGTCTGCCTGTTCTGCTCCCCACTCTGTCTCCGGTGAATTCTCTCACCCTCCCGCACATCTGGTCTATGCCAGGGTTCTTGTAGAAATAAAAAAAAAAAAAAAAAAAAGAGCATATGATAAAGAGACTTTTATTAAGCTGAAAAAAGATGAATTTCTACTTAAAAAAACCAAAAACCCTTTACATCAAACATCACATAGCACGATAAACATGCATTTCCTCTAAAGTTAAGCCTGGCTTCTATCTGAAAGAGTAAAACAGGGCCTCCCCGGTGGCGCAGCGGGTTGAGCGCAGCACTGTGAGGCTGTCCACAGCCTCTGCGTGAGTTCGATTGCCGGCCAGGGAGATTCCCACAGTGCGCAGCAGACCCCTCCTGTCACATCCGCTGCTCCATTCAGCAGTGCTTTTGGCCTGTCTGCCTCTTCTGCTCCCCACTCTGCCTCTGGTGAATCCTCTCACCCTCCCGCGCCTCTAGCCCGTACCCCAGTTCTTGTATAAATAAAATCTTTAAAAAAAAGAAAAATAAATAAGTGAGTAAAACATGAAATGAGATAAAGCTGGAAAAGAAGAAACACAGCTGATGATCATCTATGTAGATAATCTATAAATTATTAGAATAAATATGAGATTCTCAAAGTTGCTGAATGCAAGAATACACAAAAGCAATAGCTTTTCTACATACGAGCAACCAATTTTAAAACATTACTGATATACTTACAATAACAAAATCCCAACTTATAAGTATTGATTTTTTTAAAAATTTTTTTTTAAGTATTGATCTTATACAACATCTTTGTGGAGAAAATAATAAAGGATCTAAATGCAGGATATGATAACCCTTTCTTCTTAGAGGACCAGAAAGTAAATTATTTTAGGCTTGTAGATAATCTGGTCATAATTCGTCACGTAACTTGCTTGGTAATTCTGTCACTGTAGCTTTATATATATATTTTTAAAGATTTATATGCATACAAGAACTGGGGTACAGGTCAGAGGTGTGGGGGTGAGAGGATTCACCAGACAGAGTGGGGAATAGAACAGGCGGATTTACTGAAATACACTGCTGAGGGGAGCAGCTGGTGAGTAAGAAGCAGTCTGCTGCACTATGTGGGTCACCTCCCTGGCCAGGGAGCAAATTTGTGCTGCAGTGGTTGCGGGTAGCTTCACAGTGCTGCATCTTAACCCCCAGGGCCACCAGTGAGGTCCCTGTCACTGCAGCTTTAAAGCAACCATAGACAACATATAAACAGATGTAAGCAGTGGGCCATAAAACTTTATTTACTATCAATTTATCTTTAAAATAAATAACAAACATACCACAATCACATATATGAGAATACTCAGTACTGGCAATTCCCCCAACTGTTTTTTTTTTTTTAATGATTTATTTATTTATGCATACGAGAACTGGAATGGTAAGCCAGAGGTGAGGGGGTGGTGGTGGTGAGAGGATTCACCAGAGAGAGTGGGGAGCAGAACAGGCAGATGTACTGAAATATATTGCTGAGGGGAGCAGTGGGTGAGACAGGAAAGGTCTGTTGCACCATGTAGGTTAGCTCCCTGGCCTGCCAGGGATCAAACTCAGTGCTGCAGTGGCTGGCGATAACTTGAAAGCTGTCTTTAACTACTGCGCCACCAGGGAGGCCCCCAACTTTACATATAAACTCTGGAAATTTAGTCAAACTGAACAAGATGAATATAAAATTCAAACTGAAGTGCAAAGGGCTTAGTAGAGTCAGGGCAATTTTTATTTTCAAGGTATAAGCAGTAAATTTACTGAAGAATTATAAATACAGGAATCAGTACAAATGATAAATATAGAGTCCTATGGCTTTCCACAAATTGAACACATTAAACTACCATTCATATTAAGAAACAGGTCATTACCAGCACCCTACAAGTTCTACTCATGCACCGTAATAGCCACTATGCACTCCCAAATGTGATAAAAGATGTGTGGAAAATAAAAGCATACACAATGCTGGTGACTAGCATTGTAGAGGAAATACTTGCATGTCAATGGAGGAGTAAGATTTGTGTAGATTCCAAATGAGTGCATCATTAACCTTGGAGAAAAGATATACATAGAGAACAGCAAATAAAACCGTCTAGTTGGAATGGGGCTCAGGAAGAACAGGATTGGAAGAATATCAAATTTAATTAGAGTCAAACAGAAGATATTAAATGCCAAACCAAGGAATCAGCGATAGGCATACTGAAGATTTTTTAGTTAGAAACATCAGTATCATGAAATGAAATAGGGACACTAATGTGTAAAATGAAGTAGAAAAGCAATAATGTATGAAGAGAAACTAGGGAGGAGGCTACTACCGTAAGAGTCTGCATTATAAAACATGTGGAGACACATCTTCCATAAGGATGGAGACAATGAGAATGAAAAGAATGTTTATATGAAGCATAATAATGGAAGACAAATGTGGTAAATGTCTAGATTAGGGAAATATAAACACATCTGCCCGGATTCACTTTCAAGCCACAAACTTTCTTTGACCCTTTCCTTATCTCTACACTCACTTTCAAGTAGTCACAAATTCTTAGTAATTATAATTTTATACTTTTTAATTCTCAAATGTATTGTCTTCTTCCCCATCAGTTTCAGACATGATTTCTCATTTAAATTACTATATAAATCTCCTAGGTAGCTTCCATGTTAACAATATATTTTTCCTCTTACAATTTTTGACAATAAAGTCAAAATTAATCTTATATATGTCTAGCCTGTGTTTCACCAAGTCAGAAAATTTCAAGAGCTACCCAAAACAAAATACAAATTAAGGTTCCAAAGCACAGAAAACAAGGGAACTGAAGGGCTTTTTTAAAGCAAGGGAATATCATGATCAAATCTGTTTTTCAGAAATTTAACTCTAGCAAGAAGCATAATACTAGTGACAAGGGAAATAGACAAGGAAATAGTAATACTAGTGACTAGAGAAAATACTAGTGACAAGGGAAATAGAAAAAGCTATTAAAAAATGCAGAAAAGAGGGCCTCCCCGGTGGTGTAGCAGTTGAGCGCTGGGTTGCTAAGCTGCCCACAGCCTCTGCAGTGCCGGTTCCATGCCCGCCGCTGGATGAGGGTCCCACATGGCGCACAGAACTCCCAGCCGCTGCTCCCCTCAGCAGTGTCCTTCGGTCCTTCTGCCTGTTCTGCTCTGGCCCTGGTGAATTCTCTTACCCTCCACGCTTGACTGTACCCAGTGTTTGCATAAATAAATAAATCTTTAAAAAAAAAATGCAGGAAAGGGAGGGAGGTAGAAGGAGGCAGAACACATAGAGGGGACCAACTGGTTGGTTGTGACTAGACATTTAGTGATGATCATGGTATGACATACACAGCTAACAACATGAGAAACTGCATACATGAAACCTACAGTGTTGTAAACCAGTATTACCTCAATTAAAAAAAAATGTAAAAACTAAACAAAAAAACCAATGCAGGAGAGAATGAGGAATGATTGAATTAGAAGTAGAAAGAAAGACAGGGGCCTCCCCAATGGTGCAGGGGTTAAGACGCAACCTATGGGGCAGTCCGCAGCCTCTGCGGCATGAGTTCAATACCTGGCTGGCCAGGAAGAAACCCACATGGCAGGACAGACCTCTCCTGTCTCGCCCGCTGCTCCCCTCAGCAGTGTATTTCGGTCAGCCTGCCTGTTCTGTTCCCTACTCTGTCTCTGGTGAGTCCTCTCACCCCCCGCATCTCTGGCCTGTATCCCAATTCTTGTATAAAAATGGATGTCTTTAAAAAAAAAAGAAAGACGGGAGCAGATCTGAGATTTCTGTGGCAAAGTTGAAAGATTTAATGGAAAGTATATTCAAATGTTCACTTTTGCCCAATTCAAAACCATAGCCTGAGCTGACCTTTCAAAATCAAATTTAAGTCCTGTTCCCTCCTCTGCTTAAAATCCTCAGTGCTTCCTGCTGATCTTACATTAAAAAGTCAATTTTGGAGGCCTCCCTGGTGGCACAAGGGATTAAGTCTCAGCACTATGACGCTATCAGCAGTTGCTGCAGCATCCCTGGCCAAGGAGCTAGCCCACATGGCCCAGCACACCTCTCCTGTCTTGCCCGCTGCTCCCCTCAACAGTACATTTTAGTCAATTCAGCTGGTCTGCTTCCCTCTCTGCCTCTGGTGAATCCTCTCACCAGAGGAAGAATATCACCTCTGGCTTACACCCCAGGCTCTTGTATAAATAAATAAATACATATATAAATAGCCAATTCTGCCATAGTTCTGCTTACAAAACTCTGAACAACCTGGTTGGTCTCTGTCTCCCATCCAGTGTTGGTCTGCCTCATTTTCCCCCATTCCTCAGCAGTCTTTGCTCTGATTATATTGAGCTTTTTTCAGTAACTTAAACATCTTGTTTGTTCCCTCCTACCAGAAGGCCTCTGCAGGGAGGACTCCTTCCTCAATGTTCTACCTTCACTTTAACTCAGCTTGGATATTTTAGCTTAAGTAATGTTTGAACCTTCCCTGCCTATGCTCTTATTCTTAACCCCTGTCTGCTTTCTTTACATGACTGTTTCATTTTATGATTACAATTTTGTGGGATTTCTAGAGCTGTGTCCACCTCACCCATGGGACTGTAAGCTCCATGAAGACCAAGACTGGCTCTGTCCTGTTCACCATTGTATCCCCCGATCTCAGCACAGGCCTAGGTAATAAGTTGGTAGGTAATAAAAAAAAATTGTTGAATTAATGAAATTCCCAACTTGTCAAAGACAATAAAGTTCCTAGCTTTGGTAACAAGATGATCATGCTTTTAACTGAATGGAGAACCAAAGGAAACACGTTATCTGTGGGACATCCAGGTGGAAATGTCCAACAGATGACTAGAAACTAGAGTATGTAGCATAGAAAAGACATAATTGCCCGCTGTTCCCCTCAACAGTATATTTGAGTCAATCCAGCTGTTCTGCTCCCCTCTCTTAGAGTAATTTAACATGGCCATGACACTTCTGGAAAGGAAGGAGAGGATGAAGGACTATGAATCTGAAATCTCTTAGAAAGAAGGTTTTCACGTTTATTCTCACCTTCCCCTGATTGAGGATCTCAATATACTAATAGGAGGGCTGCACCTATGAGAAGTGTTGAGGCAAGATTTTAAAAGATGAGAACCACAGAGGGTGGGGGGAAGCAAATATTGTTTAAAAATGAACAATGATGGGCTTCCCTGGTGGTGCAAAGGGTTAAGCACCGCACTATGAAGCAATCCGCAGCCTCTGCAACAAGAGTTCCATCCTGGCCCGCCAGGGAGCAACCCACATGGCGAAGCAAACCTCTCCTGTGGCGCCTGCTGCTCCCCTCAGCAGTGTATTTCATTCAGTCTGCCTGTTCTGTTCCCCATTCTGTCTCTGGTGGATCCTCTCACACACACCACACCCCCCCTGCATCTGCATCTCTGGCCAGTACCTCAGTTCTTGTATGCATAAATAAATCTTTAAAAAAAATAAAATAAGGCCTCCCCTGGTGGCGCAGGCGGTTGAGCGCAGCGCTGTGCAGCGCTGTGAAGCTGTCCGCAGCCTCTGCAGCGCCCCGGCTGGCCGGTGAGAATCCCACATACCGAGCAGACCTATCACCGGCCCTGCTCCCCTCAGCAGTGTATTTCAGTCATTCTGCCTGTTCTGCTCCCCACTCTGTCTCTGGTGAATCCTCTCATCCTCCTGCGCATCTGGCCTTACCCCGGTTCTTGTATGCATGAATAAATAAATCTTAATCAACTAGCTTTCTGTGATAGGACATCTTAAAAAGACAATCAGAAGGAAGTTTTCTTTAAAAAAGAAAATTGAGAAAATGAAATAAGCATTTGTGGGGGGTTGGGGGGGAAGGAAAAAAGCCAGAAGAGAGGGAGAGTGTATTTTTAGTCTCATGGGAAGTTTAATAAAGCAAGATCCCTGAAAATGTAAAGGAAAAAGATAATCAAATCCTACATATACTGTACACTACATGCTAGGCATTAACCTAAACGTTATTGAAAGACATTACCTTAAATCCTCCTCAAAGTCCTAGACTCTATACACTATTCTTTCCTGTTTTACTGATGAGGAAATATACAGTCCAGAACCTTGCCCAAGCCAAACAGATGTTTAGTGGCAGATCTGAGATCACATCCCAGTACCCTAAAGCCAGAACACAAAATCAAAGATAGTCACTAGGGGGAAAAGCCTACATTTTTTCTGAAAGGGGACCACTTGTTATTGTAAAAGAGCAAAAAACGCTAGGAAAAGATAACTGGGGACAGGGCAGGCGAGCTCTTCCTCGCAAAGCTGCTGCTCCTCTCCAGTTAGAAAGGTGTTGAGTGAGATGGGGGAGGGGCGCTCTGGAAAGGGGAAAATTTTAGAACTGGAACTGTCGAGCATGGGAAGACCTGGAAAGAATCAGCGTCCATGCCAATTTGATCCGGAAACACAAATCTTGACATTCTGCGAATTCTGCATTCATATTTAAGCCAGGGCCGAAGAAATGCCAGACTGGGTTCTAGGTGCCGTGGGGGTCAAAATAAACTTCTCCGGGCCTAACAGTCTCGGAAACATCCAACATCAATAACCGTCTGACACTCAGGGAAAAAACCATTCCTCCAGAGCAGCCCGTCCGAAAGCTTTTACAATACATTCCAAAGAGAGACTGGCTTTGAGGGGGGACGGGGGAGGGAGAGGCTGAGAGGGTAGTTCCTCCGTGGGCGCCCCCAGCCCCAGCCCGGGCCCTCGGGGAAACCACAGGGGACGCGAGTGAGAGCTCGTAAGCTGCATCTGAGGGCAGCAGGAACGCGGTACCTGCGGGCCCCAGAGGTCAGGCACGACCCCGGCCCCGAATCCGTCGCTCCCTTCGGTTCTCCGGCTCCCCGAGTACCACCGGCTTCCGCTAGGACACCACTGCACCATGCAGCCGCTACTTCAGCAGCCCCGCGCGACCCGGACCACCACAGCAACTTACCCGCCCAGCCTGGCCCCACAGAACCCGGGCTCCTTTATGGACACCGATGGCTCCCTCGCATCTCCACCAATGCCAGAGCGCAATCGCGAGGCGGGGGCGGGACTGAGAGCCCTTGACCAATCAAATCAGACGCAAGTCACGTCCCGGCGCACATAGCTAGTTCCCGCCTTTGGGAGAAAAAAAAAAATACACAACAGGCGCCAAACTCCGGTAGTCGGCCCGGATTAGGGAAAGGGGCGGGCCTGATCTGGTAAGGACGGCGATTGGACAAGACGTCACTACGGAAGGGGCGGGACCTTGGCGGAGGTGGGGCGGGGCTTTAGAGAAGCTCTGGTGAAAAGGAAAGTAAACTCTGAGAGGGCGCTGACATTTATGTAGTCGTATATTCTATAAATTCTATTGCCTGTCTATCGCGTGGTAGACATGGTGCTTGGCGTTATCTCGATAAATATGAGGAAGCACTGTTCCTTGCCCTCAGCCAGTCTCCTAGGTGACATGCAAACAACTTAGCGCAGGCTTTGGACTTAAAAGCAGTGGGTACCAGTTTAGTGGGCTGGGAAGGGGAAGAGAGCTATTCAGAGGGTTGAATAAATGATTTGTTTTATAGGACCTGCGGAACCAGAGGTAAGGTCTACCCAGAGGAGGTGGGGTCTGTGTCACTGATTGGTGAGGAAGTAGAACCAAACCTTTGTTACCTTATCTAGGAAACTTAATCTTGACTCCTAGACATTTCTTCTACTTTATCAATTTAACTGCTTGACAACTGTCATATCAACTTACTGCCTATTTTCAATTTTTTTGAAAAAGCCCCAATTTAAGAAAATAAGTTATGGGAAAACATTGGCTTCCTAGATTCTCCCCCAACCAGTTTTGCATCTGAGAAGTTATGTAGTCAGGCAGGTAGGCATTGTAGGTAGTAGAAAGAGAATATAGGTTCTGCAACATCAAGGCTTTTGTTGTTGCTGGAGCAAAGTGCAAGGTAAAGCTGGAGAGGGAGTTAGGGATTAGAACTTTTAGGACCATGGATATGTCAAATAGCTTGGAATTTATCTTTAGATGGTGAAGTATGGGGATCACTGAAGAATCTTAATCTCAGCATGGTCGTGACATGATTTGCATGAATAAGATCTGATGACCTTGAGAAGAAGGATTTTGAGATATCGCTTTCAGATCCTGTCTTCAGAGAGAGTGCAATGAAGAGGGCAGGTAGGCAAAGCAACATTAGAACATTTAAACGATAAAATCAAATATTAGCAATTGATTGGTTTTCAGCATGGGTGCTTGATGGCATTCATCAAAAAATATTTATTGAGAACATATATGCGAGCCTAAAAAAATAACTTCCAGAAATGCATGACCTTACTTTTAAATTATTTACAAAGTCTCTTTTTACTAGTACATTCGTAAGTACTTTACATTTAACAAAAGTCATGAATAATTTCTATATAGTCACTTGGAAAAACCTCAACCAATTCCAATTTGGGATATTTATAGACATCAGCTGAAGGAATTGGTTTTCTTTTAAAGGAAACAAAAAATAAATAAAATCTTTAAAAAAAAGGCAATTAAATAAATCTTAAATAAATAAATTAAATAAATAAAATGAACTGTGGAGACATGGATGATCTAGGTATGGGGCGAGGGTGTGGGGGTTAGGGAGAGATGATTTGTAATACCTTCCTATACTGGAAAGTAAGGAATTGTTCAAAATATGGTAGGAACATGCCTAAGGGTAGTGCTTATGTATAAACCTAGAAAATGGAACTCTCTCAAAAGATTTGTCAAAAATTATGAATTGGGGGACCTCCCTGGTTGTACAAGGGGTTAAGAGGCAATCCGTGAAGCTGTCCACAGTCTCTTCATCAGGAGTTCAATCTCCCGGCTGGCCAGGGAGCAACCCACATGGTGCAGCAGATCTCTCCTGACTTGCCCACTGCTCCCCTCAGCTGTGTATTTCAGTAGATCTGCCTGTTCTGCTCCCCACTTTGTCTCTGGCGAATCCTCTCATCTCCCCCCACCTCTGGCCTGTACCCCAGTTCTTGTATGCATAAATAAATCTTTAAAAAATTATGAATTGGTGTATGTTTCTGCAGAAAAGTTCTCCTTGCTTTCAAAAGTTCTCAAAGGGTTGATAATTCACACACACACATGCATGCACACACAAACTGTGAAAACCATTAATCTAATGGCGAGACAAGGGCAAAAGTGGGAAACATGCCACTAAACTCCCTTTCCTATTCTGGGATTTTATATAAAGGATAGCCTCATAAATGCACAGTAGAGTTATTCTAATTAGATAGTGACAAACTAATCCTATCAGATTCTCTTTCTACAAGGAATTTTAAATATGAACTCCACAGAAAAAGGCAATTGAATGTTTCAATTGAAACATTTGAAACTAAAGGGAGAGGAAAAGGCAAAGGAATGAAACTACAGTAGGGAGGAACTGAGTTATAAATTTGACAGTCAGTAGACTAATGAGCAGTAGACCCAGATGCTTTTAAGGTGATAACAAAACTATTGTCAGTCCTTTGTGTTTCTGTTCAGGCATGAGTGACCGGGAGCCATTTTTCCTGTTTGCCTTAGCTTCCTGAGTTCCCTTTCCTTCCCTATCTACCTTTTACTGCATGCACTTTGGCTTTTCTCTTTTCCCTGCAATCCAGAAAACCCTACCTCTTGGATCTTAGAAGTATGACACTGTCAAGTGTTGTCATATTTTCTTGCATACAAGAGATGGGATGTAGACCAGAGGTGGTGTGTGTGTGTGTGTGTGTGTGTGTGTGTGTGTGTGTGAGAGAGAGAGAGAGAGAGAGAGAGAGAGAGAGAGAGAGAGAGAGAGGATTCACTAGAGACAGAGTGGGGAGCAGAACAGGCAGACTGACTGAAATACACCGCTGAGGGAGCAGGGGCGAGACAGGAGAGGTCTGCTGTGCCATATGGGTCAGCTCCCTGGCCAGAGATAGAACTTATAACTCATGCTGCGGTGGCTGCCGATTGCTTCATAGTGCTGAGACTTAACCCCTTTGGGACACCAGGGAGGCACCCACAGTGTAAATTATTATAACCATTTTGGAAAACATTATCTACTATGTATTTTTTTCACAATTGCCTCAGATCGAGAAAGTTTATCTTTTATACAAAGAAACAGTAAATATGTGAAATGATACCACATTGCACTTTACCATTATTTTGCCTTGTTCTTGAATTTTCTATAAATGCACTTCTAATTTAATGTATTATTCTACCTTACTCTTAACACCAGAATATTCTGTAACATATCATACTTAAACATTCCCTAACTCAATTCCAATCATTTCCAATATTTATATTAAGAAAATTACAAGGTGTGCACTTGTCATATTTGTGTGCGATTTCCACAGGTCTAGAAAGGAACTGCCGTGTTAGAGGGAGAAAATCTGCTTGTTCGTTGAGATAATCACTATTACTTTAGCGTTTCATTTATATCTGATCTTTTGCGCGCTATGCCGGAGGTAGGCAGGTAGGGTGTGCCGAGGATCATGGGCCCCTGAGGGGCTCCCTCGCTTTTCCTAGCTGAATCTTCTGTCTTGATGTCCCTCATGCATTGTCTCTCAGCCCTCCCATCATAACATGCATTAGATCCAGTAGCAAAAGTCCTTTCAGCTTCGATTGTCCCTCCGGAAGTGGCGCGTAGTGAGTGCGTTATTTCCGTCGCCAAGGAGGTGGGGCCGAGGCCGCCCCCGCGTCGCGGTCGCGAGCTGATGACGCAGAGCGCCGCGTGCTGCCCCACGTGTGGTGCTGGTCTCCGGTGCCCGCCGTGCGGCGTTTGCCGCTTTCCCTGGGGGCGTAGTTGTTGGCAGCTGCGGCGCGGGGACCTCAGCAGCTTAGGGGGGCTGAGCGTGAAGCGGGAACGCGGTGGCCGCCCGGGGCGGAGGGCCGCTGGTCATGGAGCATCTTTTGCTGGAGGTGGCGGCCGCGCCTCTGCGGTTAATCGCGGCCAAGAACGAGAAGAGCCGCGGCGAGCTAGGCAGGTTCTTGGCCAAGCAGGTAAGGGAATGAAGGGGGGGGAAGGCGCCAGGCCGACCCCGCCGACCCCCCTTCTCCTGTGCTGGGCGACCCTGCGCGCAGACGCGCTGCTTCAAGGGGAGAGAGAAGCCGCGTCTTGTTCCTCTGCCCCTCCACGGGCTGCTCAGTGGCTGAGGCATCCGCGCGTGTTGGGGGAAATTGGAAGCAAGCTTTTGTTTTCATCCAGGGGAGACTATCCTTTCCCTCTCCACCGACTTACCCCCATGCAGGCGTGGCCTTCCACTGGAAATGTGGTTTTCCTGTAATTGAGATTGGTTATCTGCCGTTTTGACGTGTTTATTACCTAAGAGTGCAGAACCCAGCCATCGGTTTAGCTTTGGTGCGTGATCTTTCCTATCCCGTGTCTTTTCCTTCTGTTGACAAGTATTGATTGCATTCTTGCTGTCCGTTAGGCACAGTGTGGTACTGTTCAGAGACGGAAAGATAAATCCTTTATGGTCTTTTACCCCTGGAAATCTAGCATCTATTTCTGGAGTGAGTTTATATAAACACCGAAAACAATCGAAGGACAAAGCAAGACTGTGAGTGCCAACTCTGATACTAACCATAGAACTATAAGGTGAATTAGAATTTTCTGGGACGTTGATGTTCAGACTTTTAAGAGCCTGCTCTTCCTGACTTGTCGCAGTTTGAGTTGAGGATCCTTATTGCCGCATCTTTTTCGGGTTTCATTTTAGTTTTTTATTTTCTGCTTCCCACTCATGCCCCGCCCCCCCCATCCCACCCCATCTGAATTTCTTGAGAGTTAAAGCGTGTGGGATTTCTTGTTTGTTTTGGGTAACTCCAGTATTTAGAACTTAGTCACCTATACATTGCGCGCGCACGTGTGTGTGTGTGTGTGTGTGTGTGTGTGTTAGGGTAGCAAGCAAAGGCAGTGATTTAGGTCTGAAGTGGTAGGTGGGTAGGTTACTAGCACTAATGTGAATGTGAAACAACGGGGAAGCAACATTAACATTAACACATAATGTTAATGTGAAACAACGGGGAAGCAAGAGTCAAGGATACACTTAGAGTTTCATGAGCCTCCTCCAAAGGGAATCACTAATATAAATGGGAAAGTCTACAAAGAAACTGATTTTTAATAGGGGCAGATTAAATGTAAAATAAGTAGAAGAAAGATATTATAAAGAGTTGTAAGTGAATAAAATAGGATATGGACAGACAGTACACCAGTGAAATCAGAAGTTGATTTTTTGAAAAGGTTGATCAAGAAAAAAGGGGAAAATCCAAACTACTATGAATTAGAGGCCACTGTTGCAAATTTTGAAAACAGTGAAAAGTTGCTATTGTGAACAATTTTATACCAATGAATTAGACAATTAACTGACTATCAAAATCCACTCAGGGCCTCCCTGGTGGCCCAGGGGTTGAGTCTCAGTGCTATCACTGGTATGGCCTGAGTTCTATCCCATACCAGGGAGCTACCCCACATATGGCACAACAGACCTCTGTCTTGCTACCCACTCCCCTTACATGCACTGGGTACAGTCAGAAGCGCGGGAGGGTGAGAGAATTCACCAGAGCCAGAGCGGGGAGCAGAGCAGGCAGAACGACCAAAGTACACTGCTGAGGGGAGCAGCGGGCAGCAGGAGAGGTCTGCGCACCATGTGGGACCCTCCTCCGGTGGCCGGGGAGCAGCTGGGGATCGAACCGGCGCCGCAGAGGCCGCGGGCAGCTTTGCAACCCAGCGCTCAACAGCTGCGCCACTGGGGAGGCCCCAAAAAACTAAATCTTTAATGACATGCAAATAAAAGCACTATGTATCATTGCACCCTCAAGAAGGATGGCAAAATAAGACTGATAATTCTATTTGTTGGTGCATAGTTGAAGCAGTTAGAGAGCTCAAACATTGCTGGTGGAGATATAAAATACTGCATTTTTTTTTAAAGGTTAAAAATCAAAACTTTTTAAAACAATTTGAAAAATTAAGCATACAGTCACCATGTGATCCAGCAATCTCATTTTCAGGTAATAAAAACATAAGCATAGTAAAAATATGTTCATAAATCTTTTTTACATGAATGTTATGGTAGCTTTGTTGATGATAACAGGAAATAGTAAATATCCATTAGTATGTGAATAAATAAAGAACTTATATATTGAAACAGTGAAAAGCTGGTCAATAATGAAAAGAAGTAAGTTATTGAAGCACATAGATTGTCTTTAGAGGGCTTGCTAATATCCTTGTCTCTGTTTTATGAAATTTGTCAGATGACCTATTGTAGGATAAATGAAATGATCAGGATTTTTTTATGCCACTAGCCTCTGTGGCTATCACCTGAGGCCTTGATGGTGTTAATGCAGGAATGTGCTTTGGAGGGAGAGCATGGTACCTGATTGTGGACACCTGGAGTATGGGTGCGCGCACATGCGCAAGTGTGCACACCTGAGCTTAGAGGCTGGGCTAAAAGCAGCAGCAGTGGCAACAGCAAGAGGAAGACATAATACTACGGAAGAGGTGAAACCACAAGACAGGGCCAGGGGAGGCGAATGGGACACTACAGAGAGCCCAGAGAAAGAGCATAAAGATTTGTGGGGGACTGGGAGGCTTGGTTGCCTGCCTGCCTGCCTGAGATCCCTTTACCCAGGCCTGCCTGCAGCCTGCTTGTTTATCACCTATGAACAATAGAGCTAATATTGATAGATAGTGCTTCAAGATAACATTTTTTGCAGTCAGTGCTTAGTTCAGAATTAAGTATTGTTATGAGAAAATGCCTTATAATTTGGGAGACTTTGTAAGAGCTTAAGTGTATGGTGACTTTATTTTCTAAATATTAACTTTGGAAAGAATTGTTTTATTTTTGCATATAATATTTAGGTTATCTTCAAACTGCCCTTCTATAGATAACATTTTAGTGTAGAATGTATTCTTAGGATACGTTCATAGTATTGGGTATACCCCTTTCGGTTTTTTGGTTTTTTTTTTTTTGGCGGGATGTGGGTCATTAAGTGTGGGGTGGGAGGCTGGTGAGAGGATTCACCAGAGACAGAGTGAAGAGCAGAACAGGCGGATCTGTTGAAATGCACTGCTGAGGGAAGCTACAGGTGAGACAGGAAAGGTCTGCTGCACCATGTGGGTCAGTCCCTAGCTGGGATTGAATTCGTGCTGCAGATACCTTCATAGTGCTGAGACTTAGCCCCTTGCGCCACCAGGGAGTCCCCACTTTTGTAATTTAAACCTGCATAATATTGCCAGGCACCCAGGGTTGTGCAGACCTGCAAACACACTACCAATATGAGACCTTTTACACATTTTTGTTTTCCCTTCTATGCTTATAAACTTTCTTAACTGAAGCACTAGAATTTTTGGTCTGTTTGATCTAGCATAACAAAGTGTGGCCAATGAGACTGTTTACTTTGATGTCTGTGTTGTTTATTTTTCAGAGGTTGAAGCCATTATAATTTTATTCTTTTTTTTTTTTAAAGATTTATTTTTATATAAGAACCGGGGTACAGGCCAGATGCGAGGGAGGGTGAGAGGATTCACCAGAGACAGAGCCGGGAACACAACAGGCAGACTGAAGAAATACACTGCTGAGGGGAGCCGCGGGTGAGACAGGAGAGGTCTGCTGCGCCATGTGGGAGTCTCGTCGGCCAGCCGGGATTGAACCCGTGCTGCAGAGGCTGCAGACAGCTTCACAGTGCGGTGCTCAACCACCTGTGCCACCAGGGAGGCCCTATAATTTTATTCTTAATTCACTTCCAGAAATTGATTTCTTATCTTTTTCTCAGGAGAGTTGGTGGTTTGCATACTAACTGCAGGTTTTTTTATTTTTTAATTTAATTTCTGTGATTTTCTTCTAGAGCAAAGGAACTGGGGAAAATATTTCATTCTTTGGTGTCTTAAGACCCTGAAACATTATTTTTCAGGAAAACTGTAGCATTTTACATGGAATCCAGGTATCAGTCCTTTTACCTCAAACTTCAGTGAACTGAAACTCATTTTCAGTATCCTTTACAGTGAATTACTCTAATCCTCTCGCAAAAAAACTTCACTGTGGGGCCTCCCCTGGTGCAGCAGTTGAGCACTGGGCTGCGAAGCTGCTGGTTTGATCCCCGGCCGCCGGCGAGGGTCCCACGTGGCACACAAACCTCTCCTGCCATACCCGCTGCTCCCCTCAGCAGTGTGTTTCATCAGTCTGTCTGTTCTGTTCCTTGCTCTGGCTCTGGTGAATTCTCTCCCATGCTTCTGACTGTACCCCTGTTCTTGTATAAATTAAAAAAAAAATCTTTAAAGGAAAAAAAAAACTTCACTGTGTTTGTAGGGTAAGGTAAAAGTATCAGGCTTTTCTGCCCTCCCGCCATTAGAATAGATGACGGAACCGTCGGTCCTGAATACATGCCTGATGGCGGGCACCTAGAATAGGGTGTGGGCATATGTAGATGGGATTCACCTGTGCTAAGACTGGGCTTTTAAGGGTGGCGTCATGGGGACGCTGGCAGAGACAGAGAGCAGAACCACAAGAGCAGCAGAGACCACCAGAGAATGTTGGAGAGCCCTGACAGAGTGAAGACTTGCTGGGGGCTGGGAGACCCAACCCCTCCCAACCCCCCAGCACCCCTGCCTGCTGTGTACCTGGTAAATCCCAACAAAAGCCTGCAAAAGCCACTGAGGGCTCCAGGACTCTCCCCTCATTTACCCCATCTGCATAGAATCATAGAAAACCTGCTCCGTGTCCCTGTCCTCCTGCCCCTTACAGTGTTTTATAAGGTAAATTCACATATGAAGTCTGGAATTTGGCTATTCTGGTTCTAAACTAGGGCTCTTTGATATTCTGCAGCAGTGCTGTTGTTTGCATAGACATTTTATCTTGTCTTTCTTTAAGGTGTGGACTCCTCAAGATCGCCAGTGTATCCTGAGTACTTTAGCACAGTTACTTCTGGATAAGGACTGTACTATACTGGTTGGTCGCCAGCTGCGCCCTATCCTTTTGGATTTGCTGGAAAGGAATGCTGAAGCCATTAAAGCTGGAGGCCAAGTCAACCATGATCTACATGAACGGCTTTGTGTGTCAATGAGCAAACTCATTGGTAACCATCCTGATGTCCTCCCGTAAGTAATAGTTTTATGCTTTGTGTTTCTCCTTGAAGTGGAAGTAAGGAGGAGTTGAGTTGAGAAAAAGGAAAGGGAAAATACACAAAGGAGAGAGATAAGTAGTTTATAAAAATAAGGGAGGAAGGAGAAGCACAGCAGAATCCGTTTATCTCAGCTCAGTTCAGTGACAATTTACTAGGTGTCTTTTGAGTCTTCGCTATCAAAACAGGTCTGGAAAATTGCCCCCTACCCTTGAGGATTCCCCTATCCTCATTTAATCGGACTTGCACGTAAGACAGGTTTAAATAGTTTTAGCTGAGGCTCTTATAGCATTAACTTCAGACAGATGAGATTTCTTGCTTGCTGGAACAGCTGAACAGGACAGGTTAGAAGAGTTTTAATGCCTTTTTAAACTTTGTATAAATCTTCTAAATCAATATGGTGTAAGTTTTGTTAGAACTGGATTCTAATGTATTTTTTTTTTAATAAGAATTATTATTTTTGCATGGAAGAACTGGGGTGCAGGCCAAAAGTGCAGGGGTGGGGGTTAGAGGATTCACCAGCAACAGAGTAGGGAGCAGAACAGGCAGTTGACTGAAATACATTGCTGAGGGGAGCAGCAGGCGAGACAGGAGAGATTTGCTGTGGGATCTGCCATTGGGTTAGCTCCCTGGCTAGGGATCAAACTCAGGCTGTCATAATGATATCACTGAGACTTAACCCCTAGGCCACAAGGGAGGCCCTTAATATATTTCTCTTTTGAGCTTTTCTGTTTCCAGCCCGAATCAGTTCACCCTGCTTAAGCAAACTGATGCTCCTCCACTCCTAGGATGTTAGTATCTTGATGCAGAACTTAGTGTAAACACCTGATCAGCTTTGCACACTTTAACCCTGAATACCGCAGTTCAAGTTACTCTTCCTGCCTCAGCCTGTCACTACTGTCCAGCTTCCTCTTTTTTTAATTTATTTGTTATTTATTTTCTTAGAGTCTCCTGCTTTTTTTTTTTTTTTTTTTAACTTTCCCTCCAATGTATTTATTTTTATTGAAATAACTGGTTTACAACACTGTGTGTGATTTAGGGCAATAGATTGACACCTCCTCAGATGTATCTTACCACACCACACTCATCACATAAGCACCATAATCCTTTGGACCCCCTTCCTCCTTTGTTCTAACCTCCCCTCTAGGAACTTAAAGTCTGCATCAGGTTTCTAGGGTTTGTTTTGGTTTAATTTTGTTTATTTCTTTGTTTCTTTTCTTTATAGTCTACATTTATGCGAAATCATTTGATATTTGTCTTTCTCCCCCGACTTACTTTGTTTAGCATAATCCAATTAAGTTCTATCCATGTTGCAGATGGCAAGATTTCATCTTTTTTTTTTTTATATAGCCATGTAATATTCCATTGTGCGTTTGTACCACGTCTTCTTAATTCACTCACCTACCACTGGGCACTTAGGTTGTTTCCATAACTTGGCTATTGTGAATAGTGCTACAGTGAACATAGGAGTGCTATATATCTCTCTGAAGTAGTGTTTTTGTCTACTTTAGACAGATATGTAGGAGTGGAATTGCTGGATCATGTAATAGATCTATTTTTAATATTTTGAGAACCCTCCATATTGTTTTCCAGAGGGGATAGGGCAGTCTACATTCTCACCAACAGTTTGTTGGTGTTTCTTTTTTGGAAACCCATAATCTCTAGCCCCCTTTTAGCGTCTGCCTATGGAAAGGCAGCTTAAATGTGCAGGTGAGGACCTCCCCGGTGGCGCAGCTGTTGAGCGCTAGGTTGCGAAGCTGCCCGCAGCCTCTGCAGTGCCGGTTCGATCCCTGGCAGTCCCACATGGCGCGCAGACCTCTCCTGCCGCCCGCTGCTCCCCTCAGCAGTGTACTTCGGTCCTTCTGCCTGCTCTGCTCCCCACTCTGGCTCTGGTGAATTCTCTCACCCTCCTGCGCTTCTGACTGTACCCAGTGCTTGTATAAATAAATTAATTAATTAATTAAAAAAAAAAGCGAACTTAAAAAAAAATTTTGCACGTGATCATGTCTGTTTTTAGTGACTTTCAAAACAAGACTGCCAGTACCATTAGTGCCGTGAGTCAGCGAAGTTGGATGCCAGTCTCTCAAGTGGCCCCTAGACTAGTCAGAATATTGGATGTCTGTTTCCCCCTTTTGTTTCTTTCCTAAGGGAGAGTCCCTGGTGTGGGAGTTTTCCTTTTGGTTTGCATCATGCCAGGATGGATAGGTGAGGTACATATGGGTAAGCAAAACATTGGGAACTTTCTAACTACTTTTTCTGGAACATCTTGATTTTATGTTGGTTTGGGTATTATAACTTCTCAGTTGATGTTCAGAGTTCTCTCAAAGGTATTCTGGTGTGTATGTTATTGTTCAGTTGGTATCTTTGTGTGAGGCTGGAAGTTTTCTAGTCTGCTATCTTCTGATGACACCCCTTGGACTCAAGGTTTTCAATACTCATTTGTACGCTCTGTTCATCTGGTGCTTTACTTTTTTCTACTGTAAAACTTTCCAGTGTGGAACTAAACCAGATTGTCTGTGGCTCTATTATTTTACTTTTAACTTCATGATTTTTGTCTTTATGAGATGAGATCTGTACCTAGAAAGACTGAGTAGGTGAGGGGTAATTTGCTTCAGTCAAGTACCTTGCTAAGTTTTTTCTTACTCAAATGGGTCTTAATTTTATACTACTAAAACTGAAATTTTGTAGTTTCCTTTTCCTTATTTTTATACTTTTCCCACAAGGTCGTAGTGTCCTGCGTGGACTTCCCTTTGCCACGGTTATTACTTTTTTTCTTGTTTCTTTTCTGTTCCTTAGTACAATGGATTTTGTCCTTAGAATTATTTTGCAATTGATACTTTCTCACAACACCTCCATTATAGCCTTAAGAGGGTTAAATGAAGCAACTCTTTAACAACTGTCTATTGACAGCCCATTATGTGTCAGTACTGTGCTAGGTGATGGGTATGCAGCATTGAACAAAGGAGACCAGAACCCTGCCTTCTTGGAGCTAACATTCTAGTGAAAATGTATGTATGTGGGGCCTCCCCTGGTGGCGCATCGGTTGAGCGCTGGGCTGTGAGGCTGCCTGCAACCTCTGCAGCGCCGGTTCGTTCCCTGGCTGCCAGCGAGGGGCCTACAAAAAAAAAGAGAAAAGAAAAAAAAAAAAAGAAAATGTATGTATGTGGAAGTGAGACTAGCTGCTTTCCACCTAGCCAACTGCCTTCTCTTACTTGTTTAACCTAGTGCCTGGCCCATGGCAAACCATAAATCATTGTTAGGGATCACTGTCATCAGGGCCTCCCCCTTCCTCTGAAGTTTTCTGAGGCCCTGCCTGCTTTCCCATGCTTTTGGTTTATTGACAAATTTCTAGTATCAGGACAGTGCTTGCCACATAGCACATGCTCAGTATATATTTGTTTAATGAATAAATGAATAAGGATATCTTTATAATTCAATTGTGTTAGTGTTTCTCGTGGAGTCTCTTGGAGCGTCTCAGAGAAGAATACTCTGTGTGGGAAGCAGACACAGTACAGCATCTTACGTCATGGCCACCTCAGCTTTGTATAATCTGGCCTCTCCCTCTTTCTTTACTTCTTCTTTTGTCATTTGACATCTTCCTGTTCACCAGCTGTCACATGCTGCTTTTGGTTACTTCAGAACACCAGACTATATCTTGATGCTATCTCATTGAACTGCCTATTTTATCTGTGTTGAATGTCCTCTTTGTGCTTTCATGAGAATCTCCTTTTAAGGTGCAACCAAAGTGATACTTCTCGACTCCCTCAGGTTCATTTGAACCTTTTTTTTTTTTTGGTGGGGAGGGCGTGCAGAGTAATCTCTTTTATCTGCAAGTGACTATTTTCCTTACTAGATAGCAAGCTCCTCAAAATAAGCATCTATTTGGTTTTGAATCCCCAGGACTTAAATATAATATTTGGTTCATAGAATTTAATAATTTTTTGTCCTTCTAGTCAGATAACTCATGCCATGTTCCTGGTTCTTGGGACTTGTACAGGAGACAGTCTTAGCATTAGCCACCTCTAACATCCGTCTCTCTTTGTTAAAAATGAGTGGGTTTTGTTTGTTTAATAGCAGTTTGCAATATGTATTTGTAGGTGATTTTAGCATTTATTTCTCAGTCTCAGACCCTTGTAAGTGCCTGTTATGCTCTGCTGACGTGTCTCAAAGTAGAGATGTATTCTTTGATATTTTCACCAACCAATGAAATACCTTTTCTTTCTGAAGGTTTGCCCTGAGGTATTTCAAAGACACTTTCCCAGTCTTTCAAAGACTCTTCCTTGAGAGTTCAGATGCTAATCCAGTCCGATATGGGCGCAGGCGAATGAAGCTCCGGGACCTAATGGAAGCAGCCTACAAGTTTCTGCAGCAAGAGCAGTCTGTATTCCGGGAGCTCTGGGACTGGAGTGTGTGTGTCCCTCTTCTCAGAAGTCATGATACCTTGGTCCGTTGGTGCGTAGCTGTTGGACTTTTCCTTTGCTTCCAGGGGGGAATGGTAGAGGGGTGTGGAGTTGTATGCACAAAGAGAAAAGGGGAGCCATTTAAAATTTGTTTTTTTTTTTTTTTTTTTTTTTTTGGTTCTGGTGCCTTTGATTCCTTATTTTTTACCTTAATCATGTTTTACTTCTTAGCAATGTGAGATGGTGTGAGGAGTTTCACCTTTTTCTTTACTCTGTCAAGTGACTTTTTCACGCCTGATTTGTATTTTGTAGTCTTAAGTGTGTTATATTCTGTAAGATTTCCTTTTCTAGTGTTCAGTTGGCTAGCAAATTTTCTAGAATCAACTACAAGTTGACTAAATTTATACACTTTTTCTCCAGGTACACAGCCAATTGTCTTGCTTTGGTCACTTGTATGAATGAAGAACACAAGTTATCATTCCTTAAGAAGCGTTTTAGTAATGAGGAGCTGATCCATTTCAGGTTGAGGTAAGCAAGGAACATTCCTGGCCATCTTGATGTACCTTTACTGTGCATTAAAGTACTTGATTAGATCCTTTTACCTTAGGTTATTAGAAGAGGCCCAGCTACAAGACTTGGAGAAAGCCTTGGTTTTGGCCAATCCAGAAGCTTCCCTTTGGCATAAGGAGAAGGAGCTGCATTACTTACAGGGACACCTTGTTTCAGCTGACCTCTCCTCCAGGGTGACTGCTGTCTGTGGTGTGGTGCTACCTGAGCAGCCACCAGCCTCTGGAGAGCAGGTATGTTGTCATCAGTAGGGACTGTGCCCCTTCCTCCTCCTTAACACTGAGTGTGCTTTTTCTCTTGGCTGGGCTCTCTGTTATAGGTATCAGCCAAATCAATTTTGCCAAATAGATAATCTGTTTTCAGAAGTGCTCAAGGAGAGATTAAGAGAAATTTACTGTAGGCCCACCTCTCTAATATTTCCTTTGTGGTCTTATTTAATATTCAATTAGAAACTAATGATGTCTCTGTGATACTTTCATCAAAGCTTTTCCATATATCCTCTCATTTACTACTGTATAAATTTGGAAGGCACATGGTGTGACACCCTACTTTTATATGGTATAAATGAGAGTGACTTGCTTAGAGACCCTCCAGTTGGCCTTTGGCAGAGACAGGGGTAGGCCCAGATATAGCTCCCAGCAGCATCTTTCTGTCAGAATATTCTTTTTGTCTAATGTGTGGGAGGATACTATCTGTAATGAATTCCAAACCCATCCCACCCCTACCAGCATATGAATAACCTTTCTAAGAATGTGCCTCCAGACAACACTTTGGAAAGACTTAAATATCAAAATCTGAGCCATTGGGAACCAATTTTCCACATCAGTCTGTAGTCAGTTGTCATTTCAATGCCCAGGTCTACTCAGTGATCTTGGAATAAGTCCTCAGTCATTCTTTGAGCCATCATTTTGTTTACTAGGCAATACAATTAAAAAAGAATTAAAGTATATTAAATATGTAAGAGCGCACATGTGTTAACTATACCATTCAATTATTATTCATAGATGTGTTACCAGCTCTAAGAAACCACCCCTTCCAAAGCCTCTTGTGCTTCCCTGTAGTCACTAAGATGACTTCTACACCCCCAGTATACTTTTTTTTTTTTTAACCATTTTCCTTACACAGATTAGGTTTGGGACATTAGACTTTTAACATAGAGTGGGTTCTGGTTGGAGCACATATTCTTTACCTATTCTTTTTTTTAAGATTTCTTTACCTATTCTTTTTTTATTTTTTTTAATTTTTTTTTTTTTTACTATTTCGATTTCCAGTATGAGACTCAAGATATCAATGACCTTTCCTGGGGTTGCTATTGGGGAAGAATGTTTCATTGTATAACTGTGGACATCTGTTACTCCAAAGAGTTCTTGATAAATGTCAATGTGTCTTTTTACCACCCTGAAAGGAGAGGGCAAGAGTTTGAACTCATGCACCTTGGTTCAGCTCTGAGGCACATGTATTCACAGAGTGACTCCAAGAGGCTCTGTGAGAAAAGTCAGCATTCACAGAGAACCATTTCACTACTGTTTAATGTTTTGTTAAATGCCTACCTAATACCTCCTTGCAGCCCTTTAAGATGTTTTCCTGGGATTTAGACAGGCATCCTTTTCTTTCATGCAGGACAACAAGTGTTTTTACCAAAGGATGAGCTCGTCAGCCTGAACTCAGGTTGTTTTTCTCAAAGAAAATGATGATCCCAGAAATCCACCTCAATTATACTAAACTAAAATATTTGGGGTTAAGCTTAAAACATCTTTATTTTGTTATTTATTTATTTTTAGCATCTGTATTTTGAACAAGCTGTCCAGATTATTTTGATACACTTTATTATTTTTTTTTTACAATTGCATTGTTCTTTATTTTTATTTATTTATTTATTTTTTTAATAATAAATTTTATTTTTATATTCCCCATACAATTGCAGCCCCCCCATTCTGACCCCATCCCCCCCTCCCACCCCGCCCCCCTAAAAGTGTCTCTGGTTCGTAGTTTTTTGTTGATTTTGATTTCACTTCTTATAGTTATTCGTTTTCCTGGTCCCTTATTTAAGTTTTCTAGATTCCTGCTATGAGTGAGACCATCCGGTATTTTTCTTTTTCTTTTTGGCTTATTTCGCTGAGCATGATCCCTTCCAGCGCCATCCATGTTGCTGCAAATTGCATGTGTTATCTTTTTTGAATGCTGAGTAATATTCCATGGTATATATGTACCACATCTTCTTGATCCAGTCATCTATTTTTGGCATTTGGGTTGTTTCCAAAGCTTAGCTATTGTAAACAGTGCTGCTATAAACAGGGGTGCAGGTGTTCTTTGGAATTGATGTTTCTGTGTCCTTTGGGTAAATACCTAGGAGTGGAATTGCTGGATCATATGGAAGCTCTATGTTTAG
Source organism: Talpa occidentalis (assembly GCF_014898055.3). Lineage (NCBI taxonomy): Eukaryota > Metazoa > Chordata > Mammalia > Eulipotyphla > Talpidae > Talpa > Talpa occidentalis. The sequence continues at coordinate 95,871,720 of NW_023602073.1, read as the reverse complement.
TAGGTCCAGAAATCTCCACACAGCTCTCCACAGTGGTTGGACCAGTTTGCACTCCCACCAACAGTGCAGAAGAGTTCCTTTTTCTCCACACCCTCGCCAACATTTTGTTGTTGCTAGTTTTTTAATATGTGCCATTCTCACTGGTGTAAGATGGTATCTCATGGTAGTTTTGATTTGCATTTCCCTGATTACAAGTGATGTTGAACATTTTTTCATTTGCCTGTTGGCCATTTGCATTTCCTCTTCAGAGAAGTTTCTTTTTAGCTCTTCTGCCCATTTTTGACTGGATTATTTTCTTTGTTGTTGTTGATTCTCATCAGCTCTTTGCAGATTTTTGTGATCAGTCCTTTATCATTAGTGTTGGGTGCAAAAATGTTCTCCCAGTTGGTGGGGTTTCTCTTTGTTTTTGTTATTGTCTCTTTTGCTGTGCAGAAGCTCTTTAATTTGATGTAGTCCCAGCTGTTTATCTTTGCCTTCACTATCACTGCTTTGGGTGATGTGTCTGTAAAATGTCTTTGATGTGCAAATCACGTAGTGTTTCGCCTATATTTCCTTCTATATATTTTATGGTTTCAGGTCTTATGTCTAGTTCTTTAATCCATTTTGAGTTGATTTTTGTGTATGGTGTGAGGTAGTGGTCAAGCTTCATTCTTCTGCATGTAGCGACCCAGTTTTCCCAGCACCATTTATTGAACAAACTTTCTTTGCTCCAATGCATAGTCTTTGCTCCTTTGTCAAAGATTAGTTGACCATAAATCTGTGGGTTTATTTCTGGATTTTCTATTTGATTCCATTGGTCTGTATGTCTGTTCTTGTTCCAGTACCATGCAGTTTTGATGATTATGGCTTTGTAGTAGAGTTTGAAGTCTGGGAGTGTGATGCCTCCATTCCCTTCTTTTTTTTTCAGGAGAGCTTTGGCTATTCGGGTTTTTTGTGATTCCATATGAATTTCATCAATAATTGTTCTATTTCTTTGAAGAATGACATTGAAATTTTGATTGGAATAGCATTGAATCTGTATACTGCTTTTGGAAGGATGGCCATTTTAATAATGTTTATTCTTCCAATCCATGAGCAGGGGATGTCTTTCCATTTCTTTGTGTCTTCTTCTATTTCTTTTAACAGTGTTTTTATAGTTTTCTTTGTATAGGTCCTTTACCTCTTTTGTTAGATTTATTCCCAAATACTTGATTTTTGTTTCAATAAAAAAAGGGATGTTTTTTGATTTTTTCTTCTTCAGATTTATTGTTTGTGTATAGGAAGGCTACTGACTTTTGCGTGTTGATTTTGTATCCTGCCACTTTACTGAACTGATTGATGAGTTGAATTAGTTTTTCTGTGGACTTTTTGGGGTTCTCTATGCATATTATCATATCATCTGCAAATAGTGATAGTTTGACTTCTTCTTTTCCTTTTGGATTCCTTGGATGTCTTTCTCTTGTCTTATTGCTCTGGCTGGACTTCCAGTATTATATTGAAAAGCAGAGTGGTGAGAGTGGACATCCTTGTCTTGTTCCAGATCTTAATGGAATTGCTTTCAGCTTTTCACCATGGAGAAATGATACTGGCTGTTTGCCTGTCATAATCCTTTATGATGTTGAGGTATGTTCCTTGTATCCCAAGAATTTCAAGGGCTTTATCATGAATGGGTG